>NC_088678.1:36680836-37305836 GCF_950023065.1 Planococcus citri | reverse complement strand
GAAAGCCCGAGCGAAGGACAACGTTATTTTTGATGGGAGAAGTCGATTGTTCTACCCTCTTAATTTGGTTAGGGGAAAGGAAATGAATTTAGCCCGAGCAAAGTGAGTGCTAAAGATTTTGAAGATTTTCAATTTGAGGAGTAAAAATCAAGGTTTTTGGTACCTGTTTTTTTGATTTTCCTGACTCACACAAATTCTTCCCAACGTCCCCAAATTTACTAATTTTTTTTAACGTTTTTCTGTAGAGCGGGGGGTGAGCTCGTTCATCACGCCTTTGACTGTCCTGCTACGTAGGTACAACACTCTTTGAACATACTCTAGTGATTTTTTCTTTCGTTATTTTCTCAGAAAATATAGGTAGTGATTTTCGAATCACCCTGTACAACAAATACGTATGTATATGTCGCTCATATTTTCCATCATCGTCATATCAATAGTCTCCTTAACGCGTTGCTTTCCTCTTTCGTTCGTCATCTTCTCGAAGCACCATCCGCTGCACCCGCTTGCTCACCTCAACCGTTCTAACTACTTTGAAAATCACCCTGAATAAGCTTTGAAATCCATTTAAAAGTGCTTTAATGTTGACAGCTCGAGTATATCATTCGTTTTATTGTATATACTTTGCTGCCGACATACGAGACGGATATTCGATTGAATTTTCGTATCGTACTCTTCTATCAAGACCTTCGTCTTCTAATATGGTAGTTTGTCGTCTTTGACGTGCATCGGTATACTTTTTTCAGTGCTTTATTGATAACTGCAATTAAAAACGCGCTGTATGAAATTGTTCCGGTTCTCAGACACGCTTTTTCGCTTAATCCTTTAACTTATTTTTAAAAGCTTTCCGACAAATTCGGCAAGAGAGAACGGCTACGTTGTAGATTTCTACGATGAATAAAAAAATCTCTGCGAAACACCATAAAATCCGTACTTAATGAAATTACACTTCAAATTCGCGTTATCTTTTTTACATTTTTTTTTCATTTTCATTCCTTATAATCTCTTGTTTTAATTCGTCTTGCTCGCAGGGAGTAAAGTTACCCCGATGGCAAATCCGTTAGAAGTGCGGTAAACGTTATACATATGCCGGTTTTAGGTACTAGTCCGGGATTAATTTATTTTACCAAATAATTAAAATGTTTAAAGGTCTACTCCTCGTATAACGAAATTAGGCCGGTCAGCTCGAGGCGAGGCTTCAACTTATATACGTCATAAAAGTATAACAAAATAGATTAAATCCTTTCCACTTTTTTATATACTTAGCACAGAGCGACATTTTAACGACGCGGTTAATTGGCTTCTCTTTTTAAACTTTTCTGGCGCGTTGTTGGTAAGCTTTTTTTTTTTATCCGCATCTTGTTTTTACGCTGGCATCTTTTTTTCTCTCTGACCCACCATGGTAAGGTACGAGAGAGAGAAAAAGCAAACCCAAGCACACTACATTGTCGTTTCGGCGAGGTATGAATTAATTTTCGTACAAACTAAGTTAATTACATTCTACGCGTTAAAAACTCGCTCTCGGATACCACCAGCGAAATCAGGCTTGTAAGAAGGAGAAAAAAAACTATTAACATTTTAGTGACAGCGATAAATTGCGTAAGGTTTAAAATTCTTACGACGATTGTGCGGTGCAGTGCACGTCGCGCCAGTCTTGTGGTGGGTATACGCGGTATACCGAATACCGATGCCTTGGCTTTAGGTGCTTCTTATTTCGGCATTTTCACTCCCCTCTGCCTCGATCTATCATCGTACTATTTTCTCGCTCTATCTTGGCTGCGAGAAAAAAGGGAAATTGTTTCGTTAAAAATTCAATTCGTACGAAAATACCCGCCAGTGGAAGTATTTTTCACGCAGCTCGCACAACTTCTTCTGCACGCTGAGAAGTTTTATTTTCAAGGTTTAATATCACCGTTGTTGTGGCCATCGAACGACGAAGACGAACAGGTGATTTTTTACAGATGGGGCTTTTGTGAGTCGTGAAGATATCGATGGTGTTGTGGAAGAAGGGCCAAACTGTATTTTCAAAACGACAAAGTAAAACGGGAATCACTATTATACAATATGGAAAGCATTTAAGAGTGAGGATGAAGTTTTAGGACCAGCACTAGGGATATGAGTACCCATACCAAAACAATTTATTCAGATAAATTGATTTGTAATGAAAATAAAAATAAATTAGAAATGTTTGGTGAAGTTTGGCCCTTTTACTCACTTACTACTATATTTTCACAGTATGTCAAAAGGGCCAAACTGCATTGTTCTCCATACCTCATAACCTAAAACAGATAACCTATCTGAGGTAGCAGGTACTTTGAACACTTGCCCTGAAAAATTTTCAGCAGTGACCCATGAATTTTATTTTGCTATCGGATGTAAAATTTCATGTCCGATCGAATGCCGCAAACGATTTTTGAATCCGACCACCCGTTCTCCCCCAAATTGAGAATTTTTGTGGGCAAGTAGCTAGGGAAAAGGGGAAAAGCACAAAAAAAATGGGAAAATTTGAAAATTAAGGCCCATTGACTATGTACTCTGATTCAAAATTTAACGCTCTTTCCAACGGTGATATTAGTTTTCAGATCAGATCGGTCGTTCTTCTGAAATTCACGAGTTAACGTAATATTTTTGAAAAACTATAACACAAGGTAATACTTCAATTTTCTGGGTAAGTGTGGTTCTTGGCTCTAAGTAATAGTGTTTTTCTCATTTTTAATCGTCAGTGTTGCTCTTATAGTCAAATGTAAACAAATATTTTATCTTGGGAATAGATAAAACTGGTTCAGATACGCAGAATGTAAAAATATCAACGAAATTCAATCGCAGTTTGGCCCTTTTGTACTATTTGGAGTCAGTTTGGCCCTAAAAATCGACACTTTGGCCCTTTTTCAAAATTTTAGAATCAGTTTGGCCCTAAAAATCGACACTTTGGCCCTTTTATAATTTTCAAATTTTTCACCAAAACAGATTGGCCCTACACCTTGAAAAATACAGTTTGGCCCTTCTTCCACAACACCATCGATATGCAGAAAATTGAAATTAGAAGGGTAGGTACTTGAATAAAATTGAAACCTGAAAATTTAAGATCGTTCAAATAATTGAAATTGAAAAAAAAATCAAAATTGAAAAGTGTTCCGTACCCAAATTTCAATTTAAAAAGAAAAAAATCGAAATTGAAATCGAGACAGGGTGATTCAAAAATCATTGCGTAGGTATAATTTTTCTGAGGAAATAATTCGGAGGGGAAAATCACATCAGCATGTTCGAAGAGTCTTGTACGTGTTCCAACTTTCAACGATACCTAAGTACATACCATAAACTAACAATGGAAACCCGAAAATTGGAATTGAAATTTAGAATCAAAAAATATTTTGGTAAATTTCAACTGAAAAAAAAGAAAAGAAAAGAAACTTGAAAGAGAAATTAAGCTGAAAGCTCAAATAATCTCAAACTTAAATTGAAAACTGGAAAAATTTGAATTGGAAAACGAATAAAACTGAAATTGAAACTTTATAAACCCAAAATGGAAACCTGTAAACTGAAACTGAAATACGAGTGAAAAAATCAAATTACAAAATATTCGGTAGATACCTAGCTATAGATATGTACTTTACTAGGAGTCCATCTTGACCGGAATCGGAGCACCTTATCGATGACGTCATAACACTATTTCTCGATGTTTTTTTTTCAATGTCTCATTAGAAATTAGAAATAGGATAGAAATTTTTCAACTTCTTGTAGAAATAAATGAATTATGTAAATTTTGATAAATTTCTCGTCGAATGGGCTGAACAATTTTCGTTTTCGTGTAGAAACAAACTATTTTACGGATTGCTATGACTATGAGTAATGTAAGTCTAGTACAATTTGTTTTGAGTTGATTATGTAATTTTAATATCTCAAAATTTTTAATGAGCACATAAGTGTTTCAAAATGTTTACAATTTTATTCTGTTCAAAATAGGTTTTTTTACCCAAAGGCTCGCCGTTTAGTTTACCTTTCAAAATTCATTAAAGCTCAAAGTTCAAAGTTGTAAAAACCTGTGATGCAGAGTAAAAATCTAAAAATCAAACTTTGAGGCTTGAGCTTTAATGAATTCTAAATGGTAAGGTAAACGCTAGCATCTTTGGATAAAAAACTATTTTGAATTTGAACAGAATAGAATTCTGAACATTTTGGTAGGTATCACCTTGGTATGGTATGTGATGTGTTCACTAAAAATTTCGAGATTTCGTAATTTCAATTCAAAATATACTTACACAACAAGCTGTGAATGAAAATACTTCGTTAAGTCGTTGTTTCTGCACGAAAACAAACCATTTGACGAAAAATGTCATTTCAATTGAGAAAAGTCCTCATCAAAATTTACGTAAATTCACTTATTCCAGTTGAAAAACGATTTTCTCCCATACAAGTGATGAAGCGAAAAATAAAACAGAAAAAAAAAAATTTAAAAACTTTGAGAAATAGTGTTATGGCTCCAAAAAACTTCTAATTCTAATAAAACTTTGAAAAAAAAACATCGAGAAATAGTGTTATGACGTCATCGATAAGGTGCTCCGATTCCGGTCAAGATGGACTCCTATTTTACTTAATCTAAAAATAAATAGAAACCAAAATTTATGTAAATCGAAAACTGATTTTAAAAAAAAAAAACTGGAACAGTTAGGAATTTGAAAAAAAAGAAACAAAATCAAAAATGTAATTTACAACTAGATATACCTAATTCAAAGTGTTTTGTACTTTAATTTAAACTGAAAACTGAAAACGAAAAACAGAAACTGGAGAACCTAAATCTTGTAAAAAACTAAAACTGGAAACTTCAAAACTAGGTATTAATCTATGTGAAAATGAAACTTGAACATGATAAACCAGAAAATTAAACCCCACAAACGAAAAATCAATTTGAAAAGTAAGAAAAAAAATCAACTCAAAAAGTGTTTGGAAAATTTTTCAAACTCAGAAAAACCATCAAAAAACAGAAAACTAACAAAAACTGAAACTTAAGGTACCTACCAGATAAAATTGAAACTGCAAAAAGAAGTTATCAAATTAAAATGGAAACCTTAAAACTGGAACCAAAAATTAAATTTTTCCAAAACTCGTTTTTTGAATAAAATTGCATGTGGAAAAGTATCATTTCTTGTAATAAAATTGCCAAAAAATTTTCTTACTCTCAAAAATTGTAAAAGTTGCGTTTTTTTAGCAAAATGGCTATAAAATCTCACTTTTTTGCCAAAAATTTATTTCAATAAAGTCGAGTTTTTTTGCCAAATATTTTCAAAACGTCCTGCTTTTCACCAAAAAGTTGCGAAATAGGTAGTTGAACTTCTTTGGTAAAAAATATCAAGAAATGTTAGGTTTTTTTTTGCAAAAAGTCTCACATTTCAGCAAAATTGCTGCTAATTGTAGAGCTCACTTTTTATTCATTTTATTTTTTTCCAAAAATTATCAAAAAGTCTCGAGTATTGGTCGAAAATTGCCAAGAAGTCCTACTTCTTGCAAAAATGGTCAAAATCGTACATTTTGTGAATTTATAGTCAAAAATTGTCAAAAAATGTTGTTTTATTGCCAAGTCTTTTTTTCTACTAAAAGTAACAAAAAGTCTCATATTTTGTCTAAATTGCCGAAAGTCTCATTTTTTTGGCCAAAAATGGTTAAAAACTGTGCTTTTTATTGCAAAAAATTCCAAAAAGTGTCATTCATTTCCAAAAACTGTCCTGATGTGTCGTTTTTTTTTACCAGCAACTGCTAACAAGCCCATTTCTTTCGCTGAATCGAAAAATCGAAAAATCAACTTTTTGAAAGAAAATATGGTGAAAATGTATCCAGCTATCCATATCCACTTTTGGCACTAATTGCAACAAGCCCTGATTTTTTCAAAAATTATGCAAGTTTCTATCAAGTTTCATTTTTAGAAATTCAAAATATTCATAAAACTCTATTTGACTTACAAAATTCAAACTTCTTCATACAGTTTATGTATGTACCCAGCCACGTTGGAATCTTAGGAAATGAAATTGTAGATATTAATGCAAAATCTGCCACCATCCTTTCTCCCCTTATATTTATCACAGCTGACGACCTCAAATCCATCTTCACCCAAAACACACTTAAGAAATGGCAAAACTCTTGGTCCCTTCAAACCACAAACAAGCTCTTTCAACATAAAAAATTAGTCCATCCTTGGAAAAACCTCTCCCACTTAAACCGACTTGAAGAAATCATTATAACCAGACTGAGAATTGGCCACACAAAAATCACGCACAATCACCTCTATGAAAAGGCCCCAAAACCCACATGTCAATTCTGCCTCTCAGAACTTATATCTGTCCAACACTTACTATTTCAATGTCCCTCCTTACATCAGCACAGACTGTCCCTACAAATAGATGAAAGATCCCTATTCATACCAGACGACCCTTCCGAAATTAAAAAATTCTTAGACCTAATTAAAAAACTTGACCTTACCAACTCGATTTAAATCTCATACGACGGGTGTAATAATCAAGTAATTACAAACACCCAAAAAAAAAAAAAAAAAAAAAAAAAAAGATTTTGATTGCCTGATTTTTCAATAAATAATTTTTTCTGCATTAAAATGTTTTGCCCATATTTCGTCTTTTTTTTGGTTAGTTTTTCAAAAAATTTTGTTTACCAAAGTTTTTTTTCCAATTTTTTTTTTGTTTTTGGGGAGGGGGAGGTTGAAAAAAATTAGTAAGAGCCTCGAAAAAAGCAAAAATTGAATTAAAAATTGATACTGGAAATTGACAGAAACTAAAATTAAAGAAGATGAAATTGAACCTGGAATTTTAAATCCCAAAACTGAAGCTGAACCGAAAACTATTTAACTAGCAAAAAAATCAATTGAAAAAGTAGGTACCTACTTACTTGAAAACAGAAACATAAACTCGAAAAAGTGAAATTGAAACTTGAAATTGGGAAACCAACTTGTACTCTAAAAACTGAAAATGAAATTCAAAAACGGAAGAAAAATCCAATAAAAGAAAAACATTTGGCAAATTTATAAGAAAAAAAAAAACAAAAATTGAAATTGAAAAGGAAAGATGAAACTTGAGGGTAAAACTCAAACTAAACCTGGCAAAAACTGAAATTGAAAATGAGAAAAAACGCAAATCAAAACAAGTACAGTAGGTATACGTATGAAGTGCGGTTTTCCAAAAGTGGATAAGTCAATTTTTTTGAAAATTGAGTTTTTCACGCCATTGTGTTCTATAGGTCGTATCTCACCTATTTAATGCTTAACCTACCCAAAATACCTATTTATTTACTCGCAATTCAGCTTTTCCGTAGGTTGCAGATCGCAATCGTTTTTCCAAAACGCAATAACCAATAAGTCACAATTTATCCATTGAACCTTTGAATTCGGTGTCAAAAATATGGGTTAAATTTTTTGTACCTACTGTAATACTTCGTGTTCGTTGAAGTAAAGCTGTGAAAATTGTTTTTTTTCAATACTTAGATAGTACCGTAATATAGGTACTTTTTGTTTTTATTTGATTGCCAAAATGGATCATTTTTGTTAAAAATACAGGTTAATTTTTTTGTAATCGATTTTTTTTGGTCTTCTTCTTTTGTATCGTGATTTACAGTTGACTTACCTACATCGATTTGCACCACTGGTTTTATCATTTAACTGAAAAACTGAAAAATCGTTTTTCCAAAAGGCGATAAGTCAGTTTACTTTTTCTGCCGCAGAAGCGCTGCGAGCTCGAGTTACATCGCAAAACCCACTCGTACGTGTTGAGGTAGACCTAATGCAACATGCAGGACAGGTTGCAGACTCCAAGTGCATCATGGCTTCAAATGGGCACTAAAAACGTCATTTATCTCGAAATCGTCATTTTTGACTTATCGCTTTCTGGAAAACCGCCCTTCGTATGTATTAGGGTGGTCCTTGAATACACGACAAAAAAATCGTGATTTTTTTCTGCTCCCAGCCCTCAAAGTGGTGACCTCTGGTGAGAAAATAATTCCCTATTTCTTATTTTTTCCATTTTTGAAAAACTCGGGCTGCGGTGGGCCTCTTAATTTTCAAAAATTTGAGAAATTCAACTTGAAAGCAAAATTTTTAAAAGTCAAAAATTTCAAGTTTTAACACTTTCAAAAAGTCTCTTTTGAGTAAAATGAACTCTCATGAGGACAATAACCCCATTCCTAGAAAACCATGTCGGTCCCCTAGAATAGCTGAAATATGTATTTTACATTAAATTTCAGCTATGGGGGGGGTCAGCTTGGTTTTCAATGGAGGGGGCTTATAAATCGTCATGAGAGTTTATTTTACTCAAAAGAGACTTTTTAGAGATAACAGAACTTGAAATTTTATAACTTTACAGTGAATTTGCATTTACCAGAGGTCACCACTTTGGGGTTTGGGAGGGAGAAAAACCCAACTTCGAAAATAAGGACCATCCTACGGTATATGCATTTAGAAAATTTTAATTCAAATGAAACAAAACCATTGTAATTAATTTTAAAATTGCGACAAAAAATTGAAATGAAATCAGTATTAAAATCAATTTCCTGCCAAAAAATCAGCAAAATTTGTCCACCTTCAGTAGGTAATCTAATTTGTACAGAATTTCAATGATCTTTCGCAGATTCAAAATTAAGAGATTAGAATAAGCTAAGCTCCCCTTTATGAGAATAATTTTCGATACATAAAAGAGACCGAAATAAATTGTACGACAAAGCTTCTATGCAGTGTGTACGTAGTGGTTGGTGCCTATGCAGCACGCCTGTGTCGATTAACGTTGCGACGAGTCGAACGGCCGACATCTCAAGAGAATTTTCTTGTACGGATTAAAGATAATAGTGATTGAATGTAGGTCGAAAGGTAGATGGTATATTTTACCAACGTTGGTGTCTATTAAGAATTTGAAATTAGCAATTTAACGTCTTTAATGGATGTTATTCAAGACGAAAGAGAGGTAATTTCGCTCGTTAATAATGTAATTTAACCGATCCCCGGTTAACGAAAAGGAGGCGCTTTTTCGTTATAAATTTTCACTCGAATTCCACAGACACATTAAATGTTTCGGTTTGCGCTTTGTAAAACAAGCCAAAACGGATTCCGCTCTCCGGCCGCCGGTGTGTATCGTGTCAGCCAAAAAATTCCGTTTGCGAGATGTTCTCGCCTCTTGTGTCGCCTTATATGTCCATCCGGTATTGCCTTCGCCCTTCGTATCGATAATTAACCCTCTTGACGATTCGTATACACGATATTCTCTCGCCCACGATTAGGTAGATATCTCTCAAAGAAGTACTGTAAGTATAGGTACTCTTTATCACTCGAGTCGCGATAAACCTTATATCACCTTTTATACTGTTCTTCATTTTCAATCGTGGCATAACCTTAACAGATAATTTTCGTCGCGTGCCAACGGTTCACTGAACCGAGCCATAATACCATTTGGTGTATCCTTTTAAGAAATCTGACGTATAATTTTCTTCAGGTAGGTGAGTATACTTAAACCCTATTGTTGTGTTGTTTGCCTTTACCAAAATTACTAAACTTATCAACCTTTTTGCGCTGTGCAAAGATCGCATTATTCTGTCTTAAATGCTATATTAGGTATTTTCGTGTTTACATTCAATTCTTTTCCAATTATTAGGTGGTGCCCAAAAGTTGACAAAAATTGACAGGGAAGTTTATTTTGAATGGGAGACTACTAAAAAAAAAATTCGAGCTCCCCAGCTGTTCATGGGGCTGAGTAAGGATCCTCAAATTAGGGTAATTTTTGAAAAAATCATGGTTTCTGGCCACTTTTAGGTTGCCCTAGTAATCCTGTGCAATTCCTCGGTCAATTAAACCTCCCTGACCCATCTGATCAAGAATCAAGATTTTTATTCCTTAATGTTATCAGCTTGAATTTGGTGATGGGAAAAATTTATCATTACAAATGTGCATCTGGTTTATTTCTATTTTATTGAATTAATTTTTCCCTCAAATTATCAATTAACTACGGACATTGACATTTTTATGATTTGGAATTCTGAAACACGGAGATAGAAATTTGAAAGTCGAGAGTGTAATACCGCGAGCAACGTACGACAGACGTACTTGAGACATCTACTTTTGTAAATTGACGTTTTTCTTCGTCGTAATATCTTTTCCATTTTTCATAGTTGATTCAGAGTACTTGAATCCTGGCGAATATATCGTCATCGCACTGAATCAGTCCTAGAACATCGTACACAGATTCTCATATCAAAGGATAATTTTTCACATGGCTCAGTATATATAATCTCAAGCAACTCAAAACTAATAAAATGTTCGGCGCAAATATCCCGAAGAATGAAAAAAGAACGTTGAAAAGAATAGAAAGAGAAATGACGCATATTTTGCATACACAGGCTATTATATACGATATCAAAATACGAGAGAAAGAAAAATTCTCCAGTTAAATAATACAGGAAAAATGATATTTTTAAAGCTGGAGTAAGGTAATAAAACACGAGCGAGGCAATGAGAACAAACACCAGAGAGGAAAAAAAAGGCCGAGTTCAAAACCATATTTGTTAAATATTCACGACGAAGGTTTCACGGGGTGTTTGTTGAACAGAAGTTTCAATATACGATAGAAAGAGAGAAGTTGGAAAACATAAAATTCGTATTTTATGGCGCCAAAAAAAAAGGAAGAAAAATTATATTGAAAAATGAGTTTGTATAGTTATGATGTGTGTACTCATATGTGGTGGGTATCTAAACGAGGAAGAAACACTAGGTTATGGATTTTTCCAGCTTATACTTTCACAGAGTGAAAATTGCGAAGAAGAGGGTAGATTGCACATGCAAATGTAACGCCATTTTTTCCCCATTGATTTTAGCATCAGCAGCATCATAATCATCATTATGGTTACGATGCCAGTATAAACAGTATACAAAAACAATCGCAATGTGTAAACAAGCTTAATATAATATTACTTTGTAGGTATACTGGTACACGGTGGCTTTGGTGAATAGACGAAGACGCCGATACCAGCTCGAAAATTCGACTCGAGGGAGAATTCGACTTGTTGTATCAAAATCTTCATAAAAGAACATTCGTGGAATAATTTTATTGAATATTTATGAGTTTTTTGCCGGCGGCTGTATCGGTTTTTATTTTTAAAAAGATGAAGGAAAAAAATCCACAATCTACATTCGAGTGCTTCGAGTCTTAAGCCCACATCAGTACCTCAAATAGAAGCCGAGCTCGAATTTCGATACTACGAGCCCCGCCTGGATCGTCGTCATCGTTGTTCCAAATAACGAAAAATTAATTTTTTTTAGCTCATTCGTTTCGTCGTCTCTGCAAATACGATACACTTTTACGAGCACAATTTGTACGCGTGAAATAAAAATAGCGTATTGAGATAGGTCGTGGTAGTGAAAAAGAAAAATATACCGTTCGAGATGTAGAAGGTAGGTATACTATACTACGTGGTGTACACACGTACGTTAAATAAATTGCCTAATGGAACGCCTGATTTGCAAGCGTTATTGGCGGCGGTGCTGCGAATAGGCAACTTATTTAACGTAAATGCCAAACTTGATGTATTGCAGGTGTTTCTCCATCGACTAAGGAGCCATTTCTACGTAGTTAAACGCGTACGTACCGATCGCTAAAAATCAACTTTCTTTCATCCGAAAAAGAACTTATTCGTTTCTTTATACGACGCCTGCCTGTATTAAATCGGTTTTAAAAGGCAGATGAAAATTCGGTCCAAATTCTCCGCCCCTTCCCCTCTTCCCATGATACAGGTCCTCGTACTATGAATAAGGTTTCATGTACAGGCTCAATAATGCTTCGATATTTCCTTTCGGAAATTTTTCTCGGATCTTTAACTCGACGACTATACGAAGCTTTTACATAACTTTTTACTTTGAAAAAAGACTCGTTAAATTGAATCATTTTTGAATGGATTCATTCGATAGGATGTATTATGTAGGTTTTTAATCGAAGAAGGATATGAGAATTTCATTTTTCTTTTACAACTGTTACCGAATGTCTGGAAACTCATGGCCGTGGGCTGGATTTAGAATGAAAATTTTCTACATTGAATAAAAATTCCTTTCAAGGCCACCTAACAGAGAAAAAAAATGTCTCACAGGCTTTAAAATATATCCTTGACAATGGTACCCTAAAACGAACGCATTTCAGGCAACACGTGGGCTTGACTTAATTTATATCTGTCTTCAAGTACCGCTTGTGTTAATTAAATACTGCAGAGAAGAGAGAAAAAAATTTCCAGAATAAGAGTGTTGTTGTCGTCATCAAGAGATGAACATAAACGAAAGAAAGAGAGAGGGAGTCTCTTGAAGGAAGCATTTATCGTGTAAATGCGACGACAAGCGACGTGAATACGACAAGAGCACACGATTACGACGACGACGAGTGCTACGGTATGAGAGATGAGAATAGCGTCACCTCTACACTCTGGCAATTTACGAAAACAAAGCCTCGCGATATAGAATTTGAATTCGCAGAAAAACGAATATAATTACGATACCTTATAAATTTTTGCAGCGCGCAAGCCGAAGCTATAAGGTAGAGAGCAAAGAGATGTGAAAGTTCGTCGCAAAGTTCATCGTTTCAATTAAAGATATTCGCAGCGAGATTTCATTTGCAAAACAAAGAAAACGTCATTTATTTTTAATTAAGAAGATAATAAGATAAGAAACGGCGGTCTGTGGGATATGCGTGAGCGGCGAGTTTTTCTTCCAGCTTCGAGAGACCCGACGAAATATTATTAATATGGAAACTGAAAAGACAAACTTTTTAAACCATAATTGATGAAGATGGAAAAAGTTTTTTTTTCTGGTGGGTTTTCATCGAATTCAAGGTTGTTTGAAAATGAATGTTTTGAAATGCGTATTAAGGTTTAGAGGTGCTTTTTGATGGGTTATTTATGGTTTAGAGGTGACGTATTGGGATGGTTGTTGCTCCACAAGGTGTCACTTTTGAGTGGATTTTATCGATACATTTTCCAGAAGTTGGTTCATGTGTAATATTTTGTCTACTGCAGCATTCAGACGCGCTACCGAAACATTTTTTTTCGGCATGCTAACGAGGGAATATTTACGACTTGTGTACTGTGATCGAGCTGGAATTTGGGTCACTGAAAGAGCACTTTACCCAGATCTCAGAAATAAATTTTCAGCTGTCGAAGTTGATTTTTTGATTTTTAGACAACAAATTCACTCAAAAATTTTGCTATCCTCTAGAGTCGGATCCCAGAATACATTGGCACCATTTTCAAGCTGATCTGAGACCTCCAGCAAAAGTTGGATTTTTTCCAGAAAGTTTCAAACCACCCTTAATACTGTCCCAAAAAAGACATGGTAATTTCATCCTTTCGATGTTCACTTTGTATCCTGCCATTTTCCCTTGAATCTGCCACAATTGTGAGGGTAAAACTGACGATATTGTTTTTTTTTTAATTTGAGATTTTTCAACTTGTAAAAAAGTACTTTTTTCAACTCGTCACTTCGGATAAATTTGTTATTCACCGGCCCTAATCGATGTGGAATGTCGAGCTTTGCACAGGATTCAATTTTCTGCTGCCCCAAGCTGATTACATAATTATAATGCTTTCTGGAGCGATTTGAAAATTTCTGGAGAAAAGCGAACTTTTGAGGGGTGCTTCAGATCGTCTGGAAAATAATGTCAAACGGCTTTGGAGGGGGTCTATTTTGAGGGTAGATGAAATTTTGAGTAATTTTTTGCAAAAATTGACAATTTTGGAATTTTTTCAAAATGATTGTATTGAATTTTCAGCTGCCAAAGTTGATTACAACGCCTCTGGAGCGGTTTGAAATTTCTGGAGAAAAGCAAACTTTTGCAAGGTGCTTCAGATCGCCTGGAAAATAATGCCAATCGATTTGTGGGGTGGGGAGGGGTGACTATTTCGAAGGTATAGATGAAATTTTGAGCCGTTTGTTGCAAAAATTGACGATTTTGGAATTTTTTTCGAAATGACAGTACTGAATTTTCAGTTGTCAAAGTTGATTACAACGCCTCTGGAGAGATTTGAAATTTTTGGAGAAAAACCATTTTTTACTGAGGCTCCAAATCGGCAGAAAATGCTGGAAATCGATGCAAGAGACCGACTTAGCACATGCACACCAAATTTCAGATTTTTATCTCTATGTTTGCTCGTTTTGTAGAAAATTTATTTACCCATCAATAGATAGGCTATTTCCGAAAATTTCAAAAATTCTCCAAAAATAGAAAAATCAACGTAGGCTGCTGAAAATTTGGTCATGAGATCTGGGTAACATGCTCTATCAGCGAGTCGAATTTCAGCTTGATCTGGTGATTTAAGAGTCACGAAGCTTCCCTTGTAAATGAGCAACGTAGTTCTTGGTATTTTTAGTGGGCTGTTATGACCTTGAAATATTTTCAAAAAATTGTGAATTACAATTAACTTCATTTTTTGAAATATTTTACTCCATTCTGAAGATTCTACTCGGAATATCTCCTAAATAAATTCATTTGAACTGAAGAATTAAATTCTGAAAATTTCAGGTCGGAAAATCAATTTTAACTTGAGTCCCAAAACCTCTTCTTCGTCATTTTTTCCCTCCACGTCTACTTGCTTCATTAAACTGCAGTTTGGACTCAAACCCCCTGTAGGAGGGGGAGAGGCGCCCATCCATTAAATTGAGGCCAAAAATTAAAGTTGATACTTCGTAGGGTATGAAAGTCTTTTCTTCCAAAATTTGAAGGAAAAAAAAAACGCATTTCAGTAGATTTTGTATGAAAAACAGCTGTTTTCAATTTTTTTTATTTTCTAAAATTTGCCATTGAATTCCAAAAATGAACTTCTCAAACTAGATCGAAAGAGTAATTGTCTTAAAACTACCGTACCTAAAATTATAGGTGCTATAAAAATAATTTTTGAATTTCTATGGTGAATTTTTGAAAATCAAAATAATTTAAAAAAAAAAACTGTTTTTGTAACAAATTTGCAACTGTATTTTTCGAGCAACAATTTTTCAAGCAAACTCTAATCCATAAAAATGATTAGGTACCTACTTTATTTTAACTCTTCCAAAATTTAAAAAAGACCCTTAATAGCATCTAGCACCCTTATACATAAATTTGAAAAAAAAAAATGACTAAGAGCTGCCAAAGATAAGAATCATATGGTGGCGACTCAAAAATTCTATTGCGATGGTTTTAGGCCAAAAAGACAAATTTTAAAATGTCGGTAAAATTTTTCTAAACAGGGGTAGATAAAATTATAGAGTACTGGAAGATTCTATGTACATAAATTTTGAATTTTCATTCGCCTGTTTCTCTTTAGATCCAGAAACATGATTCGGCAAGCACAGTCTGCATAATTAGTGCTCCTTCCCCTCCCCTTTTTATAATGCTATGAAAAAATTATTTTCGAGACGATTATTTCTTAATTATCATACTCTTCTAAAAACTCATCATTCAATTTCCACCTCTTATGATTAGAAATTGAAAGGTTACAATAGAAGAATTATAGAAGGAACTTAGGTATGTAGCATACAAGTAGATGGATATAGATATAGCAATACACATGTTGCATCACGATTCCAGCTACCTCTTCATTTAGCTCTAACGTTTACAGAGCAGTGGACTTCTTGGAATTCAATTTTTTTGCTATTTTACTTCGACTATCGTGTTTGTAGCCTGATAAGCCACGGTTAAAGCTTACTTCTTTGAAGATACGCGCCTGTGACAGGTTCAATGTAGATATTAAATTTCTTCTATCGCTCTTCTACCATATATGTATTTTCCTTTTATTAGTTCATTTTTTTCCTGGAAATTTTTGAACCATTTTTCTGGACGTTCTGCGTAGTTCACCTTGTTGGTTTTTGAAATGTTTATACGAAAAAATCTGATAAATTTTAGCTCGAAATTACTCGTAATTTTTAAGCCTGATTAAGTTTTTATTAAAATTCAAATCGACGTAGAATAATTCCTTTAGACAAGAATGAAATTACTGGAAAAATTTTTCAAATAATTAAGCAGTCGGCATTCGTTGTTTTAATTGTCATTGAAAAATACGTTTCGTTTCGGCGCCTCGATGTGCCATTTTTCAATGCCCGAAAATAAAACTGGTTCTGCGCCAGGAGCGAGGAACTGCTTGGTAGCCGCGGTAAATGGGTAATTACTCGAGACCGAATGAATGAATGAGTGAGAGAGAAGCAAATCCTTGTAATGATAATTTTTTCTTTCCATTGCACAAGGCGCGCCGTCGTATATAAAGCTGGACTAGTGGTACTCTCGTTACTCAAAAAAGTAATCTACTAATGGGTATAACGTAAGATGTTTGCGAACTATAGTAGACGTTTACAGGAGAAAAATTATATAAAAGAAACACTTAAAAGAAAGGCAAGCTTTTTCTAATAAATTAAGCTTCTTTTGTTTTGTTTTTCTTCCATGCTTCTTCTTTTCTAAGTTCATCATTTTGTGTGCTCTTTAAAGTGTTTTTTTTTCCTGCTTTTCTTCTTCCTCCCAGAACTCGAGTCTTGTTTTGGGCTTTCCGTCAGATAATGATGGATACACGGATACCGAAACTCACAAGATAAATTGCGCCGGAATATAAACGACGTTAATTTATAAACACTGTATTTTCACCAGTCTGAGTTCGCCGAACCTAGTTTTTTTCTCGTTTTTCTTTTAATTACTAGACGACGACGTCGAAAGTGTGCTCTTGTTCTGCTTTCCCATCGTGTCTAGAGTTTCTCTCATGTCTCAGTCTATGTTCCATGTACGCAGCTTAAGGTAGGGTATGGAAAAGAATTTTCGCAGTTGTGGTTTCTTTTTTTCTGTTTTTTTTTTGCTGTTGTTGTGAAACTTGCCTTCCCTTTTAAGGCTCATATGTCCCTATTAGGGCCACTCTCGGGGCTAAGAATTTTTTTGGAGGGGGGGTCTTTCAGTTTAAAATTAGGTAGGCAATGTCTTCGTAAAATCAAACTAAAATCTCAGTAATAATGTCGTATTTTATAGTTTTAAATTATCACAGTTCATATTTCATTCCATTTTTTCGAATACGATTTTCAAAATTTTCTGTCCACGTAGTTTCGCATTCAACATGGATTCTCTTGAGCTCTCGTAAAAATCCCTTATTTTTCATACGTTTCGTTAAAGATTACCTTGGTTACTTATGCTGAAAGTTTTTTCCCCTCTCTGTTTTCCACGTCTTGTTTCTGTCTTTGCATTAGCAACAGGCCACATAAACGAGGCTTTTGTTTTACTCGCGGTTTAACGTCTCTCGTTGGGAATTTGGTCAACATGTTGATTACCTGGTGTTTGGAATTTTTCATGCGTATAGTTTACGTGACCCTGTGGCTTGTATGTCTCGTCGTTCCGTCGTATATGTATGTTGATTATGTCAATATTAACCAACATTTTACGTAGGCAGTTGGTAAATTGCACGTGGAACTTTCTTCTTTTTTCGCAACTTCTTGATGATTGAAAATTTATAGTAATTGGAAAAGCAATAGCGAGATGTGGTTAAAATACTTTTTGAATAAATCATTTCTCGAACAAGTTTCAAAACTCTTCACTTGAGGGTAATCCCCACCTCTTGTGTGGAATATACCTGTTCGTATATTCTGGATACACTACACTACATATAAGCTGTACGTGCTAGTTTTAAAAGTGGGCCCGAGTTTGGCTCTCACACATACAAAACACAACAGGGAAAAACATAATATAATGAAATTTTCATATATATTTTCCAGTTTGAAGTATATATTCAACGTTTTTCCTATATGTATACATAGTGTATTTCCGCGTTCGCTATTCAACGAACCGTGGAATCGAAAATGTTTCTATTTTCAACTATAGTACATAGTATACGCACTCACACACCACCATCGAGGCAAAAAGAGACAGACAGATTGAAAGAAAGAAATAGAGTTATGCAGCCATCAAATATGATTCAGTTGAACACTTGACATGGTCTTTCATTCGCTTTTGCATGCATCGTTAACCATCACAAAGTAAAATATGTTGTGTTTTCTATTATATACACGCCGAATTGTTCCACTAACCAATAACCTGCTTTACCCAAAGTACCGGAATACCGAATAAAATACAGTCTTTAAATGATTTTCCATCAAAAACTTTCCACCCAACTGAAACCATGAACTGAAAACTTGTTGATCACTACGAGCACGCTGCAAATTTTCCATCATTTTTTACGCGTCTTTGGCTGATTTCAAAAAACTCATTTAGCGTCCTCTAAGATCCGGAAAAGCTTCAAAAAATATTTTTAATAACGTAACTCGACAACGTATACGGTATCGTCTATTCTACAGGCGCGATATTAGTGGCGTAAATTTTAACGGTTATGAATTTTATTACGCCTAGACAATTACCACTTTAGCCCAGTTTTTCGTCCTATAGACGGAAATAAGCTGGTGAATTACACCCGAGAAGCGTATTCCGCCGTATAATGCAACGTTTTATTTCCTCGCTCATTTATCTTTGTTTGTATCGAGTTTTTTTTCTTCTTTGCCTCGAAATGAGAACATTCGCTCTTGGTGATAAATTCGCCAATTAATAATAATAATACTTTTCTTTTATTATTAACGTAGTTTAAAATTCAAAATTTTACTGTTACTTTAATCCTAATTAGCCATACTCTGAAATTATATCGTTCGTAACACTGCGCAGAGCGCATGCGCGATAATCAGCCCAGTCATTTGATGTTTGGCTGTCGAACAGTAATGACGTGCGTTGCTGTGTTGAGAGATTTTTTTACGATAGCAACACTTCTGTCAAACCAAATTAAAAAATTGAAGCTGTTCTGATGATAATTGAAGGTGTTTAAACGCTCTATGTAATGCTACAAAATTTACAGAAAACGTAAAAAATTAAAACAGACTGCAGTAATGCATTTTTACAGCATACTGTAAAAAAATCCTGTTTTCTGTAATTGTAGTTTCCGGATTATTGCTAAAACTCAAAATAAGAATCGATCAAAAGTAAATCAAAAGTTGAACAAACATATCCAAAAATCAGCATTCATGATCCATCAGAGAAAAGTGATCTTGTTTTTTTTACACTTTTTGACCTAGAAAAACCTAGCTCCATCTCTTCAAAGAATTTCAAATTGTACCAAGCTAAATTTCAGGCGCTGAGTTTCATTTTAACATTTTTGACTATAATTTTTAAAATTGAAATTTACACCAATTTTTACCTATGGGGAAAATAAAACGGTGATAAAATTGAGATAGAAGTGTAATTTTTGGTTCATTAACCGGCCTGATTTTTGACCTGTCAAATCGATTAGTAGATAAGAGTGAATTTGCATCAGTTCGGATTTCAGAGCCTTTAACCGATTTTTTTTTGATTTTCCTTGGTTGAAAAGATACTAGAATTTCATCACTTTTACTTTTTTCAAAGCAATTTTTCCAAAAATGGGAAATTTTCTCAATGAGGCTTAAAGCATACTCGACTGCCATATTTCGAGAATTATTCTTAAAAAATATGTATTGCATAATAATATGCATATTTTCTTTAAAAAAGAATTACATAATAGTAGACCCATGTACGATCTCTCGTACGACGATATGGTCAATTCGTGTTCAACTGAGGAGGGAGAGGGACACTTGGAAAATTCATAGCCACGGCGCGCGTAGGAATTTTCATCGCCGTGGCTCTCCTATTACATCAATCAGGCCAATGAAAACTATCAACGTGAATCGAAGATTCATAAATCTTCAATAGTCTATTACCTACCTAAATGCAGACCTTTTTTTATCATTTAGGTATTTTTTGTGGGCACGCTAATTCTCGAAAGTTGCGAGTGCAGTTTTTTGTACCCCCTCTCTACCCCAAACATCCAAAAAGAATTGATTTTCGCCTTTCTGTTTGGAAAGTCTTCTTTTTGTTCTAAAATCGCTAAACAAATCATGTTTGTTTGACAAACTTGCTTAAAAAGTTCTGGTATTTTCCCAAAGTTTGCACAAGTCAAAAGTGTTGACTCTCAAATGGTACTGTTCTTGCCGAGATTATCCAAAAAAATTTTTTTTTGCTAAAATAGGCATAGGTTTTCGTTTTTTGTTAAAATTGTCAGAGCGTGTCAGATGTCAAAAAACGTCAATTTTTGGCACCATTGTCAAGAAGCGTTCATTTTTGTCAATGCATCAATCTGTACCACGGGGGGGGGAGGTGCAATACATCACGGTGAGTGGCAAGGTAAGGCAAGTGATCCCCTACGACTTGGAGGAAACAATTGTACCATTCCTAATCAGTGACAAAACAACCTGATTCTCAAATGTGGCAAAATCTAGAGATTTTCCCCTACCTCAGTTTTATCAAAATGTTGATCTTTTTTTGTGAAAAATAGATCATGGATATAAAAAAATTCATCAAAAATCAAAAAATAGAATTCAATGCGTGAAATTTGATTTTTGAGCATATTTTTAGATGATCAGCATTGCTCTTTCAATTTATTGTTACCTATTTTATTTAAAAAATTTTCTATCACGTAAAAGAAATTACAACATTGACAATTGAAAATTCGAAAATTCCACTACACTTCAATTATTCCGTTCTAGATGACCTAATCCACTGTCGCCTATTGAGAAACTCAGCTCTGCCTACATGTTCCTTTTTTTTTTTTTTTACATATTTACATTTTTTTGAAGCTAAAAAAAAATTATCAAATTTTTCCGATTGATTATTTTTTTGTGATTGTACATATCTTTATATTTTTTAAAAATATTTTTTTGCGTTGTAAGTACCTACTTAACGTGTGTTAATGACGTTTTATTCAATTTTTGCAAAATTTTGTCAAATTTTACTGAATTTTATAATTTTTTATGATTTTAATTTTTTGTAAACTCTGCTGAATTCTGATGAGATTTCATCAGTTTCTGCTGATTTTCAATGATTTAAGGATATCTTTGTGTTTTTATGTAATTTTAATCGATTTTTAACTATCCAAATTTCACTGCTAAGTATTTCATTAATCACACAGATGAAACAATCGAACAAATTTATTTATACGCAGCATTTCCTACAAAAAAAAAACACATGTTGAATAAAAAATGAATAAAAAATTGCACATGATTGGAATCGTTGATTCGTGAAAATAAGTTGAATCCCTCTTTTTGAGCATGTCATTCGTGATCCATGATTCGAATCACATTTTTCGTGAAGGTATCGTACCTCAGGTGTTCCCCCTTGAAAGGTTTTACACAATCATTTTGTTCAAAATAATTGAATATTTCGAACCAAAAAAATGCGCGAATGTCTAAATTCAGATTAAAAATCCGTGCTAAATAAGCCCTCAATATTAGAACCTTTCCATACTTATTTATTATATACATCTCGACTGTCAACATTTTCTCAATTTATTCATTTCTTTCACTCAGCTACACCTTTCTGAACAACGTCAAGGTTTTCTTTTCAATCCAGAGGAGTATTTTTCGCGAGAAAATTTTCCATCAAAATTTGCTCGCAGCCAGCTTACGTATAAACTTTCATCTTGTAAACCGAATGCCTCGAATAGTACCATAGAAAAGGCGAATCCAGCTGACGTAAAATTTTACGATGCCAGAAAGAAGACGATGTCGTAAAAATATGAAACGATACGTTTAATTAATTTTTATCGTTAAAGACGTTCCAAGACGCGCGAACGAAGACGCGTAAAATTAACGCGCTTTCGCGTCCGTCTCTCTCGTCATAAGAAAAACCAAAGGCCCGCGGAAACGCGACCAAAACAGAAAGAGGGATGGCTGGCGGGTAGGAAAAAAATTAAAGCTGTGGGCCGCGGTTTGGCGTCATTCTAACGTAGGTATTTCCATAGATAAGAATACGATGAAAATTTCACGTTATTGCGCACACGGTCGCGTATCCAGATTAGAAAATCAAGCTCATTTATTATTTTAATTGCGCACTAAACTGGTATAGGGAGAAAAATCTGATACGAAAAGTGGACTATTTCGGGATAATATTGAGAAAAGAAATTAAGGTTTTTATGTCGACGGCCGCCGTGTAGTACAAAGGCAAAGCGAGGTATTTCGACATCGCCAAGGAGAATGTTATAAAAGGGTACAAGGTTATATGCCGTACTGTACATGAAGACGTTATGGTTGGCATTTTGAGAGAAGCACAAGCGCAGCAACGGTAGTGTACGAGTATTTATACGAAGGCGAAATCGTTCTACCTCTGAGATGACTGGAATAAGAAACGGTCTGATACAGATTTACGTGTATTTTGTACACTTCGGTATAAGACTCAAACACACAGAGAGATGAGAAAGAGAGAGTGAGCGAGAGAACTTGACGCGTATAACGTGGCTTAGATAAGATGCACGACGATGAGGAGCAGACGAGGTGCTAGAGAAAGCTGCTGTAGTACACCGAAGAAGCTTAGTTTTGGTTTTAATTTTAACGACTCGCACAATTTCACAGTCGTGTAATTATAGATAAGTTTATATTCAAGTTTAATAGTTTGCCCGATTTATGACATCAATTCTGCGGTAATAATTTTCTTAGATTAGTTTCCTGATTGCGAAGCTCGTTTACTTCGGCTATTATAAAAGCAAAACGCGGCTGATTTGAATTTACCGTGCTAGTCCGAGAAACGCGATACTTACCCTTCCGCCGAGAATGATTTTTAATTGGTATTAATGTCTGCGATTTTTTTAGGGTTCTCCTGAGCGGATGAGAATCTGTTAATCACTGCTTATTTTAGAAAATCTAATTAGATGGTCGAAAACTTATCAATTTTGTTGCCAAAAAATTATCACCACGGTCAAAAATGGCGTCTTCATCATACTTTTTGAATTGGCAAAAATTAGCATGATAAAATCACGGTTCAGATATTTAAAAAAATTTGTAAAAAGTCATTAAAAACTTGAAGAGTTAATAATGCTTTGGATCGAAACACGAAGTATTCTGATTCATTAGTTTTGGAATAGGTAATTATGATCTCTTATGAGGAAGAAATATTTTTGATCAAAACTCAGGATTTCTGTTCAAAAGTGATATGGTTTCCGAATTATAAATTTTTCTGCTCAGAACTGCCCAAATCACTTTTTCAGAACAATCCAAATAAGACGTAACTGTCCATTGAAAATTGCTTGTATTTTTCCCACGAATTTTCAAAATCTCAACCAAGGACGTGAGAATTAAATTTGGACACTTTCAAATTTAGTTTCCACCTGCTCTCTTGGAGAATGACCGAAAAAACTCACGAAATCGACGTATTTCAACATAACACGTAATTTGACCTTTTTTTATTTCAAAATGAGCTAATATAGGTATTTAAAATTGTCTAATCAGTACCTAAGTAAGTAATGTTTTACGATTTCTAGTTTTGGAGCTGATGTTTGAAAACGTTTAAAAGCCAGAATTATAATTTTTTGGCATCCTCCCCTTCAACTTACAATTCGCCACAGATTTCAATTTATTGTTTCAAGATATCTTCAGTTGAATTTTTAATTTTAAAAGAAGAAAATTTCTATTATTTGTTAATTTAATTTTTGTTATTGGATTGTTGGCGTTAAAGGCCAAAATGTCGGATGTCATAAAATAAAACAAAAAAAAATTCGCGGCTTAAAAAAATTTGGTACACGTAATGCCCTCTTGTCCTCCTCTATAATAGGTCCCCATGAGGCGAAGATTATTCTTAGAGATTTGACTTTCATGTTGGATGCAAATTCGACTGAAAACTACTATTTCAACAAAAACTTCAATCGCATGCGCTTTTTGGAGAGGTTAGGAGCAAGACGATGATCTAAAAATTCTATTGCGAGAGTCTTACGCCAAAAATATAAAAAAAATCCGCCAAACATGGTCAGATAGGACTATGGAGAACAATAAATTATTGAATGCATGAAACAAAAAATCGAATGAACCCTTTGATTCACATGTATAAACAGAATAAACAGATAGTTTCAGGACCCTGAACTCTCAGGGTTATGAATCTCAGCATCTGTATCTAGACTAGAAATCGCCTGCAGAGCTCAGATACCTGAGACTGTTTAAAAAATAGTAAAAATTGCTACTTAAGCAGAACAATGCACGCTAAAAAATATCATAATTTCACTGATTTTTTTGAGGGGGGGAGGGGTAGTTCAAAATGTTTCCTCATAACATTGACTTTTTTTAGAGAACAACCTGCGTACAAAATAATTGCAAATGCTATTTTTTATTGCAGGATATCTTTCAAAGCTGTTGTATTTTTTATTTGTTTTCAAAAGTGACACAAAAAGCACATTCTTGAGAGCTTTTTGAGTTTTTTGAAAATGGCCTACCTGGAGAAAAAATTTGAAAAAAAAAACAATTGTTGTACTCATGCAGATGTATTTTTGAAAGAAAAAAAAATTGAATGTGTGCTTGAATTAGGTTTGGAGATATGTCGGTTTCAAATTTTCGTTTGTCAATATTTCAACTTCCCCTCCCCCCTCCCGGAGCCAAAAATTTTTGAAAAAATCTTCTACGAGTATATGTTTTGGGGTGAATTCAAAATGTCTTATTCAAAACTCGTTGAAGTATGATTTTTTCCCCGAAAAATGCGTTTTTTCGCCATTGTGGTCAAGGGGGTGGGGTGGGGTGGGGGAATTTTTTGGCTCGAAAATTTTTTTCAACGGTATCCAACAATGTTTCATCAAAATTTCAAAAATCCAAGGACAGGGGAATTTCACCTATTTTACCCGGGAATACCTAACCTTTAATAAATTACTTTAGAATGAGCCTATATCCTCCCAAATTTAAGAACATTTGCTTAAAAATTGACAGATATATGATGCTACATACAATATTGAAGAAAAAAAAACAAGAGACAAGCATAAAAATCTTACTTTTCCTTTTCTTCCTCCTTATCGGCCTCTCGCTTGAATATCAAGTATTTTGATTGCATTTCTTAAAAATACTCAATTAATAATTTCGTTCCTGAAAAAAAAATCAAAATCTGAACATAAGAGTACTTTTTATTTATGCTCCGTTGCTCCCTCCTCCCTGCCCCTTGAATATCATCCGTTTTGAATGTATTTTTCAAAAATTCGTATCAGTGATTTCGTTCCTTCTCTTTTGTCAGTTTTTCTACAACTGCAGTAGGTACCTAACCCATCCGGTAGCTATATTTGATCTATTAAATACCTACTTACGTTTTTCGCCGAGGAATAATTCTAAATTAATTAATGCACGAAATCGTAGAAAATTATTCAACGTAGATTAATTAGATTTTTCACTGGCAGAAAAAGAAGCGAAAAGAAAAACTACGTAATTTGAATTCGATTAATTTTACGACGCGAATAAATTTCGCAGAATATTGTTCATTGACGCTGTAATGAAAGGATTCAAGTATGGCGAATGAAATTTCAAATAATTGAATGTCTGAAGGATGAAACTTTTCAATATTGATTAATTAAATATCGGAGAGAATTTATTGTGCGGTGAAATACGTATTTAAACAGATCAATTTTCGTAAAAATTGAAATTAATTGTTGCGGGAGTTGTGAATTGGTGTATGTAGGTAGCACGAATAGGACGTATCTAGGTATAAATTTCGTCGAGGAAGTGAGCTGCCTGCTTTACTCTCTTTTTCTTCTTTTTGGAAAAAATAGGCTTATTTTTTTTAACAACTCTCGAGTTGTACTTACGTAGAAAAAGTAGATAGCAAACTGAACAAAATTGCCACGAGATATAATGATGATACGTTCTATCTCTGTGGCTCTGGCTACTGTGATGCTACAGTGCTGCTGCTGCGTTAAAATTCGAATGATTTTTTAATCAAACTTTAGCATTGCTGTGCGTAAGAATTTCTTTGAGCGAAATGTTATAAAAAGCCGATAATTTATTACCAAATTTGGCGAGCTGGTTTTTCTCCGGAGCTTGTGTCGGGTGGTTTTTTTTCTGCTCTGTATAGAGCTCGAGCAAATACGATAGTCGCCTTTTAGATTTGGCGAAGGCGAGGTGCCAGTGCGGCGAAACGGATAAAAGAGAAGATTTTCACGGAAAATCGTCATAACTCTGATATTTTATAGGAAAAACTTCTTATTCGAACGTAAAAGAAACTGGGAAATGTCTCCGATGAAAATAATGAAAGTGTAAGAACTGCAAAAAGCTGAAAGAAAATCTTTGCGAATATAAAAAGGTCGGAAAAATAATTTTCACCTGTGGTAAAGCAGAAAACGAAAGAGCGAGAGAGAGGCAAAAAGAGAAATTGAACCTCTTTTTATAAGTTTCTCGTAAGGGTTGATTAGTGTTGAAAGCGAATCCCTTGCCTTCTATTTCGAGACTACTGGCTGTCAAAGCTTTCTTCTCATTTTTTTTGCTCCTTTCTCCAACTGTAAATGCGCCTTGTGAACGGAAATGGTTCATCTTTTATTTTACTTTGCTCTTTTCTTCTCTTACACAGTATTCCCTTCCCTCGGTGTGTTCTTTTTTTTTTGTCCGATCTTTCTTTACTCTTTTCTTCTGTATAGTTCGTAATCATCATTTACTTTTAATCTCGCCGTTATTTAAGATTACAAGGACGTTTTCATTACTTCTTCCTTAATTTTTTGAAATTAAATAAACTTTTTCTTGCGTTGCTTGCTGGTAATCTTTGAACGAATTCGTATGCTTGAATGGTGGCGTGTTTTTGAGCTTCGGCTGATGAGTTTTTTCCCCTTGTTGTGTTGTGTTCGTCTCTGTGTGTGTATTAAAGTGTGTATTTAGCGATGAGACGACGACGACCAAGAATGTCGAATTGGTTGGCCAGATTTTTGAACCCCGAGTAAGTATAGAGGAGAAAGTCTGCGAGAGAGTTGACTTCTTGCTTAGAAGAGTTGGCGTTAATTGAGACGCTGGTGTTGGTATAATCTTTGGAAGATATTCGCTGTATAAGGATTCTGTTTGTGTGTAGAGAGTTGGAATCGAGAAGAATAAAATGTAAAAGGGGAATAAAATTTAAACGAACGTAATAGCCCTGAAAAGGATTAACCCCGAGATGAAGTTCCGGAGGGAAAAGAATACGCCACGTCGCCGGTATAATTGTATTTGGCAAATACGCTTATACACGGAGACGATATGGTGTAAGCTCATGTATATAAGATACTTTTATAAATAGAGGAATAAACGACAAGAATGAGACAAGCGGTAAAAATAAACACCACCGACACACCGACGTTGTATAAGTATAAAAACGTTACCGCTGCTTCTCTGTGGCGCGGCCTGAAACATGGCGCAAAGAAATAGAGAGTAATCCTCTCTCTCTTAGCGGAAACTCAACTGAGCGAATAAATTTCGCACAAACGCAGTTATTACTACAACGGCAACAACGGCGGCGCGGCGTAAGAAAATAGAATTTCCCGAATCAAGACGTTGGTTTTCTGGTTGTTGGCGCAGAGAGCGCGTCGTGAAACCAAGCGAATTGTTGTGTATCCTTATATACTCGTCGTATACTCGTATATTGTGGAGAAGCTGAGCTAAACCCCGCAGCTCGTTGGCTTTCTCTAGTGCTGACTGTGCCACCGCCATCGCCGTCCTCGCCATTGCCGTAGAGAAAATAGCGAAAAGGCGAGCTCTAATTAATGTAGTTTCGGTTAGCTATACCGCATAGCTTATGACCATTGTTCTTGTTACACTATTAAATTTCCTTTTCGTAAGGGTACAATTCCGCCCGGCGTTAATCTATACTAAAATAAATTACTACATCCCTTTCTCGGGCCGCACGGATTAAATAACAATAACGCCGTATACGTGAATCGTCTTTTATTTTGACGGCCGCGTGCGGCCTACACGTACCCACTACCCAACATCGATGATGCCTATGTGTGCGAGAAAAGCCAAGGTTTTGCCTTATATGTACGAGTACATACGACTACCACACTGTAGAGACTATATGCATGAGACAGGGAGAGGAGCTAAGTCTATTGAGTGATCGTTGATGGTATTGAAGTGAAAGGTGTGTTTGCCCTTGATTACCATCCTTTACACTTATTGATTGAAAGCTTAATTGGTCATTCGAGTTTCATCGATGTCTATCTTGATTGATTTTGTTTTGTTTTGTTTTTGCAGCTTCGATGTTCGTGGAATGCCATTGAACCAAGCTCATCATAATTCTGCTCCTGAAGTGTTCGGGTCAAGGGCACACTTTCGTACACTTTCCGAGCCGGCTAGTTTGGTGGTGGAAGATATCCGTAGACATGATCAAGGCGTGTACAGATGCAGAGTGGATTTCAGAAATTCGGCTACCAGAAGCTTCCGTTATAATTTGACCATTATCGGTGAGCATTGCCAAATTATTTTTAATTCGACAAATTTTGACTAGGTATATTTTAATTGAAATGAAATGAATTCGAGAATTTCTATAAACAGAAGGATCAATTCAAAATCACTAAAGAAAACTGAATGCTATAAGACGTCGCGAAAAACCTTATATTCTGAATCGTCCTCAAGAAATATATTCCAAGATTCACGATTCACCAGTAGAAAAATTAATCAAAAATTGCTACCATAAAGTTCAGTTGAAATCACGAAAAAATCCAAGTAAATCATCAGCAAAAGTATGAATGAATTTGAAATAATAAAAAAATTGGTGGCGTAGCAAGGATTTTCTCAAGGATGGGGGGGGGGGCAGGCATGAAATTCGGTCACTTAAAAAGTGACTTAGGTAGTCACTTATTTCACTTGCAAGTCACTTTTGTCACTATTTCGGCGAGAATGTCCAAAAAAAGTAACTTTGGTCACTTTTTCAAAAGATTTGTCGTGTAAAAAAGAAAAAGTGCAAAATTTTAGGAAATGATCAATATTTTTCATGAAAATCCTTCAGAATCATCATAAAAAGAATTAAAAATCAACTGTTCAACACTACAAATGTAAGACAATGTGATTGGTTGGGGCCGATATTTTCTAAACCTTACAGAGGTAGATCAAAAGATCAGGTAATTAATTATCACTTGTCAGAATTTCAAGTGCTGAAGTGCTTTTTTCGATTCTTGGTGAATATTTGAAAATCTTTAGGCCAAAAATGAGGGGAAAAAAATCAAAATTTTACCAAATATGACCAAGAAAGCTGAAATTTGGGATATACCCCATTTTCGACATCCCAAACCGATTGAAGACTATTTCAATCCGTTTTGAGCAGTTCTGGAGCCTCCAGCAGATTTTTGAAACTCGAAATTTCCCAAAAGTTTATCAAAAATGAAGATGGAAAGCCGAAATTCATCCTGCGAACTAATTTCAATGGGCTACGAAGTCGACTGCAGGTGGATTTCAAGTCGTTTTGGAGCCTCCAGCGACTTTTTGAAACCTACTGGAGTCACCAGATTTTTGAAACTTGGTATTCCCACAACATTTTATCAAATGAAGTTAGCAAGCTGAAATTTACTTCGCTAACTAATTTCAATACGAGATTAAGTCGATTACATGGTGGTTTCAAATGGTTTTTAAGCTCCCAGCTACTTTTTGAAAATTTCAATTTTCCAAAAAACGCCATACAACCTTTCAAAAAATCGCTGGAGGCTCCGCCGCTCCAGAAAGACTTTAAACCCACCAGCAGTCGACTTCGTGGCGTATTAAAATTGGTTTACAAAATGAATTTCGGCTTCCCATCTCCATTTGATGAAGGTTTGGTAAATTTCAAGTTTCAAAAATCTACTGGAAGCTCCAGTAATTTCCAAAAAGTCGCTAGAGGTTCTAAAACGACTTGAGATCCACCTCCAGTCGGCTTCGTGGCGTTTCAAAATTAGTTTGCGGAATGAATTTCGAGTTTCAAAAATCTGCTAGAGGCTCCAGAACTGCTCAAAACGGGTTGAAACAGTTTTTAATCGATTTGGCGTGTCGAAAATAGGGCATATCCCAAATTTCAGCTTTCTTGGTCAATTTGGTAAAATTTGATTTTTTCCCTCATTTTTGGCCTGGTTTTTAAAAATTCGCCAAAAATCGAAAAAGGCACTTTAGCACTTGAAAAAAAAAATGTCCAGAAAGATCGACCAGGGGAGGGGGGTGCATTAGATCCTTATGCGGGCTCCTCGAATAACGTAATACATATACATAATTATACTTTGCTCTCATTTCTCAAAATTTTGGTTACTTTTTTCAGATTTTTGGCCCCTTTTTTGCTATTTTTTCAGTCACTAAGGTCACTTAAAAAATTGAATAGTGGATTTCATGCCTGAGGGAGTGGAGACAAAAGCAGATTTTTAGGAAAAATCGAAATGGGCGCAATTTTTCAAAAACTTGGATTTAATGGAAACGAAGGAAAAATTACTGCTCAAGTGAAGCGTGAACGAAAATTTTTTGAAAAAAATGGATCCAAAACGTGTCTATTTTTGCATGTTTTACTTTGAATTTTCGCTCGAGGTGGGGGGGGGCAATAGCCCCCTTCGCTCTCTCCTTGCATATGTCACTAAAAAAATCATTCGGAATCATCCTCCTCCCAAAAAAGAAACCAACAACATAGAATTCAGCATTAAAAACTCAATTCAAAATTCAAAATCATGACGAAAAAATTAATTTGGAATTGCTACAGAAAATTTACTCTGAATCACCATTAAAAAATTCATTTAAAATCATGACAAAATTCTGAACTGAATCAACAAAATATAAAATTTTAGATCAGTCCTGAGCCAAAAATCTCCCAAAGAAAGTCATCAAGAATTGCGACGAAAAAAATCATGTAAAATCACAACCAAAAAAAATCCTAATTTTGGTAAATCGCTTCTAAAAGTTGTACTCCAGGATATTTTGAATTATTACAGAAAAATTAGTGTGAAATCACCAGAAAAAATTAATATTATTGAATTCGGTCAAATCTTCATCTCTTCCTTGTCATGGTTTGCAATTATTATTGTTGATTTTGGTACTGCAAAATTTGTTTTATGTTGTAAATAAAGGTTCTGAATTATATGTCAAAGAAGTTGCCTGCTTGATCTGCATGCCGTAGATACTTCGCGTTTTTTAGGAATAAGAATTACAAGTTGTTGATAAAATTGCCTAATCTGTTTACCGTAAATATGATCGTCATGTAGATTAGTTTTTGATTGTCAAGAATGTTCAATTTTGTTTCTAATTTATCTAGCAAGGGAGGTATCCTGATCATCTCAACAAGCGCTGAAATAGATTTCTCGATTTTTGACGAATTTTTGAAATGTTAAAAACCCATTTCTCATGAAAATTATTAAAATTTGATCAAATTAACGTAGTCTACTGGTAACTTTTGGTAAATTACCAACAACCGTAATTTTTTTTTGTTTGCGCCGAGGATTTGTCTTTTAGATCTCAAATTCCGGTGTTGACATTTTTAAAAGAATCAATAAATTGTTTTCGAAAATGACTTTCTGATATCTTGTCAATACTTTGAAACCTTGTAAAATATATGAAAAAGTTTTTATCAGTGATGAATCCTTTCCAAATTCGTCGCCAAAATTATACACGAATCCTTTTTTTCATCAGAATCCTTCATACGTACTTACATATTAATTCGTTGCCAAAATCCTTCGCTGAATCTTTCGAAAATCTTTCACCCACACAACTTTTTCGCCAAAATTATTTTACTGAACCATTCGCAAAAATTCTTCACTGAAATCCTTTGTGAATCGTCTGCAGAAATCCTTTGCAAAATCTTTTGCGAGTCCTTTGTTGAAATTCTTTGCCACGTCCATCGCCGAAATGCTTCACAAATCATCGCAAAAATCACTCGTCAAACCTTCTGGGAATCCTTTGCCATTAAGTTTGAAACAAAAAATTATCACGATTTAAAACTTTACTACAAAAGAGACTGTATTTTGATGAACTGGTAATTTTTTGTAAAATATTGATAACTTTTGGTAAATTATTGGTAATCTTTTGTGAACTATGCATATTTTTTAGTTCAAGTGGGTATTATGTAATGATAATTTCTGACAAATTATTTGTATTTTTTGGTAAGTTAGATTCTGGTTGCAAGTTGGCTTCACTGTGACATTTGATGTGGAAAAAATTGTTGAATTATTCTAATATTTGTAGGCAATGTGTCCAAGTTTCAAACATTTGAAAAAATTGAATTCAATTTGTTACATAATTATCATTTAACAATATTGCGACCGATTTTTACAAATTTTGATACATAAAAAATGATAAATTTTTGACGCCTTGGGTTACAATAAAGTTGAGCTTTCAAACATAAAGTCTGACTTTTGTTGAGAACTTGGGAAAAAATTGATAGATTGTTGAAACTGTGCTAAAAGCTCTTGACAATAACTTTCTGATATTTTGCCACACTTCCGAAGACTTGGAAAAAATCCTGTAGAGTTCTTTTCAATGACATTTCAGAACCAAGCTTTAGGCAACAAACATACCTAATTCACGTTTTAAAAAATTTTATTCAATGAAGGAAACTTTACTCGATCATTTTTTTGGTATTTTTTCCTCAAAATACCTATTCAATATTTTTTTTAAATATGAAATACCTGAATGATTCATTTTTCTTATATCTCATCATTCAACAAATTATTAAATTCTCAATTCAGTTACTTCCATTCTACGAATTATGTCAAAATTTCAGCATGATTTCCAAATGACAACAATTTCATACTTCATGTTTACCTAACAATACACTTACCTACGTAAATTTCCAAATTCAACGCTACATCCACAACAACAATAACAAACCCATTTTCATTCCGACTGTCCATCCAGCACCGTCCATAATTCTCGTTGCCTTTTCAAGAGGGAAAACAATCGGCCACAAATCGGTAACCGAGACTAATAGTAGAGTAATAAACTTGCTAGCAGGGTGTGTAAAAATTGGCCGGATGAAAATCGGCTCTTCGTGTCGAGCCGCCTTCCAGGACGTCGTAAATTAGTTGTGCGAATGAATTTGACCAAATGTCAAACTACCTACCTATTCCATGCCTGCACGTTGTTGAACGGATTCGCCATACATACGATGCCGACGATGAGTAAATTTCCTACACAGCAGGGAGGGTTTCTGTTCTCCCCGGGTGTGTTGCGTTAGTATAGTTCGTATACTGTACAATAATTCTCAGCTACGAGATAGAATAAACGATAAACCGATAGGAAATTTCGCGCATTTATTCGTCTTGGAAATTATATCATAGCCCTAGGGTATTTTTTAGCTTACCGGAAATTACTGCGGTATTTCCTCTATTAAAGAGGCTGTTGAACGTAGAAGGTACGATACGAAGGTATATCGTAGCAGGAACCAGACAGCAGGGAAGGGAGATGAAGGGGAAAAAATATCGTATAATTTCAACGTTCGTTGTAAAATATTACATCTTTTTTGAAAGACCGTAAATCTGCGCAGAAAAAGAGAACACCAAGATGAAAGTAAAAGTACCTAACCATCTTGTGAAAAAAAACTTGTGTACGATCGATTCACTTAGGCATAATTTTATTCGTTTTCGAACTCGATTATTCAGCTTATTACCCATTCATTATGAAATACGAGAATAAAGAGCTACGTATGCGAAAAAGCCAAGCACCAGGAGTGAAAATGTAAATGATTTTTTTTTTCACTGTACCTAATCTCGCTGTTAAGTAATCAGTTTACATGCGCTTGCGAAGCGTACAACGCGGTAATGATTCCCCGGGGTGAAATTTACCACGCTGATGTTTCGTTATACTTTTTTACATATTGTAATTAAAAAACTTACTCGAGTTTAAAAATGTGTACGAATATCGTACCCGACTATAAAAGGAGCTAAGTTGGAAAAATGGCAGAGGTGATGGGGGGGGGGGGTAGAGAAGCGAGACTTATAGTATTTGTGTTTTTGATACGATTTGTTATACGCGAGTCGAGTGAAAAAGAGAAAAAAAAATGTACGCGAGGCTGAAAGCACAGACCTGGTGAACTCTGAAGGGGGAGGTGTGGGAGAGTGGAAAGACACACCAGAATTGTTTTAATTATTAACGAGGTCGAGTGAGAGAAAAGATGCGTTCGTATTTAAGACAAAATTTTCAAGCGCTTAAAATCATAATTACGTTTCTGCGATGAGTAAACACATTTAAACAATTAAAATTCAGACGAACTGGAAAAAGCGATGACGAACTTTTTATTTGGTCTGACGTAAAAATTATGATGTAATTCAGAACGAGAGAAGTATACGAAGAAGAAGTGAGTTTTGTTAAAGTAGCACGCAAGGAGCGAGAAAGCGAACTAGCGCGAAAATAATTAATTAAAATAAGGCGTTAATTATTTAAAAAGTCGTGACAGTTCTGTTATAGTAGTACGATTTTGCCTCTTATTTTTTTTAGCCGAATTCCTGTACTAAACAGCAGCGCTACTATTATACTCGACCCTGTATTTATTAGGTGAAGTGGCTCGAGAATGACGTTTTTCTTTGCATTTTGGCATCTTTGTGACATTCCTGTGATGGGTTTCTCCTTCCCAAATTACCTGTGCGTGTTTTCTGTTCACTATACTGCTGTTGCTGTTTGAGGTTCGAAGGAATATACCTACTGAAAGGATTGCTGTTGCTTGATTGTATAGTAAAACTTGAGGTGGTGCAAACAAGGGTTCGAAAATTGAGCAAAAATGGTTGATTTTTTTAGAGAGCAACACGATGAATTTGCGGCGTACCCGAAAGAAGAAGTTTTATTCATTTTTTATGACCATAGGTGTTATGTACATCGCGAGTGAAATAAAACGTCACATATTGAAGCGATCTTTATTATACAGCATCTACGAGTATATGAGAACTAAAGTAACTAATGATCAAACTAAACATTCAGCCAGAGGCTGTCCAGTCGATGACTCATTCTAAGGATATAATGTTCTCCCCCACTTAATAGGAAAATCTATTAGGGGGTTATCTAGTCCGAGTTGACCTTTGAAGTTGATCTAGAGCCGGATCTGGATCTTTTGAAAATGTTACTTGGCGCTGAGATGGTGCATTTGAGCACAATAATTGATCCACATGCTTCTTTGTTTGGAATCCTTGATCTGTAACAACATTACAGTGCAGAGCTCCAACGCGAGAAGTGACTCTTCCAGGTTGCCACTTTTCATTCATATGTATGAAAGCTCTCTCCCCCACTTGAAAAAATCGTTTCACTGGTGGTGTAGTTTGAGGTTCGGGTTGGGCAGGGGGCAAAGGGCATCGAGTTGAATTCATAAGGATTCAAGTATGCCTTTGAAGGTGATTTACCATTTTGAAGAAGAGTAGCCCTATATCAAAACAAAATTTGCTGTATTAACCTTGAAAAGAAGAAGTTGAATTTTCAAGACAATTTTTAAGAGCATGTTTGATAGTTTGGACAAATCTTTCTGCCTGGCCATTTGTAGAAGAGTGCCCTGGGGCAATAAATTTTCGAGTAATTCCAGAATTCAAACAAAATTGTTCAAATTCTTTAGTCTTGAAAATGGTGGCATTATCTGAGACAAGATTGACTGGAAAACCATGGCTCGAAAATATGTCATTTAGAAAATCCATGGTAATTTTTGAAGTAGGATCTGAGCGAGTTTATCGAATTTCTGGCCATTTAGACTTCGCATCTACGAGAATAAATATATAATAGCCATGAAATGGGCCTGCATAGTCCATATGTAGGTACACAATCTAAAGTTATAATCAGGTTCTTCCCAAACATGATTTCAAATTTTGGGAGGATTTTTCTTACTTGGGGCACAAGATGCGCAACTTCGAACCAGGTTTTCAATATCCAAGTCAATTTTTGGCCAATAACAATAGCAGGGTGCAAGGCATTTCATTCTCACTATAACTATGTGAGTGGAATGTAACTCTTCGAGAATATTTGAATGTAAGGCAACTGGAATATAAACACACTCTCCTCTAAAAATAATATGTAAGTACCTTGGTTCAGAGAATAAAGCGGTTCATTTGAACCTTGTTTAAGTTGCTCTAGTAAGGGTTTTGAGTAGCTCTTTAAACTGTTTTGCGTCCATTATGGGCAAAAATTCAGAAAAATTGAAAAATTATTCCAGCACATGCTGCAGAAAAAAAACAAATTCCGAACGCAAAACATATTTAAAATCATTGTCGCCAATTTGTTATGTACATCACGAGTGAAATAAGACGTCACATATTGAAGCGATCTTTATTATACAGCATCTACCCGTACAACAATGACCATGCTAATTTTGATGTGAATGTCGACCCATCCACATCCGTCACTTTTGGATGCCACATGTCGATGTGAATTTCGATCCTGTGTCGAGGTAATTGTCGATGTAATTGTCGACTGATGTTGATCTACATTCGTGTTGACAATTGGCTCCACACAGGGTCGAAATTCACATCGACATGGACATGAGGCATCCAAAAGTGACGGATGTGGATGTATCGACATTCACATCGAAATTTATGTCGACCTGCTGCTTCGTTAAGTTATAGAATTTGAGTTTTAAAATTTTTCATTTTTTTTTTCCAAAAATTATTTCCTCAGATGTGGCTATTGCTAGTGCTGAAAACAGCATCGACGCAAAGTCCACTTCCAAAGAAGTACAGACGAAAAGTCTGTATAATCAAGAAGTTCAACAGAAATCCCTTATATCAAAGATGGTACAATACTTTATCTGCGAGTACTAAACTAATCCATTTTCATGTCAACATGTCGAATTGTTGATGTTAGTGTTGATGTGAAATTCGACATCAACAAATACATCCACAATATCAACATCATATCATCTACAACTCCAAACTGCGGAAAAGTGAATAATTTCATCAATTCCCTAAAAAATTTGTTTTCCACATTGAACAAGATCATATTTTTGAATGTTTACTAAAATTTTAAACACTAAAATAGAAATTTTAATTCTGAAAAATTGGTCGACATAGTTGTAGATGTAAATTTCGAGCATCGAATTTTACATCTACATGTCGAGATGGCATGTCGAGGTATCAGAAATAATGAGAAAATTTCGAAAATTTTCATTTACCTGGCTTTTGTATGGACAGAAGATTCCTACTAAATAATTAATGATCACTTTTCCATCATATGTTGGAAAAAAACGTAGTCGATGTAAATGTCGACGTCGACAATTGTTGTGCGGGTATATGAGAACTAAAGTAACTAATGACTAAACTATACATTCAGCCATAGGCTGTCAAGTCGATGACTCATTCTACTAATATAATAATAGGGTCATTCCACGTCAATTTGACCAAGAAGTGATAAAGGGGGCCTTGGCAATTTTTTTGAAAAAGTTGAAAAATTTCTTTTCCTCGATGAAATGAACTCATCACAAAAAAAATCAAAATTCAAAAAATTGAAAAAATAAATTAATTTCAATTTTTTTACTATGAGTGTAATTTTTCATCAACATTTTCATGAAATTCGCCAGAAACAGTTCAAAATAAGACAATTGAATAAATTGAAATTTTTTTCATGTTTGGAATTGAAAATTGATTTTTTTCAAATTTTGATTTTGTGACGAGTTTGTTTTATTGAGTGAACGGGGTTTTCAACTTTTTCAACGGGTGGCAACACTGATTTTTATGATATCACCAAAAAAGCCTTTCTAAACCCCTAACTATTGGAAAGAGTTCCATTTTGGTAGGTGTCTCAGTTATCGAGTAATCCACTGCTGAAATGGATGATATTTCAAGTTCGCTGAAAACTTTGACACTCCCTAGCAGCCTTTAAAAAAAGACCAGAGGGCTGCGACTTGCGCCATTGTAATTTCTTCAAAAGGTCTGTCCACAGGAAAAATTTCAAAAAATCGCTGACACCTTCCTCCCTTACCACGTACTTATTGGTCGAATTGACGTGGAATGATCCCATATAATTTTCTTTATTTTGAAATGAACAGTTAGAATTACATACTCGTAGTAAACAAAACATGCTTTCAAGGGGTATCTCAACTAACAAATAATTTTGAACCGGACCTAAAGAAACGGAAAGAGAATCCACAAATACCCCACCAACGCGAATTTCAAGTATTGGAGTTTATGTCTCGACTTTGGGCAAATTTTTGAAATTTCGTTAGCCAATTTCTCATACAAAAAAAAAACAAAATTTTATCAAATTGATTAAAAAGGCTGAAATTTGGTAAGTAACTTATTTTCAATCCCTGAAGTCGATTGGTGATGGATTTTCAAGTTTTTAAAGCCTGACAAAATATGTATTAAGAATTTATTGAAATTTTTTCCAGTTTTTAAAAGTCTAAAGTAACGCAGCTCAGCACGACGCGCGACGCGAATCAACGTCTCAAAAATTTTGAACTGACCCTTCTCGCAAAATATGCATATTTTCGTCAATTCTGTCACTACGTATTCTTGTAACCACAAACCCCATTCGCCGTAAAAATCAACTTACCCGAGTTAACATCGATTTTCATTCCAATATTTTATCGGAACAGGTCGAAATTTAAAAGGCGTTGGCGAAAACACGAAGAAAACATCTATAGCTTCTTCGCAAGGGGAAAAATTTCGCTAATAAAACGGAAATCACAATGGCCAAAATAAATAATCCCAGTGTCCCGAGACCGAGAATTATGGCGAGGAGAACTCACGAGGTACCTACACAGGAAAGAGGGAGCGAAGAGACACGACGAGATTTCTTCGGTGTGCAATTGTGTCATCCCAAACCCGGAAGATTTTTGATTGATTTATGAACGAATGGAAAGAAAATCACAGCTGGGTGTACAATTAATCTAACGTTTTCTAGCTTTTCCTCGTCGTTTTAAAGTTTCGTGGATTTTTTTCTTTCTTTTTTCTCCCCTTTTCGGGTTTTTATCTCGATACGAGAGTAAGAATTTTGTTATTTGGTCAGAAAGAGATGTAAACACAGAGTTTTACTAATGAAAAAATTTGAACGAATGTTGGCATCGTTGGTTATAATTTCGCGTATTTGATACAAAAATCATCACACAGTGTGGTTAACAGCCTTCTCACTCTTCACATGGAGAGGCTTACAACACACAGTTTCCATTGGGAAATATGGAGCAGGAAGTACTACATACGTGAACCCTAGAGGAGTGAAAAAGAGAGAATTGATCGCGGCGTTCACAATAAATAACCACATGGAAAAGTTTAAACGTTTTTTTTTTTTTTTTTTTTTTTTTGATAAAGAAAATTTATCATTAATCTATATATAAAGCGCAGAACGCCCGACGTGGCAAAACATCTCCTATATAAAAGAAAAAGCAAAAACCGAATGATACACATCGAGTTAAAATGGGAATAACGTAATAGTCGTTTTGTTTTTGGGTCATTCTGCATCTGTTCTTGTATCTGAACGAACGTAGCGCGGCTAAAGTTTATTTCTTGAGACTTTGATTGCTTTTTTGCCGACTTTTCCACTGTGCGAGAGCGTCTTCTTTTTCATCAATTAGCCTCGACTACGTGAAATAATAAAGCAAGTTAGTGTGTCTAGAAGAGATTAATGCCACGACGAATGCTCGGATGCGAAGCAGTAAGGGATCAACGCGCACGAAAATGAAAACACGAAGTATATATACGAGTCCGATTCCACAAGGGTTGTAATAAAAAGTATACGCGGAAAAATAAACCGTGTTTTAATTTGTTCAATTTAGGTGTCTTCTTGATGGCGAATCTTGATCAAAGGGATTTATAACGAATTATTTTCGAGTCGAACATGAACAACGCGAACCTGTGCTTATACTTGGCTCTCGAGTGATAATTAGCAAAAAAAAAAAGCAAAAATACTCGTATCTGTGTAGTTGAGTAATTCTTCGAGTGAAACCGAGCAAAAAGTGATGATTATGGTGGTTTGATGTGACGCGTTCAAATTAATATCTTTAAAAGCGTAAATTTCCTTCGAATCGAAGCTTAACAAAATCCTCGCCGTTTTTTGGTCTTTTTGACGAGACGAGAGTAGGCTTTTCTTAATTCTTTCAATTAGCTATATTTTCAACTAACGCAATCCTACGCTATGTTTGGTATACAGAGTGTGATTTCTTTAAACAACGGCCACGTGCCAAGGTAGCGAATAATTATTTTGGAATTTCAAAGAAGCTACATTTTTGAAAAGCTTGAACCTTGAACAAACTGTTTTGACTTTCAATGGGTTGATATAAAACGCCAGTGAATGAAATGAGTGAAAGTTTTTTCAAATGAAGAAATGAAAATAACGAAACGAAAGAAATAGTTGGAAATTTTACTGGGCAAACTTCGGTAAATTTTTTATCTTGGAAAAGATGCAATGTTTCCAAATGCTGAAAATGAGGTAAATTTTGTTGTATATAAGATCGTAGGTGTGGGTTTGTAAGATGTCTCAAAGCACCTTTTGAAATAGGCACTTGAGGTTTTCAATTTTAGGTACATGCTCAAGTATTAATTTCCAAAGTTCAAAGTCCATTCAAGAAAACTTTATTAAAGCTCATGGAGAAGTTCTAATCTGTTAAAATTTATGAGTCCAGAAAGTAATAAACTGCAATCATTTTCTGCTAGGTACCCAATTGTGGTATTCCAAGCTTCAGAGTTGAAAGTAGGTGGGTAGTGGTGATGCTGAGGTCCCGTTGTGAAAATTATGTTAAAGGATCTAGCATCGATATTAGAGCTGTTCAGAGTACTCAGCCCCGATGTCAGGGCACTTCACTTTCCCCTTACCCCATAATAACCTGTTAAGCCTCTCAATGTCTTCTTTTTGCCTGTCTGGCAACTCAAAGTCAAAGTCACCTTGCCTACGAGGCAGCCAGACTCGTCTCTCAAGGTCATTGTCTCATCTGTCTGGCTACTCAAGGTTGTCTGTATTCGTGTTTGGCTTCCCAAGGTCATCTGTCTGCTTGTCTAGCCTCTTAAGGTCATTGACCCATCTGTCTGGCTTCCCGAGGTCGTCTGCCTGTGGCATCCTAAGATCATTGATCTGTGTGTCTGAACTCACAAGGCCACTTCTCTATGTGCCTAGCTTCCCAAGGTTACATGTCCGTCATACTGGTATCTTAAGGTCATTGACCCATTTTTTGGCCTCTCGAGATCGCTGATCTACCTGTCTAATCTCTCATATCTGTCTGTCTGTCTGTCTGTCTGTCTGTCTGTCTGTCTGTCTGGGCTTTTATGGTCAATAACCTCTCAGTATGGCTTCCTAAGGTTGTCTTGCTGCTGCCTGTCTGGCCTATACAGGTCTGAACCCGCGCCTCTATACTTCTCAAAGCCGTTTGTCTTCCTGTCTACCCTTCTAAGACTATGCAACCGTCTGTCTGGCTTCCTGCGGTCATTGACCTAACTGTCTACCCTCTTATGGTCATCTGTTTGCCTGTCTGATCTCTCAAGATTATCTGTGTGCTTGTCTGGCTTTCCAAAGTCATCTACCTTCATGTCTGGCATCTTTAGTTCGTTGACCTCATTGACCTAACTGTCTACCCTCTTATGGTCATCTGTTTGCCTGTCTGACCTCTCAAGATTATCTGCGTGCCCATCTGGCTTCCCAAGGCCATCTGTCTATCGGTTTGTGCAGCCTTCCAAGGTCATTTACCCGTGAGTACAAACACTCAAGGTCACTAGCCTGTGTGTCTGAACTCTTAAGGTCACTGACCCACGTGTGCCTGTGTGTCTGTCTCTCGAGGTTGTCTGTGTACCTCCTGTGAGGCCTCTCAACATGGCTGTTCGATTGTCTGACTTTCCAAAGCTCCAAAATGCAAATTGGAAGTTCTGTAATGTGAAAGTCATGCGTGCACCAAAAATCAATTTTCAATTTTTCAATTTGAAGACCGTGAAAATTCCAAAAATTGATTTAATAGTCATAATTTAGACGCCGCATGTAAATTCTAAAAATTGATTTGCTTTTCCCTAATTTGGGAGGTCATGTGAAATCCTAAAAACGATTTCCAATTCAGTAATTTGTAGACTATGCAAGCTCCAAAAATTAATTTTATATTTTGTTATTTGGAGCCTTGGAGACCACGCAAGCTCCAAAAATTGATCTGATTTTCATTGTTGGGACTTGGCATTCCAACTCCAAAATTTATTTGCTTGTCCATATGTAGTTCGGAGAGATATAGATTTTACTGGCCCTAGCAGTTTCACAAGGGGAGGGGAACCCCCTTGAAGGGATAGAGCAATAGAGCATTGTTGACATAAGTTTCAGCACCCAGTCCGGACATTAGAGCAGCCCCTTTCTCCACCCCCCCCCCCCCCCTCATTAAAAAATTTAGTTGGGCTGGCAAAAGGATTCTTAAGGTTCACTCACTAGAAAAAAATCTCTCCAAGAAAATATTCATGTATGTAGTAATCAACAACAAAAATAATAATTTAAAATTACACTTCTTACATCCAACCAAGATATAATTATGCAACTTAACGTACACTTAGGCGTGAAAATTGCATTTTCTCGTATTTTTACAGGAGTCACTTCATGGAACACGCTTCTAACTCGTTGAATAGCACTAGCACCAACACGCAACTACCTACGCTCGCGTGTTAAATTAATTGCATAGGTTGTTTTATTTTTTTCCGAGAGGAATAAGGATATCCTCCGAAGTTCGTTGTTGCTGCGATTAGTTCCCAGACTCTAGGAAGGAAGCAGGGTGGTATAGATAATGCAACTTATATGTATACTCGACTCGTACTACATACAAGTTCTGGAGCTGCAGAAATAGCATAGTTTTAAGTTTACAGGCGTGATTTTATAAACTTACAGTAGGCCACGATGTATTTAATTTTACTCATTTCTTCGAAAGAATGTTTACATTGTTGATATTGTGTTATCATAGGTTTTACATTTAGTTAACCACATTGGAAAAATTTCTTTTTGAACGACGATGTAGTATCTGCTGGACTGAAATATGCCTATACAACTAATCAAACGATCTTTTTTTTTCAGAATTCTTAGTTTGTTTTGGCGAAATTGAAATAAGAAAGAAAACTTCGTCGAATATTATCATTTAATATATAAATATTTTTCGATAACGAAAACGAGAAAAAAAATATTAAATTGAAAGTCTCGCTCGAAATAATATTAAAAATGGTTTCAATTTCGTTCATTTATAAAGTAATTCGTATTTTTCGTCAGAAATATCGCCGAAAAGCGATATTAGGTACTGTAGGTATAGCTATGGTTCGAAAATATAAACGTACAAGAGGAGAGAAAGGAGTCGATTAAAATTAAAAAATACCTACCCATAGAGAGAAAGGGTTTTATTGGTATCGAAAGGGTAACCTATAGTATACAATATACACGTACGTATATAGTAAGTATAGAGTATAGAAGAAGGTAATATACGGTATGTGCGCGTATAGTGCTATAGGTATACACAAAAGCACCCCAAAAATGATTACACTTCGGGTATAGTATACCTATGTTGTATATAGTTGAAAAAGATTCGCATTTAAGCGGCTCGCTCTTCCACTTTCTCTTCCTCAATGTAGTGTGTATGTATATAAGGCGGCGGCGCGTTAAATATATAGTATATTTTAGAGGGCGAAGCAATATTCGCTATTATATGGAAAAGTAAGTCATAATCATTTATTTACAGCCGCGAAATATTCACATTATTCCAATTCCATTTGAAAGACTTTTATTTTCGTTGGACCCTTTTAGATCCCTAGAGAAAACTTATCTAAGGTACGCGCGTATAGCCTGTTTTGGCGTCTGGCAATTTACTGCGTTGTATACTTTTGCCAGGGCGATAAAACGATACCGCATAATGAAGTTATGTAATGATTAGAAAGCATGCTGGCCTCGTATTCAAATATTTGCGAGAGATTTGCTCTTTCTATACTCGTTTTTTTTCCCAACTCTTTTGCTCTCTCACTCAGAGTTTTTTTTTGTTCGAACGAAGCTTTTGTGAAAACGCGTGTTCAACCGTGGTCAATACAATGAATGGGGAATTTTTCGATGGGATTTGTATACCATCGAAAAGATTCAACTTGTTCGAAAAAAGGATAAAAATTTTCTCATTCGAGGATGGATTTATATACGCGAGAGTGATTGTATCTCGAACGAAATTTTTTTCAGTTCGCTTTTTACTACACAACTCGTGATCAATCGTACCGATATGACAATTCTTTTTTTTTTTTTGATTAGAAAATACGCATTGTACGTACAAATCCTAAATTCTAGCCGAATTTTTCTCCTCGTTGGAGCTTTTTTATACCAACGAGATATATTTGCTAAGTTAATTTTTACGTACAACTTTACGCACACATGGTGAAAAAAAAGGGCAAAAAATAACGGCACGTCCCATTTTGAAACGGTTAAACGCAAAGGCGAAGAAGGGTTAATAGCGGCTTTTTGGACGTCGTTTTATCGTGTCGAATCCAATTTGTTTTATTACTCGGATGAGGCGTGTAGTGTTTCGACAAGGGTCAAAAATCTCGTACAGGGTTATACAGAAAAAATATACGACGAAGAAATTTTTTTCACAACGGTCGCGATATCATTGTATTAAAAAAAGGAGAAAAAAACACTACGATGACCGAAATATACGTCATGAAAAGTGTTTTTTCCCTTCCGCCGAGGTCTAAAAGTGTAATTAATCTCGAGAAAAAGCTGCGGTTCGCGAAATGATTCTTTCAAGATACAGTCGTCGAGGTTTGTTTTATTTAAATACGAATTCGCTAGCGTGGAAAAAAACTACAGATGTCAGTTTAATACCGCCGGTTCGAATTTGAATACGAGAATATAACTCTGGAAACCGAGTAAATTGCCAATGAAGTAGCATTGTTCGAGAAATCTCAGACTTTTTTATGAAACGAAAATATAAAATAGAAAGGGCGACGAGAAATGAGAACCAAAGTATGGACAGTGAGCGAAAAAAAATTAATTCTTTCGTGCGAAATGGTTTCAAATGAAAGATGAAAAAATACTTATTCAGTCGATACACGCCATTTTACACTTCTTGAATATTATTTCTGTCCATTTTTTTTTTTTTTTTTTTTTTTTTGAAAAGTATTAACAAACCTGTGATATAAAAATGGAATAAAAATAAATGAAAGAAAAATACGCCTTGGCGAGGAAATGTTTTACGACGAAATTAGCTAGCCGTGTGCTAGTATATTTTACCACTTGAGAAATGATTGTAGTCGTTTTGAATATGGATATGGTGGAAAATAATTTCAATTTTCCGTGATTTCGTTTGTACACGTGGACTTTATGCCTACTCTTGACCAGCCATTGTAAGTTAGATGGAGTTTTCGTCGTCTTATATAAGCGAACTACTCCGATACTATCGTAATTTTCGTTATCAAATTATAGTTTACCGGAAAGAAGTATAAGCAGTGGTAGGAAAGCTCCGATTAGGGTGAAAGCTCGAGTCGATTTTTATTATATTTCTGCCTAATGTGACTTCTCGAAGTTTTATTATAGAGAGGTGTAGGTATTTTTTCACTGGAATTTTGGGTGGAATCGAGGGAAATGGGAGAAGGGGTTGTGGATCGATAGCTCAGTGTAAGAATATTAGACGTGTAGGGAAGTTCCAGTCAGTATATGATCAAAAATATTTTAAAAAATGGATTCAATAAATAGGTACCTACCTAAATATGCAGGAATTATTTTGATTATAATTCTTTATGAACCAGTTCCGATTTTTACCTCATTTGAGAAGAAAAATAAGCACAAAACATGTCATTTTTCATTTTTTTTACAAATCGAAGAAGGCAATGAGAAAAATTCATTTATTCAACTGAAAAGAGAAGGAAGAGGATAATTTGCTCAAAAATGGGCATTAATGAGAACAAGAATAACCGTATCGTCGCAGATCCCAGAAAACAAATTTTTTTCTCAAGTACTCGTATTTTCAAGACTTGATTTGAAAAAGCACACACTGAGACCTTGTATCCTCGAGCAGCGTCCCCCCTCAGGAAGAAGACACAAAAATCAGTGAAAAGCAATTTATTATGCAAGAATATTCATAATGAATCCATTTTTGAATAATTTAATGATTTTTTAATGTTATTTTTCAAAATTTTTAAATTGTAAATTCATTTGAGGGAAGGAGCGAATGTATGCATTGATTTGAAGTACATAGTTAAGAAGCTCGGATTTCAACCCCATGTTTTTGAGATCATCGAACGATGGTTCTTGGCTAGGCTATCTACGGTAAAATAAGCTTACAATGAGTGTTCGTGAAAATTACTGACTCGTTTGCCCTTTTGGCTATTTGGTCATTTTTATAAAGACATTTTGTTTTGAGTAAAAATAAGAAAATACAAAGTATCGAACGACTTTTTTTGTTGCTTTATGCCATCGGAATTGACCAAAATAGTTTACTCGAACTCTACGTACTCGTATTTGGATTCCAGCACTTGATATTTCATTATTCATCACATTCCCCCGGCAGCAAAACTACTTCATTCAACTACAATCATCTAGATTCGCGTATTTCACAGTTTCAAGAGCTACAAATCACCTAGAATTCAACACCGCTCTCTTAACACCATCTTTTCTTTAGCACGTGCACAGAACAACAAACACCTAAAATCGGCAACCCTTCGAATTGCCGCATATCCTCCAGTTATCAGGGTATTATCACCCGGTATATCCTGCATTAAGGGTCAAGCCATCGCCAGAGCATCCCTTCCGCGGTGATTACCGCATCGGAACGGTCACAGGTACTGTATAGTCGGTCTGGGTAGGTACCTCTATACTATAAATGCATTCCGTATAATCCCCCGTATTTGAAACGGTGCATTATAATCAACGGTTCGCCTATAATTAAGAAACAAATTACAGACGGAATCTATATATAACTGGTCAACTGACATCCTCTAATTAGATGATTCTACATTCAATTTAACCCTATCTCTCTGTCTGCTGATCGGATGCATACGCAGGCCAAATTTCATTCGCGAATTTATTCACATTATTATTTTTTTTAAAACAATTCTGCGCTCTTTTTTCTTCTCTTATCACAGCCTACGTACTAGAACCGAAGTTCAACATGGTAACTGGTAAGGATGGGACAGAGGAGGATAACCCATAACGAAATAATTGCCCTCGAGCGAATATTGTCAATTTAACGCGCGACGCAATACGATACGTAGGTCTAGATACCTCTAGATGTACATACGCGAAGGCGAAAAAAAAACTCTCACAATATTGAGAATATCGAACTATATAATCGATACACCTCGCGGCCTTTAAGCATGCAAATACATCGCCTCGTATTATCATCCAAACATGCAAATACCGCGGCAGAAAACCTTTATCGAAAATGTTGTTATTTTCTATAATACCACACAGCACATCCCATCTTACTGGCAATTCTATAATATGTAGTGTACGCTGATCTTTCACACAAGATCCGACCAAAAACAAGCTAAAATTCGCAGCTTTGAGAGAATACATATCGTCGATTAATTTTAACCGGTGTAATAAATTTACCAAAAATAATCATCCGGATGGCGTAGGTATAATAATATCTAATATCGAATACGAGCTACCCATCTTATACCCCTTTCAAATATGCATGCATGCGTACGTGAACATAGGTAAAGGTATACCTGGTATACATTCGTGTAATTAGGGTTACAACATTAGCACTTAGCGGGCGATAAAACCAACCGTGACATTTTCACTACAAGCAGTCCCCTATCGCAAACGCCTGCACGCAGCCACTTATACAATTACATGCATTGCATACGTGTTATACATGTAGTATGGTCTAGGTACTCGTACGAAATGGCGTGCTGAACTTCAAAAGAGAAATAATCGGTATGAAATAATGTTGCTAGAAAACAACGATTCATGATGTAGAATCATTCGAATCGAAGGAATCATCTTCTGTAAAGTCGTATTTACTTTTAGCAATTTTTGAAATTTTTGCAAATCATAGGTAGCCAAACAGTAAGAAAAAATCCTTCTATTATTCCCCAAGACGGTATTACTTGTAATATTTCACGAATTTTTGAAATTATAAAAGTACAAAATATGAATTTTACATTCTTGGGGAGTTTTTTAAACCTCTCTGTCAACAACTTAGGGAAACATGTTGAGAACGTGTTAGTTTTTTTTTTTACAAGTTTTTACGATATTTCAGCGAAAAATGAAACTTTTGGAAATTTTCCAACACCCCAGCTCCCTCCCCAAAAAAGAGATATTTTGGCTTATTCTTGAGGATCGTAAAATTTCTTAAATATGTATTATGGAAACGTTGAATCTGATCGCGTTATCTTTCAGTACATATTTTAAAAGAGATTGAAAAAATGATCTTTTAATCTTTTGCTCATCTTTAAAATTAAAGGAGCAAAATTTTCTAAAAATTAGAGCCACTTCAGTTTCAGGTTCACACAAAATTAATACATATAATTCAAGGTTCAACATTGAAGGGGCCATACCTAATTAAAGTACATCAAAATCTACCAGTACCATAAACCTTTATGAAGAGCTAGAAGAAGAGCAAAGAACAATACCAACTTGACATTGTAAAAATCAAATCAAAGCACATGCAAGAGAAATTCCACAAAGAACTGGAAAAACAAAAGGAAGACCTAAGTTAGAAGAAGAACAAGGTATTGAAGAAAAATGGCAAGAATGAAAGCGAAAGGTTGAAACAGCAGCACAAAAGTCTATTCGACACACAAAAAAAAGAAAACACAAACCATGGATGACTCAAGAGATACTGGATCTGATGGAAGAACGAAGAAAAGCAAACAGACCAAGTAGTGAATACACAGCACTAAATAACGAGATCATGGGAATGTGCAGAATGGCCAAAAATGAATGGTATGAGGAGAGAGTGACCAGAAATAGAAGAACTGGAGAAAAGGCACAACTCTAGAGAAATGCATACCAAAGTGAAGCAGATGATGGCCACCCACAAGAAAAGGAGAAGTGGAATAGCATATGGGAAGAAAAGATGGAAAGTATTGTGTTAACAATCAAGAAACAGAAGAGGTCTGGATCAGCTGCATACAAGATCTTTATGGAGATGACACACATCCTGCTCAAATGTAAGTTTCATGTATGGAGGAGGCACCACAAATTGAAATGTGGGAGCTGAGAAACGCGGCGAAGAGATCCAGAAACTACAAAGCAGAGGAGGAAGATCAAGATCTCATACCAGTAGACTTGATTAAACATCTAACACCTGAGTATGAAAAGGAGCTGCTGAAGATTATAAATGAAATGTATGATGGAGGTACGCTGCCTAAGGACTTCAACGCAGTAAACTTCATACCAATACCAAAGAAGAACAACTCGCAAAAATACTCTGAATATAGAACCATCACATTAATGAGCAACACAAAGCGAATAAAGGGGGGGGAGGGCATGTTCAATTTTGATTTGAAAAACTCAAGTTTTTTACATCATTAATGAGTTTTTAAAATTTTCTGCGGTCTATTTTTCAAAATTTTGAAAATATAATGTGGATAGATAAGTAAAATGTGTTTTTTTATTTAAAAAAAAAAACCAAAAAAAAACAAACAAAACAAAACCTTTGGTATTTTTTATGTTTTCCCAGATGTCCTCTGATTCTCATTAAACAATATTCTTCTCGAAGAGTTCTAAGCTGACCTGCTCTTATAGTCGAACAAAGCGTTGTTTTTTTATTCATTTTTTTTTTTTGAACAGAGTCTTTTTGAAGTTTCTTTCATGAATGAGTTTGAAAGACAGTGGAATCCGCAGTCTTTTTTCAAGTATGTAGTTCGATCGAACTTTTTTAAACTCCTTTCAATTTTTAAAATTTTTTCAGATACATTTTTTCATTTGATTCATTACAAAAATGAGTAAGTTGGTAGGTAGGTAGGTACACTTATCTACTTGAGCAAAGCCTACACCACTGGACAGTGGACATACAAATAATATGTGCTTTAAAATTTGTTTTAGAATTCGATCACTTTTTTTTTTTTTGATACTTAATGCTTCAAAACTACCAGGTTTAATTATACGAGTGTTATTATTTTTAAAAATTGGTCAAAACAGTTTGAAGAGTAAAAAAAGAATCGAACTCCATAAAAAGATTTATCGATTCAGAAATTTTTTCCTTCAAGAGTTTCAAAGGAGTTGAGTTGGTCTGTTTTAACGTTCTTCAAAATGAGTTGAATCGACTTAAGAATTATGATTCATTTTCAAAAAAAGTTGGCCCAACTCTGCTTGCACTAAATCCCACTTCTCTGAAATTACCATGAAAATTTTTGAAAACTGTCAACAACGTCTAAAATTTGCGCGCCAAAAATTTTTAGTTTTCAAATGTTGAAATGATGAAATTTAGGAAAATATTTACGACTATATTATTTTGAAAGAGAATATCATTTGGATTCGAATAACAAAAGAAAAAACCCTCAAGATATTTTTATCAATTTTAGGTGATTCTTTATTTTTAGACTGTTTGAAATTTTTTCAGTTCTTCATAAAGAAACTGAAACATTATTCTATAGTAATAAAATTTGGTCAAATGGACGCCATATTTATGTTCGTGAGGCAAAAAGTTATTTGCAGCGAATTTGCACTTCATTTCTTATTTTTAGATGAGTAAAACACATATGAAATTTTATTTTAAAAAAAAATTGTAAGAGGTCTGAAGTTGAAGTTTGGAAAACCCAAATTAGTTGCTCTAAAATTAATTTTCACCTCGTACTAAAAATAGTTTATTTGGCAATGAAAGTCACTTAATTGTAATAATTTGACTCGAGAATACTTTTGTAGCCTGTAAAAGGCTTGAAAATTTACTTTAGTTTAGAACATTGAAAAGTCATCCAAATCATCTCATTTGAAACGAGAAACTTTCCACTGGTACTTTTCCACTGCTCTCGAAAACAGTTCAACAGTTTTCATCACATTCTTCCCTATCATTGGTAATTAGTCTTCTAGCTACTGGACAGATCTGAAACTACAAGCAATGCTACATTACGTCTCTTTTACAGGCCACATCCTAATTATTCGGCCAACAAATTTGTATGTATATTTTTTGAACAACCTGTGCCTGTATGTTTTTTTTAAAAGTATATATTTATCTCTAATTCAATTCTACTCTCACCCTCTTTATTTTGATAACGTGCTCGAATTAAATTCAAAACGATCCCCTATTGTGTCTTTTTTGGTTTAATTCCGTCTCTCCCTTTCTCCCTACTTTAGGTGTCTCGTATATACAAGGGTAAGCAAATATCGACGTCTATACGAAGGTATGGCGAATGAAAGCAATAATTAGTATCATTTTTTTTCACAATAAACGTAATTTTTCTGCGAAATGGTCCAATTAAGGGGTAGAAATTGCGAGTGTGATCTAGATAGAGACGAGTGCTTTTTTCAAACCGTTTCGAAAACACTTGCTATGTCGGGTTGGAAAAGTCTCGATAGACTCGTTTAATACTTTTATGAAACCTGAACTGACAATGAGTGAGTAAAAAAACACTACCTCGTACATGTATAATTGCCTGGGATGCGTTTTAATTATCAGATTAATTGCAGTTACGCTTTATGCTCTTTTAAAAGGGTAAATTAAGGGAAGATGGAATGTACAGTGTCATATCTCGTTACTGATTTAATAATGTCGGAAAAAAGCGAGAGATCTCGACGTGAAACCATTTTACGTCGCCGACTCTTAGTAGATTCTTTTATTAATTAACCGATCAGTCTCTTTAGCTGTATAGGTGTGAAGCATCGAGTCAACTTGTAAGTTAATGTGACACTACTTCAACTTATTTTATGTACTTTTGTTCTTTGCCTTTTTTTTTTCAATTAACCTAGATAGAAATTAATTTATTTGTGTTTTTTTTTTGCTCTCGATATGTGCAGTTCCTCCGGAAAAACCAACGTTATACGATCGTTTTGGAAGGCAGCTGAATAAAACTGTAGGACCGCACGATGAAGGAGACGATATAATGTTAACGTGCCGTGTAATTGGTGGTAAGTACCGCGTTAAAAGGTATTTTCTACTTTTTTTCCCCAGTAGCTTGTTAAATTCGCCATCTCGACTCTCGAGTAAAATTACGATAGAGGTTTTTTCGCATTTTGACCGACGAATTATATACGAAGAGAACGCGTGCGCAAATTTTCACGTATAAAAAGGACATAAATGGCGAATTATGAAAGGGAAAACTTGTATCCGATATATACAGATATACCGTAAAATTTTCCAAAAAAAATAAAATTTTCACTCTGTACTTTGTACTAAAAAGCATTAATGTTTAATTCAAAATGAAATATTTTCCTTGTATAGTTGAAAACTTTGTAATTCACTGAAAAGGAACAAAATACTGTGCATAGTTTGCATTCTTCTACATCATTTTGAAAATCTCGTATTCGCTATGCTTATTGTGAGCTTGTAATAATTTCTTAGAGTTTTACGCGACGTCGAGTTACCACCTCAGCCCCTCTCTCCCCCTGACTCTGTTGAAGCCGCGATGACGACGAATACTATATAGTTCGACGAGAAAACGTATATTGTAATTTTTACACTCGAGTTATGTTCTCTTCACTGAGCTGAAGTTTAATAAAAAAATACTTAATTTATATTTGAGCGCGTTCCAAGTACATGTATACGAGTATATGTGAGTCTGTGAGGGGCACGAAGGTGCTCTGAGGAGCGGTACAACACGAGTATGTCGGTACTTAAACGTTTCAATTGTGTGGATGTGGTTCCCCCCTTCGCTTCGTTCGTTTGGCTGTTTTTTTTTCTCTCCGTAGGGGTTTTTTGTGTGAGTGTGTTTTTTTTTTGTTGCATTTATGAACAGTTTGCAAAGAGGTTTTAATTACGTTTCGTTTAGTATGCCCCGAGATTAATATGAGCGAGATAAAATGCTGGGGTTGTAAGTACACCTTTGCAATTCAAGCATCCCGGAATATACTGTGTATGGTTGCAGATCTTCGCCAATGAAGGGTATTCAAAGTGGTCTCATGTAAAGAGGTATGTTGATGAGATCGTTTTTGTGGCTAGTGGCTGCTTTGAGTTATGTTCCGATCGTGGTAAATGTATGATAGGTGGAGAGAGTAAAATGCTGGCAGAAATTTGAAATTTTATTCGAAGATGTGTTTCTTATATGTACTGGTATTAGGATTTGAGTGAACGACGGGGTTGAATAGCAATTCTATTGTTGACTTGAAATTTTATTCTTGTTTGGGGGAAGGGGAATCGTCGTGTAACTTGGTGGCGAACGTATTCTCTGGCATAGCTTGTTCAAATAATCATTAAAAGACAGAGACAGGCTGGCCTGTGATGTTTTCTGGCGATCACCAAGAACCCTCAGACACCAAGCAGTCCCAAAGACTATGTTTAAACCAAAAAATATAATATTTTCACGTATGTCTAAACATAAATTTTCCCAAGCTTTTTCCCTCGCGTTCGCTCTGACTAGTTTGCTTTTCTTTTATTTCAGATCCGAAATTTTTAATTAAATACATTCAATATCTGTGTTGTTTTACAGGGAAAATAAATTCCTAGACGATTTTACTAACATTGTTGTGTAATACCAAGAATTAATGAACAAAAATTTAAAATTATCACCAAGAACTGAAAAATTCGTGACCAATGTTCATATTATGCGGCGAAAAAAATAGTGCAAAAAATGAAAAATAGCCAAATATGATACAAAAATTTGAAATTGGGCCAAAACATTTCCTAAAACCCGCTAAAAACGTAAAAGATTTTCTAAAAACGCAAAAAATTCCCTTTGAAATGCCTAAATACGTTTTTTTATTCTTTAATGGTGAAACAAGCAAAAATATAATCTAACGAATTAGGGTCCTTTTACAGGAAATTTTATGAATCGTGGAGATAATTGAAAAATTTTCTGTCTTCTATGCACACAAAAAATATGCTCCAGCATAAAAATCTGAGCCGTCCTCATCACAAAAAACATTGCTTTTTACCTCTCAAAATACAAATTTTTGAAATTTTTTTTCAAATGCTTTGCTTGCGCCTCTTGTGTTTTTTTTCAAATTGAGATCGAACTTTTATAAGTGAAAATCTATCTTTAAAAACTCAGCGTTTTATTCAGCAAAATTGGTATTTTTTTCTCATGGAAAATTTTTAGTCCTCCTCCCCCCCCCCCAAAAAAAACACTTCTAGTTTTGTTCCTGTCAGGTTGACTAATTTTTCCGAAATTTAATTTAAAAAAATAGAATAAAATTTCGGTGCATCCGCCATGGATCCCCAACCCAGTCCGTGTCTGGAACTTTATGAGGAAACCTGATGCTCCATTTTTAAATTTCAAGCTGCTCAAAAACTCGAATTTGATATTTCTACTGCGGTTTCACAATTTTCAGTCGTTCAAAAAGTTACACTTACGAGTTCGGTTGGAATTTGCTGAAATGTTGGATTTTTGGGGTCGTTGGTTAGGTACCTTAGAATTGAATGAAAATCAAATTTTCAACTGCCCAAATAAATTTTCATGTTCTTGGTTATACGTCTTGTATTATGAATTGAGCTGGAATTTTTATGCTTTGCATATTTTTCTATGGGCTAAAAAAAGGGCATATTTGATAAGATCTCCACGAATCATGAAATTTCCTGACAAATGAGCCCAATGAGCCCAATGAGCCCAATATCATTTTGCATATTTTGAATATTTCAGACCAAATTGCATGTTTTTGCATATTTTAGGAAGAAAACCTGCATATTTCTGTATATTTGAGCATTCTCTGGTATTTCTTTGCATATTAACAAAAATTTTGCAAAAATTGAGATTTTTAAGACTTTATAAAGTAAATGACTTTTTTTATCTATTTTTTAAAAAGAAAAATGTATGTTTTGATCACTGTGTTCATTTTGTTTTAAATTAACAGTTTTCATGTTTTTTTAGCTTGAAAAATTATTTTTAGGGATAGGTATGTCACTCAAACTGAAAGTTTTGCATATTTTGGGTGAAAAAATTGCTTAAAATATGTATTGCATAATTATTTTTATCATATTATTTTTGCATAAAAATCTGAACATCTCACTGAAGGTTCCAGATTAGGTGAAAAATATGGAATCCGGTTTTGCAAAGTTGATAATTATTAGAGGAGAAATATTTTCAATTGAAGATGTGAATTCCAAAACGTGCTTAGTCCAAAAAAATCAAAAATGAGTTTTCAGCGATTTCTGTGATCTACACCCTCGAAAAAGTACATTTCGACGTATCACACATCATTGTAGTCAAATTTTGAATTTTTCATCGTTTTCACCCCCTTCATCCCCCACCATTCACCCCTACGAAAAAAATATCGTCAAATTCGTAATCTACACCCTCAAAAACATACATTTCGACATATCAGCAGTCAGCATTATGGTCAAATTTTGAATTTTTCACCCCCTTTAGCCCCCCACACTTCACCCCCACAAAAAATATTATCAAATTCGTGATCTACACACTCGAAAAAGTACATTTCAACGTATCACACATCATTGTAGTCAAATTTTGAATTTTTCACCGTTTTCACCCCCCCTTTATCCCCCACCATTCACCCCTACGATTTTTTTTTTGTCAAATTCGTGATCTACACCCTCGAAAACATACATTTGAGATTATCCAAAAATGACTTGTAGCTTTTACTCAAAAAGGAATCGAACACCATAAGTGATTTTAAGGACAGCAAATTAGTAAAAGCTAATTTCTATTTCTTTGGGGATTTGTTTTTGTTTTTTTTTTTCTGATGGGCCATCAAGTCCAAAATTATCCATCAGGTTGAAAAATGACCCAATTCAAAGCACTATATTTCACCATATTATTCATATCTAAAATGAAATAATCCATGACACGAACCTGCAAGTAACACGTCACCAATCATGTGGGCATATTTACACACATCGTCGTGATCTTCGAACCACAAAAGCTGGACGAATTCACGCTTTATCAACCATTCGTTGATTTTTATACGCTTGAAATTACTAAAAAAAAATTCTACGCCGAGATGTAACGCTTCATTGCTTTCCCACCGGCGATTGCGATGGAATTTGAGCAAGGAAAAAACCACCTTCGTCATCGTCTTCGTAAGAAAATAAAGGAAAATTTACAAAAGAATTTCTCGATTATTGTTGGTAAATTGATTTCGCGACGCGGAGGCGTTGGTTTTAGAAAGAAAAATTTCTCGCAAGATATCGTCGTCGTTGTTCTTTTAACGACACAGCACCTCTATCTCAACCGGATCTATTTTACATAATGAAATCAGCGCCGTAGAATCAAACACCGAGAGCCGTAATTACTCGTATTTACTGCGAAATAATTACTTGGCATGCGAAAACGCGATGCTGGAATGAGAAAAAAAAATGCTCTCAAGAATGCTAAATGTATTTAACGACGAGACGGTGTGGTGGTTGAAATGCCACTTTAAAGCCTATTTAGTCGGCAGGCCATATCTGTAGCGCGCGTCTCCAATGTAAATAATAAATAGCGTCGCTAATTCGTATCACCGACGACATAATTTAATTTCAGACCGCCCGTTCGCGCCTCGAAATAGCTCCGCATCTTGAACCAAGCAAGCTATACGATTAATAATGCTATTTCTCTGCAAATTTCCGCCGTTATACGTGTCGTCGTCCGAAAGATAAAATTTATCACATTTTAATTGACTTTTCTTATAAGTTCTCTATTCTTTTTTCCTATTCAGACGTAATTTGTCGGTTTTCAGCGATGCTTTTCTCCATTAATAAACTCGAATAAATGAACGTAGCGAAAAACCTAAACTGAAACGTATAAAGTGAGATTTTTAACGATAGAAATAAATTGTTGTTCATTTTTTTAAATTTAATCAAATTCGAAACAAAATGTTTGAAAAAATTTACTTTTTTTTAGGATAAAAATTTCATTTTGTGGCAACTTCTGAACACAAATGTGAAAATAAACTGCCATCGTGAATGGTGGAAATTCTCACGAATAATACCATCGCCTGCAACCTGAACTACATAGTAAGAACATTTAATGGAAATTTTTAACGTCATTCTCATACTATATTAACTCAGTTTGGTAAAAAATTCCACCCTCGCTGCTGGGTAATTTCACTCTAAACAACGTTAATTAAATCTCTTTTTGTTCGAGAGTTCTTTTGTAATCCTTTCAAGAACTTAGGTCGTACCACAGCGTACAATAATATTCGAAAGGCAGTTTAATAAAGATTTCATTCGGTGAAATTAAGCGAAAAGAGAATTTCATACGTTGGGTGATTTTTCTTCCTTACTTGTCCATCTGTAGATGATTGGAAAATCAAACCATACATTCATGCTCAATGCTTACCTATATCGAAATGAATGAAGATAGACCAATGTCAATAATTTTTGGATTTTTATCATTCTAAAGTCCGTGTTTTTGGAGAAAATGGTAATGGTAGGCATTTCGTTGACCTCTACTCTTTGTTTCTCCTTCTCCTCGTTTTTCCCTCCCACGTAATTAATTACCCATAAGCTACGACTACATAGTAACTAAATGCGAGCAACGAGAATTTTCTTTGGCAATCCTTCTTCCTCGTTTCTGGTGCTATTTTTGCCTCAGCCTTCGTTATTGTCGTCGGTCAATAATGCGCGTTCGCGTAAATTAACGCAATCGTGGTTCGGCGGTGGTGTGAATTTTAATTTATCGATGACATTTAGTACGTTCCGCCGCGAACAGCTTTGGCCAGAGAGGCTCGATTTTTTGAAATGTCATTTACACGCCATCTTACGGTATCTGTACCTGCTGCTATTCATAATTTCCCATCAGTGACCTTGATTCGTGACGCGACGTCGTGTAAATTAATTTCTTTTCCTCTTGGTTTTCTATTTCGTCGAGAAGGTGAATTGAAGGCGACTTTTTATTACCACAGTGGCATATTAAGTCGTGTACTATGATTTTTACCGAAATCAGGATGAATCTAATTCGTTTAACGTCGTTATAGATGGATGTTCGATGATCGATGTGATTTTCTTTGTCTGATATCATGATTTTGGTATCGAGATTATTCCTTATTGTTAGATTGCTGATTTGCTGTTCTTTGATAACATTTGCAGGGTCTCCTTGGAATTGTTTGACAATTTTTCATAGACTACAATAAATTCTTCGATTTATTCATAAAGATACGCCCTTCTACGGATGATATTCAAAGAATAATAATACTTATTAAAGGTCGTAATGTCAATACCTATAATATTAAATGTGACTGCTCATTTTCATCAAAATTTTTACGCTTGAGCACATTGAAAATTGCAAATTAGTCTATATTTTTAGTTAGGAGCATTCAAAAAAAATACACCAACTTCTCTTATATTGATATTTATTATTTCAAAAATTAATAAGCTAAACTATTTTAGGGGTAACGGTCCAGGGTTTTTACCCCCCTCCCCCAAAAAAATTAGCCATCGAAATCATGAATTGATTTGTAAACTACATATGTAGAAGTAGGTACATACATTAACATTTAACATGTGTGCTTCTTTTGGAACACGATGCCCTTGAAAAGCTCAATCTCCATTCATGGTTCATGGTTCTGAAGACTTTTTATATGTACAGTTTTTGGCAGATTTACAAAAATCTGAATTTTGGAAGTTTCTTGAAATCTCTTTTTTTTAAAAAACACTTGATAGAGTGGAATAGGTAATTACTGGGAATGAGGGAAATTATTTTAATTCCTATTTATGGTGGTTAAGCCAATAATTATTTCTCGGGGAAAGAATAATTACCTCGTCCTGGATAGCTCATAAGATGGAGAGGTTTCAATAAATACCATCTACTCTATATATAAAGTTACTCTAAATCACCAAATCAATACACACATTCGCCAAATTGTGTTAATTATGTGATTTATTGATAATAAAGAACAACTAGAAAGTACACTTTGAGGGTTAATCAATATAAAATAATTATGAGATTATTTTATAATTGATACAAGCTCTGGCTTCTATCTTAGGACTCGTGTTAATAACTAGAATAATCTTAATAATAATGATAAGTGCAAGCTTATTAATTATTAATTAGCGATGATGTAATACAGTGAAACCTCGATAAGTGCAAACTCAAGGGACCAGAAAAATTAGTGCACTTATTGAGTTTTTCACTTAAAGGGTTTGCACTAAGCAAGGTTATTTTTTCACAATTTGCACTTATCAAGGTGAATAAATTACGCGACAAGTACCTCCTTTTTTTGACTCAATTTTGATGATTTTTCATTTGATTTTATGTTACCTACATCCATTTTATGCCAACTTTACCCATTTTTCAATTTTACACGATTTTTTTTGGACATTGTTTTAGTTTAGTGTAAATGTTGGAGGATTTTTTGAATACTTTCTACATTTTTTACTGTATTTTTCAAATTTTTACTTTAGTTTGGATGATTTTTACAAAAAAATTCGCCAAATTCATTGCACTTATCGAGGTACTGTTAATTTATACATGGTAAATCGACTGTAGGGACCGGGGATTAACTTTGGTTGCACTTAACGTGAATTTTCACTTATTGAGGTTGCACTTATCGCGGTTCCACTGTACAACTTTAATTTCATCTGATCGGAAAATGAGTAGTTTCCTAGACAGTTTTGTGGTTGGAAAACACTTCTTTAACTCATAATATCTAAACAAGCGTGGAAAGTAGGGAGGAAAGTAACAGTTTTCCACAAATGTTCGACTGATGTTTATCTGCATTTGTGTCAACAATAGGGTCGACACAGGGTCGAAATTCACATCGACATGGAGCATCCAAAAGTGATGGATGTGGATGGATCGACATTCACATCAAAATTTATGCCAACCTCCTGTATCATAAAGTTATAAAATTTGAGTTTAAAAATTTTTAATTTTTTCCCCAAAAAATGATTTCCTCTGATTTGGCTATTACTCATGCTGAAAAAAGCATTGATGCAAAGTCCACTTCCAAAGAAGTACAGATGAAAAGTCTGTAATCAAAAAGTTGAACAGAAATTCCTTATACCAAAGATGGTGCAATACTTTATCTAAGAGTAGTAAACTAATCCATTTTCATGTCGACATGTCGATGTTAATGTTGATGTGAAATTTGACATCAACAAATACATCCACAATATCAACCTCATATATCATCTACATACAACTCAAAACTGTGGAAAAGTGAATAATTTCATCAATGCCCTAAAAAATTTGTTTTCCTCATTGAATATGAACAAGATCATATTTTGAATGTTTCAGTACATATGAAACTTTTAAACACTAAAACAGAAATTTTAATTCTGAAAAATTGGTCAACATAGTTGTAGATGTAAATTTTGAGCATCGAATTTTACATCTACATGTCGATCTGGCATGTCGAGGTATTAGAAATAATGAGAAAATTTCGAAAATTTTCATTTACCTGGCTTTTGTATGGACAGAAGATTCCTACTAAATAATTAATTGATCACTTTTCCATCATTATGTTGGAAAAAAACGTAGTCTATGTAAATGTTGACATTGACAATTGTTGTGCGGGTATACTATTAATGGAAATTGGAGTAATTACTTACTCATAACACTGTACGCTTTTTCTGCCTCTTTCACGGGTGTCCCCAATAATAGACAACGTCCACAGAAATGTATTACATGAAGCTCCTTTTTGACGAGAGATATTCTCAGATGGCCAGCAGGATTGAAGAAATATCCAATGTACTGCGATAATTAGACATAATTAGAATAAAGATCACGTTGTCAGCACAAATTATCCACTAAATGAAGTGGGTGAAGACAGGAAAGAGGGACAGGCAGAAAAGCTCCGTTGCCTATAATTCTATAACTTGACAAAGAACCAGCTATCGCGACTAGCTGAAACCAAGTAAAGCTGCTGGTTAAAGATCCGATGCATGAGACTTCAAGCTACAACCAGCGGATCTATAAATAGATTCTCACCTTACCATACTTCCAGTACATAGGGAGATATTAATTTAACCATCACTAAGGCAATCAGGGCATACTTCCTCATATCACACTTTTTAGATTCCATTCATCAATATTCAAAATCTTAGAAGTCTCATTTCTTCAAGTAAAATCCGAGATCGTTTTTCAAATGCTACTACCTTAGCAGATTCTCATGGATTCTTAATCTGTCAAAATCCATGGATTCTCAAAAATCTGCTAAAGAAATGCTCTTAGAAGGGGGGAGGGGTAAAGGTAGGGCCGTTACCCCGGCTTCTTCAATCTTGAAGTAGGAAGAACTTTAACATAGTTGTATTTGTATAGCATTTAAAGTTCTTGAGTTAAGTACAGCGGTGGGGAAAAGTCAGCTTGCATCTTCAAAAATAACGAATGCGTCATTTTACCACACCTGGAGGCAAAACGAAGTGTCCTACAAAAAAATTACTCTGGACCAAAATTGTAGAGAATTAATTTTCCAATCGTTAAAATGTCATTAGTTTTTTTTTTTAGAATGATTAGTTAAACTTTTAGAAATGAAGTTTTGAAAAATTTTCTAACGAATTTCAAAAAAGTCATAAAAATTGAAAAATTTAAAGGGCTCGTTTCAACGTGACACGATCAGATTCAATTTATCTGTAGCATTTAAGGAACCGTACCTAAATAAAATAGCCCATAACGTTCCCCTTCAGTCATTAGGATTGGCAACTCAACTTCTACTTATGTAATTTCGGTTGCTATATCGCCAAGAAAAAATATTCGATGCCTAACCCGGAACACCAGGTAGGTACAAAGTAAATCACGAAAGAACACAGAAATAATGAAAATTGCGGAAGGTACATTTATTATTATGTAAACATATTCAACACTCTACACGTTTCCTTCTCAAATATTTTTTTTTCCTCGTCGTCGAGCGATATATTTTTCCTCACAACAGCTGATCATCTAATACACGCGCAAACAAACCTACATGTACCTTGGAAACGAGGCACTAATTCATCTTATAGGTACGTTTGTTTGTAAACAAACACGAGAGATGCTCGAGGTAGTAATCGTTTACCCACTCGTCCTATAACATAACATGTTTACCATACACGAGGGCGAAAAAAATTCCCTAAAATAGGTACTACTTGTAGGTAATATTTACATTGAAACGATGATATGTGTGCATTTGGCCGTAGGTTAGAGACTTGGTAATCAAAATTTGGTAAATACACCCTTCCTTAGACTTTCTTTTCATGGAAGCTATCTAACTAATCCAAAAATAGGCAGTTGAAGCTCAAAAAAAAAATCGATGGGTGACAAAATGTTGCTCGTAATCGTAGTAAAATTTATATTCTCGGCTGTCGTGTTAATTCATTTCAAAAAGAAATCACTCGAGGCGTATAAAATTTGAGTAGGTAAATTTTCACGACACGATATTACTCTCGTATATGTTCTTCGTCATCTCCTACTCGTCGAATCGATTCGAAAATTATACCAGTTTAAATGGAAATTTTACAACGCCTGTGGTGAAAATCACGTCAACGTAAGTTCATACTCTACGCATGTTTTAAAAGTTTAAAAAGCCTTCAAAAGCTAGTTGATTAATCTTTCAACCGAGACAAAAACTTCCCAATATGTTAAAATTATTTAAGCCTGCGAAGAAATCACGTCGGTGTATGTAAAGCTTTTCTATACGTTTCCTTACGAGTTCTCTACGTATATATACCGGTAATTTACTCCAAAGAGGGCGCAATTAACGGTGAAATTTGTTTTCAGCTTAAATATTTTCGAAATGAAGCCGAGCATGTAACCTGCGTTACGTTCACAAAGTATTTGAGAAAGGTTCAGGGGGGAAACCTTTAGCGTATAAATACGTGTAAAAGTCTCTCTATAAATCGTGTACAAATCTGTAGTTGATCTCGATTCTGCCTCCCTAGACGCGTCCCGTCTCCTCGTCTTTCACAAAACTTACAGAATAATTTCCGCCTTGGAAAGTTGTTCTGAGGAAAACGATTCTTTTACAGATTTATACCCTTATAAACGACGAGATTATTTCATTTCAACTCGCGAAAATAGTCTCGTTGATGGATAAACTCTTTCATCGCCTCTCCTCTCCGCCCTTATCGTCCATTCACTGCTGCTTCTGCTGCTTTCATGTGTGTGTACCATATAACCAATCTAAAGTCTTAAATCTTTTCTCAACCTTGTTGTCATCTAGTTTCCTTCGTCTTATACAAGTATGAGGTAGCTGTACATGGGTCATTTTTTCGAAAGCTATCGAATCGTGGTCCATTTTTAGTAATTTTTTTTTACGCCTTGGAACGCAGCAGGCTTTCTATCTCTCTTCCATATGCCAATATATTACGAAATCTTCCGGCTGTAAATGAAAATGTGTGATAATCTTTTAATACGCATCGTCGGTACCGGCGATAAATTTCCAAAGGATCGAACTATCGTTGTATCCATATAGAGCAAACGCCGGTAGAGAGGGTAAGGGTGGTAGGGAAGCTTGATTAAAAACAGCTCTCTATATATACTATTGAAATGTGTATGTGTGTTTACCGTTAAGTAGGACGGATTTACTCGCTTATCGAATTTATACTGCGATGGGTTTGCAAATGCAACGCAACGACGTGTGTGTGGTGGCGGGAATATTTGATTTTTTCCAAAGTCCCCTTTCCTCCGTATACACGATCTTCCCTCTTTATCCATTGGGGTATACCGTATTTGTACTATAGGCTTGTTATATACGCTATATTGGATTTTAGAAGGCATCTTTATTCATAAGGTGATAGGTAATGTGCAAAACGCATCGGATACGAGAACCTTGACGGATTTATTTTATACGTATATATATTTTAAATTCCAATACCGTCATGAATATTTATTCCAATATAGCGAATATATCTACTCGTAGTACGTACCTATATCTATATTGAGTCTATAGAAACTTATACTATACCCTCACCCACTCGATATAACATATAGTGAATTTTTTACCGGCACTGTTGCAGTACCAGGGAGAAAAAATTGAAAAAAAAGTATAGAGAAAAATGTATATTAACGTTCGTCGAACATCGAATGGCGGCTTTTTAGCGACCGATTACACTTTACATATGCGAGAAAGTAGCAAAAAATTTAACCGGACGTATGCCCGTTAGACTTCTATCTCGCATATTGAACAGTGACCCTGGCTCGTCTACTAAAACGTCTTTTCTATGGCAGAATATTTTTCGCATACATATTGTCGTATATATAGAATACAATATAGTACATAGATGACTATATCGACGATCGGTGCAAAATTAAAGAAAAAATTGAAATTTTTTCTATCGCTTTATTGTGAAGAATTTTTCCACATGTTTTCTTCTTTTTTTTGGTACGTAGTTTCGATATATTTCCATGAGCCGAGTCAAGGATACAGGTACATCACTTTCAAAGTGGAAAAAGTTTTTTTTTTCACAATGAAATCCATTTTAAACAGCTTTGAACGGTAACTTTCTCAGGAAATTTTATACGATCTCGAGTGTGGAATCTATGCAAATATGTAATACGACTCGGAGACTCGCGTGCAAAAATTGATATTTGAGTGGATATAATTGTTTAACTCATCCCTGAGTTGGTAAACTTGAAGAATAGTCCTAATGGAAAATGAGATATTTTATATGTAACGGATTGAGCACAGGTTTCATTGTCCTATTTTGAACGTTTTTATCACTTATTTTAGTGAAAATAAAAGATTTATGTGCTGAGTTACGGTGACGGGTTTTCATTCATAGGGCTGCGCGCTCTTCGCTCCTCGTACACTCGTGTACATTCGTCTCTTCTCACCTTCCATTCATAATGTTGGTTTGCCCTCCCTCGGTCTCGTACACCTCCGCTGGCCTCCGAGCTCTTTACCCATTCACGAATCTGTTCCCTCCCCGCCCCCCCCCAAGGAAAGAAAAAATTTATGGATTTTTTCCAAGTTTAGAAGAAACCTTAATTTTTGAGTTGAAAGTCACTCAGAAAAAATTGTAGCTCTGGAGGTACACTTGGAGGAGAGAAACAGGTTCTCAAAGAGAGGGCATTTTCCAAAGAATTGTGGGTTTTTTGCTCGTGTCGCTACCCAACCTGTTGTGGAAAAATGGTCCAGTCCCAAATGAAAGTACATATTTGAAATTTGGTTGCAAATCGCTTATTTTTGAATAAATTCGTGTTTTGAAAATGTTTTCTTCCCAAATCTTTCGCCCTAATCACGTCAAAACATCAAAAAATATTGTTTCTGAAATTGAGGTAATATTCTGGAACACATTTGTGCCAATTTTTCGGCCATGATTTCCAGTTTTAAAAATTCGAGAAAAATATCCAAAAACTTATGAAATTTTTAAGATTTTATGAAACTGGCAATAATGACTAAAAAATTGGCACACTGCGTTCCAAAATATTTCTGTAGTTTCAGGGATGATATCTTTCAAAATTTTGGCATATTTAATGCAAAACATATCTGTGAAAAAGAAATTTTGAAATAACGAATTTATTCAAAAATGAGCGATTTGAAAATTTTAAAACACCCGGTAGAACCCTTAGAGTGGTCTTGGATTTTGATGGCAATAAAATAGATCGACGCAGAATCTCAATTTTTTTCATTTGGGGCTGGGCCATTTTTCCCAAAACAGGCAGGGTAGCGACAGCTGAGAGCGAAAAGATCACGATTTTGCAAAAATGCTCCCTCTTTGAGGGCTCATTTCTCCCCTCCAGGGGCACCTCCGAAGCTTAAATTTTTTCTGAGTAATTTTCAGCTCAAAATGAACGTCTCTGCTGAATTTGGTCAAAATCCATGTACTTTTTTTTGCGATTTCGCCCTGCCTTTTACACAAAGTCATATTTTTTAGAGGTATACTTTCGACATTTTTTTCTTTGTTTTGAGCTTCCATTTGTGAATAACTAGTGGGAACTTTTTTCTTACAGTTTTTTTTCAATTTTTAGACTTTAGGGTAGTCAAATTGGGGATAGGGGAAAACGAATTTGTGGAAAGATTGTAATTAATCAACATAAAAACGTAATTTTTAAATGGTTTTTCAAAAGTAGTCGTTTTTTTCTGTTTCCGGTTTACTCTACGTTTGATCACTTCAAATAATTGCAAAACAATCGTGAAGATGTGAATTGAAGATTATTTTAGAAATATCATACCCTCCTCGTTACTTTATGCAAAAGATCGAAAAATCTCACCAAAGTTGAAAATTTTTCAAAGTAGTGCAATCAAAATGACTAAAAATCTGGGAAAGGGGAAAGAAGGGCTCAAATATTTCTGAAACAATTTTCTCATGACCGATTTCCCTTGGTTTACAAGTAGCACTTGTTTCCTCAATTTGTCACCAGTGCTTTGAAAAGTTCAAAAATTAATGAAATTGTGGTTTGATTTTCACCAATACTTGACCGATTTCTTGAATTAAAATGAAATGAAATGAGCTCGCTTTAAATTTTTTAAAATTGTGATCAAAATAAATGTATGTATCTCATAATAAAAATCTCGTCTGAGCTGAGAAAAGTCAATTATTCTTTATTCAAAATAAAGATCTGTTATCCAGAATTTTTTTGCAGGTGGTACTTCAACAGGGTGTCTTACTAGGTCATGAAAGTCGCGAAAAAGTCGCAATTTTGAGAACACGTCGCGACGAATGACGCGAAAAAGGTCGCGATTTTTACTAATTTTTTCATATTTTTTATAGAGTACCTATGTATTTTATACATTGTTTTTTGTCACATTGGAACTATTGAAAGTTGGCTAAAACTCCCCAAAAAACCTGTGAAGTTTATTGGAAACTCAGTAGGGTTTTTTCAAAAAATTATGGTGGGAGGGGGTACTGAAAAAAGTCGCGAAAAAATATCATGAAAAGTCGCAATTTTTGAATATCAAATTTTAGCAGACACCCTGTACAATGATTTTTCTCGAAAAATCTCGCCAACCATCAATTATTTTTGAGAAACACCAACAGACTTCAACAGAAGAAAACGAGTTGAAAAGATTGATTTTGTAATTTTCAGAAAGCTTTCTTTCTAAGATGAGCGTTCTCCAACCTACGAGTATTGCACTTTTTACTTTACATATCGGTGTGAGCCCTCTGTATTTTGTTGCAATCATTTGATTTCTGATAACCGCTGAAAAATTTCTAAAAATGTGTCAACGAAGTTGTTCTAATTTGGTATAGAGGTAAGAAGGAAGCCATATTTGTTTTTGAGATAATTTTTTAAAAATGCCTCACGTTATACGATTACTCGTACGTTCGAATTTTTTTGAAAAGCACTCGTTGCTGTATTTTTAAATCGAATTTTCATCCGCAGTCTTAACTTTTAACACGATCTTCGTTGGATCGTTGCAGGGTCAAATTTGAGGAAATTTCAAGTTCAGTATTAACACCATACTGATTGAATGGAAACAATTGACATTCATTTTTCTACACAGAATTTATTAACGGTTTATTTTTGAATTATCAGTTATTCATAGTCCAATAACATATCCACAGTTTGAAAATTTTTTTCTTTCGAATGATAGATAACTTGTTTTATTTTTATCACGAAACGAAATTTATGTACTTTTATGTTTTCATTCTTTTTTTGCTCCAACTTTTTTCAAGACAAAAGGTCTTCGTTTCAGTACCTCTAGAAATTGCCAGATCAGTTTAAATTTTTTCAAACTCGAGTTCAGGTGAGAAGAAAAACTTTATCACGTTAGTTAGATCTCATTTCTTCAAAACTTGGTATGTACCAATGAACTCGTGCTTTCACTATGGTATTCCACAATACAAAAGACAGTAAAAAGCAGCATCCTATACAATCACACAGCCACCACCACCACCACCACCACCACCATGGTCCCGTTGAAAAAAAACCTTACGCAACCAATCGAGAAAATTTTCCACAAATACTCTCGAATTGTATTTCTGTTTACTTAGTAGGCTCGTCGAGCGAAGAAATCGTAACGTTGCGAATGTGACGACGAAAACGCCTGTAATAAAGTAAACTTTCCAAACAGACTGAAGGGCGAGAGGGAGGCAACGCGCGGAGATATAAAAAGAGATACAGAAGAGAGAAGAAAAAGAAGGAAACAATTTCGCGACGCTCTGATTCGAGACTGCTTGGCATCTCTTGGAAAACAGTTATACTGGCAAATCCGATGTAAAATATTTGAAAAATTTAAATCCCAGACCACGATAGCTGAGAAATCGAAAAATAAAAACTCTCTGCCGACAAACTAATCTCGATACAATGCATATTCCTATATACGAGTAGTACATAACTATACGTATAGAATGGAGAAGATGCGATCAGGCAAGGAAGTGAGAGGAGAAGAGAGATAAAAGATAAGAAAATACTATACGTTTCGCGGTTTGCCAAGCATAAGAGAGTAAAAGTACCTATCGAAGGAATAGACGAAGAACCAGAGGGAGTTTAAAGGCTACGTATAAGTATAATGTATACGAGGTGGTATTACAACGAATACTTTAAATTTCGGTATAAACTTTTGGCTGCGGGTATTGAAAAACCTATATATAAGTGCATGTAGTAGGTATAGTGCTAGTATGTGTAAAAAGGGACGATAGGGAGGGCGCGAAGCGTGAGAGAATGATACGAAGCGGCGGAGGAAATGCTAGTTATTGAAAGTTTACCGCAAAAAGTTGATGATCGTGCGGAAAGTTGGGTTGTTAAATGGAAACGCTGGTATTCTGTCGAATTATGACATCTTATCGTCATACGTGAAAATGCTTTTAACTCGCCTCGCGTATTTATTCGTACGCGGTATTTTGTTAGGTTGTTATTTTTCATTAGGTTTTATCAATTTTTTTTTTCTTTTTTTTTTACAAACTACGACGTCATACGACGTTTTTCTATTGCTATAACCATGGGTGAAAAGCGTCAAAGGGAGTAAAGCCTAAACATACCTACCTACTATATACAACACGAGGAAAAGAAAACCCAAAGGGAAGGGTTTTTTTTTCTTAAATATTCAAGGTAATATTTCGGAATAACCGACGCTTATTTAACGTTTTTCAGCTTTCTGCCACGTTAACCGAGATACGCGTATAAAAAAAGATTGCGCGTAACGAACGAAAGGAGACGAGAGAGGTACACGACGAAATCTTGCACAGTTTTTCTTCACGGTTCTATGGCACGAATATAAAGACATTGAAGCGTGTATACAGGTTAGAGACGAGGAAAAAAGAATGAAAAATTACGCACATCTCTTTATCGGTTGATGGTTTTTCCGTTGAATTTCGCTTTTTTATTTTCCAATCTTATTGTCGCAGGTTTTCGCTTCTTTTTCGTCTCATGCTGCTTCTGCTTTTCTTTCTTCTTCTTCTTTCTTTTTTTTTATAGCAGTATTTTTTCAGTACGAGTGAAATTTTCACGTAATAAACGTTTAGATACGCGAAGAGGAAGTTTACGACGGATTGCCAGAAAGCTATTTGTATTCGAGCGTTTCGTTTAAATATGAAGCAAATATTCATATTTTGCTTTATTCAATTTAACTCGTAAACTTTTTCGTTCGCGGTGATTTTGTCTTCTCGAGTTCATTCGTCGTTATCATTAGGGAAGAGCTTATTGTGCTCGAGAAATTTAGCGCTTGACGGATGATTGCGTGATTTATACCATTGTGCTCCCGCAATTCTACACCGAAATGTATCGTTCGCCGGTGATGTTTTGCTATATACCGAGAGAGAAGATGGCGGCGAATTATTATTTAAAGCTAACGTTGCGTGGTTTTATCACCTTTTAAGTTTTTCTAGTGTATACCAAATGTTCCAAAGGAACCATAATTAGCTTAAAAAATATATTTGTCTTGATTGAAATTTGATTACCTATAGTTTCACTGTCTGATCAGCACAAAAAATTCTGAAAGGAGTTTTGTTGAATATATCGTACTTTGCTGCACTTGTATGGTATACCTGTTTGAATAAAAAATAATCCATCAATGCAGGTCAAAAAGTCTTTTGGGAGTTTATGACTCCCCTCCACCCACAATCAATGGTAAAATTGCAGAATGAAAAGTACCTACAAATAATTTTAGAAAATCATTCAAAAGAACCCTTTTGTGAGAACCATTTTTTGAATATTTTATAAAAATTTCGAAACAAAAATAACAACAAAACAAAACAAAATAAACTAATCAATCTAGCTGCAACATTTCTTCAATACTATAGAACACATCTCCCCAAAACCAATTTTTGAGTTTATTTTTAAAAAGTTTTTTGGATGCTATATTTTTTAGTATCTGTAGTATTTTATTATAATTTTTTTGAGGCTATGAAATCAACGTTATTTTGCATAATTTTTGTTCTTAAATTTCCTTCCACCTATTGACAAATTTCTAAATCGTGTTTCATAGGTGTGAGAAGGTACCTTGAGATTTATTATTCCATTCTTTATCATAATAGGTACTGAATTGAAGTATGTACTTACATGGAGTGGACAGTATGTTGTATGTTCAATACCCATACAACAATGGCCATGCTAATTTTGATGTAAATGTTGACCCATCCACATCCGTCGCTCTTGGATCCCACATGTCAATGTGAATTTTTACCCTGTTTCAAGCCAATTGTTGATGCAATTGTCGACCAATGTTGATTAACATTCATGTCGACAATTGGCTTGACATAGGGTCGAAATTTACATTGACATGTGGGATCCAAATGTGATGGATGTGGATGGATCAACATTGGCATCAAAATTTACATTGATCTCCTGCTACGAGAAAGTTATGAAATTTCAGTTTAAAAATGGGAAAGTTTTTCTCAAAGGTGGCCATTGCTAGTGCTGATGGTAGCATTAACATGGAGGCCACCTCCAAGAGGTAAAGACAGAAAGTCTGTGCAAACTAGAAATTGTACATAAACTCTTTATATTGATAAAGGTGCAATTATAGACACTGGAACTACAAGATACGCAACCTCCCAAAAAAGTTGAGATTTTATTTAGAAAAATATTTCGTTGAAATCAATACCTACTAAAAAAATAATTTTCAAATTGTAACTTTCAAATTTTATACATTATCATTATGAGAAAAGAGATTTCACTTTGAAAACTCAAATTCAAACTTTTCAAGTTTCGATTAGGTGTATTGAAAATTTATAATTTATTTTCTTTGAAATCCCGTAAACAAATTTGCTCAAAGTTTAATCAATCTTGGTTTCACAAAAAGTCTGAAATGTATGAAAATTACGATGCTAACCCCCTCCCCCACTCATGGAATGCAAGACAGCAACGATTGTGATTATTGTATCAGAAACAAATTCGTAAAAAAAATTGAGTGGAATCAACGGATTAGATTACATTTTTGGTTCGACAATCTGTTGTATTTACGGCGAACTGATTAGGCAATTTTATTAACATCTCACATGTTGAGACTAAAAATGCGCAACTTCTTTACAACAAATCAAGTATGCACAAATTCTTCAACATCCAATTAGGAAAATTCTTTTGATGTGGCACAATTTTACGAAAAATAAATAATCAACAACGAAGTAAACAATCACGAAGAAAGGGTAAGGTGAAAGTTCAATTAATATCCTTCAAAGTCAAGGTTTTTCGCAGCAGGCGAAAAATCGAGAAATTAAAGCATTAATAAATGTTTTAAGTAAGGCTTAATTTCTGCTACGAAAAAATATTGTTCTTTATTTTTCGAATTAATTTGACGTGAATTTTGAACAACGTCGCAATTCCTATAAGAGAAAAAGTTATTCTGCGTTTTATTTTTCCACGAGACATTCCTCTTTCTTAAAAATATTTGTATGTACTCGTTTCAAGTGAACGAATTTTGGGGCAGGAGGAGAGATGAGGACACTGAAAATGTTCCCTCGTTATATCATCTACCTAATAACAAAACAACAACTCGGGCTTATTAAAAAATCCACCATTTGCAAATACGTATTATAGGAAATAAACAACAAGAACACAAAACACACTTTTTTTTTTCAAATTTCGCACGTACGCGTAAATTCAAACCATCTCTCGCAAAATTATTTTTCTGAGAGTCTCGTCTTAGTGTAATTTTCATAAAACCGGTCTACGTAGGCGCGGATGATGTCAGCCAGCAAAAACAGCAATATCGAAAATAATGGCGAAAAACTTACGCAGGTTAAGGCGATAAAGTAGAAATGGCGAAAAAAAAAGACAACGTAAAAAAAAGAGGCAGATACGATAAAGCCTTATACATAGAGACAACAGAGAATATACCAAAAAAATACACAGAAAGAAATCTACGTTAGTATAGAGTAAGGTAGGGAAAGGAAAAACGAAAAAATAGCACAGAAGACGTGTACAAAACATAAAAAGAAAAACATGAACGAAATTCATTCGCAGCGAATGAACAAACTACATAATACGACAGTAGCAGCACACACAGCTAGGGTACAAAAACAAAAAAATATACACACAGAGAAAAAGCGAAAAAAAAAAGACCGCCAATGAGAGAAAAATACTACAAAGGAAATAAAACACAATGTTAAGGAGAGAAACTCATAAAATAAAAGTAACTTAGCCCATAAAAATCTCCTTTTTAAAATTTGTTTTATAGTGAAAAACTCGCTGATTTGATATCTTGTTTGAGATGTTAAATTTTTATAAAACAACGACTTTCGCTTATATAATTTTTTCAGCCATTTTTTTTATACGGTGCAATTTTTTTTACGAATTATAAAAAAACTACCGAGTTACAACCAAAGATTATATTTAGACGATAACGCCTAAGCGAGGATTTAATCATCGAGACGAAGAGTTTTAAATCAGACTCGGTGACAATACGGGCCCCCGTTCTATAAACCCTCGCTTTAGATCTTTGCAACTTGGGTTTTTTGTGTAGGTGTCTTTTATTTATTCTATACATATACGGAGTACCTAATATAAAAGCTCACACTCGCGCGGTATTGCCGAGCTATTAAAATAGAACGAAGAGTGGGGGAATTATCCTTAAACAAATCGCTCGTTAGGCATTTATTTAATATGTCTAAATTCCATCATAATCTGCGTTAACCCCCGATATAATAGTATAATGCCGGTGACACGATAAAGTGAAAATTTAACTTGGTAATTTACTCGACAGCGAGAGGGTGTACATGTATGTGTCTCTGTGCGGTAAATAAGTTAACGAGGGTAGTCGAAAGACGAAGAGAAGGGTAAAATGGAGACGAATACAATTGACTTATTTCGGCGGCACGAGTTACCGCCTATTTTACCGCTAATAGCGCACTATGCACCGTATACAGGCTTCTCGCGATGCTTTGTGGAATTCGTACATAAATTACAAATTTATCTTGGATTCGATATGGCTTTTGTCCTCGTAAGACGAACTTTGATAAAGCGGTATACCTACCGGATTTGGTGTGTTTTCAAACTCGTAGCAGGTGAAAAAAGATTTCCATACCATGCGGCCCTTCTACAATATACAACTTGAATGGAATGAATGAGATAATTAGATAGGAATGAACCAGAGTTTGGAACATTTTCTAAGAAAAAGTGCCCGATAATATACACCAAAAATTACACTGCAGGAAGATTTCATTTATGTTTCAGAATCATAGTTTTGTATTTTTGTACTAGGTATGGATTTTGTTTGAATTCAAGATCTAAGATTATGACTTCAGAAATGCGTATGAGAGGTGAAAAAAAAATATTAATATCAGCATTCAACTTAAAAAGGAGAACATTTTCCATATTTAGCAAAATGTCCAAATATTGTTATTTTTTTCAAAAAATTCCAAAAGTTCTTACTTTTTTCAAAAAAGTGTACAAAGTCTCGCTTTTTGCCAGAATTTTAAAAAATTTCAATTTTTTTGAGGCGATTTGGAACCTCCAGCAAAGCTTGACCTTCCTCCACATCAATTTCAAATCACTCCGAAGATGTTGAAGTCAACTTCGGCAGCTGAAAATGTAACCCTGTCATAAGCTCGACATTCCTAATCGATTAGGTCAAAAGAATCGCTAATCCGAAGTGGCGAGTTGAGAAATGTATTTTTTTTTAACAATGTGAAAGACCGATGAAAGAAACGCATGAAAATTTTCAAGTTGAATTACCTATGGTTGTGAGTCTACAGCAACATATGTGTAAACTGGTCAAAACTTTGGATAAGAGTGTTCAAAGTGTTCTCTTTTGATTTTTTTTCGCAACATGTGGGCCATTTTCATTTTATTTTCCAATAGAAAAAATCCAACTCAGATAATATGTACCTACCTATAAGTTCGAAAAAAGTGAAGAAATGCTTACAATTTCTAGATCTGGAATCTTTTTGTAATGCAACAATAGGTGAACTGAACTGAACTGAAAAAATGTTTATTTAAAGACGCCCAACATCTAGACTTTTAGCCTCTGCAGTAATCACATACATTAGAATACGAGTACATAGATTTAAACTTTAACTAATCAACAAAATCACCAACATAGACAGAAAGAAATACATAACAATGGTAAAGGAAAAAATATAACAAATTAATAACAATTAAAGAAAAAAGGGTTCAAATACTCGTATCATTAAATAGGTTGGAAACTTTCAAGAAAGTGAATAATTTTTTGCATAGGTCTTCATCATCTTTCTTTCAAGTGCTCATATTTGAAGCCTATTCCCAGTATATTTTCAACATTTGATTTGTATAAAACACAGGAGTCCAATATGTGTTGAATTGTTATGTTTACACTGCAACATGGACATTTCTTGAGAGATTTTTCCGTGAAGAGTGAGCTGTGAGTAAATGAGGTATGACCTATTCGTATCCTGGTTAAAATTACTTCTTCACATCTACTTGAACAGTATGAGGTAGTAGGATTTGGTGGTTTAATGTTTTTATATGACTGAACTCTTTCTTTAACAGCATTCAAGTTGGCGGGATCAATATTTTCAGAGGTCAGCAATTTCCTAGTATGGTTTCCAAAAGGTTTGTAGGTGGAGTATTGCCTTTCAAGGCTTGAATGAAAAATCTTGAAGTAATTCATGTGACTCGGATTCATGGCGATCTTTATGCAGTATTTTAGAGCGAGGCAGTTTCTTCTTTCGTGTAATGTAGTACCTACTTCAGATATAAGTTTTTATATAGGACTTGTGCGGAAAGCGCCTATACACAGACAAAGAGCATGATTTCTGATGGAATTTAGTTTATCTAGTTCTGATTTGGCAGCTGAATTATAGACGATTGATCCATAGTCAATAATGGATTGAATGTGGCTTGAAAAAATATGTAATAATGCCCATCTACCTGCACCTCATCTGGTATTACTGAGTTTTTTAAGGATGTTCATAGCATTATTTCCTCTCTGTTTGACATAGTTTAGATGGGTTTTCCAATTTAAGCGCTCATCTAAGTAGAGTCCAAGAAACTTATGAACAGGAGTACTTGTTATTTCAGTGTTGTAGATTTGAAGATTGATACTCTGTGTGGGTCCATGCTTACGATGAAAGTTGACAATAACAGTTTTTTTCAGGTGAAAATCGCATCCCCTTTTCAGTAATCCATCTCTGAAGTCGATTAATTGTTTCTTGGAGACTCTTTTGAAGTTTGTTGATTGATTTTGCTTGAATAAAGATCGCCAAATCATCAGCAAATAGTGAGTAATTTACTGGCTTGAGTATCACGTTTTTAATATCATTCATTGCCAAAATAAATAATATTGGACTAATTACTGCTCCTTGGGGAGTGCCAATTTGTTGAATGTGAGCTCTAGAGTAAGTTGTATTCAGCCAGATTTTAAAAGTTCGATGCCTTAGAAATGATGAAATGAATAGAGGTAGATTTCCTTTAAGCTTGAGATTTTTCAGTGAGTTCATAATGGCTTGTTTTGGTATTCGATCAAATGCTTTTTCTACATCAAAGAAAACACAATCAAACGGAAAAACACAAAAATGTTGGAAATTATTTCTAAAGTTGCAAAAAATGAAGAAAATGAACATGTTTTTAAAATATCATGTTAGGACAAGGATACTCATAGATGAGTTTTCAGATTACCATTAAAAATAATCCGTCATTCAGCTCTTAAGAATCTGTTCGATGAAAGCCTGTTTTTTTTTATGTTCCATGTTCTGCAGCCTACTTCACCATAGTTTTACACGATAAAAAAAAGGATCGCGTTATTCGGTATCACTTATCATGCGAACAATGTTGGAAAATTTATTAGCATAGGTTGCCAGCTTTGGGAAAAAATTTCGCAATGTAATTCTCCCCTCGTTACCCTTCGCTTTATGCTACGGTATAAAAATTCTTTCATACGCTTTAACAACGTACAGCACAGAAGAGAAAAAAGAGTATATACAACGCGCAGGAAAACGAGAAAAAAAATACCTCGCTTTACATCGTTTTTGCGGCGCTGTTTTTGTAAATTATATTAATTATACAAAATGTGATACGCGGTGGAGAGAATGTGAAAAGAAAACAAAGACTGGCCACACAGACCAGCGGAAAAAATAACGTGAGGATATTCCTTTTTGCACTGCGCGTCCGCCGTACACTTTAGAATATAATAAATGTAATAACAATATCGGAGATATTTTTATTGTTTATGAAGGTCGAAACAGGCCGCTTGATCTATACTACGAATCTTAAAGGGTCGACAGGAGGTAAAGTACGGGGCAAACCGTATAAATTCGTTGTAAATTCAAAACGCGTAACCGAATACGCAAATTCTTCCATTTTACTACTACGTTGTGCTCTAGGTGTTTGGAATTTTTTCTTTTTTTTTCAGCTTTTTTTTTATTCTCGCAAATGCAAACAAACATATTTGTAACTAAAGCAAAACTGAGGATAATTTTTTTCTATGGCAAGTTTTGATTATAGCCAGGAATTTGCCGAAGGCAAGGTAAAATCTATTAAGGGTTAAGGGTAAAGGGTTAAAGGGTTCGGTTTGTTGAAACGATGAATATTCATTGGAAAAAAAGTATTATATGGATACATGAGAGTTGTAATTTTTTTCTACTTCGGGTTATTTGATTTACGCGAAAGCTAGGGCTATTTTTCATAGGCTGTTATGCAGATTTTTCATCCTCGTGAAGGGAGTACGGAGGAGACTGGAACCCTTGTAGGATTGTTAGATGTTTTCTTTTCATTGGATAATAAATTTAAAATTATTTAATAAATCGAGCTACTTCGATAATATCGTGTGTGTTTGCGGCTGAAAACCTAACTACATGTGTGTAAAGAGAGAGGGAAGAGTGTAATTTGTCCGAGTCGTTGGTTCTTAGTACACTATGAAGATGGATAAATGTGTTTGCATGCGAAGTGTTGATAAAATTGCATAACCAGTTTGCCGTAAATACGCAGTTATTGTTATTTTTCAAACTGGTTTATAAATTTTCAATGGATGTATGAAGGCAAATGTTAAGCTATTTTTTAAAAAAAATAGATTAATCAGATTTTGAATTGGCTCTCTTCCCCTCCTCTCACCATTCCATTAGCCCTACTTGAATAATCTCATATGTCAATGGAAGAAAAATATAAATTCGAATTTCAGTAAATGAATTGACAATTTTTTCTTTCTCTTGGAAGTTGATGAAAATGACGATAAAATTTTCAATCTAGTTATATTTACAGTCCAGATAGCGAAGAAAATTGAATTATCGTGTTTATTTCCTCCATTCTTTTCCACTCCTTCGTCACTTCTTCGTTTAAAAAAAAAATCAAACTACACTGACCCATTTAATATTCGGCTGTCTTCAGTCTGTGTAAAACGCTACCAAACATTGTAAAAATGACGAAAACCGTGCGCTGCGCTCGTCGTAGCCTATCTACCGAAATGACAAATTCATCAACGCGCGGTGTGTTATTACGTTGGGTAAATAATTCGAAACGAATAATCAAAGCGTATAATTTCATGGTATTCTTCTTATTCGCGCGTATAACGAAAAATTAATAGTACGAACGTTGTTTTCCGATGTATTTAACAAGGCCAATCAAAACTTCCCCATGGTTATTAATATTTAGCCATTAGTTAAAAATCGAAACATTGTGTACCCGAGTGTAGGTTATGTTGTATGTATAGCTCTGCGAAATAACAATGTGATCGTGTCGTAGTGTTGTTGTTGTGTGTTGGACATTACATCGTGTAAATGTGCAAGCCTATAAATGTATCATTCGTTGTGGACTACACGTCGACATCGCGAACTAGCTAGTTTAATTTGCTGAAACGCAACAGTTTATTGATGAAATTTGTGTAGTTGTGTTTTGAATATAGGAAAGGGAATTATTTAGACACGTGCGATGCGGGCAGACTCCTCCCCTGTTCCAGAAAGTAGAGAGACTGGCTTCGCTGATGTCATAGGTACTTTTTTCTGATGACTTATCCGAATTCTAATCAAAATTTCAAGACACTTTCTCCCAGTTTTTTTTACGCCAGAACTCTTTCTGAAGAATCCAGCTTTTTCGAGAAAATACCTCCTCCGGTCCCCTGGCTGTTTTGATCTCATTGTGTGGAGGCTTGGAGGCATTCAAAGTTGGGAAAAATCATAATAAAAATGCAATAAATACAAATCGGTGAGAAACTTGAAAATTTCCCATTTTTGTATCAAAATTCTTATGAATAACCACTTCTTCAAGAAAAAACCTTCCTCGGCACAATGTAGGTCTTTTGTATGGAGCCCCCCTCAAGTTGTAAAAAATAAAAAATTGAAGTCTGTAAAATTTTTCATTTTTTGTGAAACCTCTTCTGAATAACTCTCTTATCTAGAAAACCCCTCCGCCGTGCCCTATTGACAATTTCAAACTAGCATATCTGCTAGCAAACTGTTGCTAGCTAGCATTATGTTCTAACAATTTCAAAAAACAGGATCTTCTAAGCAAGTTTTGTATGATAATTTTGGCAAAAAAACACACTTTTTGAAGAGGTCACAAAATATGACACATTTTGACAATTTTAAGTGACAAAAAATTGGGACTTTTGGAAATTTTGACAAAAAAACAGTAATTTTTTGGCTTTTTTGGCAAAAAAAATTCAGACAAAATTTGAAATTTGTTTACACGTTTTTGCAGTCAATGGACTTTTTTGACATCTCGGTAAAAAATGAGTTTTCTGACAATTTTGACAAAAATGGGACTTTTTCTGACAATTTCAACAGAATGGGACTATTTTGATAATTTTGACAAAATGGGACATTTTTGACAATTTTGACACAAATGGGACCTTTTTTTGGCAAATTTTGACAAGAACAGGACTTTTTTGACAATTTTGGCAAGAACAAAACTTTTTTTGACAATTTTAACAAGAACAAAACTTTTTAACAATTCTGACAAAAATGGGACTTTTTGACAATTTTGACAAAAATTGGACTTTTTTGACAATTTTGACAAAAATGGGACTTTTTTTTGACAATTTTGACAAAAATGGGCCAAATGAAACTTTTTTGATAATTTTGACAGAATGGGACTTTTTTGACACAAATGGAACCTTTTTCCCCGCAATTTTCACAAAAACAGGATTTTTTTCTTAATTTTGACAAAAATGGGCCAAAATGAAACTTTTTTAATAATTTTGACAAGATGGGGCTTTTTTGACAATTTCAACAGAATGGGACTATTTTGATAATTTTGACAAAATGGGATATTTTTAACGATTTTGACACAAATGGGACCTTTTTTTGGCAATTTTGACAAGAACAGGAGTTTTTTGACAGTTTTGACAAAAACGGGACTTTTTTTGACAATTTTGACATGAATGAAACTTTTTTGACAATTTTAACAAGAACGAGACTTTTTAACAATTTTGACAAAAATAGGACTTTTTGACAATTTTGACAAAAATGCGCCAAATGAAACTTTTTTGATAATTTTGACAAAATGGGACGTTTTTGACAATTTTGACAATGGGACCTTTTTTTTCGCAATTTTGACAAAAACAGGACTTTTTTCTCAATTTTGACAAACCCGCACAACAATTGTCGACGTCGACATTATTTTACATCCACTACGTTTTTTTCCAACATAATGATGGAAAAGTGATCAATTAATTATTTAGTAGGAGTCTTCCGTCCGTACAAAAGCCAGGTAAATGAAAATTTTCGAAATTTTCTCATTATTTCTGATACCTCGACATGCCATCTCGACATGTAGATGTAAAATTTGATGCTCGAAATTTACATCTACAACTATGTTGACCAATTTTTCAGAATTAAAATTTCTGTTTTAGTGTTTAAAAGTTTAGTAAACATTCAAAAATATGATCTTGTTCAATGAGGAAAACAAATTTTTTAGGGTATTGATGAAATTATTCACTTTTCCGTAGATGATATGATGTTGATATTGTGGATGTATTTGTTGATGTCGAATTTCACATCAACATTAACATCGACATGTCGACATGAAAATGGATTAGTTTAGTACTCTTGGATAAAGCATTGCCCCATCTTTGATATAAAGATTTCTGTTCAACTTTTTGATTATACAGACTTTTTGTCTGTACTTCTTCGGAAGTGGTCTTTGCATCGATGCTGTTTTCAGCACGAGCAATAGCCACATTAGAGGAAATCATTTTTTGAAAAAAAATTTAAAATTTTTAAACTCAAATTTTATAACTTTACAAAGCAGGAGGTCGATATAAATTTCGATGTGAATGTCGATCCATCCACATCCGTCACTTTTGGATGCCCCATGTTGATGTGAATTTCAGCCCTGTGTCAAGCCAATTGTCGACACGAATGCAGATCAACATCAGTCGACAATTACATCAACAATTAGCTCGACATAGGGTCGAAATTCACATCGACATGTGGCATCCAAAAGTGACGGATGTTGATGGGTAGACATTCACATAGAAATTAGCATGGTCATTGTTGTACGGGAAAATGGGCCAAAATGAAACTTTTTTTATAATTTTGACAAGATGGTACTTTTTTGATAATTTTGACAAGAACGGGACTTTTTTGACAATTTTGACAAGAACGGGCCTTTTTGGCAATTTTGACAAAAATGGGACTTTTACAAACTTTTTTGAATATTTTGACCGAGATTAAAAATTTTGACAAAAATTGGAACCTTTTTCGTATAGGTACTGTAGAGACAGATTGTGATGCATTTTCGGTCGCGTATGCGAGAGAAATTCGTTCTGCCTCTAGCCAACATTAAAGATAGTTTCGTAATACGACACCTAGCGGATTAGTTCACTCTATACTTCGTAACGAGAGAACATACGCTAGAGAAACCAGTCATTTGGCGACTCCCGATGATAAAACATCGGATATCAATGTTTCGGAGATGGTATAGGACCACCTATACCATGCTATTTGCGTAAATCTAATGGACTAAATTAGTAGCACAAGTCCAGTCATATACGAAATATGAACTGGTGAAGCAAGTGATCTATTTCGAATATGTTCTGTGTTCCAGTTACGTTGATAGAGTCGTTCAGATGCACTCGGGTCCAGGAGTTATTACGTAAAACATCCGAGGATCCTTATTGTAAATCTCATCTAAATGAGTAACATATATGGACCTTCCCACATCCGTGTACTGTTCCCCATTCCCTGTGGTGATGTGCTTTGCACTTTCTAAGGCATAAAATGCCATCTCTTTCTTTCCGTAATACTGTACAGGCCAGTATAAATAATATAGCTTGAGTAAGTTGTAATTATGTACTTGAATACAATACATTGAATTACAACTGAAGATGTGTTATTATTTTGTAAGATAAATAATCTTAAGGTAAATGTCTGTGTGGTATTCATAATTACACTCAGTGTCCGAAAAATAGGTAACGAGGCGGTAAGTCGCCAGGTACCTATGAAGCTCTCAGAAGCTAGGTACTGCTAGACCTCAAGTAGGTAGCTAGCATATGTGAGACCTATACATGGAGATGTGCTTATAAAATAGCATATCACAATGTGCAGAATATATCTCCACATTTGGCGCCCCCGGGTGGGCGAAGTGTTGAAACACTGTTCCAGAATAATTCCAGTGAATATTTCGTAATTTCAACACTCCTGAAAATATCAACTTCAGGCAGAAGCGCCTACCTACTCATCTGCTCATACCTATTTTTGCATGGGACACATTTTTATTCAATGTATGTGTTCGTGTTTATTTATAAGAAGAAATAGTTATAAGAAGATTAAATTTAAGGAATTATCCGGAGATATTCCAGAAGAAAAGATTTCGTAAGAACCTACTGCAGAGGTAATTTCGCAATTCAATTCAGATGGATTATTGAAGGCCATTCGCGTAATATGATACACGTTGCATGTTCAAAACGTGTTGAAATGTTACCTATTTATTTCATGTGTAATCAGCAACGTGAGGTAGGTAATACCTACTCGTCAGCGATATATTACGTAAAACAGCCAATTCGTTATGAAACTTGTTCAGATAACACTCTCAAACAATAAGAGTATTGGAGCAGGTTTTTGGCTGAAAATAAAATACACTGTATAATGTAAAATCTATCGAACGGATATGTACGATGTATTATTACGAGGCTAGACCATATGAGCACATTATTTCGAAGTGCAAAGAGGAAGGGAAGGTTATCTACTCCCACTATACCTATTTTTCATCGATGGTACTAGCTAGCGGACCAAGCAACGATACGGAGTTCATATGTTTATTTTCTCTGCTATGAGAAGGTGTTCCATTTCTGTTATCATCAAGCGTTGCTTAAGCAATTTTCATCAAGTGAATATTTCAAAATATTCTCTCGTTCCTGTGTGAATAATTTTAATTATTCAAGCAGTTAATTTATTACGTAAATACAGACGTTAGCCAAACGTGTTATTTCGTAATAATTCCATCATCTAGTTTATCGTAAAACAGGCGTTAGCCAAACGTAAATTTTACGCAATAAACTTGGTATCCTGCTTATCGGAAGACATCAACGATAGTCAATTGCAGTGTCTCGTTAGATTCTATTTTTGAAAATATGAATCCTCATCCTACTCAGCAAGGTGGACCTACCAACGGGCAAACGAGTATCTTTCAAAGTACTCCTTTTGTGAATCAAACTGGTACTACTCCTGCTTCAACAGGACAAATGCTCGTTCCGAATCCAGTCCCGACTGCACCTCAGGCAAATGCACCACCGAATAATTATCATTTATTTCATCCGATCCCTTCGATTTGGGGCACAACCCCACCAATTCAAAATGGACAAAATCCAAATTTGAATCATACTGTTCCGGTACAAGGAAACTTGGTGGATTCTAACCCACCTCAGCCAGATCTGAATAGATCACTGAATGTTCAAGCAATGTCACAAGCAAATCAGAACAATCCTCCTTCGGATTTCTTTACGGCTATGATTCAAACGAACCCCTTGTTACTTAGTCAACAACCTGTCGTAAACCAAAATGGTGTTCCGAATAATGGCAATTTGCAGCAAAACACTGCTGGGCAATCGAACCCAACTGCTACTACCCACAAAGGTAAGAACACCGGTCCCGTGGAACCACGTTTTCATCAAAGCACAAGGGCTTATGCTCGACAAATGGCCAAACTTGCAGCAATTAATACAACGGAAAGTCCCCAAATGAGACATCTAAAAAATATTGCTACAAATTTACGTACGAAAAAACTACCGAAAACTACTCCCCAAGGCCATCAGCTTATCTATCCAACTAATCAAGTAGGTCGTAATGAACAAATTATGAACAACCTGCAAAATGATTTGCAACAATCGGTAGCTACTTCCACTCAAAGAATGTCAGGCCTTTTTGGAGGTCCTAATGTTTCACCTATACGTACCATGCCTCAGATCAATGAGCAAGAAAACGTAGACGATTCTTCATTTAACCTGCAAATAGACGATGACCCGAATGTTGGCAACATGATAGGGAGTGAGATTACGAAGCAAGTAAACGTACACCAAATTTTATCAGTGGCTACTCAGAGCCAACGTCACGTACGTATATACGATTTTGCGCCTATCAATCATGAAAAAGAATTCGTTAAGGACGCGGAAAATGCAATTCCGGAAGATCCCGAAGCAGTTGCGCATAAAGACCATATTAAATGGGCAATCGAAAACGAAACTGCACGCCGTGAAGCGATAACTGATCTTCAAAATCGCATAAAAAACCTTGAAATCCAATTAACAAAATCTCGTGATGACATGAATGACTATGTAGTGAACCAGCCAGCTCAAATGGATAAATGTTACAAAAATATGCAAGCCTCTATGGCTACTGAGTGTCGACACATTCGGGAACAATTTCTATCGTTTCATCAAAAACAAATCCAAATCAGAGATGCCCTGTTTACTTGCATGAATACATGTATACAAGGGGTAGAAGGAGTCACAAAGTTGAAAGACTGTGTCGGAGAAACATGGACTGCACTCGAAAAATTGGATGAAAAAGTCAACCCGATGTATGAGAAATTTTGTGAAGCCCAACATTTTAATCAACAGATGTCGGATCAAAGGAATGTACAATCACACCATGTGCAACTACCTACCAATAATCAACAGATGGGGCAAGCAACCCCACACGTCCAATTCAATGTAGGTTCTACCAATGGACCACAATCTAATTCTCATTCCGTAAACCAAACTTCGGATCATCCTCAGCCAAATTTTACGCAATATCCACCACCAAATTATACCGCTATGAACACTAACATGACAGGGATGATAACCGGACAAACCATGTTAACATGTGATCCAACTAATGCCGTCGACGATCAATTAGAGGATTTTCCCCCTCGTGATGAAAAAGGAAATGAAATTGTGGTACCTTTCCAATTAGGAAATCGACACCAATACATACCCATCAATGTACCACGTAGACAACGTATACTCAGATATGACTTATATTTTTCTAAAGAACCCAATAATTACATCAAGACAAAACAACTTTCGGATCAAGGCATCAAACATATTAATTCAAACCTTTATCATGTCATGCAATTTATTTATGAGTTCGAAGGAGCCATGTCTACTAAAGGAGCTTCAGAAGCTCAATACGTTGAATTTTTCAAGGCATTAGTACTAAGCGATGCAGGAAAAAATTGGAAGGAAAGCTTAATGGGCCTTAACGGCGAGATAAAGACTTATTACAATTTAAGAACATCATTCATTCAAACATTATGGAATACTACTCAACAAGAGAATGCCAAGATGTACTTCATCATGACACAACTTACGAAAGTAAATTCGATTAAATGGGCTTTTGAACTACAAAAATGGTTCAAAACATTATGTGATGCAGAATTTCCCGATTGTACTATAATTTCTACTATTCAATTGAAAATAGACGACGATATGAAACATCATTTTGATTTGGGCGTAACTAAAAACATCCAGAATTTAGGTGCACGAATTAAGGAGCTCACGAAACGCTCTGTACCGATGAATAGTACCCCGAGGCCCAACGCCACACCTTTTCAATCTACCCCAGCTGGCCGGTACCAAAATAATGGTCGCAACAACCCGAGAGGTAGAAATTTAAACCAGAGTCTAGAAAATAGTGGGAAAGGAAAACAAAACAATGGAACTTCAACACAGGATACGAACGCTGGGGCAGGCACTTCATCTGGCCAACGTGGAAATTATCAGAAACAACAACCACTTTTGAATTCTTTAACTCAAGAACAATTACAAGCATTATATGCAGGAGCATTGAACAACATCCTAGTGGATTTCACGCAACAACAAGATGAGGATTCAAAAAACGAGGATGGTCTAGAGATTTCAATACCTCCAGACGAAGACGAGGAGGAGGCGGAACAGTTGTTGAATATTTAAATTCCGTCGACGTATATAGGTCAAAGTTCCCGATTACCGAATACCAAATGATAGGTGACACTTTGGCCTCTTATCTGTTCGACATAGCAAACTGCGAAACTGACCGATTATGTCTAATTGATAATGTATCTGCATATAGCTTACTCCAAGCATTGCGTAAAACACGATTCAAACACCGTTATCACGCCGTTATATCTTTTGGTCAAAAAGAACTTAACAGTAACTACGTTGACTACCAACAATTCATTAAATATGCTGATGCAATTATCTTAGAATTGATTGAAAAAGGATTCGAGGACATAATCTTAGCTTTCCCGCTAGTATTACCTACGAAAGATCAACGTAACCATGTTCCAGTCACTCGATGGTATGCTTTTCAAAGAATCTTCTATGCTTTATCAAAAAAACACAACCTCCGTTTAGTGATTGAACCATCGCTGATATTCACCTGTTTAAAACCTCATCCTAAAATTAAGTCTCAGTATGTAATCAAAGAAGACCGCCATCATAATGTAGTACCTGATTTTAAGAAATTTTATGCAAATAATGCTGGCAACTATTTACCAAATAATGCAATGAAAGAAAGATTCATCGAAACGTTCGTAAACATTGTGTTAGACAGTCACCCGAAAAGTGCTAAATCTCCTCCGTTGGATAACCGTAAAATCAAAATGCCAGAGGAAATACCGCCTCCCCCAACACTAGATGAAACGGAAGAAGCTGCCCAACACAAGCTAAACAACATTAAAAATGTTATTGCTAATGAGTTGGAGAAGTCCGAAATTTTACGTAATACAGTATTCGATGAAACTGATCTACTTGACCGTACGGAAAACACCTCGATGTTGGTACCTGAAAAAATAATCACCACGGATCAAACAAATTCAGAAAAATCAGTATCACCCAATGATACACACCTTGATTCCATTGTAATCGATTTCCGACCACCAAAAATTGAAGCCATTTCGAAAGAGGAAATTGCGTACAACGCTGCAAAGGAACAGCTTGCAATCTGGTACCACACCTATATGTCGATTCATCATAGAACTAAGGCTATCCATACGAAACTGTTAAACACATCAGAAGATGATATTGAAAAAATATTAGATTACAATAACAATGAAATTGGAATTTACGATGTTCCATCAGGAATATTTACTCACTTGCCAAAAGATGCAGTTCCTGATCACAAGTATGCACATGATGGAAACAAATTGATTCAAACTTCTGAGGTGGAAGATGCCTCGAATTTGTCTTCAGATATGCTTATTGTTACCAAAGATACCAAAATATTAAGTGACCTGGATTTGTACCTACAATGCAAAAACATTTCATTCGATGATTTCGTAATGCCATCAACCAAAATGGTCCAAGGTGTGGCTGGATGTGGAAAAACCACATACTTACTCAAACACGTAAACACTGATGGATCAGATTTGGTATTATTTCCAACGAAGGAAGGATGTAAAGATTTTCGTACTCGTTTATGTAAATTACGCAACCTAGACATAGAAAATCAAGATGTAGTTAAAAATTACCGCACCATCGATTCGTACTTAATGCATAGTAGTGATCAACAATATAAACGACTTATCATCGACGAAGCCATGTTGGTACATTTCGGTGAAATTATTTTAGCTATTGCAAAATCGAAAGTAAAAGAAGTGATACTCATCGGAGATGGACATCAAATCCAGTACATAAACAGATCGCCATTACGTGATACGTTATACCAAAACGTACATCAACAATTAATTGATAAAATTGAATACTTAACTGTATCACATCGCTGCACGTTAACCACCTGTGCAGTATTATCCGATATGTATGACAGAGGGATGACTACCACGTCAAAAGTACATTCTGAAATGTCACTGCACGATTTCGTAAACCTCGATCAACTACCACGAGTAGTAGGAGCTCAGTACTTAGTGTACACACAGCAGGAGAAAGCTGCGCTGGAAAAAGAAAAGTTTTGCGTGAACACAATTCACGAGTTTCAAGGCAAACAAAATGATCATATAATAGTAGTAAGACTGCAGAAAGAACACTTGTCGATCTATGATAGCTTGCCCCATGCAATAGTAGCACTCAGTAGACATACAACCAAATTTGATTATTACACCGTGAACAAGAAAGATTTACTATCTTCATTCGTTTATCGAGCCTATCAACTATTTTTACGAGATTACTTGAGTGCAAGAGAATACCCTGGGGCAAATGGGTTAGAGAAAGTTATCAATCAGATGGAAGATTATGCTACCTGCACAATCAACCAAATATTTACGAACAGTCCTTATTACGAACCTGATTTAATAAAAAATAAAACTCTGAGCAACGATGAAACTCCCTCGGTAGTTTCCCAATTAATACAGCGACGGATGATGCCACAAACGTGCGTAGTCAATCTCCAAATTGGTGAAACGGACTTCCCAACCCAACTTGACACTGGGGCAGTCCTTAACGTTATATCTGAAGAAACAGCGCTAAGATTGATACGGGAACATTCAAGCGAGCTTGACTTTTTAGAATTACACGAACCAGTTCAATGCATGATGGCGAACAAACAAGTGGTAACCACCTCAGAATATATAATCGTACCTAAAATGAAATTTGGAAAACATCATTTAAAAATACCATTTTATATAATCAAGGAATGCAACCAAGTATGTTTAATTGGGTCACAAACCATGATACAACTTGGAATAGTAGCCAAAATGAGAGATCAGATAGCCGAGTGTCAACCTACCCCCGAACACGACATCGAAAGTATCCCAATTCTACAATTCCACGAATATGCAGATAAACTTGCAATTAACAACGTTACGATGGGATCGCAGTATGTTGACGAAATGTATGCCATTTTGAACCGAGCTGACACCGCTCGCAGATTCTACTCTTTACCCGATGGCGTTAAAGATACCGGACCTGAAACATTTATTAAGAAATTAAGAGCCGACCTAGACGAAGCAGTATCAGAACAACGATTAACTCAACAACAAGCTGATTACGCATACAATATCCTATCACCTTACAAAGACATTTTTAGCAAATTCCCAGGTCGTTATAAAGGAAAGAAATCTAAATTGGTGTTCAATATTCCGCAAAACAAGATAGTTTATCGAAGTGGTAAATACAATCCATCTAAAAAGATGATGGAAGCCATCAAGAAAGAAATCCAAATCATGCTTGCAACAAACGTAATTGAACCATCCAATTCTAAATTTATTAATCCTATCGTAATCAACATCAAGAAAAATGGTGACATGCGTATATGTCTAAATCCTGTGGACCTAAACCCAATTCTAGAAGAAGATTACAACGAAGCTGGATTACTAGATAGGATACTCACAGAATACCCAGAAGCCAAGTTTTTCAGTTCGTTAGATTTCGTTGCTGGTTTCTGGCAAATCGTGCTCGAAGAATCTTTTCGTAAATATTGCGCTTTCCAAATCGATGGGCGTGTCTACCAATTCATACGTTTACCGTATGGACTCAAAATATCTTCAGCATATTTCGTAAAACTCATTAACCACGTAATACCAGACAAAGATGGCCTAACCAAGTACGTCGACGATATTCTACTCCGATGTAAAACTTTCGAAGAAATGTTATCATTATTAGAAGACACATTCAAGAAATTAAGAGCGAATGGACTGAAGTTGAACGCAACTAAATCGACATTTTTCCGTAAACAAATCGACCATCTAGGTTTCGATTTAGAAGCTGGCATTATCAAGAAACAATCGAAGAAAATTGCCAAATTCATGGAGTATATCGAAAAGCACACTAATAAGAAAACCGGTAAGTTTGAATTAAAGAATGCAACAGAAGTGCTTGAATTAATAGGGTTAACCGGACTCTATAGGCGGTTTATCCCCTGCTATCAGCAGATACTACGTAATTTATACAAGTTGACGGAAAAAGGCGTAACATTTCACTGGGGCAAGGAGCAGGAAGAAGCTTTTGAATTACTTAAAGAAAAATACACGGAAAATTTTGCTCTAAAATCCCCCCGAAACGGAATTGACCTATGGCTCGATACCTATACTTCACCTGATGCTATGAATGCAGTTTTATACCAAACATTCGAAGGTCAAGACGAAATAGTAATGTTTTCTAGTTTTTCATTCAAAGAACACCAGAAGTCATATACTCTCATAGAACGAGAAATGTACAATCTTGCAAAAACAATCAAAAAGTTGCAGCTTTGGCTACATGGAAGGACCATCCATGTTAGAAGTGATTTGAAATCAATTGTTTCACAATTCGAGGTCATAGCCGAAGTACACCGGAAAGCTGCTATATGGATCACTCAACTCAATTGTTACAACTTGATATATGATTTGCGAAAAAAGCATAAACGGTGGTTTGGAATTCAAGCTCCTGAATTGACTTTGAACAGCATCAACGTTATCAATTTCGTAACACAAGTAGACACACATCAAGAAAAAATTGTTGACAAACTGCTCAGCAGTTTAGACAAAATCGATGTTATGCAGAAGAGAGATCCGAATTGCATGAAAATTACACGTAAGTTAAGAACACCCGGCTCAGAACTCACAAAAAGAGAACGTCTTGCAAAAGAACAATTAGCTAAAAGATACGAGATACACGAAATCAATGGTAGAGAATTCCTAATGTTCAGATATAAGGATGACTCAATCGTACCTGTCCTTCCCGATGAACTATTCGCAGACACGATGATGTATATACATGATATTTTTGGACATGTTGGTGCCAACAAGTTGACCCAAATTTTCCGAAGATTTTATTATTCATCAAATTCAAAACATTATGCTCGATACCTGACCAGTGCCTGCCTAGCATGTAAATCAAACAAATCCTATGGAATAAAGAAACCGGTAGAATTTTCATTTGTAGAAGCACATTGCCTAGCTGACGTATTATCTGTAGATATCCTAGGACCGATTGCAAACAGTTCAAATGAACCTAAATACCTCTTAGTAGCAAAAGATATTTTTTCCGGAAAAATTTGGTTACAGCTTATGTTAGACATAAAACAAGAAACAGTCGCAGACTGCATGTTAAACATAATCAATAACATCAAGGATTTAGGGTACAAAATCAGAAAAATCAATACAGACAATGCTGTTCAATTTCGTAATTCACTTTGGAATCAAACCCTTACAAAACAAAAAATCACCGTAGGTAATTCAACACCCTATAACCCACAGTCCAACCCAGTTGAACGATCAATGAGAATGATCGGAGAACGCTTACGACTAAAAATCAATTTTGACTGTAGAGGAGCGTATTCCCATGAAGGATGGCATCACTACACTAAAGAAGTCGAAGACGAAATCAACAATTGCCCTAACGAAGTCGGCATTCTACCTAATGACCTTTGGGAAATTAATGATTTTGTTTTGAACCTACCTATCGACCGAGTCCCGATTAATGCTCACTATGAGCTAAAGGAATTACGTAAAACTGCTAGAAACAAACAAGTACCATCTATCACGATAGAAGAACTTAAATCTACGAAATTAGACATGTTAAATGACGTCTATACAGCATCCGATGGTCACGTATGGGTTTGGGTAGATGGAGCTTGTGCAAACAACGGTGACGAAGATGCAATTGCTGGTATCGGAATCTGTTGGCATCCGGAAGGATCGAAGAACATTTCTGAAAGAATCAACCACCCAAATTACACGAATACTAACAATTTAGCAGAGATCATGGCACTTAAAATTGCTATGGAAACTATGATTACCCATGGAGTTACGAAACTAATGATTTTCACGGATTCTCAATATGTCACGTTAGCCATCAACTCTGAATGTGATCGATGGGTAGAAAACAAATGGAAAAATAATTCCGGAAAACCTGTACATCACAAAGAGATCTTCGAAGAAGTAATTAAATTGAAACAACAGTTTGATGAATTCCATTTATGTCATACCTATGCTCGAAAAACTGATTACGGAAACTTCACTGCGGATCAACTTGCAAGAAAGGCTGTATATACGGAAGAAGTTGACACGGCTCGAATAGACCTAATGTCATACCACCAGGCATTAATCCATCTGAATAAAGAAAAAAGAGCGATTAAACATCAAAACGATGAACAGAAGTTCAATGAGAAAAGAGGTGATCTACGTTTACACAAACCTGGTGAACTGGTGATGATTACGAATCATCGTCAATCATCAGCAGATAAACTTGCTTCCGCTAAACTTTATGTCAAACAGAACGGGCCATATGCGATTGTGAAGAGGGCAGGCAGAAATTGTTACGAAATACAAAATCTGAAAGAAAAGAAAGACAGAACACTCATTAGCGTAAGACAAATAGTAACTTACCTCACGTTACATCAACTTGAGGCATTTAGAAAGGAGCCTAAACTCCGATCGAAATTTGATAAACGCTCTTTACATCAAAAAATTCTTGCATTCTGGAAACATAAAGATTTACTCGAAAATTTCGTAAATGAAGAATATGATAAAAAAGTGGCTAATAAAAAGAGACGTAAACATTCCGAATACGATAAAATCAGAAGAAAATTGAAAACTTCATTGTCAACTAATGAACAAAAAGATTTCGAAACTACCCTGGAAAAAACGATTCCGGATGTAAAAGAACGTGAATCAGTTAAACGAGAAGCAGAACAACGTTATAACCTGCGTAAACGCAATTCAGCGATAAATTATGACGAAGATAACGCCATTATCAGAATTAATCCACGTTTAACAAAGAAAAAACTGACAATGAATTCTATAATACTGGAAATATTGAGTGAAACGCAGCGTGAAACGTTCACTAAATCATTTGAAACTGAATGGAATTACGTACCAACACACACAGAGTGGGCAATTAGACATTATCGTCGATTCCGCGGAAAAGAAACTGCCGTATAATTCAGCAACGTAATAATTTCCTTTTCGCAAAAGTTATCCAGTGAATATAGTGTACATTCCGTAAAATATTCGCAAGCAAGTCAACGTCAAACGCTACAAGGCAAAATTTCGTTAAACATCTCGTACGAACGTAAAGAAGGTAAGAAACACTTATTCAGATAAGTCAATCGAATTCACACCACATGGAGTAACACATGATGATATTTTCTCAATAGATAATCCAAAATGAACGTATATGAACCATCAAGCTACTTTGCCGTTCCAGCCTGCTCTATCTGTTTAAAGAGTTACACGGAAAACACACCGGTGATTAAAGCTTACACATGCGGACACACCGCTCATCGAAGCTGCGTAGAAGAAACTTACGGAAACCTTGAACGCGATGCCTTAGTGGTATACCATTGCGTAAAACAAGACTGCACAGGAACGCTACTTCTGGCTCAAAATTACGTAGAAGTAAAATTTGTGTACGCAGACCTTCTATTACGCGGATCCAGAGCTAATTATATAGGGCAGATTGCTCGCTTACACCGACAATTAGCAGACATGGAAAATACGAACCACCAGTTACGAACAACCAACCGTAACCTAACAGAAGAATGCAACGATTTAAGATCCGAATTAAACTTGAAAAATCGAGAAACCATTCCACAGCTTCGAAAAGAAATCGAAAAACTCACCATTGAATTGCGAAAGAATTCCGTTATCGAAACATTTACTCATCACCGGTCCATCCCGAAATGCGACATTATTGCAATCCTACGTAAGAAAACAGGACTTCCTGAAGTCATGGTAGAACTATTGAATGGATTAATTGCGAAAAACATCCATTTATGCCAAGACATAGAAGACCACCTGAAAACAGATGAAATATACGTTAGAGAGAATTTCCAGACCAGCTTAACTCGATACACTTGTACCAACGGCAAAGCAAGAGGAATAGATACATACTTCTTGAACGGTGTCCTCATACTCGGTGATGCAGCTAGTCATGATCTAGTATATCGATCACTGGATTCATACAATGCTGCCCAATCTTATTGGGAAAATAATGAACTTTCTCAATACAGAATGACAATCAACTCGTTCCTAATAAATTTGAATATCTTCGTAAAGACACTTCCATCGACCGTACTGTTGTCATTTGGTGAATTCGATCTCACCGAAAACCAAACCGAAGATCAAACGCTTGCAAACATTAAAAGAGCAATTGACCATTTAGAATACCGTGGCGTACAGAAAGTATACCTTATGCCAACGCGATGTTCCAATCGACTTGATCTAAATTCGCTGCTACGAAGAAACGTTCGTGAGCGTATCAGGGAATTAAATAACAACGGATCCATTATATATCTGCAAACAGTAGAAAATATAATCGACCAAAATATACCCGAAGACAACCGTATTTTTAATCGAAAAAGTTACATCGAGACATTCGCCTACCTGGCTGAGTTATTCCAATGAAGATTCCAGTAAAACAATTTCCAGAGGAAGAAACAAGCAGTTGTTGTTATCGAAACTGGAACATAAACTAACAAATTAGATTTATTTCGTAAAACATCATATCAAATTTATTTTATTATGTTTGCACCATTTTTAATAACCTTAAAAAACTGAGAAGAGTATGTGTTAATTTTAAACAGAGAATAAATTTTTGTTTACGTTTCAAACCTCGTGATAATTATTTATGCGTACGTGACTCGAACACAGGTAACGCAAGCCACGCCCCCTACCGGCTGAAACACATGTAGCGATAAAGTTTCTTTTTGTTCAAGAAAAGACGAGTAAGCTATTTTAGGTTCAAAATGGTTGTTGTCATGGAACTTATGCTATCTTTCAACGAATTATTTGCGTAATGGTTTAAAGTACTGGTGATAAAACTTAAATTGAATTAAAAGCAGATTTCTCCCTGTTAATCAAAATGTCCAGGAAAGGAAAAAGTCAAAAGAGTAACGATGAAATTATCGACCTGATGAGTAGCCCTGAAGTAAGTCAAAAGTTTACGAAACACACTTTGAATTTAATCAGTACAGAATACTGAAATAAATTTTCATTTAACAGGAAGACAAAGTGAGAATCCTCATTCCATTTTGTGTAGTCTGTTCACGAATACTGACCAATGGCGAGGACACAGTAGCAAGCAAAATCTGCGGTCATGTAATGCACACAAAATGCATAAAGCGATACGTATACATAAGCTGTGACGGAAAGGAACGTTTCCCGATAGTAAAGTGTTTCGATGACCATTGCAAAAAACCATTTTCGAACGACGACTTGATCACGATCAATCTCAAATGCGAAGATGAAGAGAATGCAATTGCGGTTTACGTAAAACAAATAACAATTAAGGACCAACAGATTCACGAACATGAGCTTACTGTAGCTAGACTAAACGGCATACTAGAAGGAATAAAACACCGCAAATCCTCAACAGACGACAGGCATTGGTCTAATGTAAATAAAAAGGAAGACAACTTAAATTTACGGAAAAAAATCGAGGAAGACGATGCTGCACGTAAAAAACGCAACCCATTTCGTAAAACATCTACCTCGAGCGGAACCTCCGACGAACGAGAAGATCTTAAACCATTTTCAAAACCATTTCCGGATAGAAAACTACCACAATCACGAGAAACCCAAACATCAAAAGAATACGAAGAAATTCGAAGCGAACTAAAACCATTCGATAAACCCTTTCCCGAAAAACGAGATCGAGAAGAGAAAACATACCGTAACACAGCGTCAACGATCCAAAGATCACGAAATGATCAATCCTTTAAGAAAGAATCCACTCGAGACCCCAGAAAGAGACGTGAAGCTGAGAGAAACGCTCAACCACATTGGCAAAACTATTCGTACGATGTTAACCCTAAGAAACACACTAACGCAGAAAAAAGAAGATTTTCAAATAATCAACAGGGTACGGAAGAAGGTGATCGGCATGAAACTCAAAACGAATGCAAAAGAATGCGACACAACGAGTCGAATCAAGTCTCACATTATGACGAAAATTACCAAAATAAAAAACCAGTAACTAATGAAACTTTGATATCCGAGTACGACCAAATACGACATGAATTCTTACTCGATGAAGTTGATGACCAAGAACCGCTACCACGATGGAACGTGCAATTCGATGCTGATTTTGTAATACATGACAGAACAATCATCAACCTACCCGTTGAATTCACACTAAAGGCTTTATACAAACGATGTAATCAACAAGGATGGTCACTGGGCCAGGATATCGGTAACGAAGATGCAAAGGATTTTGAGTTACGGAAAACATTTGCATACGTAAAATTATATGACCAAACACGCCACAGCAGCAAAACTACTCAATGCTATTTTCTAAATGACCATATGGTTATTGGCGACAGTTTTCTATATGGCATGATTCGACAACCCATAGTGGGAGAAAAATCTGATAGATTTGAAGTAGCCAACAGTGCTTTCACCGGTCCGTTTTTTTCGACACCGTTAGTTAAACGCCATATAGAAATGTTTATGAATCAACGAACACCACGCAAGATCCTATTATCTTTCGGATCTCACGACCTACGCATGGAATCAGACATCAATTCAACGTTTAATAATGTGACTCAACTTATCAAAATGATGATTAAAAGAGGGACGACTAACATTTTAATCATACCAACTTACGTAACACATCGCGTGGAAAGCATAAACCCCATAATGAATCGGACGAGATTATTCAATCATTGGTTAAAGAACACAGCTACTAGAATCAAAGGAGCTGAAATTAAATACATCGGAATCGCTGAGAAAATATTCAGGAAATATGACATTCCAGCCTATATAGATCACCACAAGAATCCATTCCCCATCTACCCGGCTTACTTCGAATTTTTGTACTACCTGGCTCAAGACATCCAATAATTACGTAAAACATTCCATTTTGATATGTTCAAATATCGTTATCCGTATCAATGTAATGAACTATGTATAATTTACCGTTATTTGTTTTGTTTTTGTACGTTCTTTTATTGGAAAGAAATCAATGTTATTTTGTGAATATCAGCTAAATTATAAGAAGTAATTCATCTAATTTAGTAAAACATAATCCAAGTATGCACATTATTCAAATAAAGAAATATAACACGTTTCGTCAGTTTATTCTATCTACGAAAAAATGATGCACCACATCCACAGATAGTTGTCAAAGTAAACGTTAAATCGGCAACACATCAGCCACACTCGAGACCATCTAACGCCACAGCTTATCAACAAACGTTAAAATTTTGAAGTGACACGGTATGTCAAAGTTTATTATGAAAGTATTTTAGTAAAACATATTTAAAGTGGAGGAATTTATGCAGAAGTAGCAAGATTAATTGTAGAAAAACATCCAGTAGGAAATCACTAAAGGTAAGCTGTTTAAAACTAGCAACGTTGATAATATCAGTAGACCAGATTTCTTACGTTAAAAAACACGTGTTACAGATCGTAAAAAAAATAATTTTCGTAAAACAATGGAAGAAGAACGGGATCAATCGTTTTACGATACACCAATACCGAACTGTACAATCTGCGACAAAATATTAGCGGGTGACAGACATCGAGAAGTAACGGCAATCAGTCTACGGTGCAAACACTTAGTCCATCTCCAATGTGCGAAGGAAGCATCGATCCGATATGTCTCGGGAGTATATAAAGAGCTAGAAATATTATGTGGAGCTCCTAAAGGCAACAACGGTGAAAAATGTCGAGTCCCGAATCGTTTCATCGACTACAAAACGATAAATATATCTACAGTATCAATACCAACGGCGATTGGAGCGTACGTTACGGCGAATAGTTTACTCCAAAGTAATTTAAACAATGCCAACGAACGGATTACCACTTTAACTGAAAATCTACAAGAACATCAAATACAGATCCAACATTGGCAAGGGTTATACGAAGAAACTAAAAGAGACTACGATCGCCAAGAAGAATATTATAAAGACTTATCAAAAAGACTTTATGATTCTGAGTTTCGATGCCAACAAATGGAGAATGAATTGAAAACTACCGGCTTGCGTAATACATACAATCTCGATGGTACGGTAAGAACCAACCAGCGGACAGTGGAACGAAGAGAAATTACACTAGAGAAGAACGGGAACATCACGATTTCGAATCAGAAGGAAAATGTGAAAACATCAACTTTTAATTCCACGTTCAATTTTAATGGCATTCCGGTAGATATTTCGAACATACCTTCTACATCGAGTGGATATATGCACGAAGAAGACTTATTACGTAAAACACCAACCGATAAACACGATGCGCAATCAGCAGATACTATAAAACGAGAAAATAAAAAACCAACGTTGGAAGAACTGTTATACGAGCCAAAGGACTCGGATAATTATAAAGACTTTGATAATGAAGATTACACCGAAGTTCTTGATTACGAGAAAAATAGAACCCAAGAGATGATTTTACCAAGACGAAATGTACTCTTCTGGGATAACCTCTTCATACACAACGGCCAAAAAATGAAACAGCCAGTAGTCCTAACGACTAGAGAATTGATGAAAGAGTGTGACGCAAAAAACCAGCACTTCGATTGGCCACTAATACCGTCGAACATTCAATACCGACCAGTGAGACAATATCATTACGTGAGAATTTACGAGCACAACCAAACACAACTGTACTTCCTAAACAACTTCCTTACCATCGCAGACGGGCTATTGTATGGAGCCATTAGAGAAGCCATTTTTGACACGGTACCGAAAAGACGATATGAAGAAAGTGCATTAGGAGGAGCATTTGTATCGACGGCTATGTTCAAGAGTAACATAGAATTTTGCGTAAAACAAATGCCAGAAAATGTTGCAGTATCGGCAGGCGCTCATGATCTAAGGCAGCAACGAAAGTTTCTATACGTAATTAACAATATGCGCCAGCTTCTCACTTTATTGGTTAAAAAGGGTGCAAGACGCATTCTATTAATACCTCAATACTACACGACGGCGACGAAAGAAACAGCTGCGATTAAAAACAAAACCATCCTATACAATCAGTGGTTAAGCAGCCTAGCAGGAAGGTATAATAATGTAACAATCGAGTATGCAGCCTACGCCGAAGACATATCAAGAATATACAACACGCCGACATACATTGATCGAAAAGCAAACGCTTTCCCTCTATTTCCAGCATATCTGGAAATGATAGCTGAAATGGCGAACTTCCTACACACAGAAGAAACAGAGTAACTAAAATTTTTCGTAAAACATCAACCCAAAGGAAGAAGTAATCCGCCGATAGTATATTAGTTCATTATATTTTCGTAAACCATCTATCAACTTAACCTCATTCCAGAAGATTTACGTAAAACATCAAAGAACGTTCTGAGTTTCGTTGGTCGAATAAATCTGATCACTGTAATTTAGAGAATAAGAAGAAGATTCTAGTTTCATTATTTGTTATCAATACCTAGAGAATAAGAGAAGTTTTCATTTGTTTTCATCGTTTTAGAAGAATAAAATTGCGTTATTACAAGTGAGTCATGTTATTTACTACAAGATCAAACATTTTTTTTTCACTTTCATTTTTCATTGGAAAGAATTCGCTACACAACATCCGCATGTATAAAGCCAAAATAGATGCGAAGAAAACAGCACCACATCGTTAGTGACCAGTTAAAACAGATGGTAAACACACTTCATCAGATTATGAAATTATCTTATACATTGCAAAGTTACGAAAGATTTTATGAATACGAAAAGTGGTCAATTTGCGAAAACGTGACTTATTCAGTACTAATTTTACGATCAATCTCTGAAACTGTTTCTAAAAATTCAAATCTTCCTGATTAACAACAGGTAATAATCACTATCACAGTACTTCATTATAATTACTAGAAATTATTCTGAACAACACACGTGTGTTTTAGTGTTGAACAAATCAAGTCAACATGAGCACTATATCCAGCGAAGGATCGGACAACAGCGACGTAATTCTAATAGCCCGTGAAATCCCAGTTCCGAAGTGCATCATGTGCGATGAAATATTGTTAGGTCAACCGTCGAAACCAAAAATATTGATAAATCCGGAATGCCTACATACAATGCACGAAACCTGCGCAAAAAGAAGATTATTACTAGAAATAGATGGAAAAATAGAGAAACAAACAGTACAGTGCAAAGTCCACGATTGCGTAAAGACATACAATTTCGAAAATTTAAAATCCATTGAGATAGAAACGATTTCGGTGTCAACTGAGATGAATCGATTCAAGCTAAAAATTTCATCACTAGAGCAAGAACTACAAGCTGCCAAAACTGAAATCGAGAAACAGGAAAACAAGCTGCGCAAACAACAAGGAAAAATAACAAACCTTCAGAATGTCATCGACTTCTTAAAAACCAAAATAGCGACAAATGAAAATTCTACCTTCGATATTAATAACTCTCAACCATCCACATCCACCGGCATACACCACGAAAGTGAATCTTTGCGTAAAACATCCAAACAACAAGACAACGACACTGTCGACAAATCAAACGATGAAAAGAAACTGAAACCGATCAACGAGAAGCTAGAAACAATTGAAGTCAAACCAGAAGAAGATAACGATGCAGATTTAATTCACAACGAAGCCGAAGATAAACTGATCACACCATCGTACCCAGCTCTTACCATTTTAAAAAGAAGACCAACCATCATGGAATTAGATTTTGAAATACATAACGGAAGCCAAATACGATTACCAGTTGACATAACAACAAAATACTTACATGAGGAATGCAGAAAAAGTGGCTTTACTTTTAATGAACCTTTACCTCAAGATTTAAGCAATACATTCAAGATCATTGAAAAATGGAATCATATTCGAATTGCAAAACATCTCCCAAATGGTGAAATCGTATACATGCTGAATAAATTCATGGTCATCGGTGACAGCTTAGCTCTAGGATTAGTAAGAGATGCCATAAGCAAATTTCGTAAAACTCAATGCGTAAAAAGCAAATTTATGGGAGCCATGGTTTCTACTCCATTACTAAAGAGGAACGTAAAGGATCACCTGAAAATCGTTACGGAAGGAGTAATTGTGTCAGCAGGAGCCCATGACTTACGAAAAGAAAAAAATGTAAAACATGCGATGAACAATATGAGACAGCTGATTTCCGTACTAATCGAAAAAGGATGCAAACGTTTATTAATTATACCGCAATATACCAGTTATGCAACGAAGGAAACACGCAGATTTAGACAAAGAACAATTACATACAATCAATGGCTTAAAACATTAGCGGGAAAATACTCAAACATATGGATCAAATATGCAGAATGCGTGGATGAGATCGACACCAAATATCCAGTCCCAAGGTATATTGATGAAAACGGCAACCCTTTCCCAGTGTTCATGGCATACCTCGACATAATCCTACATATTGCGTATCACGTACACAGCAGCGAAAAATTCTACTAATGAAATTTTCGTAATACATCTCAAGAAAACAAGATACGTTAAATTAATTGATATTACTCAATGCTTGAATACTCAATCTTTATTTTACGTAAAACATCCAAGTAGAGTTTTTGATGTAATTTTAGGTTTACCAGCATCGTAATTATAAGGAAGAAGATTATGTTCTGTTTATTTCTATTTTACTCAGCCGTAATTAAAAGTAATCATTTGTTCATGTAATTTACATATGAAAATAAAAAATAAAAAACCATCGCTTAAACACGCTATAGTTCTTATTCAACATCATAGAAGGGCAAAAGGCAAAAGCCCAACTAATCAGAGCAGCTTCATCTGTTAACAAAAACCTGAAATGGGTATTCCCAACGATAACCGGCTGATTGTATAATCTACAAGAAATATTTTGCTACATTTCTACTCAGCATTGACAACAGTGAAGCACGAAATACGAGTAAAATTTTCTCTAGTGGCGTAAGTAAAACAAAAGTTACATCAAGACAATTCCATTTATTCACATCAACAATTTCCGTAAGTACAGATTCATTTGTAACAGTAAAAATTACACAAAACAGCATGAAAATTAATGTAATACAAAATACATGAAATTTAACGAATACCCATGATGTTGACAGAAAATGGATAGCAGAATAGTGAATATCGTGTCTTGCTCATCATGTAATCAATCACTGGCTGAGCCCCCGATCGTCGAGCAAATAGAAAATCCTCTCGTAGCAACCACGTGTACGCATCTGTATCACCTGCAGTGTTTGAAAGACGTAATAGATATTGCTCCACCTGGTGCTGTAAAATGCGTATTCCCTAGATGTGACCAAGAAATCCAACCAGACACTCATTATTTCGTAAAAGGTAACATGAAGCAAATTACCATGATAGATGAATTTCGTAACACACCGTCTTTCCTCGTAAGTCGAATCAAAGAACTAGAAGAAGAAAATCAAGAATTACGTAAAACAAATACATCACAAGAAATAGAAATTCAACGCATCAATAATAAAGCTAAACAAAGTATTCAAAAGATTATTGACCTGAAAGCAATCACGAAAACAGTAGAATTTTCAACACCAGCACCGAAACTCGAGGAAATTAAACATGACTCACCGTTGTCCGAAGAGAATAATCGTACTGATGACGACGGAGAAATGCTTGAGATGAATTTTACCCCTTCATATGAATGCATGTCTGATGAAGATAAAAAATCAACGAACTCGAAGATAGCAAAAGAAGACATCCAAGAATTATCACCTATAAAACAAAGAACAAAAGATAAATCTCCAATTATTAAAAAAGCAAACAGTACTATAATTAAAATAAGACAAAGCAGTAATGATCGTAAACAGTTGTCACCGAAGAAAAAATCACCAGAATGCAAAAAATTAATAACACCGCCACGTAGCAAATCTCCAACTAAATCAACAATCACACGTATTCGCCCTACGTCTCCGGTATACAAACGACCATACGTAAAACCAAATTATTCTAGCTATCGATATTCAACACGCATACCGAGAACACCATTAGGATATAACAGAAGACATGAATTAAGAAAACAAGATTACGAAAGACGCAACTCGAAACGCTACGAATCTCTGATGATTTATCCATCTTCTAAATGTTACCCTAAACCTGGACAATTTGCGGCGATTAAGACAATCAAACATTTACGTAACTCGATAACAATAGATACCTATGCAGAAAAAAGAGCTCAAACAGTATATTTACCGATTAACTACACTTTATTTCGAAAAGAGCTAGAAAATTTCAGTTACCCGCTAATGAACAGAGCACCAAAAGAAGTATACAATAACATACGCCCGATCAAAGATCATCTATTTCTCAGAAGTTTTTCAATGACAGTTGGAAATGGTGGTTCTGAAACAATCTTCTTGATTCAAAACCATTTCATGATTGGAGATGGAGCAATCCAACAAATTGTCCACACAGCCGTAAAAGCAGATCCCAGTTATGTAGATGCGATGAAATTTAATGACTTCATACAGCCAAACATCTCCGTTGACCAACTCGAACGCAATATTGACAAACACCTTCTAAAATCAACGCGAGGTATAATAATGTCGGTAGGCCACAAAGACCTCATGGATGGGACCTGTGAAGAAAAGTTAAAATCTCAGTATTTACGATTAATAAACACTTTGGAACGCAAAGGAGCTGAAACAATAGTGATATTACCTCCAATCCTGTTAAAAGAGTTTAAGGATCAAGGTTCTAAGTTACGAGATTGGCTACAAAGAACAGCACATGAAAGACAGGAAACAGTAACATACGTAAGACAAGCGGAATCCATACTCGACCGATCCACTCCAATTGAAAAAGGTGAAAACGAAGCGCCGACAATGATACAACATATCATCTTAGAACTGATCCTGGGTCTCATCCCATTCCTCACCGAATAAAAATTCACACATTGAACCATTTTGAAAATCTTCTGATCCTATGAAACAATTTGACACAAAGTATTCAAACACTTCACATTGCGTAACACAAGAGAAATATACTTCCCGTGATAATTGTTCACAAATGGTTTCAACTGAAATGAAGATTGATCCAGACATTATTCATCATCAAGATAGAAACCTGAAACAGAAAAACAGAAACACATTATTAGTTGCAAATAATTCAAAAATTTCGTAAAACACATACATGTACTATTTTATTATTTTTTTTATCTTTTAAGCAAGAAGCATTGTAAAATTTTTTCTTTTTCTCTTATCAGTAAGCAGTGTTATCTATTTTTTTATTTTTTTATTCTACAAATTATGTATTTTAATATGTTTTTACCTAGTACAGTTTCCATTTTATCCATTCATTCATTTCTCGGAAGGTCCATGTTCAAGCGTAATAACCAAATGTTGACATAATTCGGGGCAGAAGAAGAGGAGATCGCAATCATCTCTTAATTTGAGAATTTATGTAAACACTATGCCATTACACAAACTCGGGGCATATGTAGAGACAGATTGTGATGCATTTTCGGTCGCGTATGCGAGAGAAATTCGTTCTGCCTCTAGCCAACATTAAAGATAGTTTCGTAATACGACACCTAGCGGATTAGTTCACTCTATACTTCGTAACGAGAGAACATACGCTAGAGAAACCAGTCATTTGGCGACTCCCGATGATAAAACATCGGATATCAATGTTTCGGAGATGGTATAGGACCACCTATACCATGCTATTTGCGTAAATCTAATGGACTAAATTAGTAGCACAAGTCCAGTCATATACGAAATATGAACTGGTGAAGCAAGTGATCTATTTCGAATATGTTCTGTGTTCCAGTTACGTTGATAGAGTCGTTCAGATGCACTCGGGTCCAGGAGTTATTACGTAAAACATCCGAGGATCCTTATTGTAAATCTCATCTAAATGAGTAACATATATGGACCTTCCCACATCCGTGTACTGTTCCCCATTCCCTGTGGTGATGTGCTTTGCACTTTCTAAGGCATAAAATGCCATCTCTTTCTTTCCGTAATACTGTACAGGCCAGTATAAATAATATAGCTTGAGTAAGTTGTAATTATGTACTTGAATACAATACATTGAATTACAACTGAAGATGTGTTATTATTTTGTAAGATAAATAATCTTAAGGTAAATGTCTGTGTGGTATTCATAATTACACTCAGTGTCCGAAAAATAGGTAACGAGGCGGTAAGTCGCCAGGTACCTATGAAGCTCTCAGAAGCTAGGTACTGCTAGACCTCAAGTAGGTAGCTAGCATATGTGAGACCTATACATGGAGATGTGCTTATAAAATAGCATATCACAATGTGCAGAATATATCTCCACAGTACTTGGTTCATTTTTTGGTAAATTTTACAAAATAATTGTTGGCAGTTTTAGCAGAAAACAATAATTCATACAAAAATGACATTTTTCTGTCTATTTTTAAAAAACAGCATATTTTCTAACCATTAAAAGAAAAACTGGATCTTCTTCGGTAATTTTGGCCAAAAGCAGCTATTGTACGATATTTTTGGCAAAAAACAATACCTTTTGGAAATTTTGGTCAAGATCTAAGAAAAAGTTGGCAAAAACTTATTTTTACATAATTTTGGCAGATTCGTCCCAACAGTTGATCTTGAAAAAGGCTCATTTAAATAAATTCAGACACAGAGATTTAAAATTTTCATCCATTGCATTTTTTTCATTTTTCATCCTACTTTGGGAGATCCGTTGCTGAAAGCTGATTTACTCTGCTAAGGCCTGAAAATTTCGTAAACGTAATAATAACGAAGAAAATTCGACTCAGAATCACTGCTTAACATTCCAACTTTTCTATTTCACTTTTCAACGCCGTTTGAAGAGTACCTACCCCAGAGTACATTAACCTTAGACACTCTACGCTTAGGATCAAATTTCTATCAAAATGAAAATAAAATCCAAACACAGAGTAAATTCGTATACACCGACACGGTCATTACACCGAGAACGAGTCGGCAGGAAATTGATATTTTGTAGCAATACAAATTAAAAGCCACCGCCGCCTAGCTGGGTATAAGTTGTACAATTTACAGGGCAGGCGTTGAAACACGTTGGCGAATTATCTATTCAGTAGGCTTAAAACGGGCTGATGAAATTTTCAACCGAATGAAAATTACTCGCAGATATCCGCCATTGCGTGCTTATATCTCGATGCTATTTATAGAACACAGTAACGCGATACAGTACGATTCGCTTGCGAGCCGAGTTAGTTTAAGACAACGTTGGTGTATAGAATGGCAAAGAAAGCTATTCAAAAAGAGTAAACCTTAATGGAGATACATTTAAAAATACCTGCTAGGGGTTTGTATAGTCATTCTGCCTGTAGTAGGTATATAAGAGAAAAGCTAGCAGTAAATTTACATATTTCGCGTGGCGAACACTTGTAAAAATAAACTCTCTGTGTTGCTTTGCTGGGTGCTTACAAGCGACGACGAACGGAAATTAAGGCGATAATAGTAATTGGAGGTGAGGCTCTTAGACTCTCGAGACTCGGTATGCCCGCAGAAGAAGCTCTATAATAGGAAATATAATTCGCGCTTATGGGATCGCTTATTTAATCGTCGGGGTATGTGTAAATTTGCGACAAAGGCGGCCTACTTGAAATGAGGCGAAGAATAAAAGGCCCAAGGTAAATGTAATAAGATGACATTGATGCATGGTAAACGATTACTCGACGACGGCGCGTTTTTGAAACAAATGAAAGTGCATATCGTCGAGTTAAACGTGGAGGGAAACCTCGACGTAGGATATTTGGGCAATTTTTAAGCATTAGGGTGTTCCTTCGAGTAGAAAAGGACAAGATACGCTATTATTTGAACACCTCCTTCGGTATATGAATCACTTACGGTGTCGTTGATCACCCTGGCATAAGAGTGATTTCAAAGTATCGAGTCAGCGTTATTTTCAAAGTACGGGAAAGGGCTTTTTGACATCGTACGCTAATTAGAGTTCGTGAAAGTGACAGCTAATTGTAGAAAAATTGATACGGCTGTGTCGTCTTCGTCGTCGTCGTCGTCGTCGTCGAGCCCCCGGAATTTATCCGAATATTTATAAACAAAATGCTAAATACGAGACGCGAGAAATTCGCCGAGATTCTGGCTGGCAATTCGTTCGAGCCGGAGTCGGAGAATATTGTGCAACAGACAGCTTAAATACAATAATTTTCTACGTCGTTATGGAATAACGCCAAAGGCGTGTTACTTCAATCGCGAGAACTTCGCCTCATCTTGCTCCTACTCTCGTTCACGTACTACTTATCCGATTCTTACAACCCCTCTTGTAGCCACCTTGAAAAACAACCCGCAATTAAAGAAACCGCAAAAAGAAATCTATAAAAAGTGCTAACGATTCAGGCCTCTCTCTCTCTATCTTCTGCTATGAGTTCAGATAAGCCTGCTATATAGGAGAGAAACGACACCAACCAATACGAGACGAAATACTCTATCTATACCTTATTCCTCGTAAACACTTATCGAAAATCTCATATACCTGTATATACTCAAATTGCTCCCTCCTCAAACTGTTCCTCCTCCTCCCACTCATATTTCTGCTCCAGAACAGTTGAAATTTAACGAATTCGCCTCTAGTGTTCTTTTTGAAATGACGCAGCCTGATACGTACAAAGAAGATGAACATTACACAAAGAGAAAATACTCGAGCTATTATGCTCTCTGTAATGGTGGAAAAAACTGCTCGATATGGTGAGCCTAGACAATGCGAAGACAACGAGGACGATGACGACGAAGAAGCCATGTTAAACGGTATAAATTTTCTGCAGAACATTGTCTTAAATCGTTTTGACGTACGTTTGCGGCAGATTGTTGCGTAGGAACGACGACGTGACAGCGTGAGAGATTCGTGCCTAGCGAGAAGTGGTGGTGTAAAATTTACCTAAGGAATTACCACCGCCAATGAATAATTTACATTGTGAGACGAATAAAACAGCCGCGAAATACACACCGACGAAAACGTATAGGCAGTAAGCCTCCATGTAGGTATGTTTGAAAGAAATACCCAATTTCTTTGTCTGCTGTGTTCCATTTATGTTTATATCATCATAGCTCGTGTATATGTACCTATATACCTCTTCATCGCTGAAAATATTTCAGATCTAAAGCGATGATGCTGTACTCCATACTGGGCGTATATGTGTCAAAATTTCAGCACAAAATACCCCTACAGACTGTAGGAAAAAAATTTTTCCGCATGAAATCACCGAACTGTTTTCAAGTTTTCATATTGTAAGGAATTTTCGTAGCTACAAACGAATTTCCCCGAAAAGATATTTGAGGATTTATTTTTGGTATGAGGAAATATATACGATTAAACGAGAGGGAAAAGATGCTACTAAAATTACACCAACTTGTATTTTTACTTAGTATATCGTCGAAGGAATTCTTGGAAAAATTTCGATCTTTCTTTGAAAATTTCCAAATAACTAGTGGAGATATGCAAACATTTATGTATGGCGTAGAAAACCTCAAACAGATTCTCATTGTTTTTCTCGAGTCTCTGAACTTTTTGTTTTTGTGTATCTCTTTAGCCAGTGCTTCCTCCCTATACAGATTTTACTCCCTGTCTCGAGTGGTTTCTAATGCGTAAGCGTAACGTAAAACGGAGGAAACAATCGCAATAGGAGTTATCAAATTGTAGAATTTTTTCTGTATTTAATTTCAATTTTAAATTTTTACTTTTTTACTGTAATGTAATACAATTTTTCATGGTGTAAAGGGGAAGGAGCATTGACAATATTTTTACAACTCAGTTTTTCATTTTTCATCTTTGTTTTGAACGTTTTTAATGAAATAACAACTACACTTTTCTAACAACTTCAAAAATGATTTACAACAGAAGGAAAGCAAGCAATGAATGTACATACATGTACTTTGCCCAAGCAAAGCTCGAACAAAAAATTTTCTGGAAATTTTTGCATTTTTGCATCCGCAATGGACTATTTTTACTGATTTTTTTTTTTCATCAGTAAGATGAAAAAAACAGCAACAATTTTTCAAAATTTCACAAAAGAAAGGAATGCACTGAAATTTTTTGAAATGAAGCAAAAAATTAGGGCAAAATTAGGATTTACAAGATAAGTCGGGGAGCCCGCATAAGGAGCTATTGCACCACCCGTCAATCCTCCGGGACAACTTTTTTCTTCAAGGGGGAGTCCTAAGAAATATTTCTGGCCCTTGTCCTCAAAAAAAAAAGTGGTCCTATTTACAAAATGGCGGTTATTTTGATTGACGGGTCTCGGGGTCAGCTGAAATCGCAGATTTTGCGTTCCAACATAGGACTTGCACGACATTTTTTAAACCGTACAAAAGTAGTTCGAAAGATCAGGTAAACATTTATCACCTGTCAAAATTTCAAGTGCTAAAGTACCTTTTTCGATTTTTGGTGAATTTTTAAAAATCAAACTAAAGTCAAAAATGAGGGGAAAAAATCAAAATTTTACCAAATTGAACAAGAAAGCTGAAATTTGGGATATACTCTATTTTTGACATCCCGCAATTCGATTGGAAACTGTTTCAAACCGTTTTGAGCAGTTCTGGAGCCTCCAAAAGATTTTTGAAACTTGAAATTCCCACAAAATTTCATCAAATGGAGTTGGAAAGTCGAAATTCATTTTGCAAACTAATTTCAATACGCTACGAAGTCGACTTCTGGTGGATTTCAATTGTTTTTGGAGCCTCCAGCAACTTTTTGAAAAGTTGTATGGCGTTTTTTGGAAAATTGAAATTTCAGCTTGCTAACTCCATTTGATAAAATGTTGTGAGAATCTTTAGTTTCAAAAATGTGGTGAAGACTCCAGCAATTTTCAAATAATCGCTGGAGGCTCCAAAATGACTTGAACCCACCTGAAGTCGTCTTCAGAGGGTGTTGAAATTGAAGTGCAGAGTAAATTTCGGCTTTCCATCTCCGTTTGATGAAATTTTGGAGAAATTTTAAGTTTCAAAAATCTACTTAATCCAAGCTGGATGCTCCAGTAATTTTCAAAAAGTTGCTGGAAGCTCCAAAAGACATTAGTTGCAGAGTAAATTTCAGCTTTCCATCTCCATTTGATGAAATTTTGGAAAATTTCAAGTTTCAAAAACCTACTGGAAACTTCGGTAATTTTCAAAAAGTCGTTGGAGGCTCCAAAACAACTTGAAAACCACCAGCAATCGACTTGGTAGCTCATTGTTAGTTTTCAAAATGAATTTCGACTTTCCAACTCCATTTGATGAAATTTTGTGGGAATTTTGAGTTTTAAAAATCTTCTGCAGGCTCCAGAACTGCTCAAAACGGTTTGAGACAGTTTCCAATCGATTTGGCATGTCGAAAATAGGATATATCCCAAATTTCAGCTTTCTTGGTCAATTTGGTAAAATTTCGAGTTTTCCCCTCATTTTTGGCCTAAAGATTTTCAAAAATTCACCAAAGTACCTAAATAGGGTCACTTTTTTTTTGAGGACAAGGGCTAAAAATGTTCCTTAGGACTCCCGCTTGAAGAAAAAAGTTCTCCCGGAGGATCGACGGGGGGGGGGGTGCAATAGATCCTAATGCGGGCTCCTCGACAACCTTTTGGATGAATTTCGTACAATTTGATGACTGAGAGTAAGCCTTTAAAAATTCGTTTTAAAAAAATCGAAATTAACGAAAAATTTGTTAGAAAAATCAAAAAAGAAGAAGAAGACCCAAATCAAACAAAGGAAGAATTATTTGTTTTAGTTTTGCTTTTGCATTTGGCTTTTTGTTTCACATACATTAGTTTCTGTTTGAGTTAATTGGCAATTTAAGCAGTTGTAAGTGGTTTTGGTTATCATTTAGTTTTTGGTCGTTGAGGCCTATTAGAACTTGAATACGATTGGATGGCGAAAATAACGATTTCTTATCAATTTTATGGCACTGTTCTATACATCAAAAATTCCATTTTGAAAAAACTCATCCTAGATTTGTTCTCAATGAATTGGAATCATCGATCAACACCTTTCTCGCGATTATTCTGATCAAATCCAAATTAATATTTTTTCTCTGAACAAAATGAGTGAATTTGAATAGTTTGATGAACCAAAGTGCTGCATAGATCAAACTATACTCGAAATGATCGGTTCAATGTCTTCGAGTCTCTTCCCTCCCTCTCCTCTTCCCCTCCAAATTTTCTTATCCAGTCAAATTCTCTTTATTTTGTGTTAAAAGTTGAAAAAATATCTCAAATCAAAAAATCACCTAAAACTCTACCGTGGCTTTTTTCCAATGCATGTACCATTTTTATGGATTTTTCTGGTCCCTCTCCCTTTCCATACATTTCCTACCTTTCTGGCTATCTCTCTCTTATACAAATTTTATATTCGATTGGCATATTCTCGAATTGCGTACACAAACTCGCGTATATAACCTACTACCTCGAAACATATCTTTCTCATTCCCCCTCTCTCTTTTTCCCCATATACCTTACATGCAATATATGTTGTATAATGGAAGGAAATATCTAAGTGGCATATTTTTTCTCTTTTTTTGCGCAGGAAACCCGGAACCGACGGTACGATGGCTGATGAACGGTAAAGTGGTGGACGAAGAATACGAGCAAAATGCCGGCGACGTCATCGAAAACCGATTAACTTGGTCCGGCGTAACTCGCAAAGATTTAAATTCCGTTTTCACGTGCCAAGCGACCAATACAAAATTGACTGACCCGCAAGAAACCGGCGTAATCTTAGATTTAAGACGTGAGTAGAAATTTAAAGAAGCCGAATTGTACAATTTTTTTTTTTAGTTACTTTTTATGTGTAGTGTACACAAAGTACATTTATAATGGAATACGTTGCTCTTTTTTTATATATTTTTATTTCTCTTTTTTTTGTGTACCTAGTTAGTAATTGAGGGGGGCCAAGGGAGATTCTTTTAATGGTATAGATTTTGCGCGCGTTTTAATTGGGGAATTGATTTTTTTCTTTCTGCAGTACGTCCACTTACCATTGAATTGTTCACAACTGATACACCTTTAATGGCTGATCGAAGGTATGATATTACTTGCGTATCGACTGGATCCAGACCACCGGCCATTATCACTTGGTATAAAGGCAATAAACCGTTGAGAAGGGTGAAGGTAAGCGAATTATAGAAACTTATATGTACCATTAGTTTTATATGCAGGTTGCAGTACGTCCAAAGTCCCTGAGGTATGAGCTTATTTCACCCTCAATACTGCGTTAAATTCACGCGCTGGTTAAAAGAATAAGATGTAAGCTATATAAGAATTTATAGGAATGGAAACGAGAAAAGAAGACGAAAAAAAAAAAATGTCAAAATCACAGTCAATTATTCGTCGAAGCGTGCGATAATTTACGCTTTAGAGGAAAAATTTCTCTCAGTTGTTGAAGATTTCGTTTTGTTTACAAAATTGATAACGAGACCATGTGCCAGTTGTCGGGGTTCGAGCGAGAAAGAGGTCGAAGGGGTGCGATAAGAGCTCGGCCAAGCGTAGACGACTTCGAGAGAGGGTAACACAACAACAAGGAAAAATTACTTTAACGAAATTTAAGATCCGTGTAAAAAGAAATGAACTTAAACTTTTTACGAAGTTCAAACCGTGAGTTATACGAAAAGTTAGTAATTGAAGTACACGGGCAGAATAGTGAGAACGTGAAGTGAATTTTGTGCAATATTTTTAACGTGTGTAGGCCGACGATGCCTTTTTTTTTTACACATCGTCGAAGAAATACTGAAATTTTTCTCGTCTAGGACGTTGATCAATAACGCTTTGTTGTATTTTTGCTACATATTTTTTTTTGTTGTGTTGTTGGCGTGCATTTTTAAAAGAGGGATGTTGACTTTTTCATTATAAAAAATCAATTGTTGTTTACCTAAGGATTTTTTTTAACCCTCTAGAGCTGAACTTTTTCTAATTAGAAGTCAGCGTCATCATCGAGTATATGCTAACAATGAATGCATAGTGTCACTTGGTGTATTCTCTGCTTTTTTTTCGGGGGTTTGGATGTTTAATAGGAAAAAAAAAGAGAGGATATTTTCATTTACCTTTATTCGTGTTCATTAACAATCATAAATGGTATATGCGAGAGCTTTTTGTTAAACTTTTCTCTATGTGCAGGGTTTTGATCATTGTTTAAAAATTTATAGTCGATGATTTTCGAAGCGAAAGCTTTCATACGAGCGAGTTTTTTTTTCAACATCTAAGTACTCTCGACATATTGAACATTTTTTTTTTTTTTACACACAGCTTTCGAATGTGTACTGAATTATGTTTAGTGTGTACTAGGTACACGAAGAATATAGCGTAAACAAGCCAGTTTTTTGGAGAATTTTCGCAGCACACTTTTGAAGCTATTTAAAATGGCAACAAGTTTAGCTATTTATATTATCAAAGTCTTAAAAGGGCTGTGAGTTATTTAAAAAGTTTTCGCCATGATTTTGAGAAAGTTTTTTTCTTCTTGTTCGTAACCCTCTTTAACGAGCATATCAAGCTTAATTAATCAGATTTTCAAGATTTTTACCGATGAGCAAGAAAACGAGGGTTAGCAGGTAACGCTTTTGTACCTGATTTATCATTTTTTTCTCTCTGTGTTTCCGGCGTCGTACGCGAGGCGTTAACTAATAATCATTAATTTGACTTTTGAACTTGTTTTAAGAAGCCATGCCATGCCATGCCACCGTATTGCTGGAAAATTTTTTTCCTTCACGTTAGCTTATTTTTTTTACTGGCAAAGTTTTATTAACGCTTCGAACAACGGAAAAGAAAGCTAGTTTGACAATTTTAAAGCAGCGGAGGAGAGAGTTTTTTAACGTGAGTTTATCTGTGAGGTTTTACTCTATGACGTGCTTTGAGCTAAATTAATAATCGATCGAAGATGGTAATTTGTTGTTTTTTTTTCTTTCATTCTTTTTTGAAGAGTTGATGAAAAGTGAACGAGGAGACGAAAATTTAAAAGAATTCGAGTTAAGGGAATAACGAGTTCTCTTATCAAGTCCTCAAAATTAAAGTACTCTTTAGAACAAAGTACAACGATTACTGCGTTGTCGAGAGCAGCGTGTAACTTTACGGTTCATGTTTTTCTCCCCATATGTATGTAACGCAGTTGTCACGTTTAAAAGACTCGTCAGCTGTGTGCAGTTTATCTGATAAGAACAACGACCACTTGGAAGTTTAATTCTCTAAATGCATAGGTGTTGATAAAGTTGCATAAACGAGTACTTGGACGGGTACGAGAGTTGATAGAGTTGCCTGATACGCGCCTTATTATAAAAGAAAGAGCTAGCGTATTTACGGCGAACTGCGTATGCAACTTATTCAACGTCGCTGATGGATTTGCGAGATATGGTTCAAGTTGAATGAAGTTGTTTACAACGAATTGAGCACCGAGAGAGTATATGAAGTTATTGCTCCGAGAAGTGGAATGGAAATTATTGTCTTTGAGAAACGAACATTTTTGGCTTTAGAAATGAAATTTTATCATTTCAAAGAAAGAAATTTCTGCTTGAAAATGGAATTTTTTGCTTCAAAAATTGAATTCTTAGTTTTCAAAGATGAGAAATTTTTCATTCTCAAGTCTTAACACAAAAATTGTTCGCTCCGAAAAATATTTAAAATTTTTTACTCACAAGGTATCTATGAACAGGTAGTGAAAGTAGTGAAAAAGTAGTGAAAAAATGTCCTTCAAATTATTGAAAAAAACAATGTTCATTTTTGAAGAAATTGAAAAATACTTCGTAGACAAATTGTCCACCCATTTCAATTTTTTTTTGAAAATTTACCTGTGAAAAATTTGACTTTTGTTAATTTTTTTAAAGTGTGGTGAGAGGGAGGGTTCAGTGGAGAGCTTCCTGAAAATTGGGTTGAAAAAAGTAGTGAAAAAGTAGTGAAAAATAGTAATTTTTTCAACAAAAAACATCAAAAGATAGAAATTTTCCTGCTTTAAAAATTGAAATTTTTTACCTTTAAAGATTTTTAGTTTCAAAGTGGAAATTTTTGCTCCAATGATTGAAAATTTTTGTTGCAAAAATTACGATTTTTCCCCAAATTGAAAAGTTACTCCAAAAATAAAAATTTTGGCTCCCATAAATTAGACATTTTTCACTCCTAAAATTAAAACCTTTCATGTATTTCCAAAATGAAAAATGTTTCATCTTGGAGATCGAATTTTTTCGTTTTAAAAATGGGAAATTTCCCCCCTTTAAAAATGAAAATTTGTTGCTTCGAAAATTTAAATGTTTACCTGTTCAAAATTGAAATTTTTGCTTCAAAAAATGAAAGTTTTCTGTTCCAAAAATTAAAATTTGTTAGGTACTTCAAAAATTTAAGTTTTGTACTCTCAAAATGGACATTTTTTGCTCCTAGTCCAAAGAACAAACATTTTTGTTAATTTTTGCTCAAAGTAGGTAAATAGAATTTTTTCCGTTGTGTGAGATTTAAATCGAGTTGATAAGGTCAAGTTTTTTAATTAGGTCTAAGAATTTTTCAATTTCGGAAGGGTCGTCTGGTATGAATAGGGATCTTTCATCTATTTGTACTTTGTAGGTATAGTCTGTGCTGATGTAAGGAGGGACAGTGAAATAGTAAGTGTTGGACAGATATAAGTTCTGACAGGCAGAACTGGCATGTGCAGGGGTTTGGGGCCTTTTTATAGAGGTGGTTGTGGGTGATTTTTGTATGGGCAATTCTCAATCTGGTTATAATGATTTCTTCAAGTCTATTTAGTTGAGATAGGTTTTTCCAAGGCTGAGTAGTTTTTTTGTGATGAAAGAGCTTGTTTGATGTTTGGAGGGACCAAAAGTGTTGCCATTTCTTAAGTGAGTTTTGGGTGAAGATAGATTTAAGGTCGTCAGCTGTGATGATAAATGTGAAAGGAGAAAGAGTAGTGGCAGATTTTGCATTTTCATCTACAATTTCATTTCCTGTGATTTCAACATGGCTGGGTATGCATGCATAAACTGGATGGAGAAGTTTGAATTTTGTAAATCAAATAGAGTTTTATGAATATTTTGAATTAGGGGGTGATCAGAAAATAGATTTTGGATAGCAGTTAGTGAGCTGAGGGAATCACTCTGAATTAAAAAAGACTTATTTTCTGATTCATAAGTGAATATATCACAGAGGCAGTGGAAAATAGCTGTGAGTTCGGCAGTGTAGATTGAAGATCAGTTATGGATTTTAAAATTTGAAATTTTATCATTAATAGAGTAGGCATACCCTGAATGAAGTGTTGGTATTTTTGATCCATCTGTAAAGCAGAGATTGAATTTTTTGTATTCTGATAAGAGTTCAAGATAGTTTTGTATTACTACTAGTGGAGAGTGACTATTTTTTGAGTAGTTAATAAGTTGTGTATTGACTAGAGGAGGATTGAGGAGCCAAGGGGGATATAATATTGGTTTTTGAATGAGTGTTTTAGGATTGATTTGAAGATTATTCAACATTGTGATGAAATTAGAAATGGATCCTTCTACATTCTTGCTCTCAAATTAAGAATTTTGAGCTTAAAGATGGAAATTTTCATTTCAAAAATTAGAAAATTTCCATCTACATAGGATTGTTGCTCCAAAAATTGAGAAATTCCTGTTCCAAGGATTGAATATTTTTGTGGAAAATTTTCGTTGTGAAGATGAACATTTTTGTCTCCATTTGAAAAGTTACACCAAAAATTTATTTTTTCACTCTCAGAATGAGAATTATTGCTCCAAAAATGAAAATTTTTTACTCAGGCTGAAATTTTTTTCATTCAAAAATGAGCGTTTTGTTTCAAAAATGGATACTGAAGAGAGGATGAGAGGGGAGAGGGGTTAAAATGGTCTAATCGAAAAATTTGAGGTCTCACCCCCAAAGTTTTGCTTTGAGTTTGACAATTGATTCGAATGACACAGACTCTTACTCGTAGATCGCTTACGAATCGCTAATTTGAAATAATCGTCACCCACACGCCCACACCTCGAACAACATAGGCTACTCGTATTCACCACAAACTCATCAGTCTCCTTCTTCGACACGATTCTAATCATAATTCCGTAATTTTTTCGCTTCACAGGAGGACATCCGCACGAACGTAACAAAAAGCGAGCTCAGCTTCATACCATCAACAGACGACGACGGTAAAACAATCACTTGTCGTGCTGAGAACCCAAACGTGACCGGATTGTTTCTGGAGACGCATTGGAAAATCAGCGTGATATGTAAGTAGAAGTACACTAAATAGACACCTTGCGTTGCGAAAAAAATCCCCCCTTTCTTCTCCAGTCACCCTTCGCGATGCAATAATTTACCGTACAACCGCCGCCAACGTGCTATCATGTAACACGACGACGACGATGAGAAGGTCGTAAAATACGTAGAATTCGAGGGGCGTCGTTTTTGGCCGTTGTAACGATGAAGGGTTTATACAAAAGTTTCGTGCTACGTTAGCAGGCAGCAGTGAACGTGTAGCAAAGGCGATAAATAAATTAAAAACGAGGTCGCGAGGTACCGGCGGAGGCAGTGTCGAGATACTAATTTAATAATTTCACTTCGCCAGCACGTCTGATAGAATTAGCTCGCGTTAAAGAGTAAATTAAACTCGGTTAATAAAAAATCGCGTCCTGAGGTGTGACCTGCGTAGGTGTATCTACCTGATTCGTGTATTTTTTGTTCCTCTTTTCGATCCTTTGGTCGGTGCGAATTTATCGACTTGAGGCGATGAACCTACTTTAACTTGTTGCAGGAATTGTGGTGCATAAGCATATGCTGCAGATGTTTGTCTGACTGAAATGAGAGCATAATTAGTAATGTATCTTAATAGTGACTGAACTGGATGAAAATTACGACTATAGAGGCGAATAATAAAAATCTATGGAAGTGAATGAGTATATTATTGAGAGATTAATGGAAGATGAAGATTGACTGAGATCTCAGGTTTTACCGATGATGATACTTTTATTAGGTATACAACCCAGAACAGTGTTATAGTCTAACTACATATTTCTATTCAAATATTCATTTTTGAAAAAAGTAAAACATTTGCAACCTCCCCTTTCTGGATACAATAAAAAGAGAGGAGTGGGTTTTCATTTTTTTTTTAAATTCAAACATGTTGATATTTTTTAATGTTTTAAACAAAGTGAGAAAAAAAAATTGATGTGCTCACTGCTCATCATTTAACAATATTTCAATCCACCAAAAAATTCTCTCAAAAAGAAATAAACCCCTTACTCCTTTCCTCCCAATTTTTAAGGAAACTATTCTTGAATAAATCTACAAGTAAGTACATGATTATTCAAATAAAACCCAATGTACTGATATCAAAAATGTAGAATCTCCTCATCACGAACCAAAGTTCTCATAAAAAGTTGGACAGAATTTATAAATTCTGCACAGAAAATCTACAAATCTTATTTTTGAACTATCAAAGTAATTTGGTAAAGGTTTCGAGCACTTCTAAGAGCTTTCATCAAATTTTTGGATTTTCATATGTAGGTAGTGGAAATGCTGAATTTCATTCTGGATTTTTTTTGCCATTTCTCTAGAAACTGAAAAATCTTGAAATATGCTCAATGCTTTAAAAAAGCTCAAGACTATCACAAATTGACCGGGAAGTTGAAAAATAAGGCATGAACCTATCAAATTCATCTTTCTATCTCAATCTTATCAAATTCTTATTCTTTTCATGGAAAATGAACCAGCCCATTTGAATTTTTAAAAATTCTTCAAAGTTCGAAAAATTAAATTCAATCTCCGATGATTTGTTGGTGTATTTTGGATGTTCTTTCAATTTTTCACTACAGTTTTAAATATTCTCCATCATAGGTGGAATACACTTGATGAGAAAAATTATCATATCACATTGCTTTTCAGCATAATTTTTCCACTTTCAAAAATGTTAACTAACGATAACTCTTGGAAGACTAGAAACTTTCCATAGGTACCTGTAACCCTTAAGCACACCTCTAGAACGCTATGTTCCATTTTTTGCCGAAAAATCCTCAAAACGATGCTATTTTTATCATCTTTTTCTCAAAAGGGTCGTTTGTTCCTTTGAGGAAACTCAAATTCCATTTCCAAAATTGTAGGTTTCTTAATAAAATGGCCAAAAATTGTATATCCAAACTCATCACCCTCGAATTAATAAAAATTATTTTGTCGTAACATTTTCTAAATTTTTCAAATATTTTTCAAGAGTGATGAAAGGGTCTTAGGGGCACTGAGGGTTCATATCCCAAAAATAATAGGATATTTGCACACTCAGTATTCTAGAAAACTCGACACGCTTAGCACCTTACGTCAAGTTGGATTGTTTCCTATTTTGAACATGGTAAATACGTTGATGAAGGGAGGGGGGGGATCGTCACACAGGTCGGATTGAAAAAATTAGCCAAAATTTGGACTCAGTTCCTTCGAATGGGTAATAATCGAAATGTCACCTCAATTTTGAAATTTTTCAACTTCAACTCAAATTGGAAGTTCATATTGTGCCCTCAGAGGTGTTGACAAGATTCCGTTTTGAAAATTAATTTGTTACAAAGAAAGGGAAAACTAGTCTTGGCTGTAATTTTTTGCAACCTTTCAATTTTGGTTTTCTAATTTCTCTAATTTTTGCTCATAAAAAGATAAAGTTTCAATTATTTTTGTTGTTCAACATTAAAATCCTAATTTATTCTATTCAAAACTCCTCACGTAGATTGACTCCAAATTCCATCACTCTCGAGATGTGAGTCTTTCAATGTTGACATTCCTGCAAAAAAATCGCATAATCTGAACGGTCTCCCTCCCCTCGTCATACCATCATCCTCCTTCCCCGAGACGATAAAATGATATAAAGGGGGGTTTTCAATATACCATCGAAGGGAATTTGTGAACAAAATTGTGTGTAATTGGACTCAATTTCTTGATTCGAGTTTATTGTACGGAACAGGTCGACTGTTGTACATATTTACGGCAAACTGATTAGGCAATTTTATTAACATCTTTCGTTCGTGTAAATCAAGTCAAGCAACTTTATTCCATCTCATTAAAAATGAAGTCCATGTAGGTAAATATTGCGTCATTCCCCAAAATAGAACTATCGAGTCTGGAAGATTAGGACGAAAATCATGATGGTTATTTTACAAGGTAGTTCGAGGTGAACTCGTGAAGAAATACTGGGAGCAAAATCGTAAGTGAGACTTTATTCTTGGATCGAGTGGATTTGATGCACCTCTTCCACCTTCTCTCCCTCCTACGGTCGAATTTATTGAATATGAGTATGACCTGGTGACTATTTAAAATGCACCTCATTCAAAAGTGGGATGGAAATTCATTTCCTTCATTTTTTGAAAATATTTTTCTGTTGAAAAATGTGGATTGCTATTCACTATTTCAGTCTGGAATACGATGCAATCATCGCTTTCATTAAATCTGCTAAAATGTGCAACCTCGAGACGCTGATTTCTCATCTTTCAAACTCATTAGCTTTCGAAGAAACTTGAAATATAAGGTGATTTTACAGCTTATCCAATCGACGTAAGTTGTTTAAAAAAAAACAACAACAACAAAAAGCTTCTCTTAGTATAGATGGGGAGAAAAACGTCGAGTAAACAGAACCCGCGCAGACTGCCGAGAAACCAGAAACGTGGGTCGAGAAATTGATTCTATTTACCTTACTCATCGACATACCTACCTTTTTGTTAGATGGGCGAGCTCGTTTTAGAAATTTAATTAAACCTTTTGATGTCGTCGTGTTTCATTCGGCGATAAATGCATCGACGTTGTTCGTCAAGTTGAACGCAAGAAGGTCCCACCTGCACCGCTCGTACGCTGCTAGTGCCATTTATAAAGTATATAAGGTATTCTAAAAACGAAGACAGCTTTGTGTCTGGTTAAGATTATCAGGTAGTTGGATCCTCGCGTTGGCTGTTCGCGGATATTCACCGTGTGCCTCGTGCCTCGTATATACTCGCTGGTCGTAAATCAGTTGCATGATTAAGAAAAAGCAAGTCAAGGAAGAGAGTCGTATATTACGAGAATAATTATAACGATTCCGCAACCCTCAATACTGGTAATAAATCTAGAACCGGGTGTCGGATACCCCTCTTCTCTTTCTCACCCTTTCTCTTCATCGTAGGTATGTACTCGCACCGCCGGTACTACTGGTATCCACGTATATTTCAAAATACTGCCCCGTACACCGATATAACTAGCCCGAGAATTGTTAAAAACATAGCAGTCCGGCTGAGAAACGTGGAGGGGGGTGGTGCTCGGTGAAATGTAAATTGTAAACCATTGCTTTTATATTCAATTAGAAGAAATATAGGTACGTTCGCGTTAAACAAAGACAGCTCGAACCCTGTTCCAGTTCTCGTAACAACGGTAATTAATTTATATTTTAGAAGGAATAATCATTCTCGCGAGTTAATTAATTCGCCAGGTCGATTTTTGGCATTCTTATGTATAGTTATTCATTTGACGCGCAAGAAAAATAACCAAAGGGGGTTTCTCAGACTCGCAATGAACAAACTCGAATACATAATAAACGAGAGAATTGTTTTAAACGCGAATGTATTTTCTTTTTCTTTTATTATGAAAATTTCATCGAGATCGTTTCGTCTTTGGCGAGCCTACGTGAATTTTTCTCATTTCTTACCCCCGCATTTTTTTTTGCCCGCGATTGGTACGAGACGATGGTCAATTCAAAGGGTTTAGATATCAGCGTGGGATGTACTATAAGTGTAGGTTTTGTATTGATAAGAAATATCCCGAAACTCGATGCATATTTTTTGGTAATACGTTTTCGATAGCTGCTATCGAAGAATGATATAAGGATTTTAAAGTCTTATATCATGACGTCATTCGGTGTGAAAAATTGCGCCAGGTCATTTTTTCCCTTTTTTTTCATTTCACGCGAATAAATTTAAGCGTTACCAAATTTCGAAGAATTCAAAGGTCAAGATGTAAATTCAAATTTTTTTCTGTGTGAAAAATATCAGCTTTATAATTCCAAAGCATAAAAATTTTTTTGTTAGTGAAGGACATCATTATACGGTGAATATTTTTACTGTACAACAGATTTTCAGAAATGAGATTTCCTTATTGTGATGGTGAATTATTCATGCATATCTAAATTGGGTTTGAAATTCCTTTTTGATATTTTCTAAGATATTTGTTTACATTTTGGAAAGAAAAAATTGATTAAAATATGACCCTAATTTTGAGAAATTGAGAAAAACAGCAACAAGAAAACAAACAAAAACTGACCTATCTTTGTAAATCACGAATACTGAAAAATAATTAATTTGTTATCGAGTTAATGCGAGAGATCTTTAACGTGATGAAAAGTGCTCCAAAATACCTCCCACGCGCAGACCTTATTACTTCCAATTATACTATACAAATTAAGTGAATTTCAATAGAAATATCCCTATCGACGATACATACGCTTTCGCCAACATTTTCGTCATCTTTTCGCCTTGATGGAAGCGAAAAGTAAGGTTTTCGCTACGCTGAATTCTGAACCAGTTGGGCGATACCGAAATATAGACGATTCGCGATGGTTTTATTAGTGGCGGCAGCGAATACTTAGAAATTCGCGATCGTCAACTTGTTTTTTAATGCTGATTTAACAATAAAATTATCTCACAGCGATTCGCTGTGTATTCGTTACAAATATTCGCCAACATTTGAGATGCGAGGTCACGTCAACATCCGGTTGGTCGCTGGTCTTACCGATAATCTATTAATAACTCGCATTCTTCAACTGATTACCCAACTGTCGAACTGGTTTTATGTTTTACAGCATGACAAACATCCAGTGGTCAGTTTAGTCAGTTATGAAGTTGATGTAAACGCGTGTTGTAACGATTTTCGGAAACGTAGTGTTAATTTTTTTTTTGTATTTCAATCAGTCTGCAATGTGCATGCTGTGCTATAGTGTAAAAGTTTAGTGCAAGTGTGTAATATTGTGTAGTGTAAAAGTGTATGCTAAAAGTGTAGTGAAAAAGTGATTTTTAACAAAAACAATAACTGTGCATACATGTGTTTCCCTAATTACTTGAAGTGAAAATTGAATAAATGTTTCGCCATGGCACCTCCTCTCTGGGCCAGTGGCTTCCCTCTCCCACCCCACCCCCATTTGCACCAAGGCAGGGTTAGGACTTCAAAAATTTTTGGTTTGAGTGGGACAAGTGCTTGTGAATTGGACTGTGAGGGATCGATTGAGGTTAGTGTGTAATATACCTGTGTGATAGATTGAAGTGGTTGGAGGTTTTTATTAAAAAAAGAAAAAGGGGGAAAACGTAATTTTGGGGTAGGTATTTTTCTAGGTAAACGGTAAGCGAAGTGTTCGCGAGTCACTGGCGATTTCGCCAGCGGTCCGGCAATCATTAGTGGCGAATTCGCTAGTAATTCGCCAAGTCATATCTCACAGCGAAACGAATATGCGGCGTTTCGTCACCAAAATATAGGCGACTTTCTGAGACTGGTACGCCAGCGAATTCGCGTATGAAATATCGTCGATAGGGATGCGGCGTAGTCGTTTACGTGGTGAAGCTCCTTTCGCCGATTAAGCAATTTATCGAGCATTCGACTATGGTTATTCGCCTACTAGGAATTTTAAAGGGGTACATTAATCGAAGGGCATCGTAAATAGGCAATTTATCCAGCTTGTGAGTGATGATTTGCGTACTTCAAAGGCGCGGAATAGAAGGTGTACGAGACAAATTGTAACTCATTTTTCAACGTTTCGCTGTCTCTTTTCCCCTCTGCCCTTGATTTCTTTTAGAGGAAAGCTTAATACGGAGGATAAATTTTAACTATCATCGTATCGAGGGTGATTTGAAAATTGCGTGATTACGATAATAAGTTAAATTGGACTATTGGCCTTTCGCAAACGCGAACAGAAGCGTGAATATGAAACAAAAAATTGAATAAAATGAGAAAGAAATATGTAATCGAGTATACCTACCGAGTTTTACGAACAGGTGCTCAATTTGGATAGTCAACTGCAAATTAACACGTTTCTACGATCACGTGATATGAAATAGGTGCACAAAGGTAATTTAGAAATAATCGTTTATCATTTTTTTCTGGCATGACTGCTCTACTTACTTATCTATGTGTATGCGTTGGTAGGTACATACCTACTATTTGGGAGAGTCTTTGTACTTTCCCCTAACTCGATCATTTCTAATTGAAACAAAAATTGTTGATATTTTAGGCTCACAACAAGATACTCGTATCGATAAGTCACGTCTCACTAATCCTTGTCACGCTGGCTTTGAAAAATGAAACAAAAAAATTGTTGAGTTAGGCCCTATGCATTGGCAGACTTTTAAAAACTTGGAAAAAATGATCAATTTCTGATATAAAAATACTTAAGTACCTACTCGATTTTACAAAGTTTTGTCTGCGTTTTAAGAACTTGCAAAAAATTGAAATAGGTTTTTCTTAACATTATGTGGGATTTTTAAAAATTTTGAGAAATTTTTCGTCTGCTTCAAAACTGAAGATAATGTTTGATAAATTGTTGGCGATTCTAGATGAATTTCTGCCTACTAGGTAGTAATTTTTGGTAAATTACTGGAAGTTCTTTGGTAAATAACCGGAAATTTTTAATTAATTGCTTCCTAGTAATTATTTGTAAATTTCTGGTAATTTTTTGGCAAATTACCAGTAAGTAACTTTTTTTTTTGTAAATTACCAGTAGGTAATTTGTCTGTGGTAAATAGCAAAAAATGTCAAAAATTGTCATGTGATGAGGTGGCCTGAAAAATTAGATTGTGATATTTGAAAAAAAAATGAATTTGAATCATCACTTAATTTGGGAATGGAAAATTACCTACTTACCTAAAATGAGTACGCGAATTTTCAAAAAAATATTCAGAGATGTAGATAAAATATCAAAAAGTCAAATTGATGAAAATTTGTCATAAAATTCCATTACTTAAATTTTTTTATGCTTCTCTTTCTCAAGTTGTTTCGAAAACATCCACCAGAAGAAGATAAATTAATTCCCTAAAACGCAGCATTTCATTAATTTTTTTTGACATCATTGACAGCTACGAAGAGAAATTTTCTCATCATGAAACACTGGAATGAAAGAGGCTCAAATAACGAGAGGGTTTTCAACTTCAAAGAAATCAATTTTAGAATTTTCATAATTTCAGTTGACGTATAAAACTGTATACCACTTCCACGAAGCATCAACATTTTCCAACCAAAAAAATTTTTTACTGTGATTAACTTTCAGAAGGTAAAATTTTATAACAAATTTCTATCAACTTGAATAGGTAATTGTTTTGAGGAAATTAGGTAAGTAATCTTAAGATTTTTCTACCTTTCGAAATGAGTGGCAGCTTAAATTCAATCCCCTCCCCCGTAATATTCAAGTCCAAGTTCTCACATGAGTGCTGCAGCATTTCTGTTCTCATTCCATATCGAAAAAATGTAATCACGAAGTTTTGATACGCAATACGCATAATTGATCATTTTCCGATTTTCACGAGTTGTACCAACAGCCTAAAAAAATCCTTACAAGAAAATTAATCCAAGCAAAAAATGTTGAGTTGGGCAAAACTAAATCGAAAAAACAGTTGAAATGCATTCTTAGATATTTGGTGAAATTTTTGAAAATCAAATTTGGGCCAAAAATGCAGAAAAATCTAATTTTTACCAAATTGATTAAGACAGCTGAAACTTGATACTTGCACAATTTTCAACTCCTCAAATCAATTAGAATCAGTTCTGAACCGTTTTGAGCAATTCTGGAGCCTGTAGTAGATTTTTGAATGAAATATTCACCAATTTTCCAAAACAGGTTTCTGACGGTTGAAATCGTAAGTACATATAATTTTCGAAATACCTGGCAGTGCTATTTAACCAGTGCCTAGAAGAAGGAAAAATCCCGGATGAATGGAATGATGCTGAAGTGGTTTTGATTCATAAAAAGGAAGACAAAGCTGATATAAAAAACTATCGTCCATTAAGCCTACTTTCCAATATGTACAAATTATTCACAAGGATAATTACCACAAGGCTAGCAGAAAAGCTTGATGAAGCTCAACCAGATGAACACGCAGAATTCTGGAAGGGAATAAGAAGCACAATTGACCATATTCATTCATTTTATGTGCCAGATCATCGAAAAAACCAATGAAATTAGAATGCCCTTATGTTTATCATTCATTGATTTTGAAAAAGCATTTGACTCGTTGAAAATGGTGTCTATGATGACAGCTCTTGAAAAGATTGGAATTGATCCTGCTTACCTGCGTGTGATCGAGTATATCTACAGAAATGCTACAGCTTCTATTACAGTCAATGGAGAAACAGCAAAAATAAGGCTCAGAAAGGGAATAAGACAGGGAGATGCCCTCTCACCTAAATTGTTCACAGCCACACTCTATAACAGCATCAGAGATATACCATGGGGAGGAGGAGGACTGGAGACCTCTGGAGAAAAATTGACCCATTAGCTATATGCTGACGATGTGGTGCTGATAGCACAGGATATGGACGAACTTCAGGGAATGCTGGACAAGGTGACAGATGCATGTCTAGAAGTAGGACTGAAAATGATAAAAAGAAGACTAAGACTATGTGCAATGGGTTTGTAACTGATAAAAAATGTGCCTAGCTGGAGGATGATGAAATTGACGAAATGGTTCATGGATTTGTGTACCTGGGCCAAGATATGACAATGAATAACAACTTCAACAGAGATATATCCAGGAGAATAAAGGCATCATGGGCAGCATACTCGAGGCTGCGAGGAATAATCAGAGAGAAGACAATACCAATATGTCTGAGAAGGAAGGTGGCCAACCAACGCATCATCCCAGTAGCCTCATATGCTAGTGAGACATGGGCATTGACAAAGAGGCTGGAAGATTGAATTGTCAAGATGCAGAGACGCATGGAGCGATCGATGCTGGGGATAACACTGTGAGACAAATGGACAGTGGAGAAAATTTGGGAGACCACGTGGATGACGGACATCATGGAGACAGCTAAGCGGAGTAAGTGGCACTGGTCTGGTCATGTTGCCAGAGGGGGGGGGGGGTCAACGATGGGTGGTAACGACTACTCAGTGGAGATCAGACAGAAAACGTGCACTGGGGAGACCAAAACGGAGACGGAAAGATGAGATATGAAAATGTGATGGAGGATGGTGGAGTACAGCCCAGGACCAGAGCTCGTGGAAAGAAGTTGGGAAGGCCTTCATCCAGCAGTGGATTGAGAAAAAGGGCTAAAAAGAAGAAGAAGAAAAAGAAATCTGATTTTGTAAAAATGTTGTACAATCGCTCGAATTGGTCGCTATATAAGAGGCACCAATCAGATTTATGCATGCTGAGGTCAATTTTCATGTTTTTTGGGGGGGGATTTGGGTACCATTTTGTGAAAAATACAACTTTGGTCATGTGGGTCACCAAAAAGTACCAATCACTCTTATACGTAAGTACCTACTTCTACTTGAATCAATTTGAATGGTTTTTATGGAACCTTTTAAAAATCTGGAATTTCCAAAATGACTTGGAACCATCTTCAATCAACTCAGAATGTTGAAATTAGGATATAAAGTAAATTTCAGCTTTCTGATTTCATTGGGTAAAATTTTGTACAAATCAACTCTTAAAAATCTGCAGGAAGTTCCAGAACTCTTCGAAACAGTTCGAAACCATTTTAAATCAATTTGAAGAGTCTAAAATAGGGAATAGATACCATTCCACCACCATTATCGCACCTCGATGCATTGGCACTCTTCTATCACAAATTGTGCATCGCAGCCCTCGCCAGTACTACAAAAATCGTTAATAAGTTGCCTACACACAACTTGGCAGGAATCGAATCGATCTCCTTAAAAATACTCGACCACGGTCCAAAATACATTTACGCTACATAAATTGCCTATACTACCCCGTTAACGCTTCATAAGTCACCTAGGTCGTATTTCAGAGGGATAACGCTGATCTGTATCTAAACCGCTGTTCTCCTTCGTGTGAAACGTTTTATCGAACGATAACTCTAAGAAAAAATATACTTTCATCTAATTACGTGCGGATTCGGTCGACCATACGTATATACGGACACCGTTGACCGTTTGAATTTCGCCGCGTCAACGAATTTCACCCGACGTTACGAGCAGTGTAGGTAGGTACTACTCGTACTACTACTATAGGTACCCGCTTTCATAACGAGTTTTTCTTTACGAACGTGGAAATTTCTTGGCCGAGCCGGGCAGACGCGTTACACCGCAAAAACGTGCTAAGTATCCAATTTGTTTAAATCATTTCATATACGAAAACGAGCGACGCGCGCGCTACTGAATGGTCAGGAAATTCGCTAAGTTCGCGGATAAAATTATATTTTATTCAGACACATCGTGCAAGTTTTTAAGTGTTGCGAAGTTTTTCATTAGAAATGCGCTTTCCTTTCCGTTGCTCTCGCACGGTCATCACACGGTACCGGGTTTTTAAAACGAATCGCGTTGCATGACTCGTGAATACCAACGATATACATTATGTGTTTTTCGGCGAGAAAAACACCACCGAGACGGAGACATACCTACAGCAATATACCACACTCTCTAATACGATGCATAGATAACGTCTGCACGAGTATCTGAAATAAGAGCAAAGTTTGTCGTTTATACTAGTTTCCAAACTAGTATTCGGGCGTGTTCGCCATCCTTCCTCGGAACAGTATCAAGTCTGAGCCGCATATATTTTAGAACTAGGTACATACATTTATACATTTCTATTGCATGTAATTCAACCAGAATGGTGACTATAGTGAGCGTAGAAGAGTACACGTACACTTATCAGAGTCATTTTAGAAATTACATACCGTTGTCTCAACCGTTTTGACTTATGTACCACTGATCAAAATTTACCAAAAGTTATTTATCAGTAATTTACCAGAGAGTGATTAGGTACGAGTACGAGTGATTTACCAACAATTTCAGGGAAGTAATTCATCAAAAATTGCCAGTAGTTCATAAAAATTGTCAATTTACTGAAAATTATCAATAGGGAAAATGTGAAGTAATTTATCAAAAATTTCCAGTAATTTACTGGAAATTACCAATGTACCAAAAATTACCAGGAAGTGGTTCATAAAAAAAGGTCGGTAATTTACCAACAAATTATTGGTAGTTGAAAAAAATCACAGGTAATTTGATAAAAAAAATTACTGGTCCACCAAACGTTAAAAAATTGAAATTTTATCAAATTTTTAAAATTTTTTTCAGCTTTTTTCTTTACAAAAATTGATTTTAAAATTGAAAATAACTATCCGAGTCGTTAGTTATAAATCGACAATTTATTTTTTTTTTGGAAATATGAAGTGTTTGTGATCCTTGTGATCTTATATTTTTCTTGATCGTCGTGGTCCTCGAGCGAATCTTGTAAATCCTTTAGTTTTTCGATCCACGTGGTCCCAAAATAGATCTTGTGGTTTATTCGGTCTCTCTGATGCTTTTGGTACGCAGGGTTCTCGTGGTTTCTGGGGTCCTTCTGGCCTTTAAGATCCTATAGCCGTAGTCCCTTTCGTCATTGTGAATCATCTTGACTTATTTTTTATTGCTACAAGTTGATTTCGGATTCATCTCATTATACAAGTGGCACAATTTCTATACATATTTTTTTCCATTAAAAAATTTGAAAAATTGCAAAGAAGTAGATATTCTTTCGGAATCGAGTGGTAAATATTTTTAGAGCGGTACATCGAATTTTTCGGAAAACGAAAACTACCTACGGGGCATTACATTGAGAACTACTGGTATCAAAAATGACATTCTTGAGATATCGTTATATTTTTGAACAACGAAAAGTATCTTTTAACCTTATTTTTTTCGCGATGATCTACTCCTGCACCCCTTTGGACCCCTGTGCATTCAGGAAACTAAAGGAATAAGTTGTCTATTTGATTTCTTGTAGGCGTGAAGTATATCTCGTTTTACTCGAATGTAATCTAAAATATGGCAAAACAGACATGTTACAGTAACGGGAGTTGTCTACATTTCGCATGTCAAAAAATTGAACGTAATCTTTTAGCTTGTCATTTTTTTCACCTGATTATTCACGAATGTGATTAAAGGTTGTAAAATTCGCGTGTGCGTATATAATGTGCTTATAAATGTATAAACGTCGAGGCTCGAGAGTCGACGAGAGTAGGCTACACGAACGTTGTGGGAAGAAAAAGCTTTTGGAATGAATTGAAGGAATTTCGAATATAAAAGGCAAGAATGAAAAATAAATTTATAACAAAACCCGAAAAATATCCGAGTCGAGCCTGTATGAATAAAATAGGTCGAATCAAAAGGAACTTTTGCACATACTCGAGAGGGTTTCTCGTAATTTGTGATTCGAGTGGCGATGATAAAGAGGAAAGAAATGGTTTATATGTAACTCCATGTTCATTCATACAGGGTGTCCCGGCGCGGAGTAATGCCCTTTCACCAGTAACATAGGCAACCCATTCTGAGTACAAATATACGTATTTGTCTACCCTAGGATTTGAAGGGGCTGAGATTTACTCACTTGAAAAATTTTTGTATTCGATTTTGCGTGGAAATTTTGACGCTGTATTAAAAAATCACTCTCAAAAAAATTCTTTCTCGAAGAAAAATTTAATTTTTTTTTTGTATTTTGTACCTGCAACAATTTTCCTGAACTTGGTCCGATTTTTCTAGGCAACATTTTTTTTGAGAGTGATTTTTTAACGCAACATAAAAATTGAAAAGAAAAATTTTTCATGTGAGTAAATTTCAGCCCCTTCAAATCCGAAGGTAGGTAAACCTACATATTTGTACTCAGGATGGGTTGCCTATGTTACTTATGGAAGGGCGTTATTCTGTGCTGGAACACCCTGTACATTGAAGATGGAACATTATATGTAGTATACGCAACCAGATGGAGCAACCGAGTCAGGAAGCGTGTAAACTGAAATACCTGTATAAGAAGATACGAGTACGAAAGTCTCGTTGGCGAATTTAATCGTGTTATTGAATACAAATTTGAAGGATATGTGCCTATGTGGTGACAATAAGAGGATGACTTTTATCAACTTTTTGTCAACTGTTATTGGGCCAGAGATTTACAAATGGTGGGTGTCTATTTGCTATATTATTACGACGATGATGTGCGTATAAGTGTGCCCGTTTATTATATCGCCTTATATATGACGAAAATGCTGGATGCTTTTTAAAGCGATGGTAGGTATTATAGCTGTGTATGAGAAGAATGGCGCGTCATGTCATTATTTCGCGAGAGCAACCAAATAAAGGTGAGAGGTGAATTGAAATAATGCTATACAATACACCGAAGTATATTTTACGCGAACTGCGGTTTGTATAGCTTGAGAGCGAACACAGTAGAAGAGGTAATTTAATTCACCTGACTCGGGAAACGATGGCAGAGAGAATTGTGGCCCGAAGAAGGAAACGTTATCCGAGATATTTTTTAATTTGTGTTCACTGCGAGTGCCCCCCTCCCCCGGATCAACCCCACTACCGTATCATTGCGTTGCAATATTAATCATCGAAAACGTCGTTGACCTTCTCGTTGGCGCAACCCTTTTGTGTTTGAATAAATGGGCCTTATATACAGGGCGTCCTGTCCGCGCCCCCGAGATCGCTATAAACCGGAGCCGAAGGAAAACAATAATTTGTTTCCGGAAACGTATCAACTCAACGGCGGCTGTGCGATTATTTCGTGTACTACTATTAACCATTTATATGACAATAATTAATTGCTAATATTTGCGTACCTGGTTGCGTGTTCACAGTTTCGCCGATCGTGACTTTAAGACTGGGAAGCACGCTGAAAGCTGACGACATTAAGGAAGGCGATGACGTTTATTTCGAATGTCACGTCAAAGCGAATCCTCCTTGGAAGAAATTGAATTGGTTACATAACGTGAGTATAAACTGCCATAGATACTGAGACGCCATATTGCGTACAATTACGTGACGTTGTCTTAAATTAGGTATATGATTTTTTTCACGCGCCGAAGGTTTGTACGTGCGTGCGCACGAGACACGCGTGAGAAGAAATTTGCTAGAGAATAAATAAGTGAAAAAAAACACATCGCAGATTCCACGGAGGATTTTTTCGGTTGAATTACCTGAAATTTTATGATTCTCAGCAGTTATACTCTATTATTGACTTTTTGCTGGAAATATGTTGACAGCATAAATACCTGTATTTAATTTGTTTCTTCCCGCCATCCCCCCTCAATATCCCACTTCGAGTAAATGGAGCAGCCTATACAGCACAACTGGAAAAAATGCTTCAGAAATTGAAGTTGGATGGCATTTTCACTCCCCAAAAATTCAGTTCGCTTTTTATAAGTATCCAATTTTTAAAATGTCTCATTACCCAAAAATGATCTAAAAAGGTTAGTAGTGGACATTGCCTTCATTTCGAATGTTTAGATACCTCTGCTGACCTGTTAAACAAGGAGCTATAGTGCTCCATAAGTGTGATTTTTGGGCAAATGCCATCGTGATAACACCCCTCGAGAGGGTATCGTGTACAAATGAACGTGTACCCTTATTCCGAATTGGGTACTCAGGCTAACATGTACATTTTGTACTATAAAGGACATAATTTCAAGGCTCTTCAGCCGAAGTTCAGGAAAAACAGATCGCACAATGTGGGGCAGTTCAATATTTGAAATTCGCCCTCACTCCAACTTCGAGTAAAAATTCCACGGTTGTAGAATTATTCAAAATCCACCGTGTGACCAATCATACAAGTAGGATAAAATTTGGCGATAAATTTAGATATTTCAACGAAAATGTTTTTTAAGCATTTCCCAAGAATTTTGAGTACAAAATTGGGTCATGTTTTTTGGGATTCTGAAAAAAGTGGCATGCGACCTATAAATGGGTTAAAAGTTAGCAAGAAATTCAAATATTTCGATGAAATTTTTTAAAGAATATTGAAGAATTTCAAGCCGGAAGTTTGGTTATGATTTTGAGGACTTTTGTTGAAAATGTTGTCTTGCTACCAATCAAAATGGATTGAAATTTCATCAAGAAATTAAGAATTTCTATCTCAACTTTTTTGAGCACTTCTCTAGAATGTTGACCCCAACATTGAATCAGTTTTTTCAATGGATAATAATTTCTAAAAATCAACCAAATTTTTAGCAAAAAATTCACAAATGTGATCAAAAAAAATTTTGATAAAAATTATCGAAGTCTTTGCGAAATTTTAATACATTTTGATTAATCTTATGGTAGTTTTTCAAAAACCCCGAAAATCATGACTCAGCAATTTTAGGCTTGGAGTTCTTCAAAAATTCTCAAAAAAAATTTCGCGAAGTACCTACTTGAATTTTTCGCAAAATTTTAAAGAATCTTGATACATAGTACATATCGCACCTCGGGAGTTATAAGCACATCTCAAAAAAGTGAAATTTTACAGGAGAGTGATTTTCTTTTTTTAAAAAACTTGATTCATTATTTTTATCAACTAATAATTAATTGTGAGGAATGAATAGCATCTCGTTTTAAAGATCTGGTATCCTACCTTCGTTTAGCATAAGAACACTTTGAAAAAGAAAATCTTAAAGAGGAAATATTTCAATGTTTGGAAAACATTTTGAGTTAGAACCTTTCATTAAAGTTGATGTGGAGGCAAAAGGAAGCGTCCAAAAAAATTTCATGATAACGAAGTTGTAGAGAATTAAATTTCCAATCGACATAATGTCGTTAGTTTTTTTCTAGAGTGCTTAGTTTTTGAGTTTTTCTCAAAAAACTAATATTTCATTATATGTGCAAATTCATTTTTCTGAAAAGTGATCAATTTAAAAATTTTTTTCCATTTGGTACAAACCAATAAAAAATGCACTCCTTGTGACTATTTCTAACTGACAAACATTCAAAACAATGAAAACTGTTTGTTAACACTTTTACCTTATAACTCCAAACAACTTGCAATGTTGTTGGGATTTTGAGTTAGGCCATTTGGGTTTTTTACATGATCTAGATAATGTACCCAACTCAAAGTGTAATTTTTTGGTTGAGGGGGGGGGGGTCATACAAACCCCAAAAATGCAAAAACGTCAAAATCAATTTTTTTTGAGATGTGACCTTATTACTCCCGAGGTGCGATATGTTACAAGGTAATTTTTCCAAAATTTCAAAGAAATCATAGCTCAACTATGGACTTGAAATATTTCAGAATTGCTCAAAAAAAATCATCAAAATAAGTATTTGAATGCGAAATTACATATAATTTAACGCATTTTAGTTGGCCATATGATTTTTTTTTAAATCTCGAAAATCATGGACTAATTATACCTATGCTCAAAATTACTCTTTACAAGTGCTCAAAAAAATTTGAATGAAAATTGTTTATTTTTGCCAAAATTCTAACTCAACTTGATGAATATTAGCATAACAACTTTTTCAAAAATCAAGAAAGTCTTACCTCAATATTGACCTAAAAATTCTTCAAAGTTGCTCAGAAAACAATTTAATTGCACTTCATCAAATTTTCGCGAAATTTTAACCATTTTGATAGGTTGCATGAAACTTGATCAAAATTCCCAAAAATCAATGACCCAACTACGATCTCGAAATCCTTCTAAAATTCTCAAAAATTTCCCAAAAACATGCTGGATGAAATATATTTTTTTTTGTGGAAGGGATGTAGTAGAAGCAAGCTTCAAGCAAGTGACCCCGGCAAACATAAGATAGGTACCTACTAAGATCTCTCGCAAAACTTTGCACTCCCCACCCCCGCACACGCCTCTCTGAAAAAAGCCATTCACACCATCACTACAAGCCCCACTTCACACGTCCCTGACAGATTAATACATTTCCACATATTTTTTTTATTTTTATTTTTTTTAATTAAACATGAAAACATACAATCTTAAACTAGGATGGAAAGGAGCCTGTATGAGTCCTGATCAGGTTCACAGCAGAGATGGTGAGGAGCAGGGGCCCCATTCAGTGGCTACCAACCAGCGGTGTCTTGCCTCCAGGCAGAAGGGGAAAGTTTGCTGTTACTGCTACGAAAGGACACCATTGCACAATATTAAGTACATAGAAAAGAGTATCTGAAACACTTTGACATGTTTATTAGTTTCAAGCATGGTAGATATACATACAATGTGAAACAGTAATATAGCACAACAATATACAGTGGAACCTCGATAACTCAAAATCCAAGGGGTGTGGTCATTCATTCGGCTTATAGAGGTTTTTGAGATAATCAGTTTCGAGTTATGCAGATAGTAAGATTTTGAGAGCGTTCGAGTTATAGAGGCTCTTACGAAATGAATGAATTAAGAGATAATATGTAAGTGCATAAAAGATAAACGTATGAATTGAAATATTTGAGTTACAGAGGTAAACTCCAGACAACGTACGACTCATAGAGGCTTTCTCACTATTTTCGGCAAAATTTTAGCTTCGAGTTACAACTCGTTTGTGTAGTCAATTTTGACTTATCTGAGTAAAGTTAACATTGAATGTTACGGAGATTTCAAAGGGTATGGAGGTTGGTTCGGCTAATAGAGGTTTTCGAGTTGGAGAGTTTTGAGTTATCGAGGTTCCACTGTATAGCACAAGGTGGATTCACAGGCTTGGTTGGCAAGGCACTCTTGTATTTGTTGTAGTCAGCTTTATGTTAATCAACGAGTTGTTGAAATTGAGATGGAATAGATGGATGGTGAGTTCCAGCAGCCTGAAGGCCCCTGTTGCATATCAGCCGCTAATTTGGCACAAGGATACATATGTCCCATGAGTAAAAGAAATACTCGTGGACGTGAACGCCTATCAATGTGTGGTCCAAACAGCCAGAGTATAACCGCAGCAGCACCAGACACTGCCCAGATAATAAAGACAATAAGGAAGGATGTAAGCCCCACTATGGCATCACTGTTGTAGTATGTGTGACAGCATACATCAAAATCGAGCCGCATCACAAAGCTAAACTCTCATCTGATCTTGCCCTCATTTGCCCTCATCTTCCTACGAAATATTTTAATTTCTTGCAAAACATCTCAAACGCATTTTGATAAGTTGCATAATAATTTTTCAAAAATACCAAAAATCACAACCCAATTATGTGCTCCAAATTCTTGAAAAGAGCTCATATAAAAGTTTGAACGGAAATTTAATATTTTTGCTGCCCCTTTTTTTGATTCCATCGAAGGGTTTCTTCTCAAAGAAAAATTTAGGGAAGAAAGGTTTTTAAGCATTGAAAACTGAAATGAGAAAGGAATTTTTAAAAAATTAACAATTTCCTTTTTTTTTAAAAAGAACCTCAGCCAAAAAGTACTGATCCAAACTACATTCATTAAACCTCAAAAAATTACTCTAATCAAAGAATCATAAAAAAGTGATCACTCCATGGTTCTTGAAATTTTCAATGCTGAAAAATTTCAAAAGAAATATAGTATTATTTCTCAAAATGAAATTGATAAACAAATCGCAAGAAATCATTAAAAATAATAATAATGATACTCGTAGTGATACCTGCAGGATGCAACATTTCAAATTCAGATAAATAAGGATACGTTATTTGTAATAAATATTTCACAAATCGCCGCTATTATTTAAATTTCCCCAACCTATAAACAGCTGTAATGCAGTGATAAAGAAAACAAGGAAACAGTCTCGCCCTCCCTTTAATTACTCTATAGGGTCTCATAAGGAAGTCTCCAAGTCTACAGCACAGCTACCTCGATGGAATCTGCCTTCGCCACCATATCGTATTTCAAAGCCCCTCTGAATAATACACCAATTGGGCAATTTTATTTAATCTTAAACTTCTCAAAAACCAAACATCATTGCCTTTAAAGATATGTAGGTAACTCTACGTACGTACAGCAAATCGTAAAAGCTGTAAACACTTAAAAGGAGGGCAAATAGAAAAGCATGCCGCTCTTAACGAGTAACTACAGCTACTCGTATACGAGGACAGCACACTTTTCGAATTAAAAATCAATTCCGTTCAGAAATGTTAATAGATCGCGGGGCGTAATTTGCTGTGGAAATTATACCCTAACGATGTAATTTCCGAGGAAATTTCCATTACTGTAGACTTCTCGGCACCTGAGACACCAAGTCTACGACTAGAAAGCTCTGGCGTATAGTCGGAGTAAGTAGATACCTATGCGTAAGTAGTATAGGTATACGGTACCTATATAGTATACGGGCTCGTAAGTATAAAAATTCAACATCGAAAGCAGTCTTTTTCGATGCACCCGTTCTCGTGTTACCCCTGCGTACCCCTCGTACCTCAACAATTGACCCTAACCACTTTGTTAAAAAGCTTTCCGAAAGCATCTGCAAAATGTTCTGCACTAAAAGTTACCAATTTAGAGTACGATTTTTATTACTCCCTAGGTATGTATATATGCATTTTATCTCTCGGCGCGTAAAATCCGTTTAACAAGTTATACATTTATTCTGTCCCCAGTGCCAGACAACCCGGACTAGGCTGATTTCTTGCGAAGGAAATGTTTAAGCATATCGAAAGCATCTTCTTAAGACCCTTTCCGCGAGTCCTTTTTTCTTCCCTCGACTCTCTTTCCGTACGTCTTAGTAACTTATGTACGTTTTCCTGACTCATACTGTGTCCATGTGTGCTATTTATGACCTAAAATATACCTATAAATTTTACCCAAAGTTGTATTAATCACGCCAAAAGACATAGTTAATGTCGAAGGGTGCGTATAGCAAGGCACACAGCTGGGATAGTCTCATGTGAGCCTTTTTTTTATCAGTAAAAGTAGATTCCGCGAGTCGGAAATGTAAAAAAATGGACGAATACCTACTTACATATTAAGTTGACTTCAATTTTCAAAAAAAAAAAAAACTCCAAATGATGGTGTTTCTTTGGCTTATTTGAGATCGTTAAAATTTGAATTTCTGCAGAACAAGTTGCCCTACAACTGAATGAATAGCGAAGAAAAATGACACAACTTCTCCTCTTTCCCCTCCAAAATAGCTAGAATTTCTCCTAAAGCTTCATACGTAATATAAGAAGAGAAAAAAAAAACTCGAGTCTCGAACACGAGGCAACGCACAGACACAAAATAAAAGAAGAAAAAAACTAACTAATCCGCCAAACACTTAGAAACATATCAAGCTTTTTCAACTTTTCTTGATAGTTGAACAAAGAGCACGAAGAAGAAGACAGGAGGGAGTATAATGCAACAGAACAATTTTTGAGCAATGTCGCTCAAATTAAACGACGACGAACGAGCGCTATGAAAGCTTAGAACGCGACGCAACTTGTCAACTTTAATTTAAATTAATATCGAGTCGTAATTTTCATACAAATCTGCACGCTTTGACATTTGTGTTGAAAAATTAAAAAAATTGAAGAGCTCGCGGCCACCTTACTCTATTCTACGCTCTTTGAAACATGCGAAATGAAAAAAATTCTCCGACTACGGTTCTAAGCAAGCGAACGTTTTGAATTATGAAATTTAATTATAATTGAAATCTTTCGGCGAGCGAGTTGTACTCGTATTTGGTGGATTCCACAACATCGAGCTTAATCTTAATTTCGCTGCTCGCTGTAAAGGCATCGGTAACATTTTCTCAAAAGAATACACCAAAAGCTTGTCAAAACGTGATGGAAATGAGTAAAAGGTATACTTATATTTTTCTCAGCTTCGGAATTGAGACTAGCAAAACTAGGTAGTCAAAATTTTTTGTCACGAGTTTCAAAAATCATGCCCGAGTCGTCGAAATATGTATCGAGACAGCATGATTCTTAAGTAGGGAGTAAGAAAGGAAGATATTTGATTGAGCTTAAAATTTTCTAATTTTAAATTCAAAGAGGGAACAGGTTTATAAAATGCGGCGAGAGTTTGGTATTATCTGTTTGTTTTTGAAATCTTGGCGTTGGTATTTTTCGCGTTAAAATAAATCATCGAGAATTTTGAAGGTGAAAATAAATTATGTACAATTTTAATTAAATAATTGAATTGTGGCGGGACGTTGCAATTGAAAACTGGAAAATCGATGATGAAAAAAGCCTCAAATGTAGGACCCTAAATTTTTCAATCAAAGAATTGAAATTTGTACTTGAGCATACTTTGTTGATCTCCCAATTTGGAGAAAATTTTCAACTTTGAATATTATTAGCGCCTGTGAAATTCCCTTGTAAGCAGACCCCAAAGGCCCAAATTGATTAATTCAATTTTTGACAAATTTTTGAAAATTCAAAATCAACGATTTTTCTAAAGATATATGTAATAAAGAGCTTTCTTTTTTAATTAATGTTCATGCATTTTATATAAAATTGATATAAAATAGTTCTCAAGCTATAATGCCAACTCCCTGACGACCAAATTTCACCATTTCCAGCAATTCTGGAGCCTCCAGTACGATTGTTGAATTTCTCCAGAAGTCGCGGAAATTCATTTGGGCAGCTATGAAATCAAATGGTGGATATTTTCAACAACGAATAACACTACAGTTTTATCCACATTTGGGTCGATTTCGAAGCAAACACCTCGAGTGAATTTTTTGGTTGGAAGATAAAACAATTCGAAAAATCAAAAATTCACTATTCTTAGGGGAATTTTTCAAGTTTGTACCTATGAATAGCTGCATCTTGTTTTAAACCAACTTCCTGATCCAAATCTTACCTTTTCGTGCCATTCTGAAATCTCCAGTGCAATTTTCGATCACTCCGGAATTTTTGAATTCCTCCAGCAGCAATTTGGACAGCTAAAAAATGAATTGTGGCTCATTTTCGACTGCTTCAACGAGTTTATCACACGTTTGGGCCTATATGTAAGTAAACAGTTGAACACCTCGAGTGTGTTTTTTTGATCATCATAATTATAGCAATTTGTAAAGAAAAAAATTCAAAAATATTGGAAAAATTGAAAATCGTGCTGGAGGCTCCAGAATGCCCATTATTGAGAAAATACGGCCCCAAGAGTGGTTTAAAGAAAGATACGGTAATTTATCCAATTATCAAAAATTTCTCTTTCAACAAAGAAATTTTAAATTTTTTGATTTTTTGCCTCATAAATATGTTGGTAAAACAAACAAGGTACCTACTCAAGAAATTCGTTTCAAAATGGCCCCAATTATGAATAAACGCTCGAAACAAATTGAAAATAAGCTAAAAATCAATTTTCAGCTGCCTAAATTAATTTTTCAGACTTCCAAATAAATCAAAAATCATGCTGTAGGTTTCAGAATTTATAGAAGTGATGAAATTCGGCTTTGAGGGCATCGATATTAGCTTCAGAGCTGATTTCAATTGTATTCATCAAAAAAGAAGGTACACATTTTTCCGAAAAAAAAAGAAACGTATTTCAAAATCCTAAATTTGTCAAAAATGATTAAAAAATCATAAGCAGCTGAACTTTTGGTTATGATGTTTAAGGCCATGCTTTTTCCTAAAATCTCATTTTCATTCAAATCGGAGATGGAAACCTTGAATGATTTTTAAAGTAACATCTAGCCATCAACATCTTGAAGACGAAAAAAAAATTGCGAGGAAACCGTTTCAATCCTTCTACTACTTTGCACTAAAATTTACCCTACCGAAAGATCACTTCGAAGCCAAATTTTGAGCTGTCAAAGTTGGTTTTTCGATTTTTGGAAAATTTTTATAAACGGCCAAACTGGATTGTCCATTCCAAAGTTCCTTATTTATTTATTTTTTTTTGAAAGAGTCAAAGTAGATATAAAAATCTAAAAATCGACTCGACCTCGTTCTCTCAATCGATTGCAAGAATTCTCCAGACAATTTCGAACCTCCGCCAAAATTTGTTTGTTTTTTTTTCAGTTCACCGTAATCAATTTTCACTTCTAAAAATTCGATACACTTTTAAATTTTCATATTTGTGTTATGTGTTGATTTTTTTTTGTGGGGGGGGGGGGGGGTGTTTGAGGTTAAGGATTTGGAAATTTTAGGTGGAGGAGAGGGGCTATTGAAAAGCTCACATTTAAAACCTCTACTCACCAAAGTCAACTTCCTGAATCAATTGCGACAAATTTTGAGCCAATCTAGAGCCTCCAACAACAGCAAGATGTTGATTACAACGCTTTCTGTGCCGGTTTCAATGTGTATTGTACAATTGTACATGCTAGAAAAATGATCTTCAAGATTTCTTCTGTTTCCACTGCGATTTCTTATTAGTCTCGAAAAAATACGAAATCCTCATACAGCTTCTGGATTGCCAAATTATTGATCAAATAATAAGTTCACATTACATTTATCCAATTCTACTTGAAAATATCATGACAAAAGATAAAGAAAACCGAACAATGGTTTCAAAAATTTTCAAAACTCAAATTTGATTTTAATGAACTGCTAGTTTATACTTGAAGAAAAGCTTCTTGAACAATTGAAGAGCTCTATTCCAAAGTGGGTTAAGTCATTTTTTAAAAAAACACGTTTTACAGAGATTTTTACTTCAAAAGTGAGTTAAGTCATCGATTTTTCAAAGTGATTTTTTCTACAAGCAATTGTTCTATGACCAAAGAAAGGAAAGGTGCACCGACCTTTCGAAACAGAACAAATTTTAGCAACAAAAATTTTAAACGCATTTTTTGATGAAAAAAATGACTTAACCCACTTTAGAATAGAGCTCTTCAATTGGAGAGAATTTCATACCGGACGATTTGTTTCAAAGACAAAAGACAATATGGTACATAAAATTGAAAATTTATCTCCTCCCAAATTCCAAATGATCTTAGCTAACGTACATGTACCTACATGTGCATTTATAACGTATGTAGATACTCGTATCACCTAAATCGACTGAGAAGCTCTCCTTACACTGAATAAATTTCCGGAGACATTTTAATTTGGGTACGAAATTACTCGGTCGTTGCAAAGGAAAAACCCGACGTCTTCGTATTAAACGCGTACTATAAAACTTAAATACGCGCCCGGAGGCTAAAAAGCGCGCAATTTCGAAATTTAATTAAAAACATTTTAAGTCTCGTGAAAATTCACGCGACAATGTAACGCGTAACGTCTAACGCACTCTTAACATTACGCTTGATGGGATGCTGCTTCTTTGGTAAGATAAGGTGGAGGCGGAGGTCAAAAGCTGATCATCGTACACGTTCGAAGTTGACGCTCTGTTCGCCTTAATTACCTTCGTTTTGCCCTTGGCAGCTTTCTTGTATACTTTTTTACATGTTGGAATTTTTTCTCATGTAGAAAATTGTGGTCAATTACCTACCTATCAGATTTACCATTTTTTTCTTCCCGAAAACCAACATTTGTTTTTATTTTGATGTTTTGAAAGAAAAATTCTGTATAGTTTCCCATTTCCTAAAAGGTCCAATTGGTGATTTTTCCCTCTCAGATATTCGTTCAGAGCATGCGAAACATGAGCCACTACCCTCTCCTTCGCCTTAAGCTTGAGTTTCTTGGTGTTTCTTTGTCGTATTACTTACACATTAAAGACATGTCGGTTGTTGGCGCGCTAACGTGTGTCATCAAAGTAAGGTCCCCTGTTATTCGGCGTTCGTTGCGGACAAAGATGGCGAGAAAAAGCGAGAGAAAGAGGAAAGCACCATTGACGTCGGTCGGTGGTGCGTTCTTATACGCATCATTAAGCTCGAATGTATACCTCAATTATGGCGAATATTTGCCTACAAATTTTGCGTACGTGTACTTTGTGACCCGTACATGATGCGAATTCCTCGCATTAAGGGTAATTTTTATACGCCAAAAAGACGGGCCCATTTTTAACATAGACGCGAGCTATGCTTCCTGTATAAATGGTAGATTTCTTCGCTCGAATATCTTAGCTTATGCTTTGCTCAATGTAATCCGACGGTTGTGGGCGTTGGTTTATCCTACGATTAGAATTTCTAAATTGAAATTTTCTGTCTATTATTCCATAACCGATTGCAAAAGTGAATTGAAATGAAGGTAGGTTTCTTTTTTTTTAACGTTGATACTGGTACCATAACCCGGATGTATGCGATGAAATTAATTTACTTACGTATCCCATACGCGTATAGTCTAGTGTTTTTTTTTCAGAATTCATTTTTACCTTTTCGATAACATCGCGATGAGCCGTCACGTCATTCTGCAAATCTGTAGGAATTTTCATCGTCATCGTCCCAGCGAAAAAATTTTTCCACCCGCATGTATAGCTAGTTTTTTTTTTTTATTATTGGATAACGAGCTTTTGTGTATATTGTATACTCGTTGTAAATCACTATATACCTTTGCTGCAGCACAACGGCGAAAAAAATACAGCGAATTCCATCAGGCGAAAACAGCGAGATGTTATCGTTCCCTCCGGTTTCTCGTTGGGTTTTTTTGCCTCTGTTGTTGTCTATGCTTCTCCATTCTCCATTGTGTACCAATGGATATGTTGTGGATGGAGGCTTGCACGTTCATATATGTATACGATAAAACAACGACGAATCTCTCCGTATCTACACATAAATAATAAATACTTTGTTTAGTTTCGGAAACATTCTCTTGCATATAGGTAGCGGTGGAAAAAAAATGCTAACTAGGGTATTTTTTTCATAATATCACGTATTTGTACCATATATATGTATGTGTGTTTCATTCATTCATTGTGTGATTTTTGTCCTTTTTTTGCTACTATTATTATTATTATTATTATTATTTTGGTTTTATAGGGAGTGATAATGAATCACAACTCGACAGCCAGAGTGATCCGTAGCCATCATAGTTTGGTTTTGCAAAAACTCACTCGTCACAGCGCCGGTAGATATTCGTGTGTTGCTGCCAATTCTGAAGGAGAGACTTATAGCAATGAATTGACGTTCAGAGTGAAATGTAAGTACTCGTGACAAATACTTATCTATTTCTGTGTACAAAAATTTTCGGTTTTGAAACACTTGAAACTCAAGTTTGATCGACACGAATATGTTGCTGAAAACTCAAAATTCAACTCCAAGGATTTTCGTATTTCCTTCACCATCCATCATAATAACTGGTTCTTCGAGCGTTAACAAATAGTACAGTTCGTCGATTTTGCTCTGATAAGAGGACTGGTGAAGTTGTATGATAGATGTAGAAAAAGTTGCATAATCAGTTCGCCGTAAATCCTTACAACAGATATTCGAGCCTGTTTCATATCAACTCTGAAAAATAATCAAGTTGGGTCCTCTCAAAATCTTTGTGGTTGCAAAAGATTTGATGGAAGATTTTAAATCAGCAATTGAAATTTAAAAAGTTCTAAACTGAACTTTCAAGATAAGCTTGAAATTTTACCATGAATACAAAAGTTGGAATCTACTGTTTGAAAATTTGAAAAAATTACAGAATGATGATTTTTAGCTTCGTTTACAGCAAATTGATTTCTAAAATGAGATTTGAAAGTCACCAGGGAGGAGCACAAAAGGGTCCCTCTCCACATTGCCAGTCAGAATGTTTTTATAAAATGAGAAATGAAGTGGAGTGTCGATTTGCTGAATGAAAAATGCTGAGTTTACACTACAATAAATGAAAACAACGAGAATTGTGCCCAACAAATTTTCAACAAATTGATTTCTGAAATGAGATTTGAAAACTTATGATGCGCTGGAGTAGGTACAGAAGTTCTTCCCTTTGATCAAAAATGTTTTTCATAAATGGAAAATTTACAAATTTTCAAAAATTGAATTTTCTATGCATCTTTTAGGGGAAAAGGGCTAGTAATATAATTAGACCAAGTGAATCATTTACTAAAGTACCTACCTAAGTTTTTTAACTGGATACACCGTTTTTTCATCTTACTGTTGCAAAAACACTCAGCATCATCTTTTGCTGAGATTGTCGAATTCTCACTCTGTGCCAAAAATAGAAAAGCATCTCGCCTTTTGTCAAAATTTCCTGAACATCTCGTTCACTGCTGAAAAATGCTAAAATTGTTATTTTTTTTGAAAAAATCCCAACAGTCGCAATTTTTTCCAAAAATTATCCAGAAGTACCAATTTATTGAGAGAAACTGCCAAAATTTTGCGTTATTTTTACTCCAAAGTTGAAAATAAAATGTTGCTTTTTTAGCAAAACTTTAAAAAAAATATCATTGTTTTGCCAGTTCTTGGCAAAAAGTTCTGCTTTTTGCTAAATTGTCAGTTTAGCTTTTTGCAATAAGTTGATTAAAATTCTCGTATTTTCGCAAAATTTCTAAAAAAAAATCAATTTTTCCCAAAAAAATTAGGGTACTCAAATGTCTTTTTTTTTTACCAAAACCAAAGGTTGCAAAAAGTCTAGCTTTTTCAACAAAAAAAAAAAAAAAAAAAAAAAAAATCAATCAAAAATCCACCTTTTTGCTTAATTTGCCAAAATCATGTTTTTTAACAAAAATTCTCACTTTTTAGCAGCAATTGTCAATTTTTTTACCCTTAAGTCTCACTTTTTATGCCAATTATTCCCACAAGGTCTTGTTTTTTCCTAAAAATTGTCAACAATTTTCGCTTTCTCAAAAATTGAAAAAATTATTTTAAAAATTAGGTAGGTATTTATTATTTTTTGCCAATAATTGTCAAAAAGTTCTGCCTTTTTCTAAAATTGTTTAAGTTTTGCTTCTTGTTTAATAAGTAATTGACAAAAATTCTCACTTTTCAGCAAAACTTCTTAAAGAAGTTCAATTTTTTCTCAATATCATCCAAAAGTCCGCTTTTTGTCAGAAATTGCCAAAAATCCATTCCTTTTGCTAAAATTGTCAAAGTCTCGCTTTTTTCCATTTTTTTTTCTTTTTTTTTCAGAAATTGCAAACATTCTCAATTTGTTGTCAAAATTTTTCAAAAAGTCTCGCTTTTTCACCAAGAAGTTACAAAATAAGTCAAATTTTTTTGAGAAACCAAACCATTTCAAAATGATATGTTCTGGTTTTTTTTTTGGTCAATTTTGTTTCATTTTGTAAGTAAAATGTTTGGTCACTTTTTTAGAGGAGGGGAGTGGAATTGAGTACGAGCCCTGAAAATGAACACAACAGAGCTAAAAAGGCTGCAATTTACGCACCACTTCTTTCGCCTTATCTAGAGCCTCTACTAAAAGTTGACCTTTTCTCAGCAACTTCAAATCACTTCAGAAGGCTTTTTAATCTATCGGTAATCGAAAATGCAAGGCAGGTGAATCGAGAACCCGAAAAAACAAATTTTAAAAGTGTACTTTTTTATAAGTTGAAATTTGCAGTCAAATCGAGGATGAGAAGTACTCCTAGATTTTCGAAAGAGATTCCAGATCTAGAAAATTATCATGGTTGAGTGGACTGAGGGAAAGTTTTTCTTGACAAAAGGAGTAAGGAATTTCGATAATAAAAAAATTTCATTCAGAGAACATTTAAAAAAGTTGTTCCACTGAATTTGGAGATTGAACATAGGATACGAACCAATTTTCAACTTTCTACTTCAATTTGATCAAATTTTGGTTCATTAGTGAAAACTTGGCTGCATAATTTTCAAAAATTTGTCTTCAACAATTAAAAAATTGAAATCAGATTTTAAAATTTGTCTTGATTACGAGTTTTTGGATGTTGTTCCTTCGAGTTTGGCTACTTATTTATGCAGTTTATCAGATTGAAAAAAATCATACTTCAATTGTAGACATTTTAATAAAATTTCAAACAAAAGTTGCAAATAATTACTTACTTTTTACTTTTCTCCATTAACGTGCCTTTACTGCAACAAAGGCCAGAGGCACGGCAGGTAAAAAGGTTACAGTTGAGTTAAAAGTCCACTGGACTGGAGGAACTTGAATAGGTAAAAATATAAAAAACGGTTCATTTAATGATCGTATGTAGTCTTGTATTTCATGGTATCCGAGCAGATAAGGTTGTATGTAGATTACAGCAAATGGAAAGCCACCGTTGTCCAACGTCCAAGCACATCGAAGAAGATAGAAAATACGAGTACCTTCCTAAACCAACAACAATAAAACGAAATGAATACGAATATTATATGTGGCATTTCACGTACACGTTATACGTATAACGTGTACATGAAAAGTGGTTAACTGTGAAGAAAAGAGAAATGATATATATTACGAATAGGACATCTTTCATTTTACGGATCATCGGTCGAACATTGCATATTTTCCCTTCGGTTTTGCGTTTGCGATACGCGAACGGATTATATTTCCTATCATAGCTGTACTTATTTTCAGTGAATTTATGTAGCGGAATAGCAAGTTCTGTTTAATATTTCGGAGAGTAAACCCTATGGGTAGAATTTTACTCGAGTTTTCCCCCATTTTTTTCTCTTCTCTCTCTCTCTCTCTCTCTCTTTGTGAACAGCTTTCAACAAAGAGAAACAGATAGAGAATAGTTATAATAAAAAGGAATCGATTAACAAAAAAAAAAAATGAAAGAAAAATATCATCGTTTAATAATTTTCGAGGGAAGTTTTTTTTTCATCTTATTTTACTCATCGTCGCATAATTACGTCGGTTTTCGCAATCCGAATTGAATATCGCGGATAATTTCTTTGGCTGTGTGAGAACAGAACTGTGTGAGAAGAAACTTGGCGAATAATTTTTTTCCTCTCTGCGAAGCTAATCCGATGTAATTCTACCTGAGTTATAGCCGTTGACGGTATTTTTTTTTCGGCCTTTAGTCCGATATGTACTGTATGTGTTTTTATGTAGTTTCGAGCGACCGTTACACAGCTTGGCAGAGAAACTTTTTTTTCTCGGCTTTTTAAAAAGTCGTAGAGTTTATTCGGTTGTTTTTGGTGTAGTAATTTAAAGTCGTTTTAGTGTCCCACTTCGTCCAAGTTTATCTTTGCAGAGAATCACCAACGTACACGGTAATTGACGAATTGGGCCATATTTAAAAGAAGAAGAAGACCTCGAAGGAGGAAAAAAAGCAGTACAGAACAAAGCGAACAAAACCGGATAAAAAGAAGAGAAAAAATATATCAGAAGAGAAAGAGAGAAAATACGTAACGAACGCAATAAAGGAACGAAATATGTTATAAACTGAACACAGCAGCACCAGTATAGCGGATAAACGGACGGACACTAATTTAAAGCAAATCTCCGGTTTTAAGCTGAAAGTCCACAGAGACTCGCTATCAAGATTTCATTCGCAGACACAAAGCTTCGCAACATTTCAGTCTGCGACGTAAGATATATTACTTGGCACCTACGGTCGCTCTCTCTATTCCTTCTTGCACTTTATTCGTTCTTTCTAGACTCTTTTATGTAATAATGATATATCTGCGGTAAATGTAGCCTCTATTCTTTGACTCGTCTCTTTGCTCAAAACACAACGCCGCCTAGAAGAGCTCTGGAGGTCCTCTCGCACAATATTACTCGTACGGTATATATTGTGACAGTTAATCAAATCTCAGCGGTGTATATTTTAGCTCGGTTTTCTTCCTATTTTTTTTTCCACTAGGTATATATTTAGCTGATAAAATATTGCGAGTAGTCAAATTTGCAACACAAGGCTGTACATATACTTTAAGATCCAATTTTGAGTAAAATTCCAAACAAACTCCATTTCTATCTATTTGGTTAATAATTCGATAAAGGTTTTTCATCGACTGCACGAAAAACGGGCTTTTTCAAAAAAAAATTTCCCAAATCTTTAAAATGTAAAAGAGTTTTTGTATGCGTTATTGTATTGTGTTAATAATAGAAAGTGGCGCCGATTTCAATTCACCACCTGCCGAATACGCTGCGTCGATGTGTATTCCACGGGGTGGTTTCGTAATCTTGAGAATTCCTTCGAACACCCGACTCGACACTCTCGAAAGTTTCTCGTAGGCTACTGTAATGGCATCAATTTCGCAAAGTTTTCGCTAGCTGAGGCATAATCGTCTTCAGCCTATTTCTATTCGCCTGCAGATGCGAAAGAAATTGGATAAACGCCCTCTTTGTATAAGTATCAAGTATAGAGAAGGTGAAAGAACACGTTGTTGTATTGTAAGGGTATATAAACAAGATCTAAGCTGAGCCAACCAATTGGAGTTTGTGATGTTGAAATTGACGATAGAGGAAACGAGTATATATTGTGTTGTAATTCGATGATTGTTTCCGAACGAATTGAAATAAAAAATGAGAAACATAATTTAATCTAATAGTGGAGTCTTCTTTTTCTGTGCTAACTTTTGGTGGAGGTATTTTTCTATACAGATAACTTCCTTTGAACTAGTTTTCGAAAAGTGAAAGTGAAAATATTAGAAATTAGCCAATTAGTTTGAGAAGAAAGAATTTTTTCCAGGAAATTCACAGGTTGTTCTTTTTCAATAATGGGGAGGGAGGAACTGGAATTTGCAGTTGAATTTACAAAAATTTGCGATCGAAATAATTGCTTAAATTTATTCTACAAAATTGTCATTATTCGTAAACTTTTCGGGTATTTTGAGGTACTCTCTTGAAAAAAATTCAACATTTATAAAAATTGTTGAAGAAAATTTTGAATTTGATCTGGCAGGAATGAACTTTGAAATTTGAGCCAAAATCAGTCAAAAAAGCTTCTGAGTTGGTGTATCCAAGTTAATGAGAACTGAATTTCATTTTGGCTCTTTTTATGACAATTTTTCAGAATTTGAAATATCCAAAAATCCGTTAAAATTTCACCTTTTTATCTCAATTTTAACAAATTTTAAGCTTTTTGAGAAAATTGACCCAAGATTCGAGTTTCCAAAAATTCACTCAAGATTGAAAAATGAATTTCAGCTCCTCAAATATGTCTAGATGCTATTTCAATTCTTCATCGTCCGGTACAAATATTTGTCTGTATGGTTGAATAGGTATCTCCTGGGGGAGGGGGAGCTTGGCTTACATGTTGGTGCAGTCCTGGCTTCAACTCGATCGATGAATGCTGTAGCAGGGCACAATAGGTTAAACGATGGCAACAAATTTGTTCACAATTTTTTAGCAACTTTCCATTTTTTGAGTGGGTAAAAGATAATTTCAGAGCTCGTAATCGCAATCGTTGTCCTTTAGGGGGCGGGGAGTGGCCTCCAAAAATGGGAGTTTTACTCTTTTAGCTCCATTTGAGCATTTTGTGAGCAAATGAGGGGCATGTAGTGGTAAACACTGACTTAGACTTACTCTTCCACAAATGGGTTGGAGTAAGCTCACGCCCAACTTACCTAGTATACACTTAGACAAGGATTCACCACTAACTAACAGTAAACAAGTCAACACAATATTCCTTTCAGAGGTTTATTGCACAATACTCGATTACAACTTTGTACAAGAACAACAATGAACTTATAACTTCTGCCTAAAGCGACCATCAGAAAACTGCGAGGCGGACATAGCAGTCCGTTTCGGCCGTCGTCTGCTCTGGCGGAACTAGTCCGACCAGAGCGCGCTGCTAAGCAGTGCTGCCTCCGACCGAGGGCATAAAGTTCCCTGCTATGGCGAGTAATTGTGGTCCTCGAATACCCTCTACATATGCCCCGGCTACGGTGACCCGCGTGGCCAGAGGGCGCGTCTGGGCGTCGAAGCCTAAAAAGGATCGACTCGTCCGATCAGAGAGTATCGAGGACCCACTGCCCCGCTTCGTCCGTCCAGACAACCTCTGTTGCCTGCCTAACTATCATTGCATCCGCAGAAGTATCTAATAAAACTATCGACAATAATCGCGAGTTAAACATAACACATAATACATGGAATAATAAAAATAATACATGATACATGAAATAATCAAGTTACATTCGGCACATAAAAGAAAAATAACATGCTTAAGTGCTATGTCCGAACTTGTCCGCTATCCAGTGTCCTGCATCGCTGATGTCCTTCCTTCTGGGGTTTGACTGCGACTGTTGGTGTCCATCTTGATGAGTTGGTCATTCTTCATTTGTTGGGTGGGTACCTATACGACGTCCATAAAATCGGCCAGACTCAGACAATCAGACAATTAACGTATTGTCTTTTTATACGTCCTTCATAGTACGTCCATTCAATTGAATTTCTATTCGGCCACAGGTTGGGACCCCATGGCCAGTGGATGTCCCTGACCTGTCCTGCCCCAGGACTTTGTCCTGCTGTCCGAGTTTGAGACCTGTCCTACTAGAGGACATTGTCCGTCTTGTGGTCTGGACACTGTCGTGTCTGAGTCCCAGATACCGTCCGTTCATCCGAGTGTCGGACACCGTCCATTCATCCGAGTGCCAGACACCGTCCATCGTCCGAGTGCCAGACACTGTCTGTCGTCCAAGTGCCAGACACGTCCGTTTGTCAGAGTGCCAGACACGTCCGTTCGTCTGAGCCAGACACCGTCCGTTCGACTGTTACTCAGTCCAGTCTCTCATCCCGTATTTTGGGAAGTTCGGCTATTTCGCACTCTCACTGGACCAACCATTTGTTCACTCGCACATTTTTCACTTGGTGTTGGAGAAATAAATCAACACCATAAGTTTATATCGACCAATTGTTATTTTATCAATTTTTTTATCGTCTGCGACTTTTCAATTCATTACCTTTCTAGCTTTTATGTCGCCACGACCTCAATACTATGCCACCATTGGCAAAAAAATCTTTTTCTTTTTTTTTTTTTTTTGAATTAAAAAAAACAAACAAAAAATTCCACACACACACAAAAAATTTCACACACACAAAAAAATAATTCACGACACAACGGCATAAAAAAGAAATGCCAAAAAACATAAATAACACATCTGAGAAAAAAAAACGACATATAGGCCAAAGTCCTCTCCGTCCGTTCGACCATTTTTCAAACAACCAGTAGAAATATCACAGCCAGGCAACCTTTGTCTGTGCCCCAGCATCTAGTGTCCATCTTAGAGAGATAGAGACTCATCTCCTTACTCAGAACAAAGCTATTTTCTTTACACATCCAGCTATGAAAGCACAGCACATCCGTCACATGTAGGTTCGTCCGTGCTCTTGTCCGATATTAGTGCAAAAACATAAAACTTTTTTTTTTTTTTGAACACTCGTCCCGACCATATAAGCAGCGTCCGGACCACCACCTATAACGTCCTATTCCTGTCCTGTCTTATTCGTCTTTTCTACTGTGGTTGTATTAACGACATATATGAGTAGCTAATTATAGACTTATTTGTGTCTTCCTACAAACGACCATTGCTTTCATTTTAGGTGGCTACTCAAATTATCTGTCACCCAAATTTCAGGACACACTACCTGAACTGTGGACATCCATTTTAAGCTGTCCTTAACGACCTTTTGCCCCATGGACAACATATCAAGTCAAGTACAGCATGCACAGAGGTGAAACTAAATAAAAATGCACTATCTTTACCTTATTTATACACGTCCGTGCTGTTGGTTCCAGCCTTATCAACCTGTACACCTAGCCAGTGGTTTTCAACGACTTTGTCCCTGTCTGACATGGACACTTTCACATCCGTTAAATATCAAATCCGTATTATTTAATAATTACAACCAACATAGGTGTACTTTCGACTATTCGGCACTTTTTAAACCACAACTTCGTAAGAAAAAAAAATTCTGTTTTTAATCTCCGAACATCCGAACGACCATTTTAGCAAACACAGACACAATTGCGACCTATCTTCAACACTTCAGCACTATGCATTATTAACTTGAGCATAATCTAACTTGAAATGCTTCGGCTGAGTTTTCTATCTCGTTATCAAACGAACAAAACGGCGTTTTCACAAGCCGAACGTATTTAGCACTGGTTGTTATCTCTTATCTACACCCCCGCGCGTGTGCCTGTCCATTTACTTCGTTGCACACTTGCCTATTCGGCCTAGAGAAGACTTGTAGCAGATAACAAAAAATATACACGGATATAACATGATTAAAATAGGACCGACGTCCTGTTTGGCGCAGTTCTCTATTTTTCCTAATAATAAATTGAGTTCGGACATATTCAAGGACATGATGGATTTTGTCCTTTTTTGAACGACCTATTTAGTACGTGATTACAAATATTTTTCATAGTCGTCCTTTCACCTATGCCCACTCTATCCACAGCGTCTTTTCAGTCAGACTGCTCGGACGTTTGTCCTAGCAGTGGACTGTGTTGCCCCACAAACACCTCATATTCAGCCAATTTTTTGAGTCTCATGGCAAACAGGGCAATTCTTTCTCTTTCGTCCTCCTGTATTCTTATTTGTATTCGCTCATCTAGCTGTTCATAAATGGCGTTGATGATATGCCATTCGGACATGTCTGTATTAGACAGGACTCTCAGCCATTTCATGGCAACAGTTACCTGTGCAATTGAGGAATGTTGCGGCATGTCCACGACCGTTTCAATGTGACTCATAGCGTCCTTTTGTCTTTGCTGGTTCCAAGTTGTTTGTAGGAAAGAATCTCTTAGGCGGTAGTAATTTAAATTACCATCATTTCTCACTTTCCATGCAGCTGCACATGGGTGCCGGACCAGTTTCCTAAAAGCCTTACAGTATGAGTACTCAGATGCACTATACTCGTCCATCGTCTCTTCAAATTCTTTAACAAAGAGATGCGGCTCAAATTGACGGCTATCATCGAAATCTATACCAAACGATGGAACCATCGTCATCTTAAATACCGTCTGTCCTGCATAGAACGAGATATTATACCTCTGTGGCCTTCTAGCCAGCCCAAAATTGGCTGTGACCCCCTCAAACTGTGTATTTTCAGAGCTTGATGGTACTGTTTGTGGTACTGTCCTTGGTATCGTATCTAACCCTTCAGAATGTTCTTCAAAACGACCATTCGGATGACTTACATGTCCGAATCGTCCGTTACCAGTATCCGGCCAGTTGTCCTGGCACCTATTGTCCGGATAATCGCGTCCGAATCGGACACTCGGCCCTACACAACTGTTCAAACAGTTCTCTCGTCCAAATTTTCCGGTGCCCCTGCCCCTACGACTGCGAGGACGACTTTCGTGCAGGACACGATTGTTTGGGACATTGTCCCAGCCAGACTGGTGAGTCGGACGCCATTCCTGCTCAGACCAGACGTTTGGCCTTCTCTGATTTCTTGCCCCTGTGGATTGTCTGTGTTGACCATCCTGTCGCAAGTCTTGCCATCTAAAAACGTCCTCACGTCCGCCTACATGCGTTACATTACAGTCCTGTCCACTACAGACAGTGCTTAAGCGTCCGTTTCTGTCCGAACCAGTGGTAGATATTCGTCTCAGTTGGGTGTTGTTTGTGTCATAGGTGTTACCAGGCACAAACAACTGTTGTCTTATTTGGGGTTGTGATCCATGCGTCTGTGGACCAGATCCTATAGGCTCCTCGAAAATAAAAGACCTCGCTCCAGCCATACCTGTCCTGCTCTGCTGTTGTTGAGCAGGTTGTGATATGCTCATATTGGCAATACTGTCAATAGCCTGCTGCATTATTTCGTCCATCATATCACTAAAATTAGGTATAGGCTATCTATTGTCCGGGTTTACATTCGAGTGTGTCTGATTTCTCTGCATTTCAGTACTCGCGTCCGTGGCCCTAAATCTCACACCTAACGCTCCATCCAGAGCTATTTCGTCCATGACAGCACTCTGTCCTTGACGACTTAGTGTTACGTGAGTATTTGGACCATTTTGTCTACTTTCTAATCGGCTTCTGGAAATAGGACTGCCTATATTCCACCTACGACCATTCAACGAACTCGTTTGGTTTAAAACCAAACTGTCTCTACCACCCTGTGGCTCAGGACAACTATTTCCGTCCATGACCAAAAAAAAATACAGAAACCCAACACGTCTGTATGTGAAACAAAGGATACACCCTCTTTGTTCACAGGTAGGCACTATCGCGTGTCCGAGCCTGCACAATGTACAAAGCTGCGGACAGACGGGACCTCGGCAAAGCTGAACGCGTCTATAAGTGAAACAAAGGTAACACCCTCTTTGTTCACAGGTAGGCACTATCGCGTGTCCGAGCCTGCACAATGTACGAAGCTGCGAACAGACGGGACCTCAACAAAACTGTTGTGCAGTATGCAACCTGTAACACTTACGCGAAACGGCCACTTTTTACGCAAATCAACGAATTAAAACAAACAATAAGAACAAATAAAACACTAACCTGGGTATTTTTTCTGGTTTCTGACCTGGAACTCCATGTCGTTTTACGAATACACGGACAATCAAGCCTAAGCTTGTAATTCAACGAATTAGCGTCCCAAGACCAAAAAGAAGAAATTTTTCATCCAGAAAAACGTCCGACGCCTGGGTATTTTTTCTAGTTTCTGCTCCCGACCTCCGCGTCGTTTTACGAATACACGGCCATCAAGACTAAGCTTGTAAATTGTCCAAGACCAAAAACAAGAAATTTTTTGTCCAGTAAAACGTCCGACTTTGGATAAAAATCCACGACCTTGGATAAAAATCCACGACCAACCCAAAAACAACCTTTTATGGGTAAGACCTGCGTACAAGGCGCCAATGTAGTGGTAAACACTGACTTAGACTTACTCTTCCACAAATGGGTTGGAGTAAGCTCACGCCCAACTTACCTAGTATACACTTAGACAAGGATTCACCACTAACTAACAGTAAACAAGTCAACACAATATTCCTTTCAGAGGTTTATTGCACAATACTCGATTACAACTTTGTACAAGAACAACAATGAACTTATAACTTCTGCCTAAAGCGACCATCAGAAAACTGCGAGGCGGACATAGCAGTCCGTTTCGGCCGTCGTCTGCTCTGGCGGAACTAGTCCGACCAGAGCGCGCTGCTAAGCAGTGCTGCCTCCGACCGAGGGCATAAAGTTCCCTGCTATGGCGAGTAATTGTGGTCCTCGAATACCCTCTACAGGCACGTAAGTGAAAATTCACACTACATTATTTAATAAATTTTTTGCCTTCAAAATTCGATTTTTGAAATTTTGAAAATAAGTTCATTCAGCATTGTGACGGTAGGGGATGCGCCCACAGCTTCCACCTAGAGGGAAGATGTGTTCCTCCGGAGTGGCAGCACTGACTAAGTAGTGCACTCTGTCGGATTAGTTCGAGCTTAGCCACTCCGCCATCAGAGAAGAGTAAAAGCTTCGAGTATATTTTCACTGATACTAGCCTTCGGTTGCATTTCAGAGCTTACACTTGGAATCGTCATTCCAAGTGCTTTTTATAATGTTAAGTGTCTTTTATTCGTTACACTCGCGTCGGGTTTATATCAGAGTTTGTACAATAAAAGCTCTACTTTCATTTGCGGTCATCATTGATCTATTCTGCGGTATTTCTATACCATTGCAATAAGCGATATCTTTCGTAAGGATATCTGGCAAGACTAGGTTCCCTGGGCTTAACCTCGTGTAGTCGTGGGTGGCATTCTCCCTCTGAATACCACGGACCATCCCCCACGCTACAGCATTTATGCCAATTTTTAGAATAATGTGTTTTGACGGTATGAAATTTTTCCATGAAAAATTTAGTCAGAAAATCAAGCAAAGTAATTCTAAAAGTGCATTTTGAGGTTGTTCAACTCGTTTAAGACTTTTTATGGGCTATTCCATGTCAATTTGACCAAGAAGTAGTAAGGGGAGGGGGGGTCGGCGATTTTTTTGAAATGTTTCCTGTAGAAAAGCCTTCCGAAGGGATCATCAATGGCGCAAATCGCAGCCCTTCAGCCCATTTTTAAAAGCTGCTAGGGGTTGTCAAAGTTTTCAGTGAACTTGAAATATCATCCGTTTCAGCAGTGGATAACTCGATAACCACGATATCTACCAAAATTGAACTTTTTCCAATAGTTAAGGGCTTTGAAAGGCTCTTTGGTGATATCATAAGAATCAGTGTTGCCACTTTTTTTCGTACGAAAAATTGACTGGAAAAGTTTCAAAACGTAGTTTTCATATCGTTCCGGCTCTCAAAAATTCTGAAAAAATATACTATGGACAACTTTTCATGCTGAACAATATTATTGGTATTAAAAAGTTGGGATGGCATTAAGTATTTCATAAAGTCGATTTTAAAAAATTGAAAGTTTGCGAAAAAATGCGATTTTTTTATTTAAAACGTGGAAAAAAGTTTTGATTGGTGAAGTTGACCCATTTGACCCCTATTTTTACGTATCCGTTGAAAGAGTTGAAAAACCCCTTTCACTCGATGAAATAAACTCATCTCAAAAAAATCAAAATTCGAAAAAAATTCAATTTTCATTTCCAAACATCAAAAAAAGTTTAAGTTTATTCAGTCATCTTATTTTGACCTCTTTCTGACACTATTTCATGAAAAAGTTGATAAAAATTACACTCATAGCAAAAAAAATTAAAATTCGTTTATTTTTAAAATATTTTCGAATTTTGATTTTTTTGTGATGAGTTCATTTCATTGAGTGAAGGAAGGTCTTTCCACAGAAAAAATTTCAAAAAAATCGCAGACCCCCCCCCCTACCATCTTCTAGTCAAATTGACGTGAAATGACCTTAATCCAAAATTTATTTATTTATTTAAAAAAAAAAAAAAAAAAAGATAGAAGAAAAAGAATTAATAGTTGTTTTCATGAATGCAAAAAAAAACATTTTTCTGGGTTGGTGAAAATTGAACGTTTCAAATTGCACGTGAAAAATTGCACGTGCGAAATTGCACGTATACAATTGAACGTGGGTGATAATTGCACGCATGTGAAAATAGAACGTTTACAGCGTTCAATTATTACGTTCAACTATCTGTATTGTTCTGAAAAGGCTAAAAATGAAGTTCAGGCCCTATAATTTTGGTCAGTGCACATTGATGACATTGAGCACCCTCTAGACCATTTCAGGGAGTTGTCACAAAATTCCATGAGTTCGATTTCAAAAGTAAATTTTCCAGAAAAAATGAAAAAAATTCAAATAACACCGTAAATTTAACATGCAGACGGTTTCAACTTGTTCAGGAGCCGGTAGCCATATTTTGAAAGTTCAAAAGTTAATTTAGACGATTTTTATGGAACTTTGTGAAAATCTGAAATTTCCAAAATACAACCGGAGGTTCCAGTTCCAGAACGCCTTGAAACCGTCTCCAATTGACTCAGCATGTTGAAGTAAATTTTAGCTTTCCACCTCCGCTGGAGGCTCCAGAACTGCTCAGAACGTTTCGAAACTGTATTTTGGGTTGGTGAAAATCTCACATTATTAAATGATTTTCAGACGTTAAATTTGCAGACGTTCTATTTTCACATGCGTGCAATTATCACACACGTTCAATTGTATACGTGCAATTTCGCACGTGCAATTTTCTTACGTGCAATTTCATACGTGCAATTTGCCGGTCCCCCATTTTTCTCATTTGATTTTTTGACCAAAGTAGATTTTTTAAAGGATATTTCAGATTTCAGGATGAAAAAAAAATAGGTAGATAGTCACCTATAATTGGGGCAATTCGAATGAATGTTCAATCGGGTGTCTTGAACGATAAAAGCTTTGCAGCCAGATTATAACTCATCTTGGTAAGGTCTGAGGTACACAGATTGTAAATTTTCAAAAATAAAATTTAACATCAAAGGTCACTGAAAATGTTACCTAACCCGCACATAAAATTTCTCTTCGCTCAGTGTTAAAAAGTTCAGTGCTCGACGAAAAATTTCACCTCTGCTTTGTAAATACCATACTAATATCGATGCTATAGTTTTGTTGTTGTATGAGAGTATTTTACCAGCCCTGTCTTGTGTGTATCATGTAAAAAGCATTTTCCTCCCTTTCCTCTTCCTGTTCCTCTTTTCAACATTTCGACGTATTGTCAGAACTCTCTCTTTCTACTCTGATTTATAAACACAACAAAGGAGGTAGGTACGTGTGAATACATTCTAGCTCGTCAATGGAAATCTAAACCAACGTGCCGCAGCATACTCGTGTAAGGTACAAGCTCCGGATTTGGAATTTTCTAAATGCCCGTATGTATATACTCGAACTTCGTACCTACTCTACGAAATACCAGCTTACAACTTTCACTATCGGTACCGCCAGCGAAGCAAATCGTTCGGCTTGAAATTTAGGTACCTAAATATAATTTGACGGCTGGAAATTTTCTCCGAGATTTTTTCACCGGGAAATGAAAACGAAAAAGAGGAATGCGAATAGTTGTAAAATACGAAGCAGGTTTACTTGGGCCTATTCGTTACGTATCTATATCTGTGTACGAATACGACACTGGTGCGAGTAAGCTGAAAGATGCTGATTAACGAAAACGAAATTTTAAACATACCTATAAATGATGTTTTCATGTTTCCGATTGGTATTTCTTTCCTTTACTACTTTATTCAGAATGGCCGGAAAATGTCCCAAGTGAATTGAAAATGTTGGTTATAATTTTTTGAATATCATCTGGAGGCAAAACATTGTTGAAGTAGAGTTCATGAGATATCATTCTACTTACTGGAAAGCCACTTTCATTCGACCAGGAGTCCCGAAGAGGAAAGCATGGGGACTCTAGGAGATTACATTTTTTTCAAAGTTGAACTTTTTCGTGAGAAGCTCAACTTTGCAAAATATTTTCAAAATACAAATCTACCCGAAAATGAGTGATTTGTATGTAATTTTTAACCGCTTAGTAGAACCCGAAATGTGGTCTTCGATTTTGATTACAATGGCCTAGGTTAACGCAGAATCTCAAGTAAGTACTATCTTCTGGAACTGGGCCATTTTTCAGAAATACAGGTTGGGTAGAGGCTAGAGCGAAAAAACTACGATTTTTTCGATAATTTCTTCTTTTTGAGGAACTTCTGGAGCTGAAACATTTTCTGAGTGACTTTCTACTCAAAATGAAGGTCTCTCCACTAAATTTGGTCAAAATTCTCCGACTTTTCCTATCCTTCGAAAACAAATCTCACAAGATCATACCGAAACTTCTTATATAGATTCAATATTATTGCAAACACGCTCCAAGGTCTCTCGCATCTTATTTTCCATACAAAAAAATAAAAAACGCACACAACCCCGGTACAAAAAAATACCAAAAGCTTTCTACGGCATTTTAGTAATTTGGCCAAAGCTACGAGTGTTTTTCCAGTCCATTTTACGTCGACTTTTGTAACCCGTTTATTCGGCCACACCCAGTCCGGTCTTCATTCCGGCGTAAAAAACACAATCGTAAAAAAGTCATCGTCACCCTCATACGTACGCGGCGCTAATCAGCAAAAAAAACATTTCTTATTCGAGTAAAAAAAAAGGGGGGCACACAGAGGCAAGCAGGGCAGCCAAATTGTCAAACAGAAATCCATTAACTAAAAAACAAGCAGTACACACGCACCGTACGACGACGTCGACGATGCGACGTACCAAACAAAGAGATTTTTTAGCTCGTTTTGCATTTCGCAGTCGAGTTGCAAAAATAAAATAAAAAAAAATTCTACACTAAACTAGGTAGTAAAATATAAGGGGAGGAGAAAAAAGTAGGCGCAAAAAATACATCCACACATACAGTTCAAAGCAAACGGGTACAAAGGCGCGCAGAGGGAAAAAAGAACAAAAGCTTTCTGCTAGTAATGATCACGAAATTGGAATTAAAATGTCACCGGTAATAATTATCTAGTCTGGTGGAATTCGAAATAAGGCTTTTTACGCGGATTCGTGTTTTCCGTACAGCTCTTTTTTTTCCACGTTACACAGAGGGGGTTTCTTTTTTTTTCATTCGCACTTTTCACAAAAAGGTTGCCTTTTTCTTTTTGTCAAGTACACCTACCTTTCTTGTCCCCAGCACTTCCCAACGTCTATGGAATATATTGTTTCAAATTTAAATTTAAAACATAAATGAGCGCCGCCGATGTAAAAGTAGGTATCTTGCATTTGATTTCTTAATTTAGATTTAATTTCATTATAGTTGGCTGGAGTGGCGAAGGTAAAGGTACACAAAAGATCCGCCTTTGAAAATACCTACCTACCGCTTGGTATAGTTTTTATGCCTAACAGATTTTAAAAATTACTTCACGTCTGACGTTCTTTTTCCCGATGGCTTTTATGTACGCGAACGTTTTTCCATTTTCTGCCTCCCCTCTACCTTTCCTTCCATCTCCCTTTGAAGGCCTTTTAGTCTACACCATTCGTCTCGACAATACACTTACATAGCTGTTGTGCGAATTACCAACGACCGAGTTAATTTTACTTTTTAAATTGACTAATTAATGTAAATAATGTAGTTGGCTTTCTTTCTTCTTCATGTTTTGTATTTTTTTTTTTATTTTATTTTGATTTTTTTTTAAAACCTTTTTTACGTCTCGAGCAGAAATACCTGGGATTTGTAGCGAGTCCAAAGTGTTCTTCGGCATGTTAATTTGTCGTTAAAATTTTCATTTTGGTATTATAAGGAAGTAGGAACTGTACAAACCTGTATTATAAAATAACCTACACAAACTGATGATGTCCTACATATTTTTCAGAGGTGGTTTTTTTCTGTTTTGTTTCTCATTCACCCCATTTGCATTTGAATCGTTTTAAAGCTTCGTTTTGTTTTATTTCGAACGTTTATTAAGGGTTTGGGTTCGGTAAAGGTGAGCTCGAAGGGCGAATATAAATTATAATTGGGCGTTTAATTGGATTTTCGTTGTTTGGAAAAAAGTTCAATGTACGAGGGACGAAGGACGAAGGGCTGTAAATGAGAATGCCATTCGGTTGGAATTTAGGTTTAAGTATTCGAGTGAGTGAAATCGGTGGTCTCTATATTGAAAAACGAATTAATAAAAATAATAATTTTAAATCATGTACTTCGAAATAGATCATATTGAAATTCATAGTTTTTCTGAGTGGATCAATTAGCTTATTTTGTGAGTGAAAATTGTTTTCCTTCTTCTGATTCAATAAATACGTTTCACGAGATCCCCTTCCAATCTGTTGGTATGAGCCATTTTATTGGTAAGAAAAAAAAACTGTAAATACTCGATGAATAGAAAAGGATGAATTTTTTGAGGGAAAACTCCTTTAAAAAGAGCAAGCTGTCCTCGACAATGTGATGAAAAGCATTCAGCATCTTTCTTCGCTCATATAACTAATTACCTCCTCATTTAAATATTGTTCTCCGAATACCTCGACTAGACTCCAGCTGACTCTCTATAAAGGTGCAACGTTTGCATAAACAAAAATCCCTCAATTAGATAACGTAAGAGATACAGAGCATCTTGGGGCGTAGGGCATTTCAAATTATACACGCGATGTATAGCAAAGACCAGAAGATGTAAACTAGATGCACAAGAAAGAGAAACTTAATCAACATTTGCCAATAATGTAAAACTAAGTACAGCCACTTTAGCAACATCTTACGATTAAAGTAGAATTTAATTATGTAACCATTCTCGAGCTAGTTGCTTGTTCCGGAGCTGGCCGTTTCGAAACAAATTCAATTACATATTAGTTTAGGAGATGAAGTACTACCTACTATCAGTGTAGCAGGAGCAACAGAAGCAAGTAAACAAACACGCAGCTTTCTTATGGCCGACTCACGATATTTATAATTCACGACAAAACGAACGAAGAATTCGCTTTTTCTGTACCATAATATGTATAAAAAGCTAAACATCGGGCCGGAAAATTGCTCCGCCGCTGTAGCAAGATTTGCCGTTGTTAATCTCAGAATTGAGATTTACCCGGCAAGAAAACACAAAGTATAAACTTGTACATCATCGTTATAACGGTTTACCACTCCTTCTTCTTCTTCGACTCTTCCCGTGTATCGTACTGCTTTCCTCGCAGCGTTTTACCTTCCACGTTGCGTGGTTCCGTATCTTTCCAGTGTACGGGATAGGTAGTGAGGATTCTACATGGTGGTGAGCTATACACAAACACAACGTCGTATTTGGAAGAATTAAGACGAGAACCCCGGTATTTTCTAAATTAATTCGCAAACTCGTATGTTTTCTTTAAATTAACCGCCAAGTTTGCCGGGTTCGGTTTAACGCTGAGGTGGATTTTTCCGGCGAAAAATCGCGTCTTTATTTGGGTTGAATATGCGATTGAAAACGTTTCGTCGTTTAGCGTTGTTGCAGAATACAACTTTTTATAAGGCAAAATCGATGCTTTAAAATCGACTGTATTTCTGCGAATTTTTTTTTTGGTGTAATTTTCCAAGTAGGTATAACTCACAGAAGAATTTTTGGTGATGCAGTCAGGCTTTCAAAAATATATAGCATTCGACAAAAGGGTAAGTATTCCTGGATAAAATAGGTGAAATGTCCCGGTCCTCGGATTTTTGAAATTTTGATTGAACATTGTTGGACACCCCTGAAAAAATTATAGACCCGAAAATTTTTTCCCACCTCACCCCCTTGTTCACAGTGACGAAAAAGCACCATTTTCGGGGGGGGGGAATCACACTTAAACGAGTTTTGGAAAAAAAATTGATTTTACCCAAAAAACCTATGTAAGAGGAAACATGAATCTAAACACATGAATTTTTCGAAATTTTTTTCACAACCAGAGCGGGGGAGATATTGACAAAAGAAAAATTGAACAATTCGTATCTCCGAACCTAATTCAAGCACACTAAATTTTTTCATTCTGAAAATGTGTTCAGGTGAGTACTATTTTTGGAAAAAATTTTCTGCAAGTGGGCTGTCTTCAAAAACTCAAAAAACTCTTCAAAATGTATTTTTTATGTCATAGCACTGCAAACAAAATATACATATATATTCGTGATGAAGTTCTGAAATTTTGCACTTGAACTATGAAAAACTGTAGAAAATGCAACAATTCCTCAAAAGGCTCATTTTGAGGCCTTGGGCACCTCTCCACCCAATTTAGGGTCTGAAAAATGTTGCCTACTTGGGTGTCGTTTTCATATGAATCGAACCCGCTGAACATGAATATGAAGTATTTACCTACAGTTGAGCTCTTCTGAAGGTCCCGTTTGAGGGGTAGATTGTCCTAAAATTGAATTTTTTGTTAAAAATGTTTTATTGTAGTGCTACCTAGGCCCTGTAACTCGAGGACACACAGCTAGACAAACAATCATGAGAATCTAGTCTGGTGGGTCAGTGACCTTGAGAGGCCAGACAGACCGGCCAATGGCCTTAAGAGGTCAGACAGATGTACAGACAACTTTGGAAAGCTGGCCAGATGGGTCAATGATCTTAAGAGGTCAAATATGCGGACATGACAGACGGGGCAATGACCCTGAGAGGCTAAACGGACAGGCCAGTGACCTTAAGAGGTCAGACAGGTAGACATCTGACTTTGTAAAGCTGGCGAGACGGTTCAATGACCTTAGATGCTAGACAATAAGACATGCGACCTTGGAAAGACAGACAGACGGGTCAATGACCTTCGGATAACTGGTCAGATGGGTCAATGATCTCAAGAGGTCAGACAGGTGGCCATGGAAAACGGGTCAATGACCTTGAGAGGTTAAACAGACAGGCCAGTGACCCTAAGAGGTCAGACAGGTAGACATCTGACTTTGGAAAGCTGGCCAGACGGTTCAATGACCTTAGATACTAGACAATCAGACATGCGACCTTGGAAAGACAGACAGACGGGTCAATGACCTTCGGATAACTGGCCAGATGGGTCAATGATCTCAAGAGGTCAGATAGGTGGCCATGGAAAACGGGTCAATGACCTTGAGAGGCTAGAACAGACCTGTCGATCAGTGCCCTTAAAAGGTGAGACAGATAGACATTCTACGTTGGAAAGCTGGCCAGACGGTTCAGTGACCTTAGATGCTAGAAAATCAGACGTGCGACCTTGGAAAGACAGACAGGTGGGTCAATGACCTTAAGATGTCAGATATGCGGGCATGCCAGATGGATCAATGTCCTTGAGAGGCTAGAACAGACAGGTCAGTGACCTTAAAAGGTCAGACAGATAGACATTCGACTTTGGAAAGCTAGCCAGATGGTTCAATGACCTTAGATGCTAGAAAATCAGACATGCGACCTTGGAAAGACAGACATGTGGGTCAATGGCCTTAGGAAAACTGGCCAGATGGGTCAATTACCTTAAGAGGTCAGATATGCGAGCATGTCAGATGGATCAATGACCTTGAGAGGCTAGCCAGACAGGTCAATGACCTTAAGAGGTCGGTCAAGAGGACAATACTGGTGGGTCAATGAGCTTGTAACGCTAGACAGGCAGACGGATAACCTTGGGAAGCCTGGTAGACAGATTAATGGCCTTAAAACGCTGTACAGGTCTTAGACGGACTACCTTAGGAAACCATACAGACGGGTTAATGATCTTAAGATGATATACAGACAGGCAGACAACCTTGGAGAGCCATATAGACAGGTCAATTGCCTTAAAAGGCCAGGTAGACGGAGACAGATGACCCTGATTTTTTGGAATTTGGAATACGTGTTATGCGCTTCATAAAAATCGCTTAAAATTCCAAGTAATATTAAAGAATTTCTAAAAAAAAAATTTATTTCACCATTTTTGAAGAATTTCAAGGGCAAAATTGGGTCATTATTTTTGGGATTTGTGAAAGAAATGCCGTACGATCAATTGAAATTGGTTTGAAATTTCTCAAAAACATCCAGAAATTTTGGACTTGCAAATTGTGGAAATGTTTTGATCAATTATGAAAATATGTAACTTAATGCGGCCCTTCGAAATATGTCACATTATAGAGAAAATCCCGCGATGGCACAAAAAAATTGACCTTACGAGTACAATGAAGAAAGAAGGATTCGATCAATTAATTTTGTATTTCAAGTTTCATACATTTGAAAATGTCATAAGAGACATTGAAAAGTAATTAGATTAGAACTCTACATTTTCTCTTCATGTGGCTCATTTGAAAGGTCACATGACACTCCGAAAAATTGACTCATTTTTGGAATAAAATTCGTCCCAAATGCTCAAAATGTGTTTTTGATAGAAATTGTTATTTCTCGAAAAATTTCAACTCATTTCGAATGTTTCGTGACAATTTTTCAAAAATCCCAAAAAATTATAATACAATTTTGGTTTTGAATTCTTCAGAAATTCTCTAAAAAAGTTTCTAGTAGATATAGGATAATAGGTATTTGCAATTTTTTCACAATTTAAACTCGTTTAATGAGTTCCATCGCATTTTTCAAAAATACCGAAAATTATGGTTCAATTTTGGTTCAAAATAACTTCAGAAATATTCAAAAAACGTTTTCATCAAAATATTTGAAATTCTTATGGAACCCTTTTCCTCCTCATACCCCTTCCCTTCCTGTTCTTCCTCAAGAACCGAGTGAAAAAAAAATTACATGTCATTTTGACTAAACGTATGGTATATGTATGGCACCGAATAAGTATACACTCGCGTAAATCATTAAGAAAGTACGTACCTACCTATAAAATCTATCTGTAAAGGTGAAAAACCACTACTGTATTATTTCCCAAGAGGTTTTATAACGTTGCATCTGTATCGTAAATGACACCTCGCTAACGTAAGTCGCGAAACCGTAGAGACAGGATCAACACTGTCACACCTTACGATGAGTAAACATACAAAACGAACAACAAAAAAAAAAACAGACCTTAGATAAAGGAAAGAATTAATATCTATATAAGTCACCCGTTATGTCATATTTGTCGCGTGCTAACGATTATTAATTTATGCACGTGCTAATGCAGAGATACTATTATATTATTTACGTGGAATAGTTTTCTCATAGATCATGTTGTTTTTTTGTTCACAGATGCTCCCACCTGTCGCCACGAAAAAGGTATGGTGATCGGTGCTTCGAGATCGGAAAGCCTAGAAATCGTTTGCGAAATCGACGCCGATCCTCCGGCCCAAAGTTTTCGATGGAAGTTCAATAATTCGGGCGAAACGTTGGACGTCGGCCCGGAGAGATTTACCAGCAACGGTACCGTTAGCGTGTTGAAGTACACCCCAATCGCCGATTTGGATTATGGTACTTTATCATGCTGGGCCCAGAATGCGATTGGCATGCAAGTGATGCCTTGCGTTTATCAGCTCGTCGCTGCCGGTGAGTTTGATTGAAAAGGGGTGTTCATTTTTTTAATGCATTCGACGCCTTTAAGAGAGATGAACGACGACCGAAGACGGAAGCTTAGAAGTTATGAAATGTGACGATGATATATGCGTACGTGCATAAGTTGGCGAACGCGTTTTTTTAAAAATGTACGTCGATTATCGTCTCCGTCTCTCCCTCTTTCCTGTATGCGGCGGAACGTGTCACACACATTAAGAATATTATAAAGGTGTACTGTATGAGGTGGCTGCCGATGCTGCGCTGGCAAAAGCGAGATAATTTGTTTAATATTTATAAGTGCGTGAGAACGATGGTATATTACATAAGTATATCGAAAGTGTAAAATTGAGATTTTTTCCAGTCTCGAGGGATTTATTTGTCGAACAGGTACGAACAGTTTGAGAGAATCGTGTGATTTTCAACAAGTAAATCATTATTTACGAATCAAGTGTGTATATCGCGATGGAAAATTTTTTCGTGTTTTTCATATCGTCATCTTCAGTCGAAGTCAAAGTTGATGGAAAATTTCACGAAATGTGAAGTTTTCGTATTTTTGTTAGGTATATTTTTCTCCATCACATGTCACAATTTTGAGCATCGAAAAATTACTATACCTATCTACCTAAACATGTAAGGTAGTGAATGATTTTCTGAAGGTAATACATGATTCAATTTTTAAAATTATTATTAAAGTATGTAATTTTTGATTTTTTTTTATTCTGAGCATCTTTAACTTTATTCCCAAGTTTTCAAAAACTTTTGAATTTTATCATCACTGGAAAATTTTAATACCTAAACTTTATTAAATTTTAAGAGTAATAGATGCAAATTTTGCGAACCACTAATCCAGGTTAATTAGTGTAGGAGTTGGACTTTCAGAAACATTTTCTGTAAAAAAGATGCTTATAAAATAATTAAAAGAGGAAAGAAAAAACACAAAATTTGGCTGATGAGCCTGATGTTTTGATGTTACCCTAGTCCAGTCAGAATGTCAAAACATTTTCTTTTAAAAAAGCGAAATGAGTGTGAAAATTTTTTTCTAAAAAAATAAACATTTACGAAAAAATTTAGATCAATGGGAAGGAGGGTTCACTGAACTATAAACACCATTGTCATTACAACTCAACCAGACCATTAGGTACCTATACACTTTGCAACTATTACTACTTTCTTATTTCTGATGAACCTGGACATCTAAATCTTGAAAAAATTGCATCAGTATTATTATGAAATGACTTTTGGAACCCCTGAAAAGAAAAAACAGTGATAAAAAGTAGCTCGCGGTGGCCCCATTGAATTACAATGTCTGGGTTGCAACTCAAAAGTCAATAGAAAATGAGCACAATAAAAAAGAACAAAAATTTTGATATCTCAACCGATAGATGAATTTTTAAACTAATCATAAGAAAATCAAAAAATCATTTTGACGAAATTTCAAGAACTAAAGTTGATTTTACGATTTTTTGAGAATCCAAATTTGACTCATTACTCGTGAAAAAATCAAAATATGACCAAATTGAAATGGAAAAATGAACTTCTGTTCACATCTTACGAGATTTTTGCTCCCTCAAATCGATCAGTGTGGTTTTGAGTCATTCTGAAGTCATTCATTGTGTTTTTTTTTTCGAATGAGCTCCTTCACATCCATTTTATTTTGCTCATTATCCTTCTTCTTCTCCCCCCTGTCTTCAAAAAAGGATAGCTGAAAATGATTCGACTTGATGGAATAAAAATATCAATTTTTATAAAAGTTTGTTTCTAAAATGCATATTTTTTCTAGAAATTTAAGGAACCTTGAACCTTTGCGGAAAATGTAGAATCGAGGGTGTGGAATTTTTCGAATTTTGACAAATTGGAAATTCTGCAAAACAGTAATTGAAATTTGAAATTGAGTTTTTAATTATGAGAGCTCAAGTTTTCATGATAAATGCAAAAGTTGAAAACCACAATTTCAAAAATTAAAAAAAAAAAAATATTGAAAAAAATCGCAACGAAAAGCCTTTTTTTTTTGTTCAACAGTCTAATTTGCCTGAAAGGCTCAAAAGCTCTCAATTTTAATCAAAATTAAAAAAAAACTACTGTATAGTAGCTTATGTACTGTACTTATTGATCAAATATTGGCTTGATTTTTCGATCTGATTCCTCTTGACCTCCCACCAAAGCCCCAAACATGATCTAAACCCAAAAAAATTTGAAATGTGTGACGTGTCAATAATCATTTTTGGGATACCTATTGAGTGTTAATTTCCGTTTGCTTTTCGGCCCCTCTGGTCTTCTAATTTCGAAAAATATTTTTAAAAGTCATCAGAATATGGTGTGACATGTTGATTTTTTTCTCACTCATAATTCGAGGTCAATGAACTATTAATTTTTCAGATTAGGTCTCTCAGAGTCCCCGAATCGCTCTTTATTTTCAAATTGGAGAGCTGGGAAGACATCGAAGGGTCAAAATCCGATAAATAAAAAGATATTCGAACTCAGTGACCTCGAATTAGTGTAAATCGACATATCACATACCTGAAAAACAATCAGATATTCGAATCCAGTGCCTTCAAAATAGTAAAAATCAATGTGCCACGTTAATCTTGAAATTTTTCAAATTTTTACCAAAATTGGAGGCTCTTGATTGCGACGACCCCCTCCCCTCCATGGGTGTTGAAACTTGTTTTCTATAAAGTTTTATTCGTTAAGGAGAGGGTTGAAAAAACTCTTCGTTGCAATAATTTTTTTTTTTTAATTTTCAAATGATACCTCTACCTTTTAGCTTTTTAATTCATCGAAAAATTGTAGCTTGTATCTTGAAAATTCACTCACTGATTTTTAGCTGTTTTAATAGATTTTCAATGAAACCTTATAAACAAATTTTTTCCAAGTTTCAAGTTATAAGCTTTCAAACCTTGGCAGTTTCGCATAAAAATCACAAATTCAGAAACTTGTGAAACATACGAAGTCCCCCCCCACCCCCCACCCCAAAAGATTCAGGATTAAAGTAAATAAATAGTTAACAAAATTACAGAATAAAAGCTTCAATTTAGTTCAGTTTCACAAGGAATACGTCGAGTAATCGATTGTCGTATTTACGGCAAACTGGTTAGGCAATTTTATTAACATATTTTGTATTTCATGCTAATCATACAGGGATTTCTTGTCAGTTCAATTGGAACTTTGGAAGCAATACAGTTGGAGGGTAAATTGATTATGTCTTGAAAGGATATGACATTTTTGATGTAAGAGGTTTGAATGTAAGGGCCGAAATAAAATTTTCAAGGTTAAATACATATAATTTTTTTCAACTCCATTTCAAAAGAGGAGAGCTCACAATTTTAAAAAAAATCTGAATCGTTTCCATCAAAAATGAAATAATGTGATGTCTACGTTCGAATATTGATCTATAAATTTTATTTTCACCATTAGAATTATCGTTCGCCCCCCCCTTCCAAAGCACAAACTCTAATTAACAATGTCCTAAATCGTCAAAAAGAACCGTGCATTTTAAAAAATTTGCTACATTACAAAACGTCCTCAACTAAATCAGAGAATAAGTCGAGAACAAGTTTCGAAACATTTTTCTTTTTTTTTCTTCATCATTCCAACTTATCGTTAAAATCGTATCGTTGTTTTCATTCATTCTGACGAAGGTAATTTTACAGGGAAACCGCAAAGCGTGCAGAATTGCACGTTATCAAACCAAACGAACAGTTCGGTGGAGGTGAAATGCTCCCCTGGCTACGACGGCGGTCTTCCACAAGTGTTCACGTTGGAGGTATACACGCCGTTTAGCGCTCTACCCGTGTACAACTTGACCGAAAAAGAATGGCCGAATTTCCGTTTATCGAATTTACAAGCGGATGTTACTTTCAAGATTTTAGTGAGCGCTGTCAACTCGAAAGGTCGCAGTCCACCCGTTATCCTCGAAGAGTTCAGTTTCAAAGATCCTGAAAAAAGAACAGGTAGGATTGCGTTAAATCGTGTAAACTATATTGGAGAATTAAAATTTATCGCGTACCTTAAGCTATTTAAGTGTAGGTATTATTTGCCAATCGAATAGTCTGCGGGGAATAAAGTATACCTATACTGTAAAGGGTCAACGTTTACACAAAAACGAAAGCGACCGCAGAGTTTTTTTTCTCTCGTTTGCTTTGACTGTGCCCAAAAACAACAGCTAATAAATTACCGAATCTGGGTAAGCCGAAGGTTCGGAAAGGCAAGAGGATGTTTCTTTTCGTATATAGAAGGTATCCGATGCAAAAGGCCTGCGAACAACGTTCTTTGCTCTTTTGATACGAGTCGAATTATTTGAAATGGCCGATATTAAAGAAGTCGATTTTCTTATATGTACGATGGAAATTTTCCACATGAAATTAGCTATTGGTGAAGATGGGACGGAGGCCGCAAAGTGGATAAGGTGTACGGTGGTATTTCGGCTAATACGAATATTTTAAGCAGCTTGGGTGGCGTGGTCGCGATAGGGAGGAATTTATCGACGAGCTTGTAATTAATATTGTTCTCGTATTGGGTGGAATTTTTCGTAGTAAATATTTCAAGGTCTTATTTACGCTTCATACTCCCGTACACTTTATAAAACAAATTTTATCGTCGAGCTATTCGAGCTGCGTAAACGAGGATTATGTGTAGTAAATCATTGTTAAACTTGGTTTCATTTAAAGGGTTCGTAAATTACTAGTTGAGTTGGGTGTACGCGAACATCGAGCGGGAGGGGTTGTCAAATGTGACGCGTAAATGATTAAGATATAAAGCGCGAGATAAGCGTTTTTATGTCTTTTTCTAACGTACGTACGAGCAGGGAAGGAAATGGCTTCTGAAAAGATTTCCAAACGATTTAGGAAGTTGTGTATCGGCGTGTTTGAGGTAGGATTAGGTTCTGATTGGCTTTCCCCGCCAGTAGTGTGGAATGTATGTAAATTTTCCAGTTATTACATTGAAAAGCGTTCAAAGCGTATGGAAAATTCCAAATATTTGCGAGAATGTGGCCTTATATATGAGCCTAATTTCGCTGTACGTACTTTGTTTTGTATTTGAGTATAATGTCAGCTCATCGTCTTATACTTTGCATAATTTTAAATAGTAATTTTCTCGAAACTTTGCAATTATTTTGGGTATTTTTTGAGAATTACTCGTATGTGCAAAAAGACTCATGATTATTTATTTCAAATTTCACCCCTCCGCCTGCTCTTTCAAAAAGCTTTCTCAAAATACACCTAATGTGGAAAAAATTACCTCAATAAACAAAACGAAATTTGAAAAATAAGAGAACTCGTAAAATAAAGCCTAAGTGGGTACTTACATACGTGAAAGATCTTCCGTAAATAATACATAAATATTGCGCATTTTTTTCATTGCTCTGCGTGTCGAGTGGAATTTCAAAAACGGCCATTAGTATTAATATAGGGTAAGCCGAATTTCTGCAAAATGTACACACCACATACCTGGTTACCTACATTAAAATATTTCGCTACATTGATTTGAACAGTCGTTAAACTACGTATGCAAGCTACTCTTGTAATGGGTACTCTGTATACGAGTGAGAGACCGTCAATGAACCCGGATATACTTAAAGACAGAGCAGAAGGGTTGGGGCGAAGGTAGATGAACTACCGCTGTTTTTTATTCTCTGTAATGCGTACAGTTGACACGATGATGTGTACTGTTCAAAGATAGGCGTTTATTTGAAAGAAAAATTACTGTCGTAGACGTGTAATCTGTTAAGAAAATTTTTCCCTCGAAAAATAACATTGCAAGCATTACTGTTTCAAACCAGTATGCTTTACAGCGGGTGAAAATTCTGTTCAGCTGGCTTCAAATACCTTAGTAGGTACTAGGTACCTCTTAGATACATAATTATTCGTCATTTGTAGATTAAATGCAGCGTGTGCTAACTCTGAATAACCCCCCTCTCACCAAAAGCATAGACAATTCATCCTAACAAGGGAACCCTCCCACATGATAATCTCCGATTTGAATGAAACTTGGACTGGTGGAAAGAGGACCTCAAAAAAACCCCATCTCCCAATTTTCAGCTGCTGAAGTTGATTTTTCAATTTTTGGTGAGCGTTTGAAGTTTTGTGTATTTTTTATACTTATTCTCATGTTAGGTATGTCAAAAAATTCGATTTCTGATGATAATTCCAGATTTGACCGACGGTAGTACTTATCGATTAGGTATCAAGCATAGACCCTTTATTCAAAATTTCAGCTGCCGAAGTTCATGTGGTGGGGAGAAACGGTCATTTTTCGTATTTACACATACCTATAACATAACCTGAGAAAAAACAGTAAAAAATCTTGTTTTCTGAACGGACGTCCAGATCCGGCCAATGGTGGTATGAGTCGATTTGGTATTCGGCACAGACTGTTTGACCAAAATTTGAGCCCTTGAAGTTCATTAGATGAGTTTAATTTACTGATTTTTCAAATTTTTTAATGGCATTTATAAACCACCAGATGAACAAAAAATTCGATTTCTGATGATAATTCCAGATCCGGACGGGGGTAGTATTAATCAATTAGGTATCAAGCACAGACCCTTTGGCCAAAATTTCAGCTGCTGAAGTTCATATGGTGGGGAGAAACGGTCATTTTTCGAATTTACAGAACAACTGTTTACCTGTGTGTACCTACCCAAACTTCAAACGCTCGTCAAAAATCGAAAAATCATCTTCAGCAACTGAAAATTGGGAGATGGGGGTTTTTTAAGGTCTTCTATTCTACCAGTCCAAGTTTCATTCAAATCGGAGATTATCATGTGGGGAGGTTCCCTTGTAAGTTTATGTAGTTATGTTTGCCTGACCCCAGAATTGAAGGAACCGAGTTATGCTTACTCGATATTTTTAATTAATATTGCTCTACAATTTTAAAATTGAGTTTCTCAAGAACCATGATAGAGGAGAAGGTACAATTATGGACCCAGGTACAAATATGGACCCCCCTCTGTTTAGAGAATACTACTAGCGCTGCGGTCACGGTCTGCACTAAAAATTGTTCTAGTAGTGTAGTACTGACGATCTAGTTACATATTTTGGATCGATGCAAAATTCTGTGTCTGCAATCAGCATTTGATTTTTTTTTCGTGATTTTTTGTTGCCATTGGAAAATTTTACTCTGTTTTCTTTTAATAATTGATGTACATACTTCCAATAATGTTCAAAAAAAAAATTATTAGCGAAATAAGTAGCTCTCAGTGTATACTTTCAGAATATGCTTTCATACTTGTCATTACTTTACTCGATTTTCGTATTTTTTTCCATTTTTCATAAACTGACAAGTTTTTTTACGTTGGTATAAATATGGACCCCTAAATTTTTTCATATAATTTTTCCTAGAATGCTGAGAAAAAAGCAATCAACAAATAAGAGAAGTCCTAAAAGACGGAAATGGGACGAAGAAAGTATAGTACGGGCCATTTTAGAAGTAAAAATAGTAAAATCCAGAAAGTTCGGTTTTTTCTTATGAAAATCGATTTTTATTGATTTCGATTTTTTTCATGTATTTGATGTTTATTGTCATGCATTCGATGTTTTTTTCATATACTCAAGTTAAAAAACGTCTTTAAATATATTTTCGCATCATTTTCTGCAATTTTTAGACATTTTTTTAGGGGGTCCATATTTGTACCCGAGTCCATATTTGTACCAATTTATGTCACTTTTGTAAAATTCAAATTTCTCCGTGAGTTTTCAACCAAAAAAAAAATTTTTTTACACAATATACTAGAGTCTTTGGCCTTTCGAATGGTATATTCGAAAAACAAATTTGATAATTTTTTCTACCCTTTAAAGCCAAAAAGCTAGAGGGGGTCCATATTTGTACCTTCTCCTCTACATATGGTATAGACAGTTGAGCTTGTGGCCTAATTATGATGGGATTAAATTTGTTCAGACTTGATTACATCCAATAGCGAAGAACTGGCCGATCCAATTGGGTAGACCTGATTTTGAGTCTAACCAGATCAGTTCAGAACTGATTAGATCAAGCGTATTTGATTAGATCAGATCAGATCATATCTCTGACCAGCTCTGCGTAATTACATCAGAGTTTCAATCGAATTAGATCCGTTCAGACCTGATTGGGTTCAATAGGAGAGCCCTGACTAAATCTGACCAAATGTCTTCGGATCTAATCAGAGCTGTTTGATTGGTTCAGATAAAATCTAATCAGATATCAGATTAGATTTGTTCACACATGATCGAATCCAATAGGAAAGCCCTGATTAATTCTGACCATACCTCTTCAGATCTCGATAGATCTTTCTTGATTAAACCAGATCAGATCTCATCAAATTCGGCCACTTATACCAGATCCAATTTGATCGGATGCAATAAGAAAGTCCTGATTGCATCTGACAGACCAATTCAGATCCTAACAGACTTGTTTCATTGAACTAGATCAGATGTGATTAGATTCGGTCATTCGCCAGAGCTAATTATAGCTAGTCAGATCTAATTACATCAGAGTTTTGATCGGTTCAGATCTATTCAGTCAGATCCCGCCTTTTTTCTCTTCTGACCTCCTCTCCCTCACCCCTCCACATTTTGAAAACAATTTTTAAAATGCAATGAGTAAATAAAAAAGAGTTGTTTGAAAATTCTTAATTTTTGCGTTAGAATTATCTTCATCAAACTTCTTCCAAGAAAAAAAAAATCTCCCCGATTCCTCAACCGATGTTGGAGCCTCTTTGACAGACACATTCTTTCCTCCGCCCCCACCCCAAAAGAAATCGAATAGACATACCTAAACATTTTTCAAAAGTTATCAATTTTGACGTCTGAATTTTCATATTCAAGTGACCCTTTTTTCAAAGTAAAATCTCTGTTGGTCTCAAAGTAATGTTTCACTGTACAGAGTCTCTCAATGCAATGTTGAAAAAAAATCAAAAAAAAAAATTAAAGAAGGGGGAAATGTTGACAATTTTTGCTCGAGAATTTACCGAAAATACCTTCTTTTTTTTCAAGAAAATCCCTATCTCAGACTTCCAGACCGTGCCACTTATTTTTTTCAAATGCTAAAAACACACAAAAAAATCACTTTGTGCCCCCCCCCATTTTTTATGCTTTCTCGTCGTTGGTTTTTTATGACCTTGGGAGTATTCTGGTATAACTGATTAATTTTCAGTAGAGGAGTCAAAATTTTCAGGTTTTTTTTGGTCATGAAAGCTACAGAATTTGAAGAATAAGAGCAAAAAAATGACGAAAATATTTTCAAAATAAGTTTTCAATCGTTTGTTTTGAACTAGAGAGCAAAGATTGTGAGAAACAGCGTTGCTTGGAGGACCAGGGGCGGGTTTTTTTGACAAGAGACATTTTATATATCGAAAATTTTCGATGGATATTTATTTCATTGATGCTGGTTAGAATCTAATGAGAGGAAAAATTGAAAGAACATTCAAAAATACACCCACATCTCAAAATTCAAAAGTTGAGATTTCCTTTTATAGTTTTTGACTATTTTTTGAAAATTCTAAGGCTCATTTCCATAAAAACTCAAAATTTGATCAACTTGAGGTAAAAATCTGAAATTCGATGTACACTTTGATTTTGATCTCCTGAATCGATTGGTGACGGTTTTCAGCTGTTTTATAGCCTCCATGCAGAAGATTTATGGATTCTCCAGAATTTTACAAAAATTGCCATGAAGAATGCTGAAATTAAATTCAGCAAAAATTAACTCAGATTCGTCGTCCTTAAGACACTTTCAATTGATTTAGGCATGCTGCTGGTTTGAATTAATATTCAGTCGTTTTTGGGGAGAGGGGTGAGGGAGGGACTGGAAAATTCAAAAATCCACTGGAGGCTCCAAAATAGTTCAAAAAATTGTTAATCGATTTTGTAGGTTAAACGTGAGATGTAAATCTTTCAATTTATTATACATTAACTGACAAATTTTTAATTTTTCAAAAACCTGTGGAGAAAATTTCAGATTTAAACCGATAGAAGCAGAATTTGAAAACTTGTGCTTAAGTGAATCAAAAAGATCACAAATATGATCAATTTGATCTCATTGTATGTGATGAATTCCATTGTGGTCTTTTTGTGGCTATTGTTTTTTACATAATGTATAACTCTAGAAATCCAAAAATCTGCTGGAGGTCGTAGAAAGGCCCAGAATGACTATCAATCGTTGGAATGGGAGACAGGAATTTCAACTCTCTGCCTCAATTATATCAAATTTCAAATTTTTCGTGGAAAATAGGCTTTCAAATTTTCAAAAATTTTCCAAGATTCAAAAAATGAAATTTAGTAACATCCCTCTTTTTTTCAAATTGGTATTTTTTTCAATGGTAAAACGAGTGCATGATGACGAGGGAAAGGGGTGAAAATGAAAACTCTCAAATCGAAGTTTTGAAACTACATTGTCAAATGTCATTTTAAATACATTCTGCAAAATAATAATGATAATATTGTGATGGTATGTTTAGCGGACGTGCTGGATATCAGGCGTATGTCGCCAGTGCTCGGCATAGCGATCGGGACCATTCTAGGAGTGATACTACTAATACTGCTGATATTCCTGAACATGTGGAGATCGAGGAGTTTATTTGCTCGACGTACAATGGACGATAGTCCAGAACGGAAACACGATCAAATAACCGTCGCTCCTATTGGCAATCACTGTGATGATATGAACCCGGATATTATACCAGCCAAGTATGGTAAGTTAACGGAATGGAATTTGTACTCTTTCACCCTCTCCCTTCGCGACGGCGTTAGCTTTCCAATAGGTATTAGAAATCGAACAGCATTCGATGAAGAAATGTGCACTGAGAAAAAAAAAATGAAACGTCGAAAAAAAAACTTCTCTCATCAATTATTTATAAAGGCGACATTTGTCCGCATAAATATCATTCGTGAGAAGATACCGTTGCTTTGGTTGGGCTAAGGAGGAAGATGAGGAAAAAAATGGCTCCACCGAAAAGTTACAAACTTACTCATCGATATTACTTCCACGGGTGCTGTGAAAACGAATATCGCGTATACAAAAGACGCGAAAAAACTTATCTGATAATAGATTAAGTATTTTCGGTTTATTAAAACTTTTTTGGCATCTCAATAAAGCTTGCGAGTTGCGTAAAGCGAAAAGGGTCATTCCATGCCAAATCGGCGGATTTTTGCACGAGGGGTCTTCGATTTTTTTCAAAATCAGATCATTTTTAGAGGTCATTGAACGATGACGAATGACGCAAACCGGACATTTTTTTTATTTTTTTTGACGGAGCGGTGGCGCTTCAAAGTTCTCCAAAATGGCCGAAAATGGAAAATTTCAGTTGCAAATTGCTCCGGTTGTACGTGGTATAGAATTTTCAACTTTTTTTCAAATTGTAGTACTTTGAGAGGGTGATCGACGAGTGATGTCAAAATCAGTGTTGCCACTTTCAAAAACCTAAAAAAATCGATTTTAAAACTTATAATTTAAATATAACCACGATCTCGGCGAGTAAAAATTCTGAAAAAATTCTCAGTTTTAGTCCTTTTTATGTAGAATAACATATCAAAAAATTGGACTGGCATCTTTTTTCATTTTCGAGAAAAAAAAATTACAAGTTTTACAATTGCTGCAAAAGTACCATCCGAAACCTAAAAAATGAAAATTTTTGCATTTTTGAAATATTTTACCAATGTGTAGACGATAATGTGAAAAAAATACCCCTCCCCCCAATTTGTCGACAAATTGACGAAAAATGCATTAATTTCACTCTTGAAATAAAAATTTATAGCACGAAAAATGTCAATTCGTTGACAAATGGGGGGGAGGGGGATTTTTTTCACATTATCGTCTACACATTGGTAAAATATTTCAAAAATGCAAAAATTTTCATTTTTTAGGTTTCGGATGGTACTTTTGCAGCAATTGTAAAACTTGTAATTTTTTTTTCTCGAAAATGAAAAAAGATGCCAGTCCAATTTTTTGATATGTTATTCTACATAAAAAGGACTAAAACTGAGAATTTTTTCAGAATTTTTACTCGCCGAGATCGTGGTTATATTTAAATTATAAGTTTTAAAATCGATTTTTTTAGGTTTTTGAAAGTGGCAACACTGATTTTGACATCACTCGTCGATCACCCTCTCAAAGTACTACAATTTGAAAAAAAGTTGAAAATTCTATACCACGTACAACCGGAGCAATTTGCAACTGAAATTTTCCATTTTCGGCCATTTTGGAGAACTTTGAAGCGCCACAGCTCCGTCAAAAAAAATCGAAAAAATGTCCGGTTTGCGTCATTCGTCATCGTTTGATGACCTCTACAAATGATCTGATTTTGAAAAAAATCGAAGACCCCTCGTGAAAAAATCCGCCGATTTGGCATGGAATGACCCAAAAGGGTGGATATTAAAAATTATGAAAATTGTCGTAAATGTAGCACGCCACATAACGGCGTTATTTATTTCAAAAGTAGAAGAAAAAATTTTTTACCAAATTTTATTCGTCTCTCGATCGCAACATGTTCGATGGAGAAAAAAACTCTGTAAGGCAAAAAAAAAGGTTCGAGAAAGTGGAAAATTTAAAATTACAATGACGCGGTGGTATTCTTTTCTCTAAATTAAATTTGCTGCCATACTTGCCTCTTGTACTACCTATCTGCGTTTTTTTTTTTCATCCAACTTTTTTTCTCTGCTTTTTCCCTCTAGATCCGGTTATTATTAATAGAAGAAGCCTGTACGCTGATTCGATTAATCATTCGCCAGCCAATCAAAACTGGGAAAGTAGAAATAGCAATCAAGATACGCTGATAGTAAGTTTCATCGTAAAAAAAAAAGATATCTTAATCGAGTAAAAAGGACGGGAATATTTCCGAAGGGGTTTCGAAAAACGAAATAAGTTAAGCAAGGGTAAAAGCGATAATATTCTAACTGGCGATGGTTTTTCTTTGATTTGCGTACACAGGAAAATAGCAGTTCGACGTATAATAAAATGAATAACGTCGAATACGAACCATCGGAGCACTTTTGTCGGAGCACCGAATCGATATCGTCGGTCAAAGTGAAAACAATCAATCAAAAAAAAGACGTCGAAATAAACTGTACGGCTATCAAGGAAACACTGATGGCGAATAGACTGCCAGAAAGCTGTGTATAATTTATGTGGCGTATATATCAAATTAACTTTTCATATCTCAATGTAACTTAATAATATCAAAATCGATCCTCTCCCTTGTTCGTTTTTCCCCTCCCTGTTTTTTTTGTTTGTTTTTTTACGCATTGTTTTCCTCATTTTTTTTCTTCTTTTTTTCCATTTTGTATGTTATCTATTAAAAAGTTTTTAATTTTATTAAAGAATTGTTTATTATATGTATTTAAACGGTTTTTAAAAGTTTGAATTTTTATATCAAGTGTTTTACTCGATTTTTTTCTTTAAATAAATTGTTTTATTTTCAATGATTTTTTTTTCTTGTGTTTGATGTCCCTATGTACCGATTTGACTGATGATATCTTTCTTGCGTTCAGAAAATTGTTTTAAAAAAGTAACGTGATTGTGAAATATCAATTTTTTATAAGGAACTCGCTTGAGCTGGCCCCCTCAAATTTTCAATGCAACCAAAAGTAGAGATCAGAACATCATTAGCTAAAACCACAACAAACGACATTTCAGGAGTTGAAGTCCATTTTTTTGATTTAAAAAAAAATTTTTTGGCATTTGACTTTTTTATTTTTGATTTTTTCAATAAAACGAATCAGTGCTACACTTCAACTATTCCAACTCGAAGGTCATAGCTAAAGTTTCCGGACATGGAGATGAGAGAATCCATTTGCGATGTTAGGTACTTTAATTTAAAAATATAAAGTTTTTTAAAAATAATATCAATGTTTTCAAGATGAACTTTCAAGTTTCAAACTATAGAAAATATCGATACGTGAAAAAACGTTGCATTTAGTTGCGCAAGAAAATGACCTCAAATTCGAATTCAGCGTCTTCAAAAACCCCCTTACCTCAAAATTCGGAATCGGAGGTCCCTCCAGATTTCTACTCATAATTCTGGAAAAATGATTAGTAATTCAAAGTTATTGAGAAAATCATAATTGCGCCTTATTTCGAATGAATATGTAACTCAAACGATACCCTAAGATGGCCAAAATTGGCCCAATATTTGATCGAAAATCGGATACCTATGTTATTAGTAGAATACTAGAATATGAAGCAGTCTCCCAGTGAAAAAAAAATGATCCGCTTCCTCTTGATTATTAAGTTAGGCAACCCATTCGACATGGCTAAAATCGTCCAACTACTCCATTTTTTGAGGCAAAAATATGACAATATTATTAGGAAAAAATGAGATAGGTGGGTATTAGCAGGTCTCTACTTCCAAAAAAAAAACGTCTGGTTCGCTTTACCCCTTTTCAGTTTTAGATATGCAACCCATAATTGACACAGCTAAAATGTTCTCGAAATAGCGTCATAACTCAACTCTGTGTCTGTTATGTCGTTCAGGTTGCATATTATTCAGAAAAGAGAATAATTATGATTTTTTTCCTTCAAAATCCGTGTTTTTTTTCTTAACTAAACACCAATAAATTGCACAAGGACGAGAGGTCAATTCTTCTAATTAAATATCGCTGATTACGAATACCCGTGTCATGTCATCCATTTTAGTCCATGTTGTATGTACATACGTTCAACATTCAAACTCAAACTTCAAAGTTTGTGTACAGTATGTCAAGAAAGTAGTGCCCGGTGGCTTTAATTTCTAAGTGGAAACAGCTGGCGAGATAAATGAACCGGCATTGGTTAGGAAAAAATAAGGGCTTTGAAAAGCGACCTTGAAAATTTCAGGCCTGTGCTCAGGGTGTCCACAAACTGAAAAACCGGTTTGGTCAAAAAAAATCAAACTGGTTTTTATTGGCGCAATGTAATTCTACACACATAAGGTGACAACATTTTTGAAACCGGTTCATTATTTTGTAACCAGTTAACAAAAACAATACAAAAAGTTGGAGATGAAGAAAAAAGCTTGAAACAAAAGTTTTAGGGCGTGAAAAATAACACAATTCCATCTAATCACATTTTGAAACCAGTTCGTTGGTTCGCATTTAGCAACCAGTTTTGACAATCACCTAAAAATTGGAGATAGAGAAAAATCTTGGAACAAAAGTTGTAGAGCGTGAAAAGTTGAACTATTTTCACTAGGAAATCGGATTTTGAAACCGGTTCATCCCCTTACAACCCGTCATCAAAAATTACTTGAAAATTGAAAATAATAAAGAAAAGAGCTTGAAACAACAGTTGTAGGGAATGAAAAATTGAACCATTTTTTTTGATCGAATTTTGAAACTGGTTCGTCAATTTGCAACTAGTTATCATAAATTATGTAGTTGCAAATTAATGAACTGGTTTCAAAATCCAATTAGCAAAAAGTAGGTAATTCAAATTTACACGCTCAACAACTTTTGTTTCGAGGTTTTTTTCCACATCTCCAATTTTTAGGTAATTCTTGATACCTGGTTACAAATTAATGAACCGGTTTCAAAATCCAATTTAATGAACCTGTTTCAATACCTAATTATAGAAAATAGTTCAATTTTTCACGCTCTGCAACTTTTGTTTCAAGCTTTTTTCTCTATCTCCAATTTGTAGGTGATTGTCAAAACTGGTTGCTAAATGCAAACCAATGAACCGGTTTCAAAATCCAATGTAATGAACCAGTTTCAATACCTAATTACAGAAAATAGTTCAATTTTTCACGCTCTACAACTTTTGTTACAATTTTTAGGTGATTGTCAAAACCGGTTGCTAAATGCGAACCAATGAACCGGTTTCAAAATCTAATTTAATGAACCAGTTTCAATGCCTAATTACGGAAAATAGTTCAATTTTTTACGCCCTACAACTTTTGTTCCAAGCTTTTTTCTCTATTTCCAATTTTTAGGTGATTGTCAAAACTGGTTGCTAAATGCGAACCAATGAACTGGTTTCAAATGGGATTAGACCGAATTGTGTAATTTTTCACGCCCTACAACTTTTGTTTCAAGCTTTTTTCTCTATCTCTAATTTTTGTGTTATTTTTGTGTTATTTTTGTGTTTTTGTCACCTTAGTGTGTAAACCGGTTTGAATTTCTGACTAAACCGGTTTTTCAATTTGTGGACACCCTGAGCAGAGAGCACAGGCCTGAAATTTTCAAGGTCGCTTTTGAAATCTCTTATCCAGAAATCAATGGATACCTAGCGCCATCTGTAGGAATAGAACAGAAAAAAGAGGTTGAAGAAATCGGGTAAAATTAGTGATGTTGAAATACAGGCATATGTCATTTGCCTGCGCGCAAAGTGAGCATAGAGGATTTGTGCGCAAATTCTTGAAATGAAAATGAAAGTTACCTAATTGCTTAAATGTTCACTTTCAATATGAAAAGTTGTACAACACACAGGATAAAAGCAGGATATTTTCTCAAATTTTATTTGGGTGGAAAAGTTTTCATTAATCATGGAGACGTGATAAGTGATCTTTCAAGAAGTGCCCGTGAATCATGGAGACTTCATAATTGTCAACTTACAAGTACCCATGAAATTAACTTACAAAGTATCCATAAATCATGAGGACTTGGTAAGACTGATTTACAAAGTACTCACGAATCATGCAGACTTGGTTATTGTCGACTTAAGAAGTACTCATGAATCATGGAGACTTTGTAATTGTCGATTTAAAGGGTACCCGTAAATCATGAGGTCTTGGTAAGCCTCATTTGAAAGTATCCATAAATCAGGGAGACTTGGTAATTCTGGAGATGATTCGAAGGCGTTGAGTACAATCCAACTGAAGTGGCGCATCCGTTTCTTGAACTAAGCTCTTCGTGAACAATAAAGATGAGGAAACAAGTTATTTTACTCACTTAATTATGATCGATTTGCGTGCGTTAAATACAACTGAATTTAAATTTTCGACTTTTTTTTTAATTATTAGAATTTCTGACTGTTTATGTCGTTTTAGCGAAACACAGTCTGACTGTCTCAGGTACTTAATATCAAACTACATATCGGTATTAATACAACAACCCTTCATTCTAAAACAAAATCAAAGTCGAGCATACAATTGCGAGTATAATTTCATCCAAAATCCAACCACCATTTCGCTAGGCAAACAGTTTGAATAATCTTGAGTAGGAAAAATGAAAGTTCATAATTTTACGACGGTAGGTAGTCCAAATAAGTTATTGTCGTATACTGGTAAACAGGATGTTTCTGACTCAGCGGAATAATCGAATTTCACGCATTTCCTGGCTAACTACGATTACCCTTTCGTTTAGATCCGCTGGTCAGCCGCATAAAGGACGTGTACCTTTTTCGGAAGTAAATCGTTAATTATAAGCGACATTCGCGAATAAATTCAACGAGAGTTCAGGTGTACCTACCATTCGTGTTTTCCATAGCATTGTTATTTATAAAGTAGAATATTCCGCTGGTTGGGGGATGAAGGAAGGATAATTTTAAACAAAAAAAAAGGAATTAAAATATATTGAACCTTTTTAGGTATGAGATAGCTAGCTGCCTACTATAATTTCATTCAACTTTGTAGCGTAATCCGCTTTAATTTTGGTCAAGCACGTCTTTTTTTCAATTCTCAATTCTCTGCCCACTTCGTAGTGAAATAGTTTCGTTGAGAATAATTAAATTGCGAGCTTTTCAAAGTTGGAAGATTTATTTTGACAATATCGAATAAATACACCTACCTATAATAATGGGAACCTTTCTTACGGTTATGTAAAGGTAAAGAAGCTAAAAATGTAATTCATTTCCGCAAGATTTTTCCTCAAGTTACATTCACGATTATAGGAAAGAAGTATAAGTATACATTTATAAATATATTACGACAAAGTTTCCGTAATACTTACTCGAGAAAGTTTTGGATTCACATAGTAAACAAATGGATAGGTAGAAGGTATACCGGCGTTACCAATAAAATAACTTCACCTAATCTGGCAACTTAATAAGAAATTATGCTGCGAGATTTCCTATCAAAGTAATAATTTCCTTTACAAATTTGTCGACGACGAAGACGAACCGAATTTTCAAAAATACTTTTGTAGAAGCAAAATCCTACACGAGTGTTCCATTACAGCACATAATTTAGGATTTCCTCGTCTCTTCTGCCAGCAAGAGAGTATGTGTCGGTCGAGATACGGCGAACAATATTATGTGTTAGGACGGTCCCACCAGAGTTCTAAAAGTCTTTACGAAATCAGCGTGAATACCAGCGATAGTTCTTTTTTCAAACTGATTCTCAGAGAAGTATGAGATGGTTGGCTTCCTTCAAATTTCCCTTCGTCTTTTACGGCCTGTGCTTAAATGACGAAAGAATACGAGCGACATTTTTAGAAGCCGATTTTTTTCGTTTTTTGGTATCGAACATGTATCTTTACTTTTTTTTTCTTTTAAATTTAGTGAGCTTTGTTTACAAGAGTGGTTGAAAAAATTCTACGTCGTGAATTTCAACCATACCTACTTCTGAATCTGAGGATCAAATAATCGTATACCTATTAATAAACACTCGAAAAATTTGAAAATTTGATATAGTGAAGGTAGGAATTATCGTGGTAAGCGGGAATTGACTTTATTATTATTCCTACTGGAAATGGGCAATAATTATTCCTTAAGCTACGTGGGGAATAATTACCTCTTACCTGGATAGCTCAAAAGGGGTAAAGGGGGGATGAAACAATCCTACCTAACTATAACATAGATGTAAACGAATTATAATAAAACACATTCATAGAGGCTACTAAAATGCTTTTATTATTGATTAGTTACATTAAAGAAGGCACATAGGATACACAATAATTATAAAGATTATTCTGTATTAAATGGTAAGGCGATTACCTGCCACTTACAACCTGGAATACATACTTATACTTAATAGTTTGGACCAATCAACTACTAAGTCACTATTTAGTAATTGATCGATCTAATTAACACTAATTTGAGATCTAGTCACAATTACTCCATATTAACTAGATATCTCTGATGTAATTAACCTAATTCAGCTAAACTCCATTAATTAAGATATGTAAAACTATAATTAATTGAGAGGACTTGCAAACAGGGATGGAAACCAAAATGAAAATTGCACTTCAATGTCAAAAAAGTGCACCTGCGGCCAAAAACACAATTTCACAGCCATTTTTCGAGTTAGAAGAAAATTTTAGACAAATTGAGCCCTTTTTTCTCAAAAATCATAATAAAAGTCATATTTTACACAAAAAAATGAGATTTTTGCTCAAAAAAATAACCATTAGGTATGTATTTAACCTAAACAAAAAAATGAATCGGTTAAGATTATGGTGAAAAAATTTCAAATCAATAATTTTGGTTATGGTTATGGTTACAGTTACAGTTACAGTTTTTGCCTCAATTTAGGGGTTAAAAGTCATTTCGGTTAAAAATTTCAGTTATGGTTACCATCCCTGATTGCAAAGTCCAAATATGTAATGTGAATGAACCACCTCAGAGTACATCTTATTAGGTACCTACCTTTCACAAAAAAAATTTTTTTCTTACCCCTCCCCCAATACCACCAATCACCTCCTGAAAATTTTTTACAAAAGTGACGTAATTATCAATAGGTGCAGGTAATTACGCCACCACCCCAAAACACTATTTAATCTATGAAAACATAGGTAAAAATCATTTGGCATTTTGGGCATCTTATTGGCTACCTTTCCCTAAAAAAAATGTTTTCCATTACCCCTCCCCCTATCCCACCCCTCCATTTCTGAAAATTATTCACCAAAGTGGTGTATTCATCAACATATCTCTCCCCCACCACCAAAAAAAATTATTTAAAATTATTGATAAAAACAGCGCTAAAAATTATTTCTTAGCATTTTGGTCAAATATGTGAAAGTCCTGAAAGAGTTTTGTTAAAGTGGCGTAATTTTCAACATTGGTACTTTTGTATATTTTTCAACATTTCGATACTTACATTGAGAAATAACAAAAAACTGTTTATCTCATTGAAATCGTCATTAAATTTACTATAGGAAACATATCTTCAAAATTTTTTTTGCCCTTATTACAAATTACAGCACGTTTCCAAACTGTGGTCAATTTAACATGACGTTTTTTTTGGCATCAAATTAACGAAAAAGCGAGCCACAGATCAGAAAATTATCCGGTCCGGTGATATTTTTGGTTTTCATACCTTGGCTTTAACAGTACAATCACCTAAAAATCGTCACACGGCGCCATCTACCCGTTTACTATGAGAACTGCAGTAGTGGCGTAATTGCCAACGTGGCGTAATTAGCTGCACTTACCTTACTTACCAAAGACACTGTACACTTTTCCTATCCTTTCCAATGTACTCACTCAAGCTAGGTACAATAATAAGAACATAATACTTGAAGTCTATAGACACTGTACCTGGGGGAAGACATCAAACTAGCCGCCATTTTGTCAGAATTATGTGTGTCATGTCAATTTCTCCCGCTCACGCTGGGTGCTTTTGGCTGCGCTGTAGTCGAATTCTTGAACAAAATACAGCGCAACCAAGAGCACCAAGCGGGAGAAATTAGCACTACACAAAATATCACTACCATCCCTCTTTCCCATTGCCTTCAGATTGAAGTACAGCGCAACCAAAAGCACCCAACGGGACAAATCGGCATGACACAAGATTTTACTACCATCCCTTTTCCTCGTTGCCTGCAGTTTGATGTCTTCCACTCTTCTGGGAGGGCCCAGGTACAGTGTCTATACTGAAGTCTGATGTACGAATGAGAAATCCCTATCAAAGAAAAAAGTGCGGATATATACGCATATGTATGCCAATTTTTGGAATAATTATGCATTTATGCATTCATAAACGTACTCGTACCCATATGTGTAAATGCAAAATTAGTCCAAAAATCAGCATGTGTTGGGTAAGTATGTGTATATACATACCTATTCGTATTTTTTTCTTTGATAGGGAATGCTTTTGATAGGTACTCGGGTTGATCAAAGTGCATCCAATTGAACCATGATGATTAAGCAGAATTAATCACCATGTTATAAAAAAAAAACACATAAATTACCACGCTAAGAGTGGATGAAACAATAAAAGAAGGACATTGGCTAATGCCATGAGCTTATACTTTTTGTACCAAAAGGGTTAACACATCAACATTTTGACTTAGCTCCAGAGAGCTCACGATTCTGATGCTAAGTGAAGAGCTTAGCTTGTGGTCTTTAAGTGCCTGTTCAACAATGACCATGCTAATTTCGATGTAAATGTCGATCCATCCACATCCATCACTTTTGGATACCACATGTTGATGTGAAGTTTGAGCCAATTTATTGTTGATGTAATTGTGGACCAATGTTGAGCAACATTCATGTCGACAATTGGTCCGACACCTGGTCAAAATTTGCATCGACATGTGGGATCCAAATGTGACCGATGTGGATGGATCGACATTTGCATCAACATGTTTGTTGATCTCCTGCTACAAAAAATTGAAAAAATTAATTTCAAAAATTGAAATTTTTTCCAAAAATGATTTTTTTAGAGGTGGTCATTGCTCGTGCTGAAAGCAGCATTGATGCGGAAGCCTCCTCCTAGGTCTGCACAAAATAAAATGTTGAACATAAACTCCTTATATTGGAAAGGTGCAATACTTTATCTAAGAGTAGGGGAGATTGTTGTACCAGGGACCGATTTTTCGTTTTTTGGGAATGGACTCCACCCATTAATTATTTTTGAAAATGTGAATAGGGTGCATCAAAGAATGGTCTTTTACAAAAAAAACGAGATATTCACATTTGTTCAAAATTCATTCCCCTCCCCTCCAGAATTTTTTGAAAAAGTCACTTTTTTTTGGTCCATGGTACAACGGGTTGTGTACCAAGGACCAAAAGGAAATTTACCCTGGAAAATGCCTAAAAGTTGGCCGTGAAGGCATAAAGTTCACGTATGGATCATAGACATTCATTATACATATTTACTTTTTACAATAAGATCATATAAAATTTTGCAGAATTTTTTTTAAAAAATTTCATAAGTTTGTCATGTTGTACCACGGACCATAGATTTTTCCTCAAATTTCCACCAATTTCAAATAAATTTTGAAACGTTTTCAGATGCTACAATGTAAAAACTGTGTAAAGGGCATCCTGGCATCTGAAAAAGTATCAAAATTCGTGAAAATTAGATGAAAAAATTGCGGTCCGTGGTACACGATGAAATTTGGTCCCAGGTACAAGACCTCCCAAAATTTAGAAAAAAATTATTTTTCCAAAAAGTGAATATGTGTACTTACACTTGGATGGTGTAGCTACACATTGCACTAATTGCTTTGACAAATTTCAAATAAACAACAGATCAAAATGAGTTCACAAAACATGGCAAAATGTAATTTTTCGTTTTAAAACGTGATAATCGTGTGCAAAATTTTCAAATGAAAACCTTATCGCCTATAGTTCATTTTGTGGCATACCCTAGTGATGCTTTAAAACGTAGTGGGGTCCGAATTCCGCAAGTGGCGTTAGTGAGGGAAAGGTCCCTGGTACAACAGGTCCGGGGTACAACAATCTCCCCTACTGAACCAATACATTTCAATGTCGACAACACGTCGATGTTAATGTTGATGTGAAATTTGACATCGACAAATACACTGTCAACGTCATTTTCAAAATTTGAAAAATCATTGAAAATTTGGTCGAGGTTGGTGTTGATGCATTTGTGGACCATCAACTTTCACATCGACATATCATCAACAACTCCAAACTATGAAAAAATGAATAATTTTGTTTATGCCATCAAAAATTTGTTTTTCTTTTCAAACAAGATGATATTTTAAAATGTTTAAGGTTACTAAAACTTTTGACACTAAAACAAAAATTTCAATTCTGAAAAATTGGTTAACATAGTTGTGGATGCAAATTTCAAGTAGGTATCAAATTTTACATCAACATGTCGAGATCACATGTCAAGGTATCAGAAATAATGAGAAAATTTCGAAAATTTACTCTAACCTGGCTCATTTACGGCCAGAAAATTCCTACTGGATAACTAATTGATCATTTTTATATCATTATGTTGGAGAAGAACATGGTCGATGCAAATGTCGACGTCGACAATTATTGTTGTGTGAGTGGTTCACCTTTAGATCCGCGAACACCAGATTTCCCCATGTTACCATACTTTCAGTAGAAGGAGATAGAGCGATAAACTTTAAAGAGACTAAGTAATGAAGCTCCTCTCTAAAAATAGATCAAATAATATATTTTACTAAAAGGGGAATTACATTATCAACCGCTAGGTGGTATTAAGGCATTCCTGCTCATCACAAATTGATCCTCATAATGTAGGTGACAAATCGTGATTAGAGCAACAGTTCATTTCAGTCGATACCTACATAATAGGCAGCAGAAATAAAATTACGGAGATTTTTCGTTCGTATGAAAGTTTTATGCGTATAATCTGACGTATGAAATTTCATAGGATGCGGAAACGATTTCGACATTTAATCTATTGGATTTTGCGGAATATTCGCTAATAAAAAGGCGAGCGAAGTTGGCGAATGAATTTTATCAATTTCGCAGATTGCAAAAATGGTTTTTTGAAAAACTATAAAAAGCAACGCGACACATATCAGGGAAGAAGAAGTTCTATAGGTATGAATTTGGCTCTGTGTCTGTACAAGTTCAGTAATTTTACGATAGAAAAAAAGAGAGAGAGAGAGAAATTGGTAAATAAATAAAAAAGAAGAAAATATAGGTAATATCAAAACTAGAATATTTGAATTTTGCATTTTCAACAATACCAGATTTCTTTTCGCAGCTCAGATTAGTCCCCGTTTTAAAATATAATTTTTCAGTTCCGCCATTTATAAAAATAGAAACTTAACTTACACTTATCGCATCTGCACGATATTCGATGTTATTTTGCGCAACTCTCGCACTGACAATTTTCCATCATTTGTGCTATATACGTATAGGTACTCGCAAAACGAACATCTTTCTTGAGAAAAATAATTTTACCGGGTGTGTGCGCTTCGTATGGGGAAAAGTTTGATTTGGAACTATTCCATTTTTGATATTAAGTCATAAACAGCTGCATGTAACGAAATAGAAGCCGTTTAAAAGGCTGTATTTCGGAGCCGGCTCAAATTACCGAAAATATATTTACCGTTTGATGGAAAAGCGAAAGTTTTACTTCAGTTTAAATGTACCTAATTCGCGCAATCGACTGTGAGTGCGAATTTCGCCGCCTTATCTTTCTTTTATTTTTACGTTTACGTTCGTCGAGTTTGCTCGAGTGTAATTTTAAAGAGAGATTGGGTTGATAAATAAGATGAATTTTTTCCCACCAAACTGATTGGTTCTTGTAGAGGTATCGAATGTAGGTGAATTTCTGCTGGATTAATGTTGAATTCGTGTAAGGAAATTTTACTTGTGGGGAAACTTGATTTTAATTTTGAACTGAATAATTTGGGGGAAAATTTTAAAATTCCAAACAAAAATGGTGAAAAAAAAATACTCGAGTGCCTCAATTTTTATAAATTGGAAAAAAATTGCAATTTATAACTCCAATTTCTGAAAACACCGAAGAATGTATCATTTTTTTTGGCCAGAAATAGTTCCGCAAACTAAAAGTTAATGCATTGTAAGGTCTTACAAAATGACCACCCTCCAAAAAAAACGTACAGCACTTACATAGAGAAAAAAGAAAAGAACATAAGACCTCCTGAGTAGTAGCCCAAACTCCAGCACGTGTTTTCCAAAGAAGGAAGCCACCACGTACGTATTATCCAAGTACATATAAATCCCAACGGTTGCATAAAACCATCCGCATTACTCGCGGTAATGAAAAAAACTCGCCAAAGAAAAATAGGATAAAACGCATTAACGACTCCGGAACACATTCGGTTTTTATGCGAACGTAACATGATATGATTTAGTTGACGAACACGCGCGCGTTTTTCAATTTGATTTGGAAAACAAGATGCTTGGGAAAGGTTGGTTTCGTTTGCGAGTTCGCTTATCATTGTGACGCGAAAATCACGCCGAAGACGAGGTGCGGGGGCCCGGAGCCTAAAACCGTACTGAAAACGAGGGAGCCGTTAAAGAGCATCGTCGACGTTAAAATTCCTCCGAGGATAACCGCGGCCCGGTTTTTTTTCCAACGCTGTACGATGAGCCGGCATCTTTGCCAAGACATTTTTCGTCTACGAAAAAACACATTTTTGCATTTTACTGCTTTGGGGCATTTGTTCGGTATTTTCCCAGTCATTTTTCATCATTGGGTAGGCCTATAGTATTTTTCATGGCGTTAAGTAAACTTCACTATATATATCACAATTGTGTCACTACTCAATCCCACAACGACGCAGTATCGACGCAAACCTATTCCTATATACCGTGCTTTGGTCGGGGACTGACAATACGGAAATCTATTTTTATTGTTTTATTGATGACGGTTCTTCTTTTTTGATGCTTATTCGTCGTGATTTACGAGAGCGCCAACATTTCCCAGCTGCCGTAATTTTCTTCCTCTCTATTTTCGAATATGTTAATGGAGAATGATTCTGTGCGGACTGACGACTCGTGGTGAGAGGATTTTGGTTTTGTTTTATTTATTTTTTCACAAATTACAATCCGTGGTGAGCTGAGGTGAAAGAGCGAATTTTTAAAAATTTCGACGCCTGGAACTGAATTTTTACGAACTGATATGGAGCCGCTGTGGTCAAAATTGGGTTTTGCCCAGCGATTTAGGAATGCTTCAGAAGGCACTGTATTCAACTTGACTTTTGATGAGGTCAACTTTAGGAGATTGAAAAAGTTTTGCAGCTTTTTTTTTGCAAAATTAGGGGGACTTATGATTCACTTCTGATTTGAACAGTGTTTGTCTCAACCACAGGTCCTGACTTTGGTCTGAAAACACCCACTGATTTGAACAGTGTCTGTCTCAACCACAGGTCCTGACTTGGGTCTGAACACACTCACAGATTGAAACAGTATCTGTTTCAAACACTGGTCCCAACTTGGGTCTGATCACACCCACTGATTAAAACAGTGTCTGTGTCAAACACAGGTCCTTACTTGGGTCTGAACACTCCTACTGATTTGAACAGTGTCTGTCACAACCACAGGTCCTAACCTGGGTCTGATCACACCCACTGATTGATACAAAGTCGTCAAACACAGGTCCTTACTTGGGTATGACTCTGAACACACCTACTGATTTGAACACTTTTTCAGAAGCACAGCTCCTTACTTGGGTCTGAAAACACCCACTGATTTAAATAATGTCTGTCTCAAACACTGGTGCTAACTTGGGTCTGAGCTCACCCACTGATTTGAACAGTGTTAGTTTCAAACACTGGTCCTAACATGGGTCTGATCACACCCACTGATTAAAACAGTGTCTGTGTCAAACACAGGTCCTTACTGGGGTCTGAACACACCCACTGATTTGAACAGTGTCTGTTACAACCATAGGTCCTTACTTGGGTCAGAAAACACACACTGATTTAAATAGTGTCTGTCTCAAACACAGGTCCCTACTTGGGTCTGAACACACCCACTGATTGAACCCTGGTGTTTTCAATTGTGATTTTGGCCAGAAAGTAAAAACTGAAAGTAAAGAGGAAAAGTAAAGATGGAAAGTCGGAAAGACGAAAAGATGAAAAGACTAAAGGACAAAAAGATGGAATGACTGATTTATGGGAAGACTGAAAGACTGAGTGAGTGGATGAATTGAATTAATTAATAAAAATTAATAATGTAAAATAAAATTTCAGTATTCAGTTCAGTTCAGTATTTAGGTCATTTCACGTCACTGATTTAAATAGTGTGTGTTTCAAACACTGATCCTAACTTGGTTCAGAGCACACCCACTGATTGAAACAGTGTCTGTGTCAAATACTGGTCCTAACTTGGGTCTGAACACACCTACTGATTTGAACAGTGTCTGTCTCAACCACAGGTCCTGACTTGGGTCTGAACACACTCACAGATTGAAACAGTATCTGTTTCAAACACTGGTCCCAACTTGGGTCTGATCACACCCACTGATTAAAACAGTGTCTGTGTCAAACACAGGTCCTTACTTGGGTCTGAACACTCCTACTGATTTGAACAGTGTCTGTCACAACCACAGGTCCTAACCTGGGTCTGATCACACCCACTGATTGATACAAAGTCGTCAAACACAGGTCCTTACTTGGGTATGACTCTGAACACACCTACTGATTTGAACACTTTTTCAGAAGCACAGCTCCTTACTTGGGTCTGAAAACACCCACTGATTTAAATAATGTCTGTCTCAAACACTGGTGCTAACTTGGGTCTGAGCTCACCCACTGATTTGAACAGTGTTAGTTTCAAACACTGGTCCTAACATGGGTCTGATCACACCCACTGATTAAAACAGTGTCTGTGTCAAACACAGGTCCTTACTGGGGTCTGAACACACCCACTGATTTGAACAGTGTCTGTTACAACCATAGGTCCTTACTTGGGTCAGAAAACACACACTGATTTAAATAGTGTCTGTCTCAAACACAGGTCCCTACTTGGGTCTGAACACACCCACTGATTGAACCCTGGTGTTTTCAATTGTGATTTTGGCCAGAAAGTAAAAACTGAAAGTAAAGAGGAAAAGTAAAGATGGAAAGTCGGAAAGACGAAAAGATGAAAAGACTAAAGGACAAAAAGATGGAATGACTGATTTATGGGAAGACTGAAAGACTGAGTGAGTGGATGAATTGAATTAATTAATAAAAATTAATAATGTAAAATAAAATTTCAGTATTCAGTTCAGTTCAGTATTTAGGTCATTTCACGTCACTGATTTAAATAGTGTGTGTTTCAAACACTGATCCTAACTTGGTTCAGAGCACACCCACTGATTGAAACAGTGTCTGTGTCAAATACTGGTCCTAACTTGGGTCTGAACACACCTACTGATTTGAACAGTGTCTGTCTCAATCACAGGTCCTAACTTGGGTGAAAACACCCACTAATGTTGATTTCACTGCAGCAATTCTAGATCATTAGACAAAAGTTAACTTTTATTAGAGACTCCCAGAGTGGATCGAAAGTGATCGCAATCAATCAGGTAAGTAAAGGCCAAAGGGAAAGGAGGAAAGGTCAATTTCAGCTTTTTGTAAAAAAAAAAAACTCTCTACGTCCATTTTCAAAAATGTGTCAAAAATCGAAATCTGAAAACTTGGTTTTAATGAATTGGTGACTTACCTTTTCAGTCAATCTTTCAATTCGTCGAAGAAAAATCGGCGAAGCATCCAAAAATGCCCAACGATGTCAAATTTTCATATGCTGATTTTTTTCAGATTTTTGGTAAATTTTAAAAGAATTCTAAATTGGCTCAAAATGGGATCAAATTGATGTAGAAAGCTACAATTTGGTTAGTACACTATCAAGTTTCAACCTTCTGAATTGAAAGGTTTTTGGATTTTTCAGTTTTGAGAAATTGCAATGAAAAAGACGTAAATGAAATCCAGCACTTGGAGTTAGAATTTACCATATTTTTTTACTCTTTCGAGCAAAAATTTTCAAAATAATTTCTGTCTATTCAAATTCGTATTATCTCCGAAGATACTTTTTTTTTCAAGGACTGAAAAATTCACAATTACATCAGAGGCTCAAAAGTACCTATACATTTATATTTAAATTCAAAATAAGAACCAAATCTCAACTTCTCATGATGATGAGTTGAAAAATCACAAATTTCGCTTCTTCAAATAAATCGGTAAAAAAATTTTGGATTTGAATAGATAGAAATTATTTCTGAAAATCGATGCCTAAATTAATCCGAAGAATTATAAAGATAGTAAATTCAAGTACATAACCGCTGAAGTTTAATTTGACTCATTTTAGTGCAAATTTTTCAGTTTACTCGTATTTCGAAAAACACTGAGGCTTCAAACAGGGCTCAAATCCTTCACCAATCGATTCAAAAAGTCAAAAATAGAATATGAAGCAAGTTTCAGCTTTTTACCATGATTTAATCAAATTTCAAAATTTTGTTAGAAAACTGGAGTTTTCAAAAAAATTATTTTTTTATTTGAAGCCAGAACGAGCAGTACTATAATTGACAATGAATTCGGACCCTGGGACTTGGAAAAACTCATCACATTTTTAAATTAGTGGTCGCGAATCGAATGAAAATTATGACGAGGGGTTTTTTGAGACGACGAATTCACTCTCGTAGACAGAATTTTACAAAATTGATCCGTTCTCCTAGAAATAGACCATTTTTGAGCTAAAATTTGAGTAGAAAATAATTCTGAAAAAGTTTATTTTCAAAACGTGAACCCTTTACTTCCAGGACTCCACTGAGCACGAAAATTGGCTCAAAATTGAATACCTATCAATCGGTTCGTCAGTTTTTATAAAATTTCATTTTTTCAGAAAAATCTGTATTTTTTTAAATAAAGGAATCACGAGAATTATACATTGACACTAGATCTTGCCTCAGCGACTTTAAATTAGTCAGAAAATGCCACCTAGGTACTTCGATTTCTTTGAAAATTGAAAAATAAAATCAAAAAATTAGAAAGATATTACATATAAGCAACAAAAGAACTACTCTTCACATTTTTTTGAGAAAAAAACTTTTAGTCGCAAATCGAGTGGGGATTGAGGGTTGATTCAGTTTCAAAACGGTTTCAAAACTGCAAAAATTCTTTAGGGAAATATTTTTAAAATAATGTTTCTTGCTGATTCGAGGTCATTGAACATAAAAATGAGCCAAAATTGAACGCCAATTGTCCTATTATAATGAAGAAGTGGCGATGGCTAGAACGTCGTGAAATTCTGCGAAACTTTCAAAAATGACTTTCTGATATTTCGTCATAGTTTCCATTTTATTTGGAATCCTAAGCATCAAAATGACTTCATAAAAAACATCCACGATTCAAAACTTTCCTGGAATAGAAAACTTTAGCCCCCCCCCCATCCCCCTCATTTTTATACCAATTTCACAAATTTTTGAAAAAAGATTGTATCGCTAGAAAAAACAGTTCATGGTGTTTTAACATTTAACTGCTCAAGCAATTAAAAATCTATCGTTATATCATTATTTCGAAATTGATTTTCCTATCATTGAAAGTGAAAGAATTAATTCCTCAAAGCGAAATAAAAACAATAAATCTTGAGATATAGAAATGTGAAATTGGATCTCTATACCTATTCAAGCCGACTCCGACCTCTTATTCCTCTCCATTGCAGGTACTTTCAAGCTCATCTGAAGCCTCGAGCAAAAAGTGAATTTTCTTCATCATACGTACTGAAATCGCTCCACAAGGTACAGTAATCAATTTTGGTTGCTTAAATTAATTAATTCAGTATATTACCTAAAAATCCTGCGGTGGAGTGGGGGTCGTAGTAATTTTCGGTGTTTTTGGATTCTCGTCTCAAGATTTTTTACATTTTTTTTCTTTTGTGAAAAAGAACTGAAGAACGTTTCTGCTATTTTTCAAAAATTTGCCACAATCGAAAAATCTATTTCAGTAGCTCAAAACTTGATCTAGAAATGTAAAAATTATGCTCAATAATTTTTCAACCCCAATTTTAGCTTCATTCAGAGCTATTGGACTGTAAAAATTCTTCGTGAAGTTAAAAGTTGTGTTCAAAATAAAATTAAAATTGAAATTTGATGAAAAACACATCAGAAAGTCAACTACTAAATCAAACTTTTTATAGTTTTTTTTTTTTTTTTTTTTTTTAATCAAAAATATGGACTCAAAAATACTCACCTGTTTGGTTATTTGAGCGTAGATAGGTACACTTCACCACTTGAGGGATTCCTAGTTCAAAAAACAATTTGAATGTAAAATATACCTCCACATGAGGTTTCCTTGTTATTCAGTGTCATGTTTCCAGCTCCATCATACGAGTAATGTTGATTTTTGCCATAAAACATACAAGACGATGTGTATAATAATTCAACAATCCAACCTATTTCTGCACAGAGAAAGAATTAATTTCGTTAAAATGAAATAAATTACTACCCAGCAACAAAACTTAGTTAAGAAGAAGAAAATTTAATTACAAATAAACGAAGATTATCAAAATAGTTCTTAGATATTTGGCGAGTTTCACAACTGTAGCTGTCCGTTGTCAAATACCAAAACGGAATGGAATTGACAAACCTTCAACACTCATTAGATATACCTGGTACTAGCAAAAAGTTATTAATTCGTTGGCTGCATCGTTACAAGACGAAAACTTGAGAAATTATCAACAGAGTTTAGGCGAAGACGTCGCATTCGAATTGAATTTCCACAACGTCCATAAATAAAAGTTGTTTCCTCAAGTTGTACACGTAGTTGGACAGTACATCGCGTAGAATTAGAAGCAAACTTTTGTCACAAAACCATCACTTCGGATCGCCTTGATTTAAGCGAAAAACAACCTCGTAAACGTTTTTCTATCGCAAAAGAGAGAGCGAAAAAAATCGTAAGAAGTCGAAACGCAGCAGGCCGCTTTATCGAAACTTTTACGATCTGGTACCAAAGAGAAGACGAGAAGTAGCTGAGAAAAAAGTACGATATTCAGGACCAGTACCAGTCGCAATAACCCGACGATTTCTCGCGCACAACAAACCGAAAATCGTTCCGGACCTTTTTCTGCAGCAAAAATGTCGAGCTAAGTCTCCGAGGAACACTTAATATCGGACGTTACTTTTTCCGTTTCTTTTTTTTTCAACATCGCCGCTCTTCGTCGTCGTCGTTCATAACTTGGCTACTTTATACGTGTAACACGTTCTTTTTTTTTCTCGTACTACTTCGATATTGTGTAGTAGTATCAGTTGCCAATCTTGGGAGATTTTTTGCGCGATAAAAATTAAAACAACGTACGTGTATGTGATGTGTGAAAAGGTCGGTAGCACGTGTACGTGTATCTTTGTGTTGTACGTACGAGTATTTCGCTGCCATACACGTTTATTATTTTAATTTCTATATAGTCGTTAAATTGCGGCTCGAATTTCAATTCCGAACTCGTACTAATAAGAGTCGAACCCCTTCGCTTATCCAGCCTGCCCTGTTGTATTTCGTATATCCACATCCACACAGTACCTACTATAGCTTTTATTTGTAATTCAAAATTTTGATCAATATTAAAGCTGAAAATATTTCACAGAGGTATGAATGCTTTGGCGCGTTTTATTTTACTCTTGCACGTATAATTTTCATTAATACCGAAAGCAGAAGTGCGGATTCGCGGCGCGTTTAAATTATGAAAACCATTATGAAAGGTTTTAATACGCAAAGACATAACGTTGGCGATTAGAACGGTCAGTTATACCACACGCCAGTTGCCAATTAAGCAATGGTGTAAATTAGAAAGAGAGAGAGGTACGTACCTACACTCTATACCATAGTATATGGGGATTCGCAGGCACCAACGAAAACTATGAAAATATCCAGCACACCAAAAGGTAGAGGTACTGGGATAGGTATCGTTTCTCGTATATACATATAAAAGATGGAAGATATTGTACCCATTTCTAACCTATACCACCGAAACGAATCGAAGCGCACGAACATGCAACACTGAATTGGCGAAATGCGAATTTCCACTGCCTGTAGCGGGAACTGGAAGCTGCAAACTGGGAACAGCGTTTTGTGTGTAGTAATCCCTCGTAAAGAAGACTCGGCTTGGCTAACGAGATCTCATATCTCTTCAGGTATAATGGACGTATATCTGGCGTAAGATGAAATTCACGTACACGCGGTGACAATGATTCGAAAAATTCTTCTTTTCTGTTCTTCCTCGTCATTATTAGGTATTTTTCCCCCCAATTTTATTAACCTAAATTCAAATTTTCAGGTACGTGTGGAAAGTTCAACGATCACATTCGTTTTTTAAATGGATTCGAAACGATTGCAAAGCGCAGAGATAATTTTTTACCAACGTTTTGTGACACAATGTGGATATAGGAGAGGAGGAAGAATCAAATAATGAACTACAAAAATAATTTGTAAACTGTGAAATATCAAATTTTCGTTTTAGGAGATTGCACCCCATTTCTTTGAAAGGAGCAACAGAGGAAAAATCACGCCTCTATATAGACAGCGTATTGCTTCATTTCTGATAAAAACTCGATCCACAGGATTTTTCAAAATCAAAAGTCCCGCTTTTCAATGATAGGAAAAAATTGCTTCAGGGCTTAAAAATTCCAATTTGGTTCCAAAATTCAACCTTCTTTCATTAAATGACATTTTCCTTTTAAAAATACCGTTTTACTTCATCAATATTGCTGTTGATTGGACTGACGAAGCGCCTGCATGATTACAATGTAGGTAAGTACTTAAGGTGTCAATAAAATTGCCTAATCAGTTTGCCGTAAATAACTATCATCATTTTTTTTAAACTTCTGGAAGTAGGAAGTTGGGAGGGGAGAGGCCAAGATGATCGTAAATTTCTCACATCGGCAATTTCTAGGAAAGCTACCAAAGTTATAAAGCTCTTATTTCAATATCATAGTTGGGGAGACCGCTTAAGGATCTATTGCACCCCCCGTCGATCCTCCGGGACAACTTTTTTCTTAAAGGGGGACCTAAGGAACATTTCTTCGCCTGTATTCAAAAAAAAGTGGCCCTAATACTTACAAAATGGCGGCCATTTTGATTGACAGGTCAGCCGAAATCGCAGATTTTGCGTTCCAACATAAGACTTGCACAAAATTTATCACCTGTCAAAATTTCTAGTGCTAAAGTGCGTTTTTCAATTTTCGGTGAATTTTTGAAAATCAAATTTAGGCCAGAAATGACGGGAAAAATCAAAATTTTACCAAATTGACCTAGAAGGCTGAAATTTCGGATACACCCTATTTTTGACCTGTCAAATCGATTGGAAACTGTTTCAAACCGTTTTGAGCAGTTCTGGAGCCTCCAGCAGATTTTTGAAACTCGAAATTCCCACAAAATTTTATCAGACGGAGATGGAAAGTCAAAATTCATTCTGCAAACTAATTTCAATGCACTACGAAGTACTGCAGGTGAATTTCAAGTCGTTTTGGTGCCTCCAGCGGCTTTTTGAAAATTCCTAGAGCCTCCATCAGATTTTTGAAACTTTAAATTTTCACAAAATTTCATCAAATGGAGATGGAAAGCTGAAATTTACACTACACTCCAATTTTAACACCCTCTGAAGACGACTTCAGGTGGGTTCAAATCATTTTGGAGCCTCCAGCGACTTTTTGAAAATTACTGGAGCCTCCATCACATTTTTGAAACTTTAAATTTTCACAAAATTTCATCAAATGGAGATGGAAAACTGAAATTTACTCTACACTCCAATTTTAACACCCTCTGAAGACGACTTCAGGTGGGTTCAAATCATTTTGGAGCCTCCAGCGACTTCTTGAAAATTACTGGAGCCTCCAGTAGATTTTTGAAACTTGAAATTCCCGCAACATTTTACCAAATGCAGTTGGCAAGCTGAAATTTACTTCGCAAACTAATTTCAATACGATGTGAAGTCGACTACATGGTGGTTTCAAATGGTTTTAAATCATTTTGAAGCTTCCAGCTACTTTTTGGAAATTTTAGTTTTTCCAAAAAAAAAACACCATATACGACCTCTCAAAAAGTAGCTAGAGGCTCCAAAACGACTTGAAATCCACCAGCAGATTGAAATTAGTTTGCAGAATAAATTTTGACTTTCCATCTCCGTACGAGACGAAAAATTCAAAAAAATCAGAAATTTTCTGTTCGAAGAAGAATTTTTGAAATCGTGCAAATGGCTACATTTTTCCTAAAACCAACTGCCATCATTATCTAGTAATTCTGTAGCCTCTTACAAGATTTTCGATTTATCCAATATTTTTTTTTTAGCTTCCTGAATAAATTCCTGCGCCTCCTAAAGAAATTCAGAAATCCTGGAGAAATCGAAAATTCCTCCAGAAGCTCCAGAATAGCACGAAATGAAAAATTTTGGATTTCAAGAAACTCTCCAAAAACCAAAAAATACTCGTACCTAGGTTTATTTGGACAACTGAAATTTTGGTTGGGGTGGTTTCAAACCTTGGTTTTTTCAAAAATCACTATCCTATTGAAACCGAAGGCGAACACACGTCGAATAGTTCCCTCAGAACCAATCTCCATATCATTCCAAACGTCAAATCTATTCAAAATTCTTCTATGTATGAAAAAAAAACTGAACGATATGTAAATTATAACCAAACTTAATTTAAAATTTCCCCATTTACAAACCTATAGCAAATTTGAAATATAACCCAAGCCCTTTAAAAATTTTTGGTTTACCAAACCTGATCAATGTGCAATTTTGAAATTTAAATCTAAACTGAAAATTCTAAATTTGGAAAACTTGGCCGATTTTTATATTGAAGCCAAACCAAATGTGAGCTATTTTCAAATTATAAGCTAAACTATCTACTCAATTTGCTGTTTGCCAAACCTAACCAATTTCAATTTTAAACCAAACTTTCTCCAAGATTTCTACATCCCAAACCTGATTGATTTTCAGGTTTAAGTCAAGTCAAACACAGCCTTTTTTAACGTCTATTTCTGTGATTGCTTAAGCTAATTTAAAATTTACTCATTTTCAAATCCAAGTTATTTTTAAATGTAAGTTATTTAAAGTATTAGGTAATAGGGCGTCAAAGTAAAAGAAAAAAAAACTTGATTTTTGGGATGTTTGAGATGAAAACTAGGCAATCTTCTGATTATTTATTTCTCTCATTTTCCCCCATCTTTCAACCTATTTATTATTCATCTTCGTGGATTTTTTCCGGGTTTTAAAATTTTTTTGGGGACTTTTTATAGACGTTTCTCAAGTTCCTCTTTCCTGCAAGTTTCCTTAAATTTTCCTCATCTTCATCTCACTTTCTTCTGCTCCTTTCGTTTTGATCAAAATCACAATCATCAAAATTTGATTTCTTGCGTTTAAATCTTCTCTACAGGGTTGGCAAGTAGACTATATAGTCTACTTTACATGCTTTGTCTACGTGTAAACAACGTTACTGTAGACAACAATAGTTTACATGTAGACATTGTAGACTATGTAAACTATGTAAACTACAAAATAAAACTGTTTTCTGTTTTAGAATAATACCTTTTTTTACATGGATTTTGGTAGAAGATTTAAAAAATTTGTGGTTAAAATTCAAAGTGTTCAAAAACGAGATTCAAAAAACGTCCAAAAACTGGACTTTTGATGATCCGCGTAAAAAACATAGGTACCTACTAGGCAAAAAAGCAATATTTTTCAGTTTTTGGCAATTTTTGGCAGAAAAACAACTTTTGGATAGGTAATTCTAGAAAAAAAAGTGAAAATCTTTAGCAATATTGTCGAGCTGAAAAGCGAGAATTTGAATCTCTCACAAAGCAAAAGTTGGCAATTTTAGCAAAACGTAGCATTTTCCTAAGTTTTCCCAAAAAACGAGATTTTTTTGCATTTCTTGGATGAAAAAATGAAACTTTGAACAATTTTTTAAAAAAGTAAGACTTTTCGAAGTTTTTGCAAAAAAATAAAGTTTTTGGGAATTTGGCTTAAAAAACAAGAATTTTCATCAATTTTTGAAAAAAAAAGTGAGTAGGTACTTTATTTTTGACAACTTTTGGAAAGGAAAAAACTTGAAAAAAGCAAAATTGACAATTTCAGCAGAAGTAGATATCATCAATTATTAGTAAGAAAATGATACTTTTTCACAATCTTTGTCGAAAATACAAGATTTTTTTTCAATTTTTCAGTTAAAAAGAGAGGGTGATTTTTCTGAAAAAAAAAACGACAATTTTTAGCATGGGGGGAGATCATTTGGGAATACACAACTTCGAAGTTGACATACATTACACGTAGTCCACAGGAAGTCTACATTACCTGAAGTTTACATAGATTACGCGACAAATGTAGACTATGTAGACAATGATAGTCTACGCGTAGAGAACCAACCCTGCTTCTCTATCACTCATCTCAAAATATTTGTAATTTTCATATCAATGGAGTTTTTGTTTTTTTTTTAAATTTTAATTTCAGGATAAGATTCCTCTCCCTCTTCGTGTCCTGAATACCGAAAAATATATCTGACACCAAAATCGCATTTTATAGCAAACGTTTCAAGTTCTGTCCTCCTCATCTCGTCGTAATGTAGCTAAACTCCAGACAACCACAGAACGTTTCAAAATTCTAACCCAAACCCATAAATATTAATTTCCGTATCAGCACATGAGGAAAACGTGAAAAGAACGTAACGTGCTTATTTTGGGAACCACTGCGCTTGTAAAAAGGGTTAAGATGAATCAAAATGGCACATTTCAAAATTAGGGATTATCTGTGATAATTATTAAAGAAAAGATATAAATAGGTATAGTTGGAATGTTTTATCGAATTCATTAGGCATATTTTACATACGCCATATTTCATTAATCTTAGGTATCTATATTTTCAGCCATTTTCTCATTTAATGTCGGAGTCATGGTAACCTTTCTTATATCTATTATGTTTCAATATTCTGCATTCACGTTTCGCCTTCTGCGGATACAGCCTATGTTTATAGGGAGTGGGTATATAAGTAAGTACTTTGTACCTACATATTGCCCACACTGAAACTGTAGGACTGAATTGGTTAACGGATGGCCGAAACTAGTGGGATGAGTTATGTAAGGGGGTTTCAATCTCATAATTTCTATGAGACTCTTTTTTTTCAAATTCAGATCCCAAAATGTTATCTTTTTTTTTTAGATACTAAGAATTTTATTGTAAAATTGAGCAAAACTCGAATCAATTTATAAAATAGTAACATAATCAAAATGACAGTTCAGAAAAAAAAAACCACTGAAACTCGCGAGGAAAAAAAGCACAGTACACAGCCTCAACAAATCACGCAGTTACTCGCCGAGAATTCATCTTTTCTCGAGTCGTTAAACATCTTGACGAAAAAATCAAGTGGTGAAAAAATACCAAACCGCAACTCGGCACGTTAAATCGCTGTGAAAAAAATAATTGAACTTAAACTAGCGAATAAAAAGTGAAGAAAAATCATTACCAAGTTGTTAAGTAGGGAATTTGTTTGAAAATTTCTCTCGTAGTTACGACGGCGGTTGTGTGCTCAATTAATGAAAAAATTCTCTTCTATGTAAGGTAAAAAGTTGTGTAGGTATATACTACGTAAGAGTACAGAGAAGGTACCCTACTGTATATAAAAATTGCTCTAACAACGCTTCGCAAAGGAATAAAGAGAGCATTAGAAAGTTTTAAGACTCATTGAAATTGCATTTCATAGAACGCTTTATATGTGCCATTAAAAGTAAACAAATTGCTAATAACAAGAACTAAGGTAAGTTAACTTAAAAGCTATTAAATAAAGCAGCGGCTTTAACCTTTATGAAACGAACAAATGGCCTTTAACTTTTCCTTCTAGTGTAGTAACTTTGACTGCAACCTCTTTCCATCTGTCTTACTTAAATTGTTCCAACATCGGTGGCCAGTATTAAAGTGGACTTCTCAAGACTGGACGATTTCCTTGATAAGAGCTATCTTTTCGATATAGTTTTACCCCATCGTCGTCGTCGTCGTCAAATTTATGCGTCGATTATTCTAAAGAGAAAAGCTTACAGCGTTTTAAGGCTAATACGCGAGTAATTTGATACACGTGCTGAGTAACTCGTACCTAACTCTAAGTTGTACAACTCGATGAGATGCTTAGCGAGTAAGTAAATAAATTGTACGATGTTGGTTCCTCATGTGAACTTTTGTATGGAATAAAAGGTGCATTATAAGATGGATCTTGAAGAGGATTTTGACCAAATTTGGCGGAGACGTTCATTTCGAGTTGAAAGTAACTCACAAGAGAATCCTTTCGTGAGCGACGCATTCTGCAAACACTTCGCACGACTTTTTGGGAAGGAAGAGGGGGATCTAAATTTTGACTTTATCATTTTTATGGGATTTCTCAATATTTTTTGAGGAGTCGAAGTTCCAATAAATTGAAAATTTAAAGTCTGATTGAAAGAACAAGTAGGGTATTTTGATAAATTTGATAAAAATCAGAACTGCAGGACTGTTGGACACCCGTCCCTGAACGTGCATTTTTCAATTTTTGATAAATTTTTAAAAATCAGCCAAAAAAAAAAGAAAAAAATCAAAATTTTACCAAATTGGCCCAGGAAACTGAAATTTGGTAAGTACCCCATTTTCGATATTCCAAATTGATTGGGAACCGTTTCGAACCGTTTTGAGTGGCCCTGGAGCTTTCATGCAGATTTTTGAAAATTGAAATTTTTCAACATTTTATTCGGTGAAATTGGATAGCTAAAATTTACTTTATGACTGATGTAAACATGCTGAGTCGATTCAAGGTGGTTTCAAGCCATTCTGAGCCTTCAGTCATATTTTAGAAGTAATTTTACTAGTCCAAATTCACATTAGAGTATACAGAACGCAATTGGTGCTTGTTAGTGACCCACTTGACCAATTAGGTAGGTACTCATCTATTTTCCAACATTAGTCCTGGCCTGTTCAGAACCTCCATTCATATGTATAACCCAACTGAATACAAATTCCAGAATGTTGTTGGAAGCTCCAGAATGACTTGAAATCACCTCTAATTGACTCAGCATGTTGAAATTGAAGTTAAAGTACAAAGCAAATTTTAGCTTTCCAACTTCATTGGATAGCATTTTGTGGAAAATAAAAATTTCCAGAAATCTGCTGAAAACTCCATAACTGCTGAAAACGGTTCGAAACAGTTGTCAATTTGTCATAGTGCAGATGGCCACCACCTCATATGGTGGTACTTATATTACGAACCCCTTATATTGAAAACACCTATTTGGTAGGTAACGTGTGAATCTATAAATAGAATGACGTCAGGTGTCAGGTCATTGACTTTCCCACCAAGTGGCATACGTCAAAGGACAGTGGTATAGAAGAAGAAGATCTAGTCTATATAACAATCTATTTTGGCACTAAATCCTCACTTGGTCTCGGTAAATACGCGTTAGCTGGTTCCTTGTCGCATGTTGATGTAATTGTAGATCAATTGAGAATCCTTTTGGAGGCCATTGCCTAGTCTTTAAGCTAACACCATCTAGTACATAGTTGAAGTAATTTGATTTTAATATTTAATTGCTCTGATGATCAATAAATAGGACTTTTTTGGTAATTCGAGATGTATCTGGACATCATTGAATTACACAAAGTGTTACGTGTGTTTCATTTATTTCAGTTCTGTCAACATCTTTAGTATTGGGGGGACCACCAAAGGAGACAGAAAAAAGCGTACAGTGTTCCAGTGAATGGTGAGATACATTTACTATTTATTATAATTAAGTGTTAATCATAATTATTTGACCACGGTATCGTAATGTATGATTATTTGTTTAGCTTTGAAGATTTATTATTTTCAACATTTATTCTTATAATATGTATCTAATTTTGCTGATCTACCTATCTGTGAATAGATAGATCATTTAAGGGTAAAGTTAAAAGTACCCATATTCCGCCCAGTGCCTAATCCTGACCACCCTTTACATCTCGTCTGTTATTAGCGCTACCTATTGAAAAATGGTATAAGCGTGTTCCCCTATCACAGACAATTAATTTGAGACATAACCGGCCACTGTAAAGCAAAAACTCGCAAAGTAAATCAAACGGTCTTCATTTTTCAGAAAGAAAAAAGCTTCCTAACACATAAGATGAGTTGAAAAATGGGATTTTTACTTTCAAAACATTGAAACTTGGAAAGAAATTAAATCACAATGGAAATTTATTCGAAATAGGCATCTAAAATGGCATTATAAATTTGAAAAATTGGTCATAACTGAGGTCCAAACCGCAGTCATTGGTCCGATTTTTTAGAAAGGTCTTCGGTCTCGATCTGTTCTAGTTATCTTTTCTGAAAAGGGTCATCTGTTCGGTTAATATTTACTTACATAATTTTTGTTTAGAGGTCCAAGGTCCAGTCCGGTCCACTCGGTCTTGTGTGCATTTTTGGGTCCGGTCGTGGTCATCGGTCTAGTTTTTTGGTCAGGTCCAACAAGCCTGAATAGCGCAATCTGAACGACCTGGGTAAAAACTAAATCTTATCAAAAATGCTCTGATTGGTTGGTTTATAACTGGTTTGAATCTCGCGATTCGAATCAGCAAATTAGAACGCTTCTGACATTCTGACAAGATTTAGTTCAAATCCAGGCCGCTAGGAGGATTGAACATGATTTTTTGATGAAGTTGCCAGTATTGTCAGTTGATAGTATTTGTAGCTGGTTTTCTAATCCATTGAAGGTAAGTATATATAAAAAATGTTTACAAAATTGTGAAACAATATGGGTCTCCTAATACCGACCACCCATAAGATCTTGTAAATTCAGGGTGGTCGAAACTAGGGTACCAAATTCAAACAGTCACTTTTGAGGTGGCTTGGGAGAAAATTCCAAAAATCCATAAAGAATTACCTATTCTATAACTTCAAGATTTCAATATGAGTTGGGGGAAGGTTCAATCTATCTTTTAAGCCATTTATTGCATGTTCATGTGAAATAGTATTTTATTGGTTGTTGCACTTTCAAATGTGGTCGGAATTAGGATACCTCACTTTTTAGGGTGGTTGGGATTAGGATACCAAATTTTGAAAAATCGTTTCTGAGTTGTTGCGGAAAAAATTCCAAAAGCGTATTAAGAATTATTTGTTTGCCCCAAAATTTTGATATGAGTGAAGGGAAGGTTCATCTTATCTTTTAAGCCATTCACCATGTTTTGAAGTGAAATAGTCTTTGATTTATGGCGATTTTACAAAAAGTGGTCGATTTTGGGCGACTTCACCCTTACTTGTCTGAATTCATTCATTTTCATACCATAATTGAGAAATATGATACACAGTGTATGCTAATGATGCTTGTAAATTGTGTAAATATGCATAATAAGTAAACCAGGTGTTATTTATTATGTATCTTGCAATTTATGAAGTCATTCTCGTCACTCTCCCCCTTCAGAGATTTTTCCTTACCCCACTATATCAAATTCATTCGTGTGCTCAAAAATAAGGCACATCCCGAATTTCAGCCCACCAAGTTAATTTCCCAAAATTTTGATTTTTCCGTTTTTTGATCAAAATTTAATTTTCAAAAAAATCTAAAAATGCACTCTAGTGACGGAATTTAGGGCGTAGATGTATTTTTGCCTGCTCTTTCGATTCATTTTTGTCCGATTTAAAAAATGTTTATATGTACCTATGTACAAGGTACGAGTAGATGCATACACTATATATGTCGAATAAGTTGCCTAGATCTCTAATGGACAATTTCTGCTCCTTGTTCTCTCTATTTTTCCCTTCTTAATTTTATGAGTTCTGTCTGTATCATTCCACATAAATTGCATTATATTGATTCATACTGGACGAATTTGTTTGTCTGAAACACGATCACGTCCACTCGAATTGAAAAAGATTACAATTTTAGAAAGAAGTTGAATTAGCCACGATATTGGTCGGTTTTAATTTAGGTAGGTGGATTTTTACTCGGGTATGGAATTTATTAAAGACGAGCTTAAAGCTGTAGGCTACAGTCAAGAGGAAAGGATCAATATAAATGGAAAAATATTGATCAAATTCATTTTCAATTCGTATGATTAAAAGATAATTTCGCGTTAATCCGCGGCCCGAGAGAATAACGGGAAATGTAGCTTTTTAAACGGCGACAACGACTATACTAAGAGTAAGACGAAAGAGTAACGTATAATACTTTCGAATAAAGTCAATAAGATGGCGTAGAAGAATAGACACTAGGTAACTATATAGAAAGTACTGAGTTAAGACAGAATTTTATTATATCGTCGGGCCACAGGAAGCCATTACGTTTGGTTTAATGTTTCCGGCTTTAAGAATATCCAGCAGCCATCGCCATTGTCTATACAATCTAACAAAAAATCAACTACATTTTACGTTTGATAAAACTTAATAAAAAGAATTACCTTAAGCGCATTTGCAGCAGCCTTTTATAACGTGACAATATCGCAACCTATGGTTTTGACGCCTTTAAATGTAAATTTTCATCGTAAAAAAGCTTTCCTAGTAGGTTTAAAAATCGTAAGACGTCGTCAGTTGTCTTAAAAAAAAAAAAAAAAATGAAATGCAAAATCTAGTCTCGGTACTGGTATAGGACTATAGGTATAAGAAGTACATGAGTTTTTTTTTTCTATTTTCGTTGTAGCTGTATAGTTGTTTAGATTGTAGTATAAGAGCGAAAGTAGAAGGAAAAAAATACACAAACTTGAAAACGATCACACAGTTGTAAAAATGTTTGCTTTTTGTGTTTGTTGTGTAAGTATACTCACTAGACGTTAAAGTGCACTAGTTTTTTTTTCCGGTGCAAAAACTCGGAAGTCATCGGGTACAGTCGGAAATACTTCGTTCGACTTGTTCTATTTCTCTAGTGTGATAACTGATATGATAACTCTGTAACTCTGTTCTGCTTTATAAAGGTGAAAATATAAAATACCATTATGAACTACGTAATATGATTACTTGATTACTTATTCAGCATGCATTTTCCATAATATTAATCGTTATATAGATCATTTATCATCATTTCAAGGTGGTTTTTTAATAAAGTTAAGCCTGATAGTGTTGATACATATCATTCATCAACTGAACATACTCCACAAAACATATGTACGCAAATTTGGAATATATGAGTTGAAAAACAATTGTCAAAAGCTCGGAAATACGTAATAATCTACCTAATTCAACTTGTTTACTGTTTTTTCATATTTTCTTTCTATGTTCGCGGTGATTTTGTCAATAATCTTCGCCTCTGTACGTAGTGACCGTGGTTTTTCAATCAACATCAACTATCAAGTAAGTTCATATGAACATCATTAGTATTAGGCTTTAGTTTTGGAAAAAGAAACCGAAAAATACTTGACATCAAAAATTTGAATTTGAATAACCAGTGTCGGGGAAGATTATCTGACGAATTGACGATCAAATCAATCAAATGATAAATACAAGTTGAACGAAGTACCGCCGACAATACCCGACGGCTTCCGAGTTTTTGCACCGGAAAAAAAAACTAGTGCACTTTAACGTCTAGTAGGATACTCGGCTCGTACTCGTACTTCTGCCTCGTACAAGTTTTATACTTTTAAGTGATTCCCATGACGATACGAAATACGTAATTACGTATTCTATCGGGTTTCAATTTTTTTATTTGTATTTTCATTCGCACCTTTACGCCAAATTGAAAGTCAAGTGCCAGACAGCGTTAAAGGCACGGTTCGATTCCTTTGAAACGAATTTCCAATGGGTTCCCAAATAATTAATACGTGTATACGTGAATTTACTTTCTTAACCGGGCCGAGTTTTGTAGTATTAATAATAAAAGCTGGAAAAGCTCGATTCTGATACGATTTCGACACACGTTTTGAAATTTCAAAAACATACTCGAAATTTTGTTTATTTGTGAAGGAGTTTTAACGAAAAATTGAGATTTACGTTTTTCAAAGGATCAAACTGAGACTATAAAAATCAGATTTTTTTTCTCACTGGTTCTTTAACCCTTAATTGCATAATGGGTCAAATATGGAACGTTCATTTTGAAAAATTCTACAAGTGTTAAAAAAATATTTTTTTTGCTCGGAAACATAATGTTCCATTTTCGGAACGTTTCTACATTCTACAGAAAAAGTTATATAGAATTCCCTCCATATGAAAAAAAAATACAAACATTCACATTCAGCCAGGCGAGAATTTCAAAAACAGCTGATTTCTCATGTTTTCAAAACTCTGTGGAAGCGCTGTAATCTACCGTAAATGACCTGAAAAAATTTTTTCTAGGTAGTTGGCGGTCTCTAGTTGATGTAGAATGAACGAAAAACGACCGACCTGCAAATATATTACCTTGGTGACCGAAAATATGAGTGTTCCAAATCTGGCACATTATGAGTTCAGTGAACAAAGTTTTCCAAAAGAGTGTTCCAAATCTGGAACATCATGGGTTCAGTGAACAAATTTTTCCAAAAAAGGTGATAACTTTCTCTTATCACAAACTCCTTCTTTTCATTCGAGTACTCAAATACTGTTTTATTAAGCTATGATTATACTGAACTGAGCTGTAAACTTGACCGTCAACTTATTCACATAATTTTGGATAGCGAACAATTTTTTTTCGCATTTAAACCGAGTTTATGTTGAACTGAGTTCAAATCCGCATTCTGCAACTGGCCCTGAGTGATAAATATAAGGAATAAGTTTACTGCTTAGTTCAGTATAATCATAGCTTTACTTTTCATACCGGCTGTGTACTTGTTTCGATCATTTTTAGTTGAATTTCGGCACAGATGTTCCGAAAATGGAACATTACTTCTATCATTGAATACATAATGTGCCATATGTGGAACACACTTTATTTCACCCTTTTCGGGGGTTGTTTTGGGGGGATGATTTTTTTCATTATTTTTCCCATGTTATAGACCACCAAAACTAACAAAAAAAATTTTTTTCACCGAATTTTAAAATGTCATGCAATTAAGGGTTAAAACAAAATCGACAATAATCCATAGGTAGGTACTGAAAAAAATTTACAAGTTTGAAAAATTCTCAAATAACCAAGAGATTGCCAATATAATTTCATTAAAAAAATTGCACTTAGAATCCTCTCCTATACGCAGTTTTTAACAGCTCCCGAAGTAAATTCACTTCACTAATGCACCTCGGGTAAAATACAAAAATGAAAAAAAAGGCTATTAAAAAAGCATTTACAGTCTAACTTTAAAGAGTTCATTAAAGTCTGTCATCTTGATGCATAAAAAAAACTCGTCCTACGTGAAAAATCAATTTGCTCCGGAGACATAAACTTGTCAACGCATAAAATTAGCCTAATTATTAACCTAGCTGCATTTGAATTTATTCGCCTGGACGTTGCGATATGCCTTTCGTGCCCTCAGCTCTTTATTCATTTATTTACCTAATTACTGCGTTAAAAAACAATTCGCAACGTGATTAATTATTTAATATACAACAAGTTGAAACTACTGCATGTGTCCCTGGCTTGTTTTTTTCTTCGATTCTGCCACTCGACTTTTTTCCATCTCTTTTCTAAGAATAAGTATTTCTCTGTTCGTACAAAAAAACTTGGATAGTGAAGAGTACATTTGGCAATAATATCCTCACTCTTTACTGCCTAAAATACATATTTTCAATTGCTAAATTTTTCAATATTTTCATCAAGTCTTCAGAAATGAATAGGGTTTTGAAATCTTGGGTTTCGATTCTTTTCTCGAAAGTATTATTGATTTTGAAACAAAAGATGATCTAATCTGACAAGGGAACCTCTCGAGGGTTCGACTTCGATTTTTGGAAAGAGCATGGTCTGAGACCTGTTTTAAGTAAAATTTCTGTTCTCCTGTCGAAATTACTTCTTCGATTTTTGGGGACTTTTTGAAAATTAAAATTGGCAATTTTTGGTGATTTTTATTCAAAATTTAGGGTAGGTATACCCCCCTATTTGGTGAAAATGATGGTAAAAATTATTAATCCTAAAACTGATATTAACTCCCCCCCCCCCCTCCCGAACCAAATTTCACCATTTTTGGCCGTTCTTAAACCTCCATGTATGATTTCGATTTCTGCAGAGTTTTAAAATTTCTCCAGAAGAGATTGAAATTGATTTGGGCAACTTAAAAATTGGGTTTTGGCTCATCCCAACCTGTTTAAAAAAATTATCCACATTTGAGCTAATTTCCAGATAAATATCTCAAAAGCGTTTTTTGGCCAAAATATAGATAGTTATAAAAAATTTAAAAAAATAAAATTTTTCAGTGTATTTTTTTTTGTTGAAATTTACACAAATGGCTATATTTTGTCAAAAATCAAGCTCCCGAATCAAAATTTCACAATTTCAAATCATTTTCTCCAGAATTTCAAAATTTTCCCAGAAGGCTTAGGCAACTGAAAATCAAATTTTTGCTTACGCTTGAACTACTACCCATTCAACGAACTTATGTTTATCCACATTTGGCCCTATTCCCAGGCTGAACCCTCAAGAGAGTTTTTTTGACCAGTATTGTCCACTTGGCATTTTAAAAATGTTGGCCAAAAAAATTCACTCGAGGTATCCGTCTGGAAACCTACTCAAATGAGGTTAAATCCTTTAAACATGTCGAAAATAAACCAAAACCACAACTCGATTTTTAGCTGCCCAAATTCCTTTCTTCGCGATCTGGAAAAATCTAAAATTGCGCTGGAGGCTCTAGAATGATTAAAAATGGTAAAATTTGGTTCAGAGGAGTTGATAATGTATTTCCATAATTTTTACTGAATAAATACAAGTATAATTACTTGTATTTTTTTAAGGAAACATGAATCATCAAAAAATAGTCAATTTTGAATTTTTAAAATTTCACTAAAAATCGAAAAATCAATTTAGGCTTTGGGCAGCTGAAATTTTGGTTATGAGAGTTTCAGATCACACTTTTTCCAAATATTGCGGCCTGATTCAAATCAGAGGCGAACACTTCAAGCGGTTTCCTTGTTAGCATAAAATGACTAGTAAAACCGAAGTTTTACTGTTAAGAAGTATAAATTCATTAGGTAAGGTTAGGCAACTAATTCGACATACTTAATACACGTGGGCCTAATGTACCTAACTAAAGAGGTATTCTAACCTAACTGACCGAAAATTTTGAACCGAACGAAGTCAACGAAGTGTAATCGATAGAGCATGCAAAAATACGTCACGAGCCAAACCTTCTGACGCTGAAGTGCATAAAAATCAAAATTTCACGAATTAATGGGAAATGGTTTTGGATCATTTTGAGCAGTTCTGGAACTTCCAGGGTTGATTTTTGAAAATCGAAATTTCCACAAAATATTTTTACCCAGTGGAGTTGGAAAGCTAACAAGGGAGGTGCCCCAGGTGACATTCACCGATTTCAACGATTCTTGTATCATTGGATAGAGGACATCGAACATAGTCTAACCCCAAATTTTCAGCTGCTGAAGTTAATTATTTCAGCCTTACAGGGCAATTTTTCAATTTTCACATTGCAATTTTGAAAAAATCGAAAACTCGCCCTGGAATGCTGAAATATGAACTTCAGCAGCTGAAAATTTCACCATGGGCTAGTCTCATTATACGCATGGAAATGCCCAAATACTATGAGAAGTTTCAGTATGCGACCTGCGCCTACTATTTTTGGCCAATTTTTCAAAATTCCCATGTGAAAATCGAAAAATTGCCCTGGAAGGCTGAAATATCAACTTCAGCAACTGAAAATTTCGTGGTAGTCTATGTTCGATGTCCTCTATCCAATGGTGCAAGAATCATTGAAATCAGTGCATGTCACCTGGGGCACCTCACTTGTAAGTAGATAAGAAGCGATTTCAAGTCTTGAGCCTAACTTTGGCTTGTTTAAAAAAAAAATTAAAATTTGAAAAATATGCAATTCTGAACCAGAAAGAACCGCTTTCGAAAAATTTGTGTATAATTGGTCCAAGTGGATTACCACGCATTAAATGCGTATAACAGTACTCAAGTTGATTTTCAACAGATTTTACGTCATTTCATTTAGGAAACTGGAATTTCTAAAAAATTTCTGGGCGCTTCAAAACAAACCATCTCTTCTCCAGGGACATCTGCGGAGCTAAAAAAAATTTAGAGTGACTTTCAACTCGTAATGAAGGTCTCTGCTGAATTTGGTCAAAATCCTCTGACATTTTCCCTCACGATCCACACTCTACGGTGACACATGGTATAGGGATTCTCAAAAACCAAGGATGAAAATGGTAGACGTTACGTGGTTGACGTGGGTTTAATTGCACTAACCACCTGACGTGTCGGGTTATGTATGCATTTACTCCAATGTAGGCAAATGCAGCGGATTTTTAATTTCATCGAGCCAAGTATTAATGAATTTTTATCAAATGATCTTTATATTCGTTACCCTTTGTTGATACCAATTACAAGATACGTATCTTCGTCGGAGGTTTCGTTCGTTTAATATTATATTTACTTTGGCGCTACGTATCATTGTATTCACGTTCATGCTACAAATAATTCTCATTTAACTTTAAAATTGCCGTGAAAAGTAAATACGACGCTGTCTTTTGTTGTTAAAACTTTTCGAAATGAGGATAGAAGGTTCATTTTCATCTTGGAGCTGGTGTTTGCGTTTAGTTTTAACACACGGTGCTCGAAAAGGCGTCCGACGTGCGACTTTCTGTCTGGCGAATGTTATTTCATTCATTTTCTTCTCATCTGGTGTACGCGATGAGTAAGTATATGTATATACTTTTAATGAATTGGATTTGTCGAAGCGTATATAATATCCGCCTGTTTCACGCGACGATATAACGTCATGCTCATCGTCAAAGTCAACTTCAAAAGGAGTTTGTGACTTTTTTCAAGTTGGCCGACAGAAAAGTCATTATTAAAGTTTAATTCCTTTCAACAAAGGACCACTTCTCAATTAAAACGTTAAAAGGGTGAATGGCGCAATTAGAAGAAAATTTTTCCTACAGCCAATTAAACGCAACGACTGTTTGCCTCGAATACAAAATTAACTTTCCACGACGTCGAATTCGATTTAACCCAATTATATAGTTTGATTTGCAAATTATGATTACCTCATACCTGCCTAAATATCCTATTTGGATGCTGGCGTTGGCACTTTTATTTTTACCGTTGCCACTCGATAGACTTTGGTCAAGGTTGGTACCCTGAGATAATTTGAAGCTCCCATGCACCTCAAGAAGTGGGGGTTTTAGAGAGTACTTTTTTTAACCCCTTTGAGCCATTTTGACTCAACCCTTCATTGAGTTTTTTCCTTTTGAAAATTTCAACGTTCAAAACGATCATGGCGACAAAATTGCTCACTAACGAGCAAATGAAATTTTCAAATAGTAAACGCAACAGTGTTGAGAATTAAAAATGAGGAAGCAATCGAGTGGGATTATTATAACAAGAAGAATAGTTTCAAGAGCTTATAAATTTATCGGATTCACATTTAATCACGCGTATAATCCATTTAAGTCGAAGCAATTTTTTCAAATGTTACACAATTAGCATTTCTTTCGAAATTTTCCACTTCAAACGCCACCATACGAAAAAAAAACTTGGGATAATAGGCTAATACGTGATCGTATACAAAAAAGCATAATTTTCACCAAACGAGTCTAGCTAAGCGAAATTCAATAGGGATGAAGGGACATCCAGGTAAATATTCGAATAGCAATTACGATAATCCGCTTTAAAATTTATATAAATTACAAAATACACGATTTTAATTACGTTCAATAAATTAAGAAGAAAATTTCTATTAGCAGTACGAATAAAAATCTCGATAACAATATTCGCAACCAATATTTGGCGTTATATTTTCATCAAAGTACCCTTAATAATTTATAAAAATAAGGGTTAGTTTTGTTAGTAGAACGCTATGTAACACAGATATGGCTCGAGCTATACAACGTGCGCCATCAATGGATACCTTTATTGCTATATAAGGTCGTTGAGTTATAAAGGTTGAAATGGAATATGAAAATCCCATTAAAGGAATTTTATAATCAAGTTATTGTTTTAATTTCAAAATACCCTCTCGGTTTCGTTTTGGTTAATGCGAGTACGGTTTGTATTATTTTTTCTGCTCGGCAAAAAAGTCATCTCTATGGATGAATTATTACGTAGAAAAAATTTTTTACCATTGTGGTACATTTTCGCACCTTTTTTAACCCTCTTTTCTCCGGCTAAAAATAATATTACAAGGCGGAAATACGTATTCGAAAAATATAACAAATATCGATAAATTAATTGACAAAAAAATGGATCGCCAAAGGTTTTGTAATATTCGAGCTTTAACCCCTGTAAAATACCTATATCGGATACTTTTTCATCTCCGGTGGTAAATGATCTGCGAGTTTGCAAAAGAAAAAAACGAGAATGGTCCAACGAGAAACAATATTGAAACATTTTTTTTCAAGTTGAGAAAAAAACTGCCAAAGAAGATTACGTAGTATAACAGAAAATTGAAAGAAAACACTGATGCATTGTTCTAATCCTACAAAGAAAAAATACTCGTTTTTATGTATTTTAAACGTGGGAGTTTCTGTGAAAAAAAATTTGATTGGCTCGATACCAATACGACGAGCGGTAACATTCAACAAGTTTCTATAAGTATTCGTCAAAAATAGATTTTTTTAGCGAATTCCAGTCAATTATCATGTTTTATACACCAACACTGCAGTAACAGGTACCAAACAAAACAAAAAAATACGACAAAAATCTTCTCAAAAACATGTATTATACAAAAAAAAATCATCAAAAATTATAAAACATTACAATAAATTCCGGCATCGTCATACACGACATTGGTACAATTAGAAAACAAAAAACAAGATCAAACATAACAAAATAAGAAGTATAGGTATTAAAATATCACAAAAACAAGTTTTCTAGTAGATTTTCTGTCACAACTACATATTTAATTATTTTGAATCCTGTTAAAAACTTAGGTCATAGTCACAAACACTCTAAATCAAAGTTATATTTAATTAAAATCTACAAAAAAAATTGACCAAGACAGCAGCTCGTATTGTGAAATCAGTTTAGATCAAAAAGTCACAGATACAACAAAGATCCTCAATCACATTCTTTTGAGCCTTTCAAAGCCAACATTGATCTTTTTAAGCTTTTCAAATTTCTGAGTAGCATCAAAACAATTTGATGTTTCTAATGGAAATAAATGTACCATACCATGAGATACAGTAACGTAACTTTAGCATTGCTTTTGCTTCATGCGGGCAATATCAATAAAATTATTTTATTGAATTTTTTTTTTTCAAGTCTTGCGATTCTAATTGCAGCTATGCATCAGCTAATCACAATTTTCAAATGTCCTCCTATTACTGTAGCTTAGTGATCAATGTGCATCAATAATGCTGACATAAGTTGTCGGATATATTGGATGTTATTTCTAGAGCTGGAGGAGTGTCATACCAAGAACTTGGAAGGCATTCTAGAAAAAGAAGGAAGTTCTATCACAGCAGAAAAGATTTATTTTTGTTATTAAGAGGAGTGGTAAATGTTTGTTATTAAAAATAATAAACGTAACACTAAGTAAGTTTGCTTCAAGTGGAGATTTCATATGTTACAAATGCCAAAAGTATGGGCATACTGCAAGAAATTGCACCAACAGAAGATAACACAGAATCCAGATGGGATAGAAAAGATGATGCAAGCAGATAAGTATATTTTTCAGTATGATTAAAATGATTGATCCTCTGAACCGTCAAATGGTACATATGTACCAACATATGTAGTTTGAGACAGCTTCCTAGATCATAAGAATTAACCATGCATTCTTCAATCTAATTATCAACTAATTTCAAGGTGATGTTTATAAATCATATTTAGGTGGTATAAGCATTAATTTGCCACTTTTGCAGCAGCTCATGTTTAGTCATACATAACAACGCTTCTTCTCTCCTACTGAGCCTTGTTACTGCTGTGCTATTGTGCATACATAACCACTCATGAATATAATTTCTTTCTCTTTTCCTTACTATTGATTATTCCAAATTTATTACACCCACAGTGGTGTACTTCAAATTTATTGTCAGAAGGTATTATGATTCAACTGGCCACCAACTGCTAATTTCTTGTATTTTTAAGAGGTTTTATTTTTAAATATTTTTAAAAATAAAATTGATAATGTGTGAACATAACTCCTCTACTGGCTAGTGGCTAGCACCACATACCCCCTTCCTCTTATTTTGGACCCTTCTTTTTATAACTAGTTTTGAAATCTATATCAGAAGTTGTCCTGTTCCACAAACCTGTTAAGGTATTGGTGTCTACAAGCTGAAGACACCAACCTAAACTCTTCATATCTACTAACTAACCTTACTACATGTACATTGAAAATGAAACAATCTACTCAGTAGTGCCACTACTGGAAGAGTAAGCGCCATTGCATGAGAGAATGGTTCAATCAGTTTGCCATCAATCATGGTTGATGAACCATCTCATATTTTATTAGCCTATAATTATTATTGGTGGTAATTTGTGTATTTGCGTAACATCAACCATTATTTTTTGTGCATTTTTATGCATTTGATTTGTGTAAAATAACGCAATCCCACTAAAAATTGTCTAATCTAACTTTTATAGACTAACGGAAAAAAATTGCTGCACAGTGTGCCTCAGTGTTGCATCAGCCAACTTCCCCTATAAAAATGCCACGAGGACTAGGTAATAACATTCAGCCCACACCAGCTCAATGGATTGAGATTGATAAAGCCTATATAACTCCTAAATTAACATGGTGTGCCTGGAGCTGTGTGGGTGAATCTCTATCCCTTTATCCAGTCAGAATATGGTATGGACATCACATATCACCATCCAGGAGGGTAATGCGTGATTATTGATTAATTAATCATTCAAAGTTTCAATTTGACTTACTTACTTACTTTATTCATTTCATTTTATTCTGTTCATAATTCAATTTTAGTGTTTTGCAAGTCCATTTTACTATAATTTTATCCATTGTTTATAATAAATCCACCTACCCAGATATTAGTAAATGATTACTGTTTAAACTAGTATTGATCCCACCCTCAACACACCATTTCCAGGGGCAAGTTGAAAGACTGTATGTGTTATTTGATAGTGTGTGACTTATGTGCTCATAGCTTTTGAATTTGCATTTTTTGTCTTATGTTTTATGAATTGTTTTAAATTAGTAAAATTAAAGACATGAGTAGGAAATTGGGGAAATAGACTGTAGAAGCTGTGATTGCTGAGTAGAAAGAATATTCTAAAATGAATTAATAGAATTGGAATTGATTAAAATCTGAGAGTTTCATAAGTAAATAATGTTTTTTAAAAACTAAGTAAAACCTGTACATCTAAAGTTTTCAACTTAGATAAAAATCAGCATAGTCAAAATTTAAATTTTTAAAAAATAAATAACTGTTGAATTAAATTTTCCAAATAAAAATTTAATAGTGAAACAAAATTGACTTGTTTTTATTACAGCTGAATATAAACCATCAAATATTGGTAGATGAGAATATGGCAAAATCCACCTCATTACTTATCATATGTTTAAAGTAAAATTCTCAAAGAAGTTGTTTGTTGGTGTGTTTAAAATTCATTCTGAAATCAAAAACACTATGGAGGCATCACAAATTACCAATTTATAACAACTTTCAAATTACTACTACCCAAATTAGGTACTTTGAAAATGAATATTACATTATTAATTTGGTGGACCATTCATCATTCAATATAATAATGCAAAGTAGGTAAGTTTTTTTCCTTCTTCTAAAAATTCTTTGACATGTTCTGTCATTTAAACCTTCTGTGTAAAACATAATTATCCAACATTTTCCCTGTCATTGCCAACTGAGCAGGATTAAATTTGTTGAAGTACTTATACATACGGTTTTAAGATTTCATTTTCACTGTATTTGATATTCTCCATGGATATATCTAGAATATCAAAGTACATATCTGTTCTAAAAACTAATGAGATGTGGGAAAAGTAATAAGGTACCATTGACTGGTACCAATTTGCAATTATACTCATTCCTTTTGTCTCATGCTCATTGTTAATTCAACATAAGAAAATCAAAAAATATTTTTGAAGAAAGTGATCTTCACTATTATGTTGCTCTAAACATTCTACTTAGTTAGTTTCAAACTTCTATAATGTTGAGTTAAGCTCAAAAAATGTCGCATCGTTCGCAATGCGCCTTATTGACCTGTCCTATGGACTCAATATACATTTTTTTTTTTTAGCATATGTTCTGTTCTGTGAGGTGCTGAGGCAACTAAGGAACTAAATACCAGGTATGGAAATACGCCATTTTTGGTTATAGATTTCGTAGTTTTGACGGTGATGTGATTTTTTCATTTCAGTCGTATAATGAAATTGAATCAAAAAAATGGTGGGAAAATGTTTATTTTGTGTATTAAAATGAATATGAAGTAAAAAAATAACGTAAATTGGTGGTATTATTTATAAATTTAGTCCTTGAAAATTTTTTTCCATATCCAAAGATGGCGTATTTCCATACCTGGTATTTAGTTCCTTAGAGGCAACAAGTTACTCAAAAAATAATTCTTTCTGCAGCATCCAAGAGTTGCGATAGTAAGGATTAAGAATACATTACTTTGTTTTCTTTGAAATTGTTGAGTTAATTGCATTTTTCAACATTCTCAACAACTGCAACTCTGCACCCAGGGAATAACAATGTAAGTAGCGACCTGCTTTCTCGTGATTGTTTCATTTTCCAAGTTTTAAATTCATAATTCAGTGCATTATTGTTCAAGTATTTAATTACATAAATGATTTAACACCATTAAAGATCACTTCAAGCTTGAGTATTTTTGGCAATGAAAAGAATACTACCAATGAAGTTGATATGACCATCTATATTCGAAATACAGCTTTCAAATTTTATAGAATTTTAGTAAAGTTTTCACAATACATAAATGTGTGCATTTCACGAACAAAATTCTGTTCCATCGTCAGAAAAAATTATAAAAGCTCTGTTCTATTCGCTGCTCCGAGCAACTCCGAGTTGCTTCGAGCAGCAATACTGTGTTCTATTGGCACATTTTTACTCGGAGTAATCCGTCTAATCGTTCTTTTCGCAAGGAGTAGAGTCAAAAGAGCTGCTCTAGAGCAGGTTTTTCTACACCTGCTGAAAAGGAAGTGCAGAAGAAGTAGAGTAAAAAGAGCAGACTTTTTAAGGCGACATTTTTTTTTTTTACAATCAGTATTCCGACATTCCGTTTTACGAGTGTTTATTTTCTTTTTTTTGTTGAAATTTAGTTGTTTTACAAGGTGTTCTTGGATTTGTGTTCTTTTCGAAGACTCATTTCCCCTACTCTCTCTACTCTTTTATCGGTTCCGGAGAAAATCACGAGAGTACACAGAGCTACTCGGAGTAGCGAATAGAACAGAGCAAAAAATATACATTGACAATAATAGGAGGAAGAGGTGGGGGCAAATGACGATTTTCGACACTAATTTTCAGAAAAATCACAGCCCTTCCTAAATACATTTGATTTTACACAGCAAGATTGTGTGAAATTGAATGAAAATTTAGAAAACATATGAAATCAACACAGTCATAACTTATAACTTTGGAGAATGAAGTTTTTCTATCTAAATACCGAAGGACCAAATTTCCTTTGTTACATCTCTTTTTTCAGTCATCAGATTTTAAAAAAAAAATCGAACGCAAACATTCATCCTCACTAATTTTAACTCTCCTCGATATGATTTATAAATTACTAGGTAGGACTTATCATAAAAGAGCACATCTATTCCTAATTTGAATTCATGATTAGTATTACCTAATACACCCGATTTTTACGCATTCACAGAAAACCTCACAATTTCCTTCACATCGCACCTTAATGCATGTTTTGTAGTTTTTCAAATTTGAATTTAATATAATACAAAAAATACACTAATGAAAAATTCTACTGGTAGAACTTACTGCAAAAAAATATCACATTTTACCGCTAGATGATGATCCTTCCCAAGCGTCAAATTTCTGCTTCGCCATTAACCGTTTTTGTTCTACACGCAAAATATTAATTCATTATTTAAAAAAATAGCAATTAAAAATGAATTCGCCAAACTCAAATTTACTACTCACCTCTCGCATCGGACAAAAGCTTCCTTTCTGCTTCTCTTTGCTTAGGAGTAACATCGATCTTCATACCAAGATGACCGGATACTAGTCGTCTAGCTAAAGATGCACAGGTTTTCGGACGAGTAACCGGAGGTAAAGCAAAATTACTGGCTTTCATTTTGGATTTCGAAATAGCGTTCTTGAGCGGTCTTGTTTTCACAAAAGGTAACTGCGTGTTGAGGACTTCATCAGCTAAAAAAATCGTAACGCCGAAAAAATGAGTAAATCTAGATAATTTCAACATTTGAAAAAAAAATATATCAATTACTGACCGATCAAAGGACTAGAAAATACGGCTAAAGCGTGTGTATCATCCACCCAAACTATTTGAAATCCGCGATCAGACCGATAAGCGGTAAACACATCGAATAAATTTTCTGTTCGAAATTCCGAAGGGAATCCATACACTTCAATGATGCATTCGCCATCGCTCGATCTCTCTTCTTCGGTTTGAAATGATCGATAATCTTGCGTAGCTCTTTGTACCGATACGTTGCCAATAGCTGTCATCAACTGCAATAAAAAATTACGTTCATTGAGAGAAAATCAAGATAAGTACAAGTGCAAAAATATTTGGCATACCTCGTCGATTAAACTCGGTTCAACGTACTCCCCACTTTCGTCAAATAATTCTTCCCAATCACAATCATCAACATTTAGGGGTTTATTTTTGGAACTCGATTGGGCAGCTTCATCAGTCTTTTTCGAATTAGTATCGGATTTTTCTGGTTCGAGAGTAGCTGCAGCGGCTTCCATCTGTTCAAGAGCGTCGTTTATCGACATAACGTCACTATCATCAACAGACTGACAACTTGAATCATCCACTGTAAGAACGTATTTGATTAACATCGGAAAATTATTTGATATGTAAATAGACGTCTAATTGAATTAATTTGAATATTTAAAACAAAGTTTAAAAAATAATAATAATAATAATAATAATGATAATAATAATAATAAAAATCACTCACGACTAATAATTTCAACTTCCTCGGTCGACGCTAAAGTAATATGATGATCAGATGAGGTATTTTTCGAAGGTTGCACTAAAGGAACTTTTTTGCCATCGACGGACGTACATATAACAGACTTATCTTCATCAATAGTAGGTTTATCACGATTCAATGTAAGATCAATTATCTTATTAGTATGATCGACTTTGGTGGTAAGATCAACAATCGTATTAGTACGATCGACTTTGGTGGTAAGATCAATAATCTTATTAGTACGATCGACGTTGGTATTGATAGAGTGTTCGGAACCATCGGAAATTTCAATCACATTTTCGACTTTGGTATTCATAGAGTATTCGGAACCATCGGAAACCTCAATCACATCTTCGATTTTACGATCGACTTTGGTGTTCATAGAGTATTCGGAACCATCGGAAACTTCGATCACATCTTCGATTTTCTTATCTTCTTGGACGATAGCAACGAATTCTACATCATTAGAAGTATTTGTTTGGTGGTCGTTTTGACTCGAACTTCGTTTACTTTCGCAGTCAGATAATCCTGCATCGGATTTCGTTTTCATTTCAAGATCGGGCGTATTTTCATCTAAAATTGATTCCACAATTGAGCACTCATCGGATTGCGAACAATTTAATCGCTTGGCTCTCGGTACGTAAATCTGCTGGTCCGGTTTTCTGCTTTTTCTACATAAATTAAATTCGTAAATTACTTAATACATTTAAAATGAAACAAAAATAGCTCGAGTTGTATCAAATTACCTCTCTAGATTCCTCAAGATGCTATTCTTAGCTACGTTTTCACGTTTCCTTACAGCAGGAGGGCGATAGATAGGAATAGATTTCTTTTTCGGATCTTCGTTGACATCGCAAACCGGAGTTTTTATAGCAGCGGTGTTCTCATTTTTCTCCCTATAATGCGATGAAATATGATAATTCACGAATACCCGTAAAACGATGTCACGTAATACAACACATTATTACGGTCATAAAACTTGAATAGTTTAATATAGAACAATGTAACATAACACCTCGACAACTTACATGTGTATCAGTTTAGAAGGGAAAATTACAGTTCGACGGCCGTACAATTTACCGACGGATAACGTGGACAAATTATCGTTGCAGAATGTCTCTTCTACCAACTTGTGAACGAGAAATCTTCGAAAATTATTCACCGGTGGCAATAACAGGACTTTACTATAAACAAAAATACACTCATCATGTGATCGAATAATTTTAAAATTGACGCAAGTGCAACTTACTTCTTATCGGGTGACTTCTTCAGCACATCTATGTAAGCTTGAATATCTATCATGACATTCTTGATGAAATAACAATCTTCATCTCTCAAATACCTAACTTCCTTTTTAGCACTCTCCATTCGGGAATCATTTCGAAAGCACCACTCGATTCAAAAAAACAATGACGTATTGTATTACGACATAGGGTCACCGTTGGTTGGATCGGTTCACAAATATCAACGAAGCACACAATAGTTTGCAGATATGATCTTCGAATACAAATTTTCGCTCGAGATTCGCAGTAATTAATTCATTAATTCAAAAATTATGTCAATAGATCAACAATTGTCAAAACAAAAGAGTTTTTTATGCGTCCATTTCGCCATGATTTTGCGCGAGATTTTGAAGCAATGTTACCCCAGCTCAGATCAGAACTGTAATAAAATTACAAAAGTCATATCACGATGAGATTTTTCTCTCAATTATGAATTACGTATTCATTCGATGGTTTTAAATGTTTTAATTAAAAGGTTTTGATCAGTTAAACAGTTTTCAGTTTTAAATGCATCCTTAATATTTCATATTCGATGTCCCTTTTCCTTACAACTTGGAATTATTTTTTTCAACGTTATTTAATTACAGATAATTGCAAAACTGTGACTGTTATGGTATTATTTTGTAGACAATTCTTTTTTATTTTTTTTAAAAATTAATTTTCCAAAATGAATCTTTCAAATAATTATTATTTTGAAAAATGAAATTAATTGAATTATGATTCGAGTTTCACTTTTTCTTCTTGATTTGCAGTTTTTAATCTTCGAGAACTCGCGGTAAGTAAGTCACCAAAATCATACGAACGAACCATTTCATTATTCATTCAGAGTTGGCGCGATTCCTCGGTTCGTCAGAATCGGATTCCTGAATTACGATTCCCATACCTGAGAGAATCGGGATTCTCCACTCTCGATTCTTTCACAGAGTGAATCCGGTTCTGAATCCGATTCTTTAGCGGTTCTCGATTCCCTCCGATTCCGATTCCCAAATACTAATTTTTTTCAACTTCAGGACTTGACAAATGAATTTTAAATGAAATCAGTAATTTCCCCAACTAGGTATATGATCATTTTTCATGTTCTATTCTTTCGTTTGTGGCTGTGAGTAGGGAATTGCAGAGAATCGCGAGGGCGCGATTCTCCATTAAAGAGAATCCGATTCTTGCATTGCGCGATTCTTTCACTGCATAGAATCACTGATTTGCAATATTATCACACAACAGCCAATCTTTAAAAAAATGTCACCAGTCTCAAACTACAAAATGCAAATGCATCACTAAAAGCCATTAAAAACAGTGCATTTTACTGTTTCAACACGTGAATAATACCTGCAAGGAATCGCAGGGAATCGAGAAGGTGCGATTCTCTATAAAAGGGAATCGGATTCCTGCGTTTTCCGATTCTTTCGACTTGAAGAACCGCGATTCGAATCCGATTCGAATCGTGAGAATCGGATTCTTTCTCGATTCTTTCGCGCGATTCGAATCGCGCCAACTCTGTTCATTATCATTTCGCTATTTTATTTCCGTCTTCTGTTCATCTCAGTATAGAACACTGTTGGTGTACTCGTACTTCACCCGAAGGAAAAGTGAGAAACGTCGCACGAATGATGATTTTGAATAAAAATTTGTTTTAATTAATTGTGTTTGAGGGAAGAATACATTGATATGTGTTTGAAAAAATTTATGACCCAAGTGCCAAGTGCCAAGATAAAAGAATTAAAACAATGAAAGTACGCTGTGAGTAGAGTTAACACCTACTTTCTCTTACTGAATTGCATTTGCATAGAGTCCCTCCAAAAATCATACATTTTCTCCAATATTATATCCCTGTGACTGCCTGAGCCTGAGTTGTGAGTACCTACCTATAGTTGACGGTTTGAAAATATAGTGGATTTCTTCCAACAAAGCATGAAAATTGAATTGATCGTCGCAAAATAAAATGTGCATTTAATTTATTCATCAAACTGACGATTCTTAAATGTAGGCGTTTTAAGAATAACCGTAACAATTCAATTGCCTTCAACTCCGAACAAAACAATCTCAGCACGTATAACAGTGAATATACGTAGAATTACATGCCTATATTCACAACATAACACAATAATTAAAAAATAACCAACAATGTGATAACGTAGGAACCTACAAAATTTTTTACGACACGTATTCTTGCTTTTTTTACACCATTTCGTGGAGTGGCAGCACCGTTACTTCGGGTATCTGAAAAATTGAATACGTATTCTTTAGCGTACCTACATAATCAAATTTCAATACTTTTTTCGATATTATTTAACGACCTAAGTTTTTCTCGTATAAAAAAGGATGAAACGAGATAAGATGGAAAACAGCCTTAAGGAAAGTAAAAGGTATCTAAAATGTTGGGTATTTCGATTCTCAAGCTATATCGCATAGGTACTCGAAAAAGTTTCGGCAACGAAATGGTTATTATTTTTATCGGGGAAAAAAGCCTTTGAAAACTTTAAAAAGTAATTTACCACGACGCCTGGAGGAGTGTCCAGCACAGATATTACAACGTTGGCTATATCCTGCACATCTACACGCTTTAAAGGGCCTTCTGGAATAAAACCAGCTGTCATTTCGGTTTCGGCGAAACCAGGACTTATGTTCTGCGAGAGAAAGATGAAAATTATTTCGAGAGGAAATTCTTACTACTCGTAAATATATACGCGTAACAAATAAATCTACGAACTGAAACTTTAATTTTAGTTTTTTCCAGGATCATTTCTCGTCGTAGCCCGTTTGAAATAATTCTTACAGCGTGTTTAGACGACGAATATAATCCGATAGGTACTTGATATATCCATCCTGGAGCTCCAGCGACGCTAAAATTACACGGAAAATTCACATTATAATGAAAATGTTTTCAATAACCATATGCTATAATGATGCTGGTAGAGGTATAGGTATAGAGATACGCATCAATTTTACCTGCACAGATTTACGATATGCCCTTCGGTAGAATTCTTTCTCATTATTTTTATAGCTTGTCGAGCACATAAGATGATCCCTTTGACGTTTGTGTTGAAAACAGAATCGATATCTTCGCTTTTTGCATCTGTTTGGGCAAATGTAAAAACGTAATACAAATATTGAAATACGCACATTTTAAATTTGATATAGACCTATGAAATAATTGAAACCATACCGTGGATCGGTACATGAGAACACACCCCAGCATTATTAATTAAAATTGTTATCTTTCCAATTTTGTTAGTAATTTCATCGAACGCTCGAATGACATCTTGTTCCACTGTAACGTCACATTTGATAGGAAAAAATTTATCTTTAAAACCCAACTCGTCGAGCTCATCTTTGAATTGCTGCAGATGGAATTCATCGCAAGGATAAATACTTTTAACATAAAAACCAAAGTATTTTTTATTTAAAATTAGGTACATGAAAGCGATGGAGCACTCACCTTGAGTTTGTCTTCCCTTCGAGCAAGTCCAGCTACGATAAGTCCTCGTTCGAGTAAAGATTTTGCAACTGCTGCACCAATTCCTACACTACTTCCAGTTACCACAGCCAAAGTACCTGAGAATCTTTCCATTTTTGATGAAACAAACCAATGAATCTTGGATAACTTGTAAGTATCGTATCTTTAATAAAAACAAGAAGTATTTTGTTATGCTGTGCGTCTTTTATTCTAGTACCTACTCGTATATCAAGTACCTACCTAAGCTTAGTGTAATTAATTTCACTATCAAATGATCTCTGTCACAGATTGTCAGCTGCAGTTGAACAAATACGAAATCTTAACCATATGTGAGCAATAAATAAGATCTCTTGAAATAGGTACTTAGGTAGGTACTGGATTCTTAGTAATTCTTGGTCATATTTTTTTGTTTGCAATGTTGAAATGTTTGTGCTAAGCATGGTTTTTCGTAATTATTTTTTTCATGATTATTTATATGGATTCCGTAATACTAAATTACATGCGTAATTTTATAACGCGCACTGTCTCGAGTGGTAGACGAATGTTTATTTTATGATACCTACCTAACTTAACTTCGTGCTGACAATAGGGAATCTTTGCAACCCGTCAACTCTAATTGAGCTGAAATTTGGCTCACTGAAAGAGCATGTCACCTGAACCTCAAAACCCAATTTTGAACTCCCGAAGTTGATTTTTCAATTTTTAAGAATTTTTCAAAAACGTCAAAATCAGCGTACCTATCTATCTATTAATTGATGGAACCCATTCTAATTTTCCACAAATCTGAAAATTAATTTATGTAGATACTCTAAAATCGACCCCCTCCCCCCCAAATTGAATGCCATAATTTCAAGCCGATCTAGAGCTTTCAGTAGGAGTTGATTTTTCTCCAGTAATTTCCAATCATACTTTAGACGGCGTTGAAATCAACTTCGGTAGGTACTTACAGTTAGCTGAAAATTCAATCCTGTCATAAGCTTGACATTGCAAATCGATTACAGCAGGTAAATTGCAAATCCAAGACGAAGAGTTGAAAATTGTAATGATGAGTACCTACTTACCTATTTTTTTACAAATCAAAAATCTCAAATTTTAAACAAATTCTAAAATCGTGAGTTTCAACTTGGCGATTCACCTGCCTAAATTGATTCAAAATGTCAGGAATGAATTTTCGACTACCGAAATTGATAATTTATCTACTTATTTATTCAATTACAATGTCTTCTTGGAGCGATTTGAATTATCTGGAGAAAAGTCAACTCTTGTTGAAGGTTCCAGATCGACTCAAAATATATGAAATGGATCTGGGAGCAAATTCAGTAGGTATTCGCATCGATTCATCCCTATACCTATTTCCTTTTAAATTTTGTGAAAAAAGGCTGTTTAATTCCATCATTTTGAAAATTCGCCAAAAAGCGAAAAGCAATTTTGGAAGCTCAAAATTTGTTTCTCAAGTCTGGAAGACATGCTCTATGAGTAAGTCAAATTTCAGCTTGTTTCCTCATAAATATTTCAATTTTATCCCGAAATTTTGATGAATCTTTAAAAATTAAATCTTGGAGTGAAAATACAAAAAAAGAAATAATCGAAAATTTGCCTTATTGGTAGGCTATTTAATCAAGCAAGATCACTGGAATTCGGTATGTATACTTCATTTTTGGACCTCCCAAAATAATCTGTCGTGGTTTCAAGACGTCTATAGAGTACTTATAGGTACCTAATTCTAGCATCTACCTACATCAAATTTTTGAGAATCACAAAAATTCCCACAAAATTTGCTAGTGGCTTCAGGACAGCATTGAATCACATTCAATTGATTTGTAAGGTTGCATGATATTTTCTATTTTAAAAATGTTTCTGAAATTCAAGGAATGAGCTTCAGCTTCTGAAATTTTTGCAGGTGGAATAGTTCTGCAGTTTTTATTCAATTGAAAACAAAAACATCTTTACTTTATAAATAGCCAAGGCACCATTATGTTAAGTAGGTAGACTTTAGAAATAAAATACTTTCAGCTGGAAATGAAAACTGGATCAAAACATCAAAGAGCGAAATTCATGTATTTAACGAATAATTATGTGTACTGAACTTAAAAATAACTCGATTGCGTAGGAAGGTATTTGGATTTATTAATGAGATATGGTAGACAGGAGAAGATACAGGTGAGCATGGCGCCTACACGAGGGCAATAATTGTTGTTCACAGTGAGATTTCTTTCAAACCATTTCATGAAGTGGTAGCACTGTCATTTCGGAAATCTGAAAAAAATGAAAAACGAATAGATAAATGTAATAATTTTATATTCACTACCGCATCATATCAATCCACTGTCAATAGTATACATTTTTAACTTCGATCGTTTTTTGTTTTTTTAGGGGCTCTAAAATTTTCCCCAGCCTGTTGGAAAAAATCCGAGCCCGGTGCAATTGCAACCCCTGCACCCCATCTCACCATCACTGATCCCTTCCCTCTTTACCCTGATCTAAATCCCTTTTAACTTGCATTTGATCTAGAAATCAATAATATTTTGAAAAACTTGAAAAAGGTAATTTACCACAACGCCTGGAGGAGTATTCAGCACAACTACTACAGCGTTAGCTATATCCTGCACATCTATATGCTCGTAGGGGTCTTCTGGAATATGACCTGATGTCATTTCTGTGTCGACTAAACCGGGACTGATGTTCTATAGAGAAAAAAAATTACAAGATTAGAAATTAATTTAGTTTTTGAATTTATTGTTATTAAACGAATAAGTAGGTAGGATGCAACAATAAATACGAACTGAAACTTTGATTTTGGTCTTTTCCAAAATCATTTCTCGTCTTAGTCCGTCAGAAACAACTTTTACAGCGTGTTTAGATGCGGAATATAAACCAATGGGTAATTTAAACATCCATCCAACCACACCAGCAATGCTGGAAACAAGAAAAAAGTACAGTACATACATAGGTGCTGCTAATGATGTTTAAGTAGCAGGTAGGTGATCTATTTACCTGCACAGATTCACGATATGGCCTTCGGTAGAATTCTCTCTCATTATTTTAATGGCTTGTCGAGCACATAAGATCGTCCCTTTGACATTTGTTTCAAAAATTGAATCGATAACTTCACTTCCCGCATCTGTAGGTAGGTACATGAATTACGAATTGGTAGGTATACAAATTAAGTGGCAATGTTATCATTATCAACTCAACTTGGCATATGAAATTATAAAATGATAAAAAACTTACCGTGAATTGGTACACGAGGGCAGACTCCAGCATTATTAATTAAAATCGTTATCTTTCCGGCATTTTTATTGATGTCATCGAATGCCCGGATAACATCTTGTTCGACGGTAATGTCACATTTGACTGGATAGAATTTACCTTTAAAACCCAATTTGTCGAGCTCATCTTTAAATTGCTACAAATGAAATGTATCAGAGAATCAATAAGTACCTATACGTATTTATCAAAATATGTATTAAAGTATAAGTAGGGAACTCACCTTGAGTTTATCCTCTCTCCGAGCAAGCCCAGCCACAATAAGTCCTCTTTTAAGTAAAGTTTTTGTAATTGCTGCGCCGATTCCTACACTACTACCGGTAACAACCGCTACAGTACCTGAGAACCTTTCCATTTTAGGATGTAGTGAGTAAGTAGAAGAAGAAAGTAGGTATGTCTTATGCAGGTTGAACGTATCGATGCACTGATTGCAAAAAGAATTTTCTCATTGCGTTAGTCTTCATTATCTAGGTAGCTGTATCAGATAAGCAGAGATAGTTCACTCGTGTTCCTTATCTAATTAGATAGGTACATACTTACTCAGGGATTGCTAATCCAAGTAGTAGGTATACCTATACGTGTAAAGTAAATAATTGCGTTATTCACAAGACGTCAGCAAAATAAAAGCATCTCAGGTGCATGTTGATAAGCTTTATCATCATTTATTTGTCATCCACAGTGTTGAAACCATAAGTGTCGTAATTCTTGGAAATTATGAATAGATATATTTGTATATGTACATTGTACCTAACAAGGGAGGTGCCCCAGGTGACATGCACCGATTTGAATGATTCTTGCACCATTGGATAGAGGACATCGAACATAGTCTACCACGAAATTTTCAGCTGCTGAAGTTAATATTTCGATTTTTCAGAGCAATTTTTCGATTTTCACATAGCAATTTTGAAAAATTGGCCAAAAATAGTCGGCGGAGGTCGCATACCGAAACCTTTAATATTATTTGGGTATCTCAATACATATGATGAGACTAGCACACGGTGAAATTTTCAGCTGCTGAAGTTAATATTTGAGCCCTCCAGGGCGATTTTTTGATTTTCACGTTGCAATTTTGACAAATTGGCCAAAAATAAGCGGCGGAGGTCGCATACCGAAACCTTCAATATTATTTGGGCATTTCAATACATATGATGAGACTAGCCCACGGTGAAATTTTCAGCTGCTGAAGTTGATATTTGAGCCATCCAGGGCGATTTTTTGATTTTCACATTGCAATTTTGACAAATTGGCCAAAAATAAGCGGCGGAGGTCGCATACCGAAACCTTTAATATTATTTGGGTATCTCAATACATATGATGAGACTAGCCCACGGTGAAAATTTCAGCTGCTGAAGTTCATATTTGAGCCCTCCAGGGCGATTTTTCTATTTTCGAATGGCAATTTTGAGAAATTGGTCAAAAATAGTCGGCGGAGGTCGCATACTGAAACCTTCAATATTATTTGGTCATTTCAATACATATGATGAGACCAGCCCACGGTGAAATTTTCAGCTGCTGAAGTTAATATTTGAGCCCTCCAGGGCGATTTTTTGTTTTTCACATTGCAATTTTGACAAATTGGCCAAAAATAAGCGGCGGAGGTCGCATACCGAAACCTTCAATATTATTTGGGCATTTCAATACATATGATGACACTAGCCCACGGTGAAATTTTCAGCTGCTGAAGTTGATATTTCAGCCCTCCTGGGCAATTTTTCTACTTCTCAAAATTGCCATGCGAAAATAGAAAAATGCCCTGGAAGGCTCAAATATGAACTTCAGCAGCTGAAATTTTCACCGTGGGCTAGTCTCATCATATGTATTGAAATGCCCAAATAATATTGAAGGTTTCGGTATGCGACCTCCGCCGACTATTTTTGGCCAATTTCTCAAAATTGCAATGTGAAAATCAAAAAATCGCCCTGGAGGGCTCAAATATCAACTTCAGCAGCTGAAAATTTCACCGTGGGCTAGTCTCATCATATGTATTGAAATGCCCAAATAATATTGGAGGTTTCGGTATGCGACCTCCGCCGCTTATTTTTGGCCAATTTGTCAAAATTGCAATGTGAAAATCAAAAAATCGCCCTGGAGGGCTCAAATATTAACTTCAGCAGCTGAAAATTTCACCGTGGGCTAGTCTCATCATATGTATTGAAATGACCAAATAATATTGAAGGTTTCAGTATGCGACCTCCGCCGACTATTTTTGACTAATTTCTCAAAATTGCCATGCGAAAATAGAAAAATCGCCCTGGAGGGCTCAAATATGAACTTCAGCAGCTGAAATTTTCACCGTGGGCTAGTCTCATCATATGTATTGAAATGCCCAAATAATATTGAAGGTTTCGGTATGCGACCTCCGCCGCTTATTTTTGGCCAATTTGTCAAAATTGCAATGTGAAAATCAAAAAATCGCCCTGGAGGGCTCAAATATTAACTTCAGCAGCTGAAAATTTCACCGTGGGCTAGTCTCATCATATGTATTGAAATGCCCAAATAATATTGAAGGTTTCGGTATGCGACCTCCGCCGCTTATTTTTGGCCAATTTGTCAAAATTGCAATGTGAAAAACAAAAAATCGCCCTGGAGGGCTCAAATATTAACTTCAGCAGCTGAAAATTTCACCGTGGGCTGGTCTCATCATATGTATTGAAATGACCAAATAATATTGAAGGTTTCAGTATGCGACCTCCGCCGACTATTTTTGACCAATTTCTCAAAATTGCCATTCGAAAATAGAAAAATCGCCCTGGAGGGCTCAAATATGAACTTCAGCAGCTGAAATTTTCACCGTGGGCTAGTCTCATCATATGTATTGAAATGACCAAATAATATTGAAGGTTTCGGTATGCGACCTCCGCCGCTTATTTTTGGCCAATTTGTCAAAATTGCAATGTGAAAAACAAAAAATCGCCCTGGAGGGCTCAAATATTAACTTCAGCAGCTGAAAATTTCACCGTGGGCTGGTCTCATCATATGTATTGAAATGACCAAATAATATTGAAGGTTTCAGTATGCGACCTCCGCCGACTATTTTTGACCAATTTCTCAAAATTGCCATTCGAAAATAGAAAAATCGCCCTGGAGGGCTCAAATATGAACTTCAGCAGCTGAAATTTTCACCGTGGGCTAGTCTCATCATATGTATTGAGATACCCAAATAATATTAATGGTTTCGGTATGCGACCTCCGCCGACTATTTTTGGCCAATTTTTCAAAATTGCTATGTGAAAATCGAAAAATTGCTCTGATAAATCGAAATATTAACTTCAGCAGCTGAAAATTTCGTGGTAGACTATGTTCGATGTCCTCTATCCAATGGTGCAAGAATCATTCAAATCGGCGCATGTCACCTGGGGCACCTCCCTTGTAAGTATATTATTTGCGTTGAAGTTCTTCGAACTACACCATGGGAAAGCGCATTTCCGGTTCATTGAATCAATTAAATGCATTTTCACCGGAAATCAGCGATTTTTGAATGACTTTTCTACCAACAATACCAATTTTATTTTACTCAACGAAATACGATATGTGTCTAAGAAATTGATAGCCGATCAGTAAGAAAATGTTTGGAAACCACTGATAATGAAGATAAATCATTTAAAAATTACCGCATGAATGCTTGATAATATCACGATAGATTTCCAATTCTGATGTAATAGGCTCTAATTAAAAATTTAAAATGTTTCGGAATAGATTGATTTTTCAGAAGACATGATAACAGAAGCCAGGCAGAGACAAATCTATGAAAATGCAAGCTTAAAATTTGATTACGTCATATATTTATTCATTTGGGGTGCTCTGCAAAAAAAAAAAGAGGTAGATTTTTCTGAAATGTCCCTGGAGGAAGTTATGAGCCCTAAAAGATGAAGAATTCTCAACAAAAAAAAAAGTCGTGGATTTTTTTTGTAGCCTCTACTCAATTTTCTTTGGTAAAAATAGCTCAAGCTTCAAAAAAAAGTACTTTTTAATATCGAAAAATTTCGTTACAAATCTGCGAACTGTCATTCGAATTTTCTGGGCATTTTTATTCTATTTCGATGCAAAATACTTGACTACTAGAAGTGAGCCCCCGATTTTTCAAAATTTTTTCAGGAAACTGAGCCCTAAAACACTTTTTTTTTGGTAATTTTATGATCCCAAAATATTTGAAAAACTGAAACATCAAGGTACCTACTAGAAAATATAATTGGGAAATTTTAACCGGGTCGTCTTTGTTGATATTTTCCCGATTTTTGTTTAAAAATTGACTAGAAAAATAAACACACCTTTCTCTTACCTGGTCTGGCCACTCCCATCGAAAGTTTTAAAAAAATGGATATATTTAAATCGCACAACCAGTAAGAAATATCCAAAAAAAAATTACCAACCTAAGTGAGGTTTTTTTTGGAAAAATAAAGCATTAGTCTACATTGAAAATACGTATCACAAAAACATACTAAGAAATATAATTTTAATTAGGAAACAGGAAGTAGGTAAATAAAGTAGGCATCATGTTGTATTTTTTATTTTTAAGATGAGAAGACAGTATGATAAAATATACCTATTTTGTATGTTTTTATCTGTTGCGTAGTTTCTTAAACGATGTTTGTTCTCTGAGATTTAAAAAAAATTATAGCTGCTATGTCTAAAGTAAGGTGTTATTGTTCAATTTTAATCTGCTTGACTTTCATGCAAATGATGGGTAGGTAGATAGATAGGATTTGTCATACAGAAGAAGAAAAACAAAGTACAAAAAATCTCCTCGATAGATTCATCAATAAAGGTATAAAAGATGAAGGTTGAAAATAGTACGTAGGTAAGAACCATATATTCAACCTTACTTTTACAGTTGGATAGGAAATTCAATAAATCCATGATAATGATATCATGATTAGCAAAGTAACTATCATAAATCAATCATCTATCGGCAGAGCGATGTAATCAAAATCAAAACAGCCTGTATCTGATCTAATATTACTCATTTCAGATAAAAGAAAAAGAATCAAAATGCATCTGAAAATTTTCGCATTAAAATTAGCGATCGGTCAAAACATCGACAAAGAGTAGCTCCGCTGTAGCCAAATTGCACAGGAAACTTTTCACTGAGCAGCGCGTAGGTAGATTCTTTTTATTACAAAAACGCAAAAAGAGATCGATAATAGTTTCTATTTGAAGTAGATCAGTAAAATTGATGTCTTGATACTATAATAAAAAAAGGTACAGATTACTTCCTGGCGCAGAAATTCAATTTTTGGAAAACCAAATTAGACACCTTACTTGAAAACAAAGATGAGAATGAATAAATACTTAACAGAAACCAACTTTATTCCATGAAACTCATCTTCATATTCGTCTTGATGCTAGCATATAATGAAATAAATTGGCTAATACGAGATAAACCTATCGCAGAAAGTATCTACTTACAGTAGATAATAAGTAGGTACCTATCTAGTAAGTATTGCTATTACAAGGCAGAAGAACCATAGACGAATATTAAACTTCGAGGAAAGATTAAAATTAAAATTCGAAAAAAAAACTTCCAATTTCGTTTCAACAATTCTGAGATAATCGTTCGAATTGTATGTACCTACATATTTTTAGCAGACTAGATACCTAATTTAACATAGCCAAATTTCCACGAAATTGACCGAGCAATTTCAAGGCCATGGGAATTCGGGAAACGAAAATATCGTTACAAACCACCTTCTTTCGTTTGTTTAATCAATGTGACAATCTTTTGATAGTCAGCTCCATAAAATATGTACTTAGCTACATATAGTAGGTATAGATATACGAGTACGAAGTCACGATATTTTTCCAATCTAAACGACCGAATAAATAATTCAACTTCTGATAAAATTTTAATCAACGATGAGCATTTTTTATTGAAACAAAGGACAGCGCGTAACAGGCTATATAATTACCTTTGAAAGTTTTGTAAATGGTTCTAAAAACTGAAAATTTTCCGGGCCAGTTGCTTTGTTGCTATAGAGAACTCGGACGTGTAAATAATGCAAAACCCATTCTACCTAACGTATAATTTACAACCTCACGTAAACGATTTTTTTTTATTCATCGAGTTTCCATATGATTATTTAAGCGGTATCTATATTTCAGTACCTAATTGAATAATAGACGTAGGTACTAGGTAGGTAGGTAGGTTAGGTACTATCTGAAGAAGAATATCATTTGGATGGACTTCTTTCGATCGAAAAAACGTGATTCGTGTTGTAACCGACGTTGTTCGACGAAAAAAGCTCCGGTGACTAAATCAGCTTTGCCGTTGTCGACTCGTAAAAATATGGAGAGATTTGTTGGTAAAGTAGCAGTTGTGACTGGAGCCAGTTCCGGATTCGGGGCTGAGACTTCGAAGCTGTTAGTTAAACATGGCGTCATTGTGGTTGGTTTGGCGAGAAGAATTGAAAGACTTCAGGTAAGGTGAATAAATGTTTGCTTGAGTGGAGGCTTTTTATTACGGTCTAAGGAACAAGTAGCTTTTGTGAAAATTGTACATTTGAATACCTATTTTAATTCCTATAGGAATTGTCTGCTGAAATGGAAAACTCGGACGAATATTCGGGTAAATTCCATCCTTTGAAATGTGATCTGACTAGTGAAGAAGAAATACAATCATCTTTCAAGCAGATTTTTGATGAAATTGGGCCAGTTTCTATTTTGGTAAATAATGCTGGTGTGATGGATCTTTCTTTATTAAGCGGTAAGATGGCAGTAACCACATAAATTATACCTACGGCTACTTAATACTCGTGTATTTTTAAAGCTAGAAATGTACATATCTCAAATCTTCTTTTTTATTTTTGATTACCTATCATGTTTATGTGTTTTTGTTTGTTGGTTTTTTTTTTGGCAGAAATTTCCTCAGATGGGTTTGATAAGTTATTCAATACTAATGTAAAAGCTGTTCTTCTATGTTCCAAAGAAGCCATTAAAAATATGGTCGATAACAGCATCGCTGGCCATATTATAAACATAAATAGGTAAGTTGAAATGTTGAATTAATTCTTGGAAAATATACTACTCCCCCTCTATTATCCTCTTACATTGTCCTCTTACATTGTCCTTCAACTGTGATTTATATCGTTCAATTTATGAAAAATGTTTAGCGTTCTGGGACACGTTATAGTAGACGCAGAGCCAAACTTATACATTCCATATTCAAGCACAAAACACGCTGTACGAGTAATCTCTGAAGGATTAAGACGTGAAATGATAAGCAATAACAGTAATATCAAAGTCACGGTTAGTTCTAAGAGTATTTGTATGATAATCTCAGTTCCTAATTCAAAATAGATAGGTACGTGGACAATTACCCACCTAGATTGTTTCGGGCACACCTGGGATTTTTATGTAAAAAAAATACATGAGTATTCAGCATCACGACCCAACTGCGTTTCTTTACTCTAAAAATTCCATGGTGTGCCAGAAAAAATCGTCCAACGTCCACCTAATCTATGTAGATATGACTAGGTACCTACTTTTCTATAAACATACCTACGAATTTACCCACGATAAGGATTTTTTTCAATTCTATTTGATGAAAATGACGATAACTATTTTTTTTCTACTCTTCAGAATTTAAGTCCAGGCTACGCTGCCACAGATTTCACTCTCGGAGATGATTTCGCTCCTCGATCTGGATATTCTGCTTTACGTGCTGAAGATATAGCAAATGCTTGCATTTGTGTTTTAAATACACCACCTGAAGTGCTAGTAAGTTCAACAGAGTAATTTTTCACAATTTCTCGATCATGTCGATGAACAAAACAACACTACCTATAATCTTTTTTTTTGTTTGTTTTATTTTTAGATATCGGAACTGACTGTCAGACCATTATATCAGAGAGTGTGATAAGATAAATTATGCAGTTACCTGTCAAAATTGAAAATTACCTTACACAGTGAATTTTTATTTAAAATTTCATTCAATTTAAAATACGAGTATTTACCTACGTGATATCATAATTTATTTACTTACTTAAAAACCTCAGTTACCTTTATAATACTTATGCAAAAATATATAGTTTCATTTGCAGTACTTACCTATCAATTATTTTAATTTCAAAAAATGAAATATTGCCTACTAGAAGGTTTTTAAAACATTGAAATGTAGGTACCCAAACTCTCGAGAACCTATCTGTTAATGGATCTAAATGAGGGGCTTCATGGAAAAGGGACCTTGGTTAATTTTTTTTCACTGATTTTTACAAGTTCAAAAAAAATTTCCACGTACAAGCTAACATTTTCCAATTCGTTTTTTTTTTTTTTTTTTTCATGAAAGAACACTTCAATATCACTGAATGTGGTGAAATTGATAACAAAAAATTTTTTAATGCATTCAAAATTGTAAAAGAAAAAAAAACAAAAAAAATGGCCAAGGCCCCTTTCCCATGGAACCCCTCAAAAGTACCTCTCAACATGCATATAAATGTATTCTAGAACTAACAAAAGAATATTTTGAACTAGTTTAAAGTTCATCTTTCGATTTAAGTGGTGAATTTTTGAAAAATTTTAAAATTCAAAAAAGGTGTTTTTAGTGATTTTTTAAACTTTATTAATTCATGAAATAATTTTTTCAAACGAAAAGAACCAGTGTCAATAAATAGTTTCATTGATTTCAAATCGAAGGTCATTAAGACCCACTAGACCAGGCTGTATTTTGATTTTTTTTTAAGCACTCGTGGAATGAGGTTTTCTAGAATTTAATTTTTTAATTTTTTCTGAAATTTACAAAAATTTTCAAAACTTTACTATTGATCTGGCACATTAGCAGTTTCATTGAAATTGAAACCCTCTGGCAAAGCCGGCCAATGCTTGGAAATGGTTTTTCATTTTTCGATTACCTACTTACGAGTTACGAGCGGTATAATTAACATTAAACTCGACGTCATCCGATTTTTATAATATTATTTTCGATATGACTGTTTTGAATGAGATAAAAATGCTTTGATGATCGCGAAACATTCTTACGCGGAGTTAAAAATTAAAAAAATAATCACCGTTCACCGTCGATTCAAGACTTATTAAAACGAAAAGTGATAAAAATTCCAATAATTAAGTTTGCTCGTGAGTGTCATTTTTGATTTTAATCTCAAATGCACGTAACGTATTTTCGATGAAAACAAAGAAAATACCTACTCAACTTACTCAAGTGAAAATAGAAATAGGAAATCAATCGTGGAAAGATTAATTGGAAAAACTGCTATAGTTAAGTACCTACTGGAACTACATAGTTTAGGTATTGGTTTAGAAATTGTTAAACAATTACCTATAGTCTTGGATTTTGACGGCAATGGCCATTTGTCGAAATGTCGACACAGAATCTCGAATAAGTACAGATGTACTTTTGAATTTTTTCCAAAACAGGTGAAAATTAGTCTTATCAAATGAAGCAGGTAAGTACTTTGGAATGGAAAATTAACAGTAAGTATATAGGTATTATCTTATCTCGTAATTAAAGCATGAAAAATTCCAAATGCATAATTTAACTGAAGGTTTATTTCTGGGTCGGCATCAATCAAGAAGACCCATTGCATTGAATGTAGTTTTCGTGATAATTGATGTACTCGTACATACTCTTATTACGTTGTAACGTTATGGAAAGATTTGCAAATAGAGTTGCAGTTGTGACTGGAAGTAGTTCAGGAATTGGATCTGCAATTAGTACAGAATTAGTGAAGTATGGAATTATCGTCGTTGGTGTGGCCAGAAGAATTGAAAATTTACAGGTAAATGTCATAGGTAAATTCGGTTTTACATTATTGTTAGCTTCAAGCTTTGAAAGAAATTTTCAAAAATACCTACTTTAAAAATCTTCACTTGGTATGAATCCTCACGAATCGTATCACATTTAACGTATGGATAGAGTCTCAGAATAGTCACGTCCTTTCTTCAACCCTACTCCGGCATTGTTTATAAACTTTGGATCGAAGGACTCCAAAAAATCGTGGTTTTGAAAAAAGGTTCAAATTTGATAGACCTATTACGATGAAGAAAACTCTTTATTCCAGAAACTTGCTGATGAACTGAACGAACCTGGTAAACCTGTCCGATTTTATCCTGTAAAATGTGATGTGACTGTGGAAAGTGAAATTGAGAACTCATTTAAATGGATCACATCCGAGCTTAGTGGCATCGCCGTGTTGATCAACTGTGCCGGAACATCACATCAAACTTTGCTTCGTGGTAAGTTGTAGGCGAATAATTTTTCTTCACGTGTATTTTTTTAAATAGATACTCATGTCACTCGTATTGTAGATGCACATGGGGAAAGTATATCTCAAATCTTCGATACTAATGTAAAAGCATCGATTCTGTGTTCGAAATTAGCTGTTGAAAGCATGATGAAAAATTCTATACCAGGTCATATCATAAATATAAACAGGTAACCTACACCAAATTATAATGCTGCATACATGATTCAAGTTGTATTAAAGGTAGGTAAGCAGGTATAGGTACTAGGTACCGAGTAGATACTGTCGAAGCTTGAGAGATATCTACACATATATAAAGTATGTAATATATAAAATTTATATATGTATTTTAGCATTCTAAGTCATGTGATAAGTAATGTCGATATGTTTAAACGGCATCAAATTTATTCAGCCTCTAAACACGCTCTAAAAGTCATCTCAGGAGCATTACGTCAAGAACTACTTGACCAAAAATTGAATATCAAAGTAACGGTAAGAATTATGATGAGGCATCGTTAATAAGTACCTAAATCTGTTCTCTGATAACTATAAGTCTCTAACATTTAAACAGAACTTGAGTCCGGGAATTGTGGCAACTGAATTGACAAGGAGGCACTTACCAACTATAGATTCGCTACCCTCAACAGATGTTATGCAGCCGAAGGATGTTGCTGATGCATGCGTATATGTTTTGAGCACGCCGGAGAACGTATTGGTAAGTTCGAATTTGACAAAAAAACCACTCAACTCCCCAGCTTTGATTTTTTTAAAAATTATGTTTTTGGATACGATTTCAAGCTGTCAACGTTCTGAAATTTTGGCATGTTTTTAGAAAATTTTAAAAGCATGAATCCGAAGATATCATTTTTTGAACTAAATTCACAAGGGAATTGTTTCCCAATCGGCACAAAAATTTTAAACCGGACAGAGAGGAATTAAAAGAAGACCCCCACAATACATCAACAACCAAAATTTCAGGTGCTGGAATTCACTTTTCTATTTTAGGCGAATTTTCGCAGATTCAAAATTTTTGCCAAAATTGGATAAAATTATAATTTTACCAAATTTAATTTCATATGATCGGAAAATGAGTAGTTTCCTAGACAGTTTTGTGGTTGGAAAATACGTCTTTAACGCAGCCATCTAAACATGTGCGGAAAACAGTTACTTTCCTCCCTAGGGAGGAAAGTAACTGTTTTCCGCGCATGTTTACAAATTCGAAATTGACAATTTTTAAAAATTTCGGCATTGATTTTCCTCTCATATGAAATTAAAATAGTATACGCGACAGGATTGGACAGTAACGCGATTAACTTGTGCGATTTAAGTCGCTCGGCTTCGCCTCACTCCTTAAACTTCGCACTCGTTAATCGCATACTTTCCGCTCCTGTCACGTAATGTACTATTACCTCGTAGATAGCTGAAATTTGGTTTATATACTATTTTCAACATTCCGAGTTGATTGATGGTGGTTTCGAATTGTTCTGAAGCCTCCAATGGATTTTAGATTTCTCCGGCGGTTTTGAATAGCCTGAAAATCAAATTTAGCACCAATAAACTCAGATTTGCCATCTTTGCCACCCTTTTGATCGATTTTAGTTCTATAAAATACTAACCTTACGTAGGTATTTTAAATAGCTAATAGCGAGCTACGATTATTATTTTTTATATGTGTACCTACTTACAGGTCTCCGAGCTCACGATAATGCCTCTTCATCAAAAATTTTAGATTCAAGGTACCTAGATCTCTTCCAGGCGTTATGGGTAAAAGTGACCCTTCTGTTTGAATATAATAAACGCAAAGGAGCAAAGAATACCTACCCATTGGTAGTAAGTATGTACGAACTTACTTGAATTTTATCTAAAACACCCTGTGTATTTTTTCACTCAATTATGTAAAAATGATTCAATGTTAATTTTTAAAAAATTTTCATTTTTTTCATTTTTCAGATAACTAGGTATTGAAAATGGTTGTGTTATCTACCGTTGCATTTGAAATTCTAGAAAAATACTATATTATTTTATGTACGAGTGTCGGAGTATGTGTATTGTGTATAGATGTTTTATCATTTTGAGTTACCTCCTTACTTCATTGTAAGATTTAGTTTGATGTTTCCCAATCAATACATATTTACTTATTAACATATCAATGAGTATTTTTTGAAAGTACTGAATGGAATTTTTTGTTATACATTTTATTTTGATGAAAGGGACACAGAGGGACATTGGGGAGTGGGACACAAAAAATAAGTTCATATTCGTACTCAGTGACCTCGAAAACATTCCATTCGGTATATCACTCGACTTTTCACGATTTTTCAAAATTTTAACCCCCATATTGGGGCACAGAAGGGCTTTGAGGAGTTGGACCCAGAAAATAAGTTGGTATTCGTATTCAGCGACCTCGAAAACATACTATTCGATATATCGCATGTTATTCAGATTCGTTTTTCAAATGTATGATTCAGTTGTGCTTTACCTACTTGAAAAATCGAGCATCCCCCACCAACTCCTTGAAAGGGTTGAATACCAATCAATGGTGGTGTGATTAATAGTTGGGTGAGTAGACTTTGTAAAAAAAATTTGAGCGAAAACGAATGATATTAAGTAGTAACTTTGATTAATTTATTGGACCGACCTTTTTTGAAACACTTACTCTTTCCACCCCTTTTTTTAGACACCCCTCTCGGGGGCCTCTTGAGGGATGGGTATCGAGCGTGTATGAATCGGCCCTCAGTAAATTTGAAGCGTGTGAACCTTGCTTAAGAATTCTGCCTGCTGCGTATGCAAAAAAGACAAAAGTGTGCGGAATCGGCCCTTCGGCACTTTTTTTGAATTCTACGAGCCTGAAAACATAAAAGTAACTCAACTCATTTCCAGATATGTTTGGCAACTGTGTGTTGAAATGAACGTGGTGAAGAACGTGTTGACCTGCAACAGATTGACGAGTTGATCTTGTTATCAGTTTATGCCTCGGCGTCGGCGCTTTACGTAGAGTTTAGATTTAATTCAATATTCGACTCGGCGCAGAAAGTGTTAAGTTGTAACGTTATGGAAAGATTTGCAAATAGCGTTGCAGTTGTGACAGGGAGCAGTTCAGGAATTGGATCTGCAATTTTAGTACAGAATTGGTGAAGTATGGAATTATCGTCGTTGGTGTGGCCAGAAGAATTGAAAATTTACAGGTAAATGTCATTAGGTAAATTCGACTTTACATTGTTGTTAGCTTCAAGCTTTGAAAGAGGTTTTCAAAAATACCTACTATCAAAATCTTGACTTGGTATGAATCCTCACGGATCGTATCAAATCTAGCATGTAAATACTACTCTAAATGTTTGAAATTCTAACTTTTACACATGCTACAAAATTTTGTGCATCTATAAAGCTCGATATATGTACTGAGAAAAACAGGATAGAGTTTCAAAAAAGTCACCTTCTTTTTTTAACCCCTTTGGATCGAAGAACTCCAAAAAATCGTATTATTGGAAAGAGGTTTAAATTTGGTAGGCCTTTACGATGACAAAAACTCTTTATTCCAGAAACTTGCAGATGAACTGAACGAACCAGGTAAACCTGCTAGATTTTATCCTGTAAAATGTGATGTGACTGTGGAAAGTGAAATTGAGAACTCATTTAAATGGATCACATCCGAGCTTGGTACCATCGCCATTTTGATCAACTGCGCCGGAATATCACATCAATGTTTGCTTCGTGGTAAGTTGTGCGCGCATAATTTTTCTTCACGTGTATCTTTTAAGTAATAGGTAGATATAGACATTCATGTCACTTGTATCGTAGATGCACATGGCGAAAGTATATCCCAAGTCTTTGATACAAATGTAAAAGCATCGATTCTGTGTTCGAAATTAGCTGTCGAAAGCATGACGAAAAATTCTATCCGAGGTCATATCATAAATATAAACAGGTATGCTACGCCAAATTATAATCTTACATAGGTACCTAATTCAAGTTTTACTCGTATAGGTAGGTAAGCAGGGAGGTACTAGTTCTAGTATGTTTTTTTTGCACGGATTATATGCATAATCTGTATTATGGATTGCCAAAATCCTTTTTTTTTTTTTTTGCAGTTATATAATCCGTCTTTGAGAATCCGGTTGTTCTTTTTACCGGATTTTAAACAGATTTGGGCCGAGCATGATGATAAGGCAAGCGGGACTCCAGCGGGAGACCACTTGAAATTTTACATCATTTAACGAAGAAAAATAATTTCTAGAAAAAAATTATTTGAAATTTACATAGGTATCTCAAAAATTAATTGAAAAAATGAAAACGCTTTTATAAGAAAAATGCAAAATTTCAAGCGGCCTCCCCTCTCTCGTTTGCTTTATGTACAAAAATTGGCGCACTATGCTTCGTGCTCGGCCCGAATTAAATCCGGATTATTGAAAATCCATAATCTACTGGGGTAGTAGATTATGGGAATAGATTTTAGATTTTACTTAATCAAAATTGAACCGACAATCCATCCAGAATAAAATCCGTGTAAAAAAGAACAAACTTACTGAGTACTTTTGAAGCTTGAGAGATAAGTATCTACACATGTAAAGCGTGTAACAAAATTTGTATATTGTAGCATTCTAAGTCATGTGATAAGCAATGTCGATATTTTTAAAATGCATCAAATTTATTCTGCTTCCAAACACGCTCTAAAAGTCATCTCAGGAGCATTACGTCAAGAACTACTCGACCAAAAATTGTATATCAAAGTAACGGTAAGAATTCTCGAATGATGAGGCATTGATAAGTACCTAAACCTGTGTTTTTTTTACATACGAGTAACTATAAGTCTCGAACATTTAAACAGAACTTGAGTCCGGGAATTGTGGCTACTGAATTGACAAGGAAGCAACTACCAACTATAGATTCGCTACCCTCAACACATGTTATGCAACCGAAGGATATTGCTGATGCATGCGTATATGTTTTGAGCACGCCGGAGAACGTATTGGTAAGTTCGAATTTGACAAAAAAACCACTCAACTCCCCAGCTTTGATTTTTTTAAAAATTATGTTTTTGGATACGATTTCAAGCTGTCAAAGCTCTTGATTTTTAAAAAAATTTAAAAGCATGAATTCTAAGAAATAATTTTTTTAACTTGAATTACAAAGCAATTGTTTCCTGATCGGCACAAACATTTTTGAACCAGTCAAAGGGGAATCAAAATAAAACCCCACAATACATCAACAACCAAAATTTCATGTGCTGGAATTCATTTTCTCTATTTTTGGCGAATTTTTGCAGATTCAAATTTTTGCCAAAATTGTAAAAACTCAAAATTTTAATATAAATTGACCTAGAAAGCTATCGATTTTAGTTATACGAAATGCTAATTTTACGTACCTATTGCTAAATAGCTGATAGCGAGCTACTCTTTATTTTTTTTTTATATGTATATGTACCTTCTTACAGGTCTCTGAGCTCGCGATAATGCCTCTTCTTCAAAAATATTAGACTCAAGGTAGATCTTTTCCTGGCGCTATGGGTAAAAGTGACCCTTCTGTTAGAACAATAAACTTAAAGGAGCAAGGAATACCTACCTATTGGTGGTAAGTACGAACTGCTTGAAAAATTAATAAATAAATAAATGGATTAATACAGATAACAGAGCATAATGTGTGCCAGTACATATTAATATTACTTACTATATGTAGGTAGGTGATGAAAGGGTCCGAGACCTACTCGTAAGTGGGTCATTCCACATCAATTCAACCAAGAAGTGGTAAGGGGGTCGGCTATATTTTTGAAATTTTTCCTGTGAAAATACCTTCCGTAGGTATGACCAATGGCGTAAATCGCAGCCCTCTAGCCCATTTGTAAAGGTTGCTAGATGGTGTCAAAGTTATCAGTGAACTTAAAATGTCATCCATTTCAGCAGTGGATTACTCGATAACCGCGATACCCTACCAAAATGGAATTTTTCCAATAGTTAGGGGTTTTGAAAGGCTTTTTGGTCAGACTACCGGAAATTCTGAAAAAAATATATTATGGACAACTTTTCATTCTGAACAACATATTAAAAAATTGGGATGGCATTATGTATTTCGTAAAGTCGATTTTTAAAAAATTGAAGATTTGAGATAAAATGTGATTTTTTGATTTAAACCGTGAAAAAAAGTTTTGATTGGTGAAGTTGACCTATTTGACCTCTATTTTTAGTACGTTTCCGTTGAAAAAGTTGAAAACCCCATTTCACTCGATGAAATGAACTCATCGCAAAAAATCAAAATTCTGAGCGAATTGAAAAAATAAACGAATTTTAATTTTTTGCGATGAGTATAATTTTTATCAACTTTTTCAAGAAATACATCAGAAAGAGGTCAAAATAAGACAACTGAATAAATTTAAACTTTTTTTGATGTTTGGAATTGAAAATTGAATTTTTTCGAATTTTGATATTTTTGTAACGAGTTTATTTTATTTCATCGAGTGAAATGGGGTTTTCAACTTTTTCAACGGATACGTAAAAATAGAGGTCAAATGAGTCAACTTCACCAATTAAAAACTTTTTTCAAGTCCTAAATCAAAAAATCGCATTTTTTCTAAAACTTTTATTTTTATAAATCGACTTTACGAAATAATGTCATCCCATTTTTTTAATATGTTGTTCAGCATGAAAAGTTGTCAACAATATATTTTTTTCCCCGAATTTTTGAGAGTCTGAATGATATGAAAACTACGTTTTGAAACTTTTCGAGCTAATTTTTTGTACCTTCTAAAAAATGTGGCAACACTGATTTTTATGATATCACTAAAAAACCTTTCAAAACCCCTAACTATTGGAAAAAGTTCCATTTTGGCTGATACCTATCGCGGTTTTCGAGTAATCCACTGCTGAAATGGATAATAAGTTTCAAGTTCACTGAAAACTTTGACACCCCCTATAACAGCCTTTAAAAATTGGCTACAGGGCTGCGATTTGCGCCATTGGTCATTTCTTCGGAAGGTCTTTCCACAGGAAGAATTTCAAAAGTATCGCCGACCCTCCCCCTTACCACTTCTTGGTCGAATCGACGTGGAATGACGCAAACGTTAAGCCTATGTACCTACCTGCTGGCCTCAATCAGAAATTGAATATCTAGTTAAAAGTTTTTATCAAATACCTACTTACTTGAATTTTATCTACACCGTGTGTATTTTTTCAATCAATCAAGTAAAAATGATTTAATGTTAATTTTTAAAATTTTCATTTTTTTCATTTTGCAGGTAGGTATGAAAAATGGTTGTGTTATCTAGCATTGCATTTGAAATTCTAGAAATACTATATTTATTTATGCAAGTATGTATGTGTAGATGTTTTATCATTTTGATTTACTTCATTGTAAGATTTAATTTGATGTTTATCAACCAATACATATTTACTTATTAACACATCAATGGGTATTTTTTGAAAGAGCATACTGAATGGAAAAAGCTGAAAACGCCAAATTGACTTAAAGAACTAAAAAAACGAATAATACCTATAGGGTAGAGGGCACAGTCATACCAAGTCAGACGTATTATGCCTGCCTAAACTCTAAATAAGTATTGAGACTCGGTACTCGGAGTAACAACAAAATTGACTTGAGAAAATTCTGTATATTTTCAAAACTACACATTCATTAAATAGAACATCGATTCTGAGAGTTAATTAACAGCTATACTATTTTCAATTATGTAGGTAGCTAGGTACCTAATACCTATCGCAGAATTTTGTGAATCTGAGCCACACTAAGCATGTGATGTATTTTTGCATGCTCGTTCGATTGAAGTTTGTCCGGATAAAAAATCTTTCGTCAGTTGGGATAACTTCCTTGTAAGTATTTGTTAGTTGTCCCTTCTAGTTCAATTCCCTTTTGTAGATATACGTAGAGGAACAGACACAAGACTGAATACAATTTGATTTGAAGAGAGAGTAGGCGAATAAGGTACTTTTACAATTAGGTAGATATGTACTCGTATGATAAAGCTACAAATTTTAGCCTTCAGATCACAGCAATACTCAATTGAGCTTAAATTATCATACTTTTCACTAAACGACTATATGTAGGTAGGCTACATAGTTAGTCTGTTCCCTTTCCCCAAACATAAATAGGCTACATTAAGATAAGTAGGTACCTACCTACATCACTGTAAACTTATCAATTCATATTGAAGAAATAAGACATTAAGCTTAGCACACGAATCAAAGTAATGAAAACCGGTGTTATCAAATTAGGTATGTAGGTACTCGAGAATGGCGAATTGGCAATTTATCTTATCTCGTCTTTAAACCACAAAAAAATTGCAATAATTGAAGATTTATTTCTGGGGCGAAATTAATCAAATACCTATTAACCCATATACAATGTATGTAGTTAGGTGTCATTCGTGATAATTTATGTATTTACGTTGCAACGCTATGGAAAAATTTGTGAATAAAGTTGCAGTAGTAACAGGAAGTAGTTCTGGAATCGGATCTGCAATTAGTAAAGAGTTGGTAACATATGGAATCATCGTCGTTGGTGTGGCCAGAAGAATTGAAAATTTACAGGTAAGTAATAATACCTACCAAAGTTTTGGAGCCACAGACTCGAAATTGAGAAAACAGTCTGGAGTGCCATGTCTAAAAAATAACTTATTTTTGGCATGCCTGGATATGTTTTTGAGCAAGGGGTCTTTCTAAAATTTGCGTCACACTGGCTTTTGAAAACTTGAGAAAAAAATATTTTTGACCTTCCAACATTCTATCAGACTTTTAAAAACTTGGGGGTAAAAAGGTTGTTGATTTTCTAACATTAATAATACCTACATATGTTTGATTTTAAAAAACTTGGGGAAAATATTTTGATTTTCTGACGGTGTCTGCCTTTGGGAAGGGGGGGGGATGAATGAATTAGGTTCCTTACTAAAATTGTAGCTATTAAACTTTCAAAAATAACTTTCATGATATTTCATCAGACTTTTTTTTTTAAATTTGAAATTCTGACTTATTGAGTTAATTTGAGCGAAAAACATATCCATGATTTAAGACTTGCCTTTGAGAGGAAACTTTACACAGATTTTTGTTTACATCAAAGTGGTATAAAAATTATTCCAGAAACTTGCTGATGAACTGAACGAACCTGGTAAACCTGTCAGATTTTATCCTGTAAAATGTGACGTGACTGAGGAAAGTGAAATTGAGAACTCATTTAAATGGATTACTTCTGAACTCGGTCCCATTGCCATATTGATCAACTGTGCCGGAACATCGCAACCATTTTTACTCCGTGGTAAGATAAGATTCGGGCACATGGACCGCTAGGCGCTCAATATTTCTTCGTGTACCTTTTCAATTAAGCATACGCATAGGCTACACTAATATCACTCCAATCGTAGATGTAACCGGGGAAAGTATTTCTCAAATATTTGATACAAATGTAAAAGCATCGATTCTATGTTCGAAATTAGCTATCGAAAGTATGACGAAAAATTGTATCCAAGGTCATGTCATAAATATAAACAGGTAAAGTGACACCAAATTATTATCATAAATGAAGCTACCTGTTGAAGCTTCCGAATGATATCTACCTATTCATGCAACAAATTGTATATTTAGCATAGTAGGTCATGTGATAAGCGATGGTCTGAAACTGCATCAAATTTATACAGCCTCCAAACACGCTCTAAAAGTTTTCTCAGAAACATTAAGACGTGAACTTTTCGATCAAAATTTGGATATCAAAGTAACGGTAAAAATTCTAGTTTCTTTGGCTTCTTTCCAAAATTTAATGAGTACCAACACTGATTTGTTGATATCTAAAAGGTACGTTCTAATATTTAAACAGAACTTGAGTCCTGGAGCTGTGATTACCGAAATGACAAGAATGTCTATACCTTCTGTGGAATCGCTACCCCCAACAAAAATTATGCAACCGAAGGATATTGCTGATGCATGTGTGTATGTTTTGAGCACTCCTAAAAACGTATTGGTAAGTGTAACTTAAGTTCAAGCTTGACAAAGAACAATTCAAACTCTCTAGCTTTGAATATGATTTTCAAAAAGAATGATGCGTTTGGAAAAAACCTGTACAAAAAATAAAATTTTAAATTGCCAAAGTTCTTGAATATTGGCAAGTTTTTAAAAATTTTAAACAGTACCTATGAATTGGAAAAAATCAGTTTTTCAACTCGGTACTTAGAGTAACAACGAAATTGACTTGAGAAAATCCTTTAAGCTTTAAAAGATACTCATTTTACATATTTATAGATAGTCACCTAATTTCACTTTTTTATTCCCTACTTACAGGTCTCAGAGCTTACGATAATGCCTCTTCACCAAAATATTTAAAGTGATCTTTTCCTTCTGAGCGTTGTGGGTAAGAACTGACACTTGTTGAAATAGGTATGTAATAAATTCAAAAGAGCGAAAGAGTAGGTATCTAATGTTTGGCATTAAGTGTGAACTATGAACTGTTGGTTTAAAAATAAATAAATACGAGTGGGTAAATAAGAAAGTACGAGCCCTAATACTTTTTAAGAATCCAAATCTATAAAATAATAAATCAATTAAATTAGTTGATACGTATTTAGATATTTATGTATGTACATTAGAAATTAAATTCCAACTTAGGTACCTACATCCAAATTTAAGTAAGAAAGTGCCTACCTAATTGGAAGCGTTGAAAATTTGCCATATGATAAAAATGAATAAAATGTACGCATTGCACATTGAGTATTTATTTATGATAAGTAAAAGGTCAAAATATCACATATTCATGTTCAGTTCCCAAGGTAAAGTTAATATTTAATCATTATTCACTCGTAGGTACTTAGGTTGGTATTCTATCATTAATACCTTAACGAAGTAAACAAACTGATTTTATCTAGCCCAGCTCCGAATTCAGTAAAAATATCTACCTAACGTAACTTGGAAGCTGAAAATAATTATACAGATCTTAATGTGCCTACTGTGTTTTTTTTTTACTTCATTTGAAGAATTGATGCTATAGTGATAACGTTTAAGTAGATGTCTTTTGTATTACATAAAACAGAATATGGAAAGATTTACGGATAAAGTTGCTGTTGTGACCGGAAGCAGTTCCGGAATGGGATTAGCAATTAGTACAGAGTTGGTAAAACATGGAATTATTGTTGTTGGTGTGGCTAGAAGAATAGATAGACTAAAGGTAAGAGCAATAATTTCAAATTTATTTACTATACAACTGAATAAGTAGATATATCTACAAATTATTCAGTATTTAGATTACGAGTATTAGGCAGAGTTGCTTGTATTCAAATTATTGCTTGCCAAGTTTCCAGAATTGTAAAATTTATATAGGTACCTAGCTATGTACTCGTAATTAATCATTTTCAATTTGATTCAATCGAAAAATATATATATATGATGATAAATAGGTACTTACCTTACCTATATTTTTACTTGTTTGTCATCCTCTCTTCATGTCTTGAAAAATACAGGAACTTGCTGAAAAATTAAACGTAGCTGGAAAATCAGCCAGATTTTATCCTCTAAAATGCGACATCACCGTCGAAAATGAAATAGAAAAATCATTTCAATGGATCACATCGCAGCTGGGCCCCATTGCAATAATGATAAATAATGCTGGAGTGCTGAAGCCATCCCTTCTCAAAGGTGCTCGCCATATTGTGCATTAAAACCAAATTTCCCACTGGTAGCTAGCTGTAAAGATTTTGTTGTTATTTTTTCACTTTTCAGACGTCACAGGAGAAATGATATCTCAGATATTCGATACGAATGTCAAGGCGACAATCTTATGGGCGAAATTAGCTGCTCAAAATATGACAAATAATTCCATCGAAGGGCATATCATCAACGTAAATAGGTAGGCAGGAAAATTTGTAACTTGATATGAGAATATTTCACATTTCACGTCATTTCATCATTTTCTAATCGAATAGCGAAGTATAGGTAGATATCTAGATGAATTAATAGGTACAACTTTCTTTGTGTTTTAGTATTGCAGGCCATATGATATTAGGTTATAATCCGAATTTGATTCAAGTTTACACTGCTTCCAAACATGCTCAAAAAGTGTTCTCTGAAGCATTGCGGCGGGAGCTCGTAGGCCAGAATTCGAAAATCAAAATAACAGTAAGTAATAAATATAATAATAACTAGGGCTAGGATTTTTATGATTATGCTTTTTTTTTGTAGCAACACCCTATACGGCATAAATATATTTTCTTTGCGTTTCATTCCATTCTGAGGCGAATGGTGAAAGTTGATAGTGCTTTTTTTTGCTTTTTTTGGGTGTAAGTGCTTAAAAATGCTTATTTTGAGCCTAAAAGGCAGAAATTTTGCTTTTTTGGGGCTTTTTTTCGTCGTTAGCGCTTTTTTTGGTAAAAAATTGGTAAAATTGAGGAAATTAGTTCCAAAAATACAAAAATTTATCAACTTTTTGCACATTTTTGAAAAAAAAATAATTGTTGAAAAAATATCAGTTCAAAAAAACAAGGGAGGAAAAACTGAAAAATAACAGATTCAGTTTTCAATTTTCAATTTTTATTTTATTTAATTTTTTTTTTAATTTTTAGTTTTAGTTTTTTCCTTTTTTTCCCCTTTTTTTCTTTTCATTCATTTTGGTTCAAGTTGTACATATATTTGAGGGAGGTCTCTTGCTGGGGTTGAAAAAACCTTCATTTTGATATGTAACATGGTAGGATTTGATAGCGCTTTTTTTTGCTTTTTTCTTACATTTTTATTGCTTTTTTATAGCGCTTAAAACGTGTTTGATAGCGCTTGAAAATCCTAGCCCTAATAATAACGATTACCAACGATTCGTGCATTTTGAAGTCGATGGGTTCTTAAGTTCATTTCAAGTAGATATTATTTATGGTGCAGCTGCAGTGCTCTCATTATAGCCAAGTTCAATATTATTAGGGATCCTGTAGGTTGTGGGAACCTAACCTACGTATTCATTTATGTAATTTTATATGTATTTAGTGAAATAGTGAAATAATTTTAAAATGATTTCTGCCTGCATCTGTGCGTGATTGCTAGAGCTTGAGTCCTGGAGCAGTAAAAACTGAAATGCTGAATGAATTTCAAACCACTGCGGTTTCATTACCCCCCAAGAAATTCATACAACCGAAAGATATCGCTGATGCGTGTGTGTATGTTTTGAATACTCCTCCTAACGTATTGGTAAGTTTCAAAATATGAGTGAGTAGGTACTACTTACAGGTGTCATTATCAGGTCAAGGGTTTTCTGACGGTGATTAAATTTTTGGAAAATTTTCACAACATATTTTCCTCAAAACCGTGCATATTTTTAAAAATCTCCACCTCTCATTTAAAAAAAACAAAGAAAACACAAAGAAAACAAATATAAAAATAATAACTCGGTTCTTTTATATGGAAGAAAAAAAATGAATGGGTAAGTAGATATTTTTTTAAGATTTTGGTTTTTGATATTTTTTCTTAATTTGTTTCTAACCAATCGAAATAAACTATGCTAAATAAATTTTTCTTCGAGGAAGAGAATTTTTTCACAATTATGGGCTTCGTGCATTTGTGAGTGGATCTTGTGTTTTTTTTTTTTTTAATGAGAGGGGGAGATATTTAAAAATATGCACGGTTTTGAGGAAAATACCCTATGTTATGAAAATTTTCCAAAAAAGGAGGAGTTGCGATAAGGCCATTTTTTAGCCCCAGCTAATTATCGACTCAACCACTCTTAAAATGCTGTTATAAATGTCCCAAATACGAATCTGTGATTAGTTAACCCAAAATGACCATTTGGGCTCCAGGGGTTCCCAAAGTTGTTAATTAAAATAGAATTTTAGGAACCACTGAGTATTATTTTCAAAAACTTTTTTAGCGTGAAATATCTGTATGAACCTGATAAACATTATGCCAGGAGATTTTTCTGTTTTGACCCTCAAGGGCAGAAATTGGGGGGGGGAGTTGATATTTAAAAAATTTTGGAACCACCATTTTGAACCTACCCCTTTGAGCCCCGCTAAAAAGCTTTTTACAGTTTATTAGTACCCGAAAGACCTCCATCCTACCAAATTTTGAGCTCAATAAAATTTTTCGCTGGCACTCAAAAATCCAATTTTCCAATTTTTCGTAATTTCGATATTTTGGGAACCCATGGAAAACTAAAAACCTGCGAATTGCGCTAAATTTTATGTCTTGGGGTACATATTCAATAATCTATAAGAAAAAGTTGAATTGAGCTCCCTGTATAATGTATTCGTAATTTTGAACCCTTTTTTTAGAGCCCACCCCCCCCCCCCACTTTAGGCACCCCTAAAAAAGGCGTTTATGCATATTTTTTCAAATAAATTGAAGAATTTACATTATTGAAACACACTGGCAAGTGCTCGATAATTTTTTATATGATGTTCCCTGTAACTTACAAAATTGGGCTATTTTGGGTCAAATTCTGAGATCTAACTCTTCGAAAATACGTTAAAAATCACGTTTTCACAATTTAAACGAAGTAAAATAAGTAGCTGAATTTTGAAAGTTATAGGGAAAATCATATGAAAAATTATCGAGCACTTGCTAGTGCGTTTCAAATGCAAATTATTCAATTTATTTGAAAAAATATGCATAAACGCCTTTTTTAGGGGTTCGGTTCCTAAAATGGGCGGCTCTAAAAAAAATGGGTTCAAAATGACAAATATACACTAAGGGAGCTTAACTGAACTTTTTCACTTGGATAATCGAATTATATACCTCAAAACGTTACGTTTTGCGCAAATCGCAGGTTTCTAGTTTTTCAGGGGTTCCCAAAATATCGAAATTGCGAAAAATTGGAAAATTGGATTTTTGAGTACCAGCGAAAATTTTTATTGAGCTCAGAATGTGGTAGGATGGAGGTCTTTTAGATACTAATAAACTGTGAAAAGCTTTTTAGCGGTGTTCAAAGGGGTAGCATCAAAATGATGGTTCAAAAATTTTCAAAAAAATGAAACACCCCAAACACCCCCAATTTCTGCCCCCGAGGGTCGAAAGTAGGAAAATCACCTCTTATAATGTTTATCAGGTTCAAACAGATATTTTACGCTAAAAAAGTTTTTGAAAATAATACTTAGTGGTTCCTTAAATTATTTTTTTATTCGCAACTTTAGGAACCTCTGGAGCCCAAAAAGTGGTCATTTTGGGTTAACTAACCACGGATTCGTATTTCGGACATTTATTACTACATTTTTAGAGTGGTCGAGTTTAAAACTAGGTAAGGCCAAAACATGGCCTTATCGCAACTCCTCTTTTGAAAAATTTTAGAATCTACTAGTAAGCTCACAGATGTGGATATCTAACATGAATTTTTGTTTACAGGTATCAGAACTCACAATAATGCCCCTTCATCAAGAGATTTCATGAAATTCATTACTAAATTTGAGCGTTTGAGTACTTTATTATTTTGTAAAATAAAAAACAAATATAAGTACCGGACGTTGTTTTTTTTTTTCTTAAATTAATGTAGTACTTAAAGCAAAAAATAAAAATAAACAGTTGATCATGTAAGGGAAAAATGTTGAACATTAACACAATACCTAGGTACGTAGAATAGATACGGGCAAACATGAAAAAAAAAAATACGCGGACCACATTTTTGTAGGTTTCTGAAAAAATGTAAGCCCTACCTATCATCCGGATGAAAAAAAAGTTATCATTCAGAGTAACTAAATGATCCTTAACTATTTTTTTATAGGCACGAATCAAAATATTTATAATATTTCGATAATGAACGTTAACGTTAAATTCTCTAGGTCAAGCTAATTTTTCATTATCATCCATACTCGTGGGCGTTTGTGCCGAAGTATGAAGTTAATGAACAGGTTTCATGGTATTTTCCCCCTCCGAATTTCATAAACAATAAACAAATATCATCACAATGAAGTGAGCTGTCAGTTACAATGTGTACTATATCTATCTATGCACTATACGAATGTACTCAGGCTGCGAATAAAATTCGTGAAGTGATAACGTAATTTCGGGATAGGTGTAGTAGGTCTAGGTTCTTGATAAATTACTAAAATGGAAAAATTCGCCAATAAAGTCGCTATTGTGACCGGAAGTAGCTCTGGTATAGGATCAGCGATTACCACTGAATTGGTTAAACATGGAGTTCTCGTCGTCGGTGTAGCTCGAAGAATCGATAGATTGAAGGTAGGTAATTTCTTATGGAGGTATGTAAAAAATTTAACTCATTTTCAATCTTATAAGTCCCTACTTATTCTTTTGTTCAGAAAATTGCTGATGACTTGAATGAGCCTGGAAAAGCAGCTAGATTTTATCCTTTAAAATGCGATGTGACGGTTGAAAGTGAAATTGAAAAATCATTTAAATGGATTACGTCAGAAATCGGTCCTGTTGCTATAATGGTGAATAATGCTGGGGTGTTGAAACCGTCTCTTCTGAAGGGTGACTAACTTTATCTTTGTGTGCAATTAATGCCTGGGTAGGTAAATATAGTTATTTTTTTTTTTTTTTTAGATGTTACTGCAGAAACCATATCTCAAATATTTGACACAAATGTAAAAGCATCCATCCTATGGGCGAAATTGGTGGTCGAGAGTATGACAAAAAATTCCATCGAAGGTCATATAATCAACATAAATAGGTATATACATACACACGTGTTTTCTCAATTCATATCTTACATATAATTACAATATCCTACGCAAAAATAATTTTGTCAATTAAACGTTCAAAATGTTTTAAATTTTCATCACAATGCGTGTGTATTTCATGTTACATGTTTCAGTGTGGCTGGTCATATGATATTAGGTTACAAGCCTAATTTAATTCAAGTTTATACCGCTTCAAAATACGCTCAAAAAGTTTATTCTGAAGGGCTACGAAGGGAGCTCGTCAGCCAAAATGCGGATATCAAAGTTACTGTAAGTATACACCCTACGTATGAATAATGTAAATAATAAGTAGGTTTTTTTCGAAGATAAAAGTAGGTACCTGTAACTCATCAGCTATTCCGCTTGTTCTATTAAAATTTCATTTATAGAACTTGAGTCCGGGAGCAGTACTCACTGAAATGTTGACAGAATTTGAATCAGCTGCAGGGTCATTACCGGCAAGCAAAATTATAGCACCGAAAGATATTGCTGATGCTTGCATTTATGTTTTAAGTACTCCTCCAAACGTATTGGTAAGTTTTGGTAGAAAAAATTGAAAAATTTTGCAAAGTTACATATCAAATAACTTATCTTATTTAAAAATATAAATTTCAGGTATCCGAACTCACTATAATGCCTCTTCATCAAGAAGTATGATAAAATTTTCATATCTATAGGTATAATAAATTCATATATCCGCCTACGCATTTATCTGCTTCATTTGTAAATTAATTCATCGAATGAAATAAACATTTTTATACTAACGATGAATGGTATAGATACCTACCTATCTGCTTAAATGTATTTTTAAAAAAGGTGAGTAGGTACGAGTATGTGTATGTGTAAACAATTAAAAATCTATATGCAAATCTTTCGTATTTCAATTCCTCATATCTAATCTATTACCTAATTCAAGACAAAAATCTGAAGTACCTACAACGTTGCATTTGCCACATTTTGAATTTTAACTCGTTATAAGAATTTTACTTAAATGAAGGGTGATTCCATGTCAACTCAACCAAAAAAAAGGCAATTTTGAAAGTCATGCCTTTCGATTTCGCTCAAATTTTTTTTACAATATATACCCACCCAGTAAGTAATAACCCCGCAATTACTTTGGTACGTCCCAGCACCTTCAGGGGGCGGGTGGGGGGCTTCCATTATTTTTACGTTTTCTCGAGGTACTAAACTTCAGCAGTCCATTCCTCCAAAACTATGATACCTTGATCAAAACTGATTTCACAGTTCAAAAGGGCATTGCATTTAAAACTTTTTAAGCATTTTGAAATTTTCAAAAGTTGAAAGTTAAACTTTCAAATTTCAAAATAGCGCTGTAAATGGGAGCTACCATAAAATTTTGAAAAAATTTCCACAAATGAACATTTTAATGCTTTTTCGAAATATTCAAGTTTCGAGATGGGATCTCTTAATGGTGGGGGAGCACCCCCACCCCCAATTTTGGGTGAAACTTTCGAAAGAAAATCTGGGGCATGTGATATATCGAATTGTATGTTTTTGGTAACACTGAACACGAATATGACGTCAGATTTTTGATAAGACCCCATCCATGGCCCCCAGCACCTCCCCAAAGGGGGTGAAAGTTCGAAAAAGTGTTTTGTTCGTGTGACACATGGAATAGTATGTTTTTGGTGACGCTGAACACGAATATGACGTCAGATTTTTGATTGGACCCGTCCACGGCCTCCAGCACCTCCCCAAGGGGAGTAACCACCAAAAAAATGATTACATTCGTGTGACAGATGAAATAGTATGTTTTCGATATCGCTGCATGAACTCGAATATAGCCATAGTTTCTTGAATCGACCTCACCCATGGCCCCCAGAACCTCCCCAAGTCTAAAAGTCCAAAAAAATTGTTGGGGGCCGTGGATGGAGTCCAATCGAAAAGCTGACGTCATATTCGTGTTCAGCGTCACCAAAAACGTACTATTCCATGTGTCGCACGAACAAAACACTTTTTTGAGCTTTTACTCTCTTTGGGGAGGTGCTGGGAGCCATGGATGGGGTCCTATCAAGAATCTGACGTCATATTCATGTTCAGCGTCACCAGAAACATACAATTCGATATATCACATGCCCCAGAAATTTTTTCGAAAGTTTCACCCAAAGTTGGGGGTGGGGGTGCTCCCTCACCATTAGGAGATCCCATCTTGAAACTTAAATATTTCGAAAAAGCATTAAAATATACATCTATGAAATGGTAGCTCCCAATTACAGCGCCATTTTGAAATTTCAACTTTCAATTTGAAAGTTCAACTTTCAACTTTTTAAAATTTCAAAATTTCTCAAAAGTTCTAAATGCAATGCCCTTCTGAACTGTGAAATCTATTTTGATCAAAATATTACAGTTTTGAAGGAATGGGCTGCTGAAGTTAAGTACCTCGAGACAATGTGAAAATAATGGAAGCCCCTCCACCCATTTTCAGCCATTTTGGAGTTAGAGTGACATCTCAAAAAACCACTCTTGCGGTGTCACTCTCGAAATCGGCTCAAATGTGGATAAACTCGTTAAACAGGTCCAGGTCGAGTGTAATATACAACTCGATTTTTAGCTGCCCAACTGCATATTCAAACATTCTGAAGCAAATTCAAAATTCTGGAGAAATTGAAAAATCGCGCTGGAGGCTCCAGAATGGCTGGAAATTGGGAAATTTGGATTTGGGAAATTAATATTAGTTTGGCACTTATTTTGACCATTTTTATTGATCAAGTACGTACTTTTTTTTAAAAAAAGCATAAATCGCCACAAACAGTCAATTTTGAATTATCAAAAATTCGCCAAAAATCGAAAAATGAACTTGGACAGCTGAAAATTTGGTTTTGGGTGTTTTAGACTATGCTCTGTCCAAAAATCGTGGTCCCGTTCAAATCGGAGTGTGACACCTCAAGAGGTTCCCTTGTAAGTATAGGTAGATATCTAGAATTCTAGATCGATTAATGCCACTTTCTTTGTGTTTTAATATTGCAGGCCATATGATATTGGGTTATGGGTTTCGTGCATATGTTTAGATAGGTACTAGCTCACAGATGTGCATACCTAATATTAATTTTTGTTTACAGGTAACAGAACTCACAATAATGCCCCTTCATCAAGAAATTTCATGAAATTCGTAACTAAATTTGAGCGTTTGAGTATTTTAATATTTTGTAACATTAAAACAAATACGATAGTGTCGTCCGTTGATTTTTTTTTCAAATTAATCTAGTGAAGCAAAAATAATAAGTGAGCAGTTGATTGTGCGAGGAAAAAATGTTGAAGATTAATGCAATATCTATCTATCTACGTAAAATAAATACATTGCATACGTAGATAAAAAAAATTAACTACGTAGACAAAATTTTTGCATCTAAAAAAATATGCATCATCCAGATGAAAAAATACTTGTCATTTAAAGTACATATGCCTGAGTGATCCTACACTTCTTTTTTTTTAAATAGACACGAATCAAACATTATTTTATATTGTGTACTTAATATTTCGACAATGACCGTGAATTCTCTAGGTCAAGTTGATTTTTCATAATCATCCGTACTCGTAGACGTTTTTGTGCCGACGCGACGTATGAAGTTAATGAATCAGGTTTCGCGGAGTTTCCCCTCCGAATTCCATAAACAAATATACTTAATCTCAAATGAAGTCGAGAGTTGTCGGTTGCAATGTGTACACCATATCTACGTACCTATTACGAATACATTCAGACTACGAATAGAATTCGTGAAGTGATAACGTAATAATTTCGGGACAGTAGGTCTAGGTCTAGATACTTTATAACCATTAAAATGGAAAAATTCGCCAATAAAGTCGCTATTGTGACCGGAAGTAGCTCTGGTATAGGATCAGCGATTACCACTGAATTGGTTAAACATGGAGTTATCGTCGTCGGTGTAGCTAGAAGAATCGATAGATTGAAGGTAGATAATTTTTTATGGGTATGTAAAAAAATCAACTCATTTTTAATCTCAAGTCCCCATTTACACTTTTGCACAGAAAATTGCTGATGACTTGAATGAGCCTGGAAAGGCAGCTAGATTTCATCCTTTAAAATGTGATGTGACGGTTGAAAGTGAAATTGAAAAATCATTTAAATGGATTACGTCTGAAATCGGTCCTGTTGCCATACTGGTAAATAATGCTGGGGCGTTGAAACCATCTCTTCTCAAAGGTAAGTTCTATGGTGCTTATTTAAAAGTTCTTTTTAACTCTGTTTTGTTAATTACCTACCTTACTGTGAAAAAAAATTTAATCAACTCACTCGTTTGCGTTTGTTTTTATTGTTAGTCAAGTGATGGGTGATGAACTGATGATTGATGTCAAAAATCGTCACTGTATAAAATAAAAAGTGTTCAAAAATTACAAACGTTAGTGATTGCATTTAAATCTACATTAAGTATAGTCTCTTTTTGCAAACGAAAAAAAAATCAGTTCTTTCTTTCCATAAAAAAAATAAAGAAAGTTCGATAGTTTGACTAGAAAATTTTAAACAATAAAAAAATTAACTACCTATCCAAAACTAAATTTTTTTAATGCATATTTTAAATTTTTTATTTATTTTATTGGAAAATGGCTACGGAATTTTTTCAAAAATTTGCTCAAGATGAAGTAGCCCAGGTAGACATAATAAATTTACACTTTTCATCTAAATGATCAAATCAACCGAAAATTTATCAATTTTAAATATATTTTTCGATATTTTTTCTTCATTTTATTTTTTTTTACAAATTGTAATGGAGATAGAACTCCGGGTATTTGTATTTAAATATTTTACGATCACCTACTTACCTTATTTTTTGGTGAGCAATATTGACGCTTGGGAAGGTACCTAGTTAATTTTTTTTTATTTTTATTTTTTTTTAGATGTTACTGCTGAAATGATATCTCAAGTATTTGACACGAATGTGAAAGCAGCCATGCTATGGGCGAAATTGGCGGTTGAGAGTATGACAAAAAATTCAATCGAAGGTCATATAATCAACATAAATAGGTACCTATGTGTACACGTGGTGTTTTCCCCATTTATATCCTACGTTATTACGTCCTACGCGAATATACTAACTTCATCAATTAAACGTTCAAGATGTTATAAATTTTCATCACAATACATATTGTGTATTTTGTGTAACATGTTTCAGTGTGGCTGGCCATGTGTTACTAAGTTACAAGCCTAATCCACTTCAAGTTTATAGCGCTTCAAAATTCGCTCAAAGAGCTTATTCTGAAGCACTACGAAGGGAGCTCGTCAGCCAAAATGCGGACATCAAAGTTACAGTAAGTAATTAAGAATACCTATAATACCAACCTATAAAATTAACGTAAATGATGGTAGATTTTTTCGAAAATAAAAGTGAGTAAGATACCTATATTTTATCTCATCAGCTATTCCCCTTGTTTTATTAAAATGTCATTAATAGAACTTGAGCCCGGGAGCTACTCTTACTGAAATGATGACAGAATTTGAATCAAGTGCAGGATCATTACCGGATAAAAAAATTTTGGCTCCTAAAGATATCGCTAATGCTTGCATTTATGTTTTGAGTACTCCTTCAAACGTATTGGTAAGTTTTGGGAAACAAATTTAAAGAAATTATGCAAAGTTATCAAATATTTTAAAATTTGAATTCTATACCGGTTTACATATTTTTTCAGGTATCCGAACTCTCCATAATGCCTCTTCATCAAGACCTATGATAAAATTCTCATTATAATAAATTCATAAGTATATCCGCCTAAGTAGGTATTTATCTACTAACCTAATTTGTAAAATAATTAATCGAATGAAATAAACATTTTTATAACATGATGAATTGAACAAATAAGTACCTGTGAATGTATTTTTTAAAAAGATAAATACCATGTATTTAGGTATCTGAAAGCAAATCTTTCGCATTTTATTTCCTCATCATCTAATCTATTAATTCGTTTTTTAAAAAGGCCCTAAACTTCTGAAGTACAACGCATCATTCGCCACATTTCGATTTTCAACTCGTTATAAAATTAACTTAGAATGAACTATAGGCACCTTTCAAATTTATTTATGAACAAACAATAGGTACCTATATGTACCTTAGTGCACTTCATCTTTTGTCGAATACTTGCGAATACTAATGTAAAACTTATAAAACTGTTTCAAGCTTAGGTAAGTATAAGAAACAACTCTATATTTTAAAACTATGAGCAATTTGTCAGTAATTTTCTTCAAGGACACGTAGTATGTAGACTTACCTACAGTCAAATATGCAAACTCACCGCTGACAAATTATGAAGATAAGTAGAGTAGGTATACATTAATTTATCACTATTGAACGAGTCAGGATTAAAGAGGTACCTATAGGTTCCCATCAACATTATTGAAATGTGAGTTTAAGATTAAATATTTTCAAAAACTTGCAAAGTGATTCTTTCAAAATTGCACGAAACTTACAACTGGAAGATATAATTTTAGCTAAATTACCTATCTTACAATTGGGATAATTTTTACAGCAAATTTTCAGTATTCTTACATTAGATTTCACAAAAAAAATTGAATTTTTAAGCAAAAAAATTTGAATTTAAACAAATTGAACTGCATATATAAACCTGAAGGCTGAAACACAGAATTGATTGATAAAACTTTTTTCAATCTCCTGAACCAATTGGTAGTGGTTTTGAGCTGATCTGGAGGCAATACTTTGGAGATTCTCCAGGTTCCCATGTTGGGGAAACAAATTGCTTTAATGAGTGTATTGTATAATAGAGTGTACCCTACCCTACCCAATTGACCAAACCGCAGAAAAGTTGACCTTTCAAAGAAAAATCTCGAACAGGAAAATGAAAATTTTGAAAAAGCTCAAATCTTTTATTTCCGACGAAGCAAATCTGGTACTTAGGTTAACTTAATATACACAAGAACATTAGAAATTTTTTTCAAAAATAATTCAACAACATACCTACTGGAAAAACTGAAACTGAAATTAAAAAGTGAAAACTGAAACGCAAAAGTTTTGCCATCACTGGATTTGATGACAGTAATGGCTTCAAAAAGGAAACAATGAGTAAAAAAAAAAGAAAAACAGTGGAAAATTAAAAATAATCATTCGAAGCACAAGTATGATCCTTAATTTTTAGAGTATAGTAACAAATAAGAATGGAGTAGTTATTGTTGCATTCTATGCATTTTACTGTCTATTTTACATAACCTGAATCTACACCAAAATGTAGAATAGGCTATTTTACGCGTAGATACCCAACTCTATGGAAAATACTGAAAATATCACATAGGTACCTAATTAGAACCTAATAATAAGTAACGAGCTTGGGTTACTATTATTGAAACATCTGTTGCAAGTTTTATTTATCAACTGAAGAAGATAACAACAAATATGTACCTACAAACGCAAATATAAAACCAAAACAAAGATCGCCAAATCGCCAACCATTTACTTACGTATTTTGGGCAGTGTTGTCAGTTTAAAACAGCACCATATGTTTAAAACGTTTAAAACAGTGTTTTAAACGTCGAGAAAAAAACAGACAGTGTTTAAAACAAAATTCTGTTTAAAATGGTTTTTTTTGTTTTAAACTAGTTTTTTTTTCAACTCCGATTTCCTAAAAAAAACACGTTTTTTTTTCAATTTCTCGTTGAAAAAGTTGTGAAATTGAAGGAACTGAATTTTTAGATTTTCATTCTTCTTCCGATACTTTTTTTTAAAGGCAAATTCTGTGTTTTGATTTCAATTTTTCAATATTTCTTGAGCCTTATAGCTATTTTATGACGTCACATCTTAAAAGTTGATGACTAGATAACGTATATATGAAAAACTGAATCCAAAACAAATGAATTTGTGTTAAAAACGTGTTTAAAACACATTTTAAACATGTTTAAAACACGTTTAAAACAAATGAGAATCCAGCAGTTTAAAACTCTGTTTTAAACAAAAAAAACCGTTTGTTTTGTCTTTTTTTAAAAAAACCGTTTTTTTTCCAACACTGATTTTGGGACGTTCACGACATTCCCCTGACCTCAAATTCGTTTCTAAAGTATCGTAAGTTTTCGTTAAATTACTTGTCCAATTATTTGATTTTGATTTAGGTAAATTATTTATCGTATTATTAATCAACTGGATAGTTAGTTCGTTTTTCATTTCTGTATTTTTCTAACAATTTATTACATGCGATCACATAATTATCTTCACTTATTGGAATACCTTTTAAATCGTTTTCAGCATCTCCAATTAACAAATTTTTTAAATGTTTAAATTTATCTTTAGGTTTTAAATCAGATTTGTGAATAGAGGCAAACGAAGACCAAAATTCTTTAAAATTCAGCATAATTGCCATCGAACTTTTCAATGAAATTGTCAATGTTTGTTTCTACTTCATCAAAATTGTCAATTAAATTATTATAGTTTTTGTAGGTACCTAATAGTCTTCAGTATAAGACCCAATTTTACCTTGAGTTCAGATTTGTCAATATTATTTTCGTTTAAATTGTTAATAGATAAGTTAACATTTACATTCGCGAATTACCAAATTATTGAAACAATCGTTGCAAGTTTTATTTGTCAATAGGGACGTGGCAAAAGATGGCTGCGAGCCTGCCACTTTATTGTTATCAATTCGGAGGTAACTTGTCGCCAATGATATTTAAGCGTTCACATGACGTCAGCTTCATTCAGCCAATCAAACGTTTGCTTTTGGTTTCTTACCTCCAAATTGATAAGGGAGCCAGGGCGCGGCCATCTTTTGCCATGTCCCTATTGAAGAAGATAACAACAAATACAAATGTGAATAGGTATATGATATAAAACCAAAACAAAGATCGCCAAATGGCCAACAATTTATGTATTTCGCGACGTTCATGACAGAACCTGTACTTACCTACTACCTACTACCTACTACCTGCTGAAAAGCATTTTCAAAAAAAAAAAAAAAGATAAAGTGGCTTGTAAGTGTGACGAGTACTGACCTACTGACAGGCGACATGATCGAAAATAAAAAATAATAACGAAGACATACATATTTTATGACCTAAGTAAGACAAAACCATCACCTTGAGCTGTCATAAAAATTATCAATAGGTAGTCGGCTATTCACTGCCCAGTTTTAATTTTAGGTAGAGTATACCTAGTGTGTTTATATTTTCATGAAAAATGCAAAGATTTTTCAACAAAGTAGCGGTAGTAACCGGAAGCAGCTCTGGCATAGGCGCTGCCATAAGCAGAGAATTAGTGAAGAATGGACTTCGCGTGGTTGGTTTAGCCAGAAGAATAGAGAAATTAAAAGTCTGTATCTACCGAATCAACCTATGATTGGAAACTAAGGAAGGTACATGAATACATTCTGATAAAATTTAAATACGCACCTATATAGGAACTTGGTGAAGAATTAAGTGGTAAATTTCCCGGAGAATTTCACGCGTTAAAATGTGACGTGACGAAAGAAAGTGAAATTGAATCTTCGTTTAAATGGATCACAGCTGAACTTGGACCCATTACGGTGTTAGTCAATAATGCGGGAACTCTAGGACATTCTCTGCTTACAGGTAAGTGAAGGAAAGAATCTCATTTTTTGGTATGAAGTTTTGAAAACCATCCAAGAATTAGGTGCCCATTTGAATGTTTTCAAAAATAAATTAGGTTGGTAGTTTACCTAGACACAAAACAAAAAAGATTCTAATAAGTATGTACTTCCCAACACTAATTTTCAATTCGCAGAAGTGACAGGGGAACTGATATCTCAAGTATTTGATACAAATGTAAAAGCCGCTATGTTGTGGTCCAAATTAGCTGTTCGAAGTATGACAGAAAATGCCATAGAGGGTCATATAATTAATGTCAATAGGTGAGAAGTAATTTTGCTGTTTAATTAATTGAACTACATACCTAGATACATAGATACCTATTTGTATAAGTACTGGATTCCAAAAGAATGACAAATAAGCTACACTTTATTGTGCCCAAACTCTTTTCGAAAATGAATCAACTCTTCAGTCGATTCTCGATTCAACTCATCTTGAACAGTGTTGAAATAAGCCAAATCAACTATTTTATTTCATTTATTCATTTTCAAATTGAACTCTAAATCGATGTCTCTTCCTCAACTCCTTTTGAACTTTTTTGTCCATTAAAAAAAGATTCAGCAGTGTCACTACACTTTGTACCTATTTATTTACCTATCAACTATTTACCTTTCCAGTCTGCATGAACACCACTGATTTAAAACTTTTCTTCCCATTGATAACAGTCTTGCCGGACATTACATGATCAACACCGATCCAAATCTTGCTCAAATTTACACCAGTTCGAAACATGCCCTTAAAATTTATTCCGAAGCACTACGACGTGAGCTTTTCAAGAAGCAAATCGATGTCAAGGTTACCGTGAGTGTTTCTTTTGATTTTTTTTTTGATACATTTTTGAAAATGGGATAGAATCTTAATTATTTTCATTAATGAAACAAAATTAGATTTTTACAAGTACCTATACCTCTGTTTGCACTTGCAGAATTTCAGTCCTGGTTTGGTAATCACTGAAATGACAGCTGATACAGGATTAATAACACCATCTTCGTCACCAAAGACTTATCTAATACCGAGAGAAATTGCTGAAACCATCGTACTGCTTTTAAGCACACCTCCTAAAGTATCAGTAAGTCGAGTAATCGGTGACATATCTGAAAAATAAAATATTTTGTAATAGGTACATATAAGTAATACTTACCTTTTTTTCTTTCAGATTTCGGAACTCACTGTTGTGCCAATTCGTCAAAAGCTTTAAAATTGAAAAAAAAAACACCAAAGTTTTTACCCAAAATGTATCAAAATACCTACCTAATAGGTACCATCATTTTTTTTCTTATCACTTCTGCAAGATTTTATCTGAAAAGAAAACCTTTGCAACCAGTTTGCTCCGATTGAACTGAGATTATTGGCTCGTTGAAAAAGCATGCAAACTACACCTCGAAACCAGAAGTTAAGCTGTCGAAATTGAGTTTTTGATTTTTAGCAAATTTTTGAACATCGAGGGAAGAGCTCTTACTAATTAATAACCCTTTCAATAACAAAGCTGATTACTAAATATCCCTTCCGGAGAAATTCCAGGGTGCTGGAGAACAGTAAACTTTTGATAGGGGCTGCAAATTAGCACGAAACTGGTGACGATTAATTCGAGAGACAGGAGGGTAGGTGCAACATATCTTGCCTCAAAAGCCAGTCTTCCGAATTTCATCTGAAGATTAAGGTAGGCCTAAGAACATTTATTTTTGTTGTTTTCAAAATTTCACTATACCTAATTGTTGAAAAAACAATCTCTATAGAGCTCAAAATTTCATTCTGTTGTGTAGGTGATATGCTCTTTTAATAATCAGTCAAATTCTTGCTCGATTAGTGCTAATAAGTCGCGAAGGTTTTCTAATGAGTAAGGATATAATTATGTGGTAATAAAATTAGGAAAAACTTGAAAATTACAATAAAAGTTGTAATGGGAAGTATGTACTTGTGTGTATGTGTATGTATGTATGTATGTAGGTATGTATTTGTATCTGCTAAAATGCATCAAGTACCTAGATAAACCACTCATACCTATGTGGGTATGTATTCTACCATAGTTCAATAAGATTGGCATAAAAAATTAATAAAAATATCCAATCATTCCCTTGTGATTATCAGACATACTTAGCTGAAGCTGTAGGAGTAATTTTGAAAATAAAAATATTTCATTTCAGTTAGGTAGATACTCGTACATCAATTGACTTTTCATTTAAGGACAGAAGTGATGAGTAATGTGGCGAAAGAGGAGAAAATGAATAGGTAGGCTACGTATTAAACAATTATAAACATTTTCATCAAACGATTCACCTGTCATAGTTGACAAGGTTATAAGCACACCTGAAAGAGCACGAGCATTGAGCAATTGATATGTAGGCCTATAGGTATATTATCTGCGTGTGGGTGAATAAATATTTTAAATGGCAGAATACATATACGTACTGTTACTGTATCAAGTATGTACACTTAATTAAGAGAACACTTAATTAAGATAATGTCGTAAAAAAATTTCATTTTCAATAATCATTGCACAACATGCTGTGATTTCACAACTTGCTTAAAATATGCTTCAAGATGATCACAGGTAGGTACTTATAATCACTCAAAAAATTTATAAATTTCGGCGTATACTCCGAAACAGATTAGTTCAGTCGTGAATATGATCAGTATAGGTACTTAGTAGAGAGTTGCAAGTTCGAAGTTGAAAATGATCATGTTTGTGTTTTTGTTCGCTTGCACATTGACTTCAACATATGGTTACTACCCTTCTGTGACTGTCGAAGAGGGAACATTACTGGGAACTTTTCATACCACATTAAATGGTAGTCAAGTACACGCGTTCCTTGGCATACCCTATGCTTCCCCTCCCGTAGGAGATTACAGATTCAAGGTAGGTACTTTCAATACAATTGTACCCACTTATCTATGAGAGATAGATACACAATATTATGTAATTATGGTTAGTTAACAGGTTTATTTTTTGATTCGCATTCTTGTTTCAGGAACCACAACGTCCTAAACTTTGGACGGGGATAAGAGAAGCAACATCAGTAGGCAATCAATGTTTACAAACATCATTTCCAGCCAATTTCACGGAAGACAATCACATTAAAACAATCGGAGATGAAGACTGTCTGTACTTAAATGTATTTACTCCCAAGGTGAGTAAGTTGCAGATCATAGTTTTTCCTCTTCCCATGTGAATGGGTTTCCAGTACGAATTTCCCCTGTTTTGAACATTTTTATGGCATGTTTTGACTTCTGAAATTTTCTCATAAATCCCTCGCCTTATTCATTCTAATTTTCAGCATTTTTGAAGGAGTGAGACCTGCGCCGAACGACCATAGAACGATCTTTATAATACGGCGCTTTTCTGCAGTGGGTCAAAATAATCCCTATTTTCACTCGTTTCACAATTTTTTTGATCAATTTTTCAAAATTCGATTCTTTGGTTTACATACTTAGGTAAATTTTTTATGGAAAATTGTTGATTTCAATATGAAAGAATAGGTACTTATTTTTAAATTCAGCTCAATCATTTTAATACCATTTGATCAAAACGTGGCAAAGATCGAGTCATCACCTTCAGACTCCCTGAAAGATGGCAGACTTATATGATGATAGCCCCTAAAATTATCTCTGTAGGTTGTAAGAGGTAGGAGAATAATTAGAAAAAATTGACCAATATCATTTAATTTACCATAATATGTATTACTCGCTCCTTTAATTCTTGACTTGATTTGAAACTTATAGTCCATTCTATTTTTAAACTAAATTCAGCTAGCCAGTGAAATTAATGCAGAAGCTGATTTTATGAATGTATTGGTTTACATACATGGAGGAGGATTTATGTTTGGAACTGGTAACGACGTGCGTCCAGATCGTATTTTACAAATCGATAATATCGTATTTGTTACCATCAGTTACCGACTGGGAGCTTTAGGTAAATGCATTAATCCTTCAAAATAACGACCTAAATACACGATGAACAATAGAACATGAACCTGAACTGACGCTAATTAGAATTACCTACGTGAAAATCAATCAGGTTTCTTTGCCGCTAATGATTCTGCAGCGCCGGGAAATAATGGACTGAAGGATCAAGTCGCAGCTTTACAATGGATCCAACGTAATATTCGTAAATTTGGAGGCGATCCTGCCAAAGTAACTGTATATGGGTGCTCAGCAGGCGGAGCCAGCGTCAATTACCTAATGATTTCTCCAACAACCGAAGGTAGGTAATCCGGATTACCATTTGAAAATAAATTTAAGAGCGAATTTGAGATTAACCTCTTTTTATAGGTCTTTTTCAAAGTGCAATTTCATCCAGTGGTTCTATATTGACGCCGTGGTCATTGCAGACTGAAAATGTTATGAATAGGTCTAAAGAACTGGTTTCGTTGCTGAACTGTAGACACAAACGGGTTAATACAATGATGGAATGCTTAAGAAATAAATCCGTTAATGAGATAATGGATCACGCATACAGGCCATACTTTGTAAGTATGCTTAACAAAATACATTTGCTAAAAATTGGTAGGACCCTATGTTGGGCGAATCGTGAAAAAAAATGGAAGAGTTTGACTGAGTAAATTCGGCAGAGATCTTCATTTTGCGTTAAAAGTAATTCTAAAATTTTTTTAGCTCGATGTGGTGCACCTGTTATAGTAATAAAAGATGAACAAACTCAAAGTAAGAGGAGAACGAAGTGCGAAATATTATTATTGAGTAGAGAGAAACATAAATAGCGAAGTGTAAATAAAGTAGGAGTAGATAACCAAATATAGGTATTTTTGATTAACGAGGTGAATATCTTTGACACCTGTAGTGTAGGACAGATAAGTCCCAAAAGAGGGCCTACTTTTTTTTAAAACTGGACTTATTTCGCATTAGGTAACTATACCACAAAATATCGAAAACCATTATTTCTGAAACTGGAAATAGTATATTACACAACGAGGGCCGAAAAAGTGATTTTTGACGAGGGTGAGGTTTGTGACCCGAACGAAGTGAGGGGAACAACTCACACGAGTTCAAAATCACTTTTTCTCCGAGTTTAATGAAGTACCATAATTTTTCCTAAACGAGGGTGGAAAGTACTTATTTTTACATCCGAGCGATTCTCGCGAGGTTGGAAAAGTAGTACTTTTCCAACCTCGTACTTTCCACCCTCGTTCAGGAAAAATTACTTCATTAAACTCGGAGAAAAAGTGATTTTGAACTCGTGTGAGTTGTTCCCCTCACTTCGTTCGGGTCACAAACCTCACCCTCGTCAAAAATCACTTTTTCGGCCCTCGTTGTGTAATATACTATTGGAACACATTGGTACCAATGTTTCGGTCATTATTGCAATGTCAAAGAATCAAAAAGTAGTTTAGTTTGGAATTTTGATGGATTTGGGTACTGGTACTTACATTTTTCCCAAAACAGGTTCGGTAAGGACTTCATATCTCGCCCTTCCGGAGCTAAAATTTTTTCCAAGTATAGCCTACTTTCAACTCAGAAGGTCTAGGTACAGAATTTGGCCAAAATCCTCCAGCATTTTTTTCGTCGAGATCCCCTCTATTGGTGTAGTCGTTATTGACAATAAAGGAGGAGTTGCGATAAGGCCATTTTTTGACACGACCAGCTAGTTATCGACTCAACCACTCTTAAAATGTTGTAATAAAATGTACAAAATACGAATCCGTGGTTGATTAACCCAAAATGACCATTTTTTGGGCTCCAGGGGTTCCCAAAGTTGCGAATAAAAAAATAATTTTAGGAACTACCTACTCAGTATTATTTTTAAAAACTTTTTTAGGATAAAATATCTGTATGAACCAAATAAACGTTATACGAGGTGATTTTCTTACTTTCGATCCTCGGGGGCAAAATGGGGGGGGGCTTTCAATTTTTTGAAAATTTTGGAACCATCATTTTGGACCTACCTCTTTGAATCCCGCAAAAAAGCTTTTTACAGTTCATTATTAGCATCTGAAAGACCTCTATCCTACCAAATTTTGAGCTCAATAAAAATTTTCGCCGGTACTCAAAAATCCAATTTTCCAATTTTTCGTAATTGCAATATTTTGGGAACCCCTGAAAACTAGAAACCTGCGATTTGCGCCAAACGTAACGGTTTGAGGTGTATATTCGATTACTTGAATGAAAAAGTTGGATTAACCTCCCTCTATATTCGATTCGTAAATTTGAACCCTTTTTCTAGAGCGCCCCATTTCAAGAACCCCTAAAAATGGCGTTTGTGCATATTTTTTCAAATAAATTGAAGAATTTACATTTGAAACACACTAGCAAGTGCTCGATAATTTTTCATATGATGTTTCCAGTAACTTTCAAAATTGAACTATTTTGGATCAAAATCCGTCGTCGCCATCAATGGTGTAGTTTTGTTTGCTTATTATTATAGCGTGTTTTTTGTTGTTGTTGTTGTTGTTTTGTTTGTTTTCGAAAAGACAAAATAACGTCTTCATGATATCAACGAAGTAAAAATGCCAGAATTTGATCTAAAATAGCTCAATTTTGAAAGTTACAGGGACTTGCTAGTGTGTTTCAAACGTAAATTCTACAATTCATTTGAAAAAATATGCATAAACGCCTTTTTCAGGGGTGCCTAAAGTAGGGGGCTCTAATAAAAGTTCCAAAATTACGAATATACAGGGAGCTTAATTCAATTTTTTCATCCAGATTATTGAATAATTATATACCTCAAAACGTTACGTTTGGCGCAAATCGCAAGTTTCTAGTTTTCCCGAGGTTCCCAAAATTTCGAAATTACGAATAATTGGAAAATTGGATCTTTGAGTACCATCGAAAATTTTTATTGAGCTCAAAATTTGGTAGGATGGAAGTCTTTCAGATGCTAATAATGAACTGTAAAAAGCTTTTTTGCGGGATTCAAAGAGGTAGGTCCAAAATGGCGGTTCCAAAATTTTCAAACAATTGAACCCCCCCCCCATTTCCGCCCACAAGGGTCGAAAATAGAAAAATCTCCTCGCATAACGTTTATCGGGTTCAATCCGATATTTTACGCTAAAAAAGTTTTCGAAAAAAAATACTCAGTGGTTCCTAAAATTATTCTTTATTCACAACTTTGGGGACCCCTGGAGCCCAAAAAATGGTAATTTGGGGTTAATCAATCATGGATTCGTATTTGGGACATTTATTACAATATTCTAAAAGTGTGGTTGAGTCGATAACTAGCTGGTGCCAAAAAATGGCCTTATTGCAACTCCTCCTTTGAACTGAATCAGTCACCCCTTCCTTCCTCCTCCCTCCTCTTCATTTGATTAGTAGACATTTACAAGCTGTGGACTGCAAACCCAGATTAATCATGTAACCATTTCTTGATAGGCAGATGGTTATCCGATGAATGTCCGTTGGGGTGCGGCACTTGAGATACCGCATCATGGAGCGTTCTTATCCAAAGATCCTTTGGCTTTGTTAGAAGCGGGCGAAGTAAAGCATATACCTTGGATGATTACTATGTCTGAAAATGAGGGAATAGCAATGGGATACGGTTAGATGTGGAATAATTCATGGGTTTAGATTGATGATTATTGCCAATTAAAACTTTACATAGGTAATTTTCTACATTACAGATGTGGTCCTTAACAGAACTAAAATGAGTGCAATAAACCAAAATTGGAATAAGATGATGCCGAATATATTCAGCTATAATAATATCAACTCCAAACACGAAAGAGATCGTATTAGCGCATCGATACGAAAATATTACTTTAAAAATAAACCGTTGTCAAATCAAACACTCGGGCGCTATTTCCAAGTATGGTTCATGTTTTAAAAAATAAGTACCTACCTATTTACTGAGCAAAATACCAATAATTTGGAAATATTCACTCACTTAATTTTTTTAGGCTTTAACTGATCGTCAATTTTTTAATGGAATAATTGAAAGTGCGAAGTTGTATTCTGCGGCTTCTTTGGAAGACACCTATTGTTATAAATTGTACTACTGGGAATTAAATGCTTACCCAATGTTTGAAAAATATTATGGTAAGGCTACTACATATTTTGTATCAATAACTTGTTCAGAGACACATTGGAAAAATTCTACATAATTACAAAAATAATAATATCCTTCTTTGTACTGTAATTGTGATTGAAGGATGTCCCCATTGTGGAGATGTACCTTACATAGTAAAATACCCATTTGGAACGACGGATAAGGATATGACAAGATTACTGACTTCAAACATAGTCGCATTCATGAAAAATGGGTGAGAAATTAGGGTTACCTAAGTTTATTGCGCTTCAAAAGTAAAATATATTCAAGTACCTACGATACCTAAGTATCTCGATTTCTAATATTAATAATATTTTTTGTTTCTATAGAAATCCTAATAATCCAGAGGTGAATGTGGAATGGAAACCAATTTCTGAAAATCGTGTTATGAATTGCTTAGGGATTTATTCGTACACTGTTCAAAAAATGGAAGATATCGAGGATCACAGTACAACTCGTTTTCGGAACAATCTTCTTCCACCAGCGATTTATTAATCGTTATGATGAGAATTTTGAGGATTTTTTTGTACCTAATTTTATAAAAGTTGCAATAAAAACGTTTAAATCTGTTGAAATTCCGAATTTCATCAATTATAGGTACATAATGAAAATTTCCTAATATAACTATAGTATCTACGAAAATACAGGTAAACAAAAACAATAGTAGGTATTAACTAAGTTTTACATCTAACTCATTATTCATTCGGCAAAAATTATTAAAATTAGCCTTGAAAAAAATATCAACTGCTTGGAATCAAATCTTACCATTTTTGGCCATTTATTTATGGAGCATCGAGCGTGTTTTTTAATTTCTTCAGAATTATTAAAATTTCTCTGGAAAGTGACCAAATCAATGAGCAGCTAAGAATTGAGTTGTGACTCATTTTTGAACTATTCACCAAGTTTGAGTAGGTGTCCTTAGTCCTTATGAACTTGAGACGATTTCCAGGTGGAGACTAGAGAATGTTTTTTTGTTCAACATCTTATTTACCTACAATGAAAAAAATCAAAAATTTTCTCTGCATAGTATTTATATTCCTTGCTGCGCGGGGAAATTATCGAAATCTGCACAAATGTATGTTTCTTATCTAAAACCAACCCCCTCCCCACCTCAAATTCCGAATTTAGAGAGATCGAAAATCGTGTTGAATGGTACCTATAGAATGGCTAAAAATGGTGACAATGACATTTGGATTTGGAAGTAGGAGTGAGTGAGTTTAAGACAAAATAAAGCCATTCGTACAAATTTCAAAAATTTTCCATAAAAGAGAACATTTTTGATTTTTTTCTTATAAAGAGTAGGTACTTTATTTACTTATACCTGCACAGATATGTAGAAACACATTCCAGGTCTGCGTCTGAACGAATTGGCTGAAATATAGATAAACTCATTGAACAGGCTGAATACATAAGCCACAACTTGATTTTTAGCTGTCCACATTGATTTACCTACTCGTCTTCTGGAGAAAACCGAAAAATTCTGGAGAAATCTAAAATCGCACAGGAGGCTCCAGGATATCTCGCAAAGGTGAAATTCGATTGATGGGGTTTTGATATTAGCTTCAGGGCTAATTCTCACATTTTTTTACTGAATAAAATATGAGGGCGGAAGCGAGAAAAAAAAAGAAATGTCGAAGGATTTTAATAAAATTTAGTGGAGATCTTCATTTTGAATTAAAAGCTATTTAAAAAGAATTTTAAACTGAACTTGAGCAAAAAAAAAAACTGAATTGGTTAAATAAATTATTTTAATTTAAGGACAGAATGAGTACCTAGGTACATATAACGGAGAAATAAAAATGAAAAATAAATAAACAATTTACCTACAAACGTTTATCTAAACATAGAACGGTTCAATTGCCATGAGTGACAAGGTCAAGCGCATTTGGAAGAGTGAATATGAACAATCGGTACCTACCTATAGCCATAAATAAATAAGTATTTAAAATAGCAAAATTGTACCTATTGCATCAAGCAGATAAATGTAGTCAAGAGGTGTCACCAAAAATCTCATTTTCGAAACTCATTGCACAATATTATATTACGATTTCCCAACATGTTGAAATGTGTTTCAAGATGATCAAATTCGTACGTACATATCTAATCAATGGAAACTTACTATAAATTCTGAGGTACGTCTCGAAATCAATTAATTTACTTTTTACTTAATTGCGGTTCGCGAATATTATACGTGCCAGTCGTGCCTATACCTATCACTGCGTGGAATTCACACTTCAAAATGAGTATAATTTTATTATTTTTTGCTTGTGCATTGCCTTCAGCATACGGCTACTATCCTTCTGTTAAAGTCAAAGAAGGATCACTGCTGGGAACATCCTATACTTTATCGAATGGTCGAGAAGTACACGCGTTTCTTGGAATACCTTATGCTTCCCCACCTATTGGAGATGACAGATTTAAGGTAGGTACCATTATCTACTCTCGAGTGAGTTTCCATATAAATCATATTAATTGCGAGAACAATAATACAGTTTGTAAATATTTTTCACTCGACATTTTTAAGGAACCAAAACGTCTTAAACCTTGGAAAGGGATCAGAGATGCGACCTCAATGGGCAATCAATGTGTACAAAAATTATATTCATTTAAAGATAATACTGCTGAAGTGATCGGGGAAGAAGACTGCCTGTTCCTAAACGTATTCACTCCCAAGGCGAGTAAATTTTAGATAAATTACGTAGATACACGCGAGTTCTGATAAAATATGGATTGATTTGAGCTCGAACCTTTTTTCTTTTTAAAATACCTATCTACATAATTTCAGTTGGCTGATGAAATGAATCTAGAAGACGATTTAATGAACGTTCTGGTTTACATCCATGGAGGAGGATTCATCGCTGGAAGTGGTAATGACGTGTATATCCGGATCATATTTCACAAATCGATGATAATATCGTATTCGTCAGCATGAATTACCGACTGGGGGAATTAGGTAAATGCGCAACGAAATTTTAAGGCCCACTTACTTACCTACCTACCTACCTATAATCTATAGTGATAAATTTGCATTATGTATAGGTTTTTTCAGCGCTAATCACTCTTCAGCGCCAGGAAATAATGGACTGAAAGATCAAGCCGAAGCTTTACGATGGGTTCACCGTAATATTCATCACTTCGGAGGCAATCCTGCCAAAGTAACCATATATGGATGTTCAGCAGGAGGAGCCAGTGTTCATTATCAAATGATATCTCCAACTACCAATGGTAGGCAATTAAATCGATGCTTTTGAATTCGAAAAAAGACGAGACAAGAGTTTCAAATCAACATGTTTTTTTTTTAAAAGGACTTTTCCAAAGTGCAATTTCATCTAGTGGGGCGGTACCTTTACCTTGGTCATTGCAGACTCATGATGTTCTACATATGTCTAGAGAACTGGCTTCGTCACTGAATTGTGTTTACGAGGAGGTAAACACAATGATGGCATGTTTAAGGAATAAATCTGTTAATGAGATAATGGATCAAGTAAACGTGAAATTGACAGTAAGTATTCTCATAAATATACTTGTACCTACTTAGAAGAAAAACTGAAACCTCTTTCTATTACACACTTAGAGTGAAGTACATATTCTACCTTTCTTTTACAAAAAAAAAGAATAATTTTGACTAAATAAGATCCATACCTATATAAGTTTGAACCAGGAATAAGTATCATCTTTTGTATTTTAGAAGAAAAAAATTCTATTTTCAATTTTGACACTTCCTCCCTATCATTAACTGAAACTTTAGAATATATGAATGCTGAAAAATTGTGAAAATTATGCTCGAAAATCTGGCTCTTTCGAATGATTAATTATACAATACCTAACTTTGTGTTTCTGGACAGAAAGGAGGATACCCTACGAATTTCCCCATCAGTGCGGTGATTGAAGTACCACATCGTGGAGCGTTTCTATCCGAGCACCCCCTTACTTTGATGAGAAAGGGTAGAATAAAACATATACCTTGGCTGATCACTATGGCTGAAAGTGAAGGAGCCACTTTCGACATCACAGACATGTTTTTCAACAAAACTAAATTAAATGAAGTAAATTCGTATTGGAATGAGATTATGCCGGTGATATTCAAGTATAAAAATATAAAATCCGAGTACCAAAAAGATTATATTAGTGCTGCAATACGAAAGTATTATTTGAAAAATGAACTTTTGTCGAATCAAACAGCCAGGCGTTTCTTTCAAGTAAGTATAGTTAGGTATAAGTACTCGTAGATAAAAAAAATCTGGCGAGTGAAAATTATTGCAAATGTGTGGATTCCTCCCAAGGCTCTAGGAGATCGCATTTTTTACAATGGGATAATTGAAACGACGAAATTATATTCCGCAGCTTCCTTAGGAGACACGTATTGTTATAAATTGTATTACAGAGAAACACCTTCTCATCCAGAAAGTAATAGAAAAAACTACGGTCAGTCTAAATAAATATTTTGGTTCAGTAAAATTTTTTTTAGAAAGGTATCATTTTTTTTGTATACCTATTTATTATGCAAGGTTGTCTCCATTGCGATGATGAATCTTACATAATAAAATACGATACTGAAAAGTTCGAGTGGAAGATCAAGAAGGATCCAGACATGCGAAGATTGCTAACATCAAGCATTGTTGCTTTTATGAAAAACGGGTACGAAATATTCTTACCTATTTAAAAATAGGTACTTAATAGTTTTGTTTCAAAATCAATATTATTGATACTGATATAGGCAGATAATATGTTTACAGAAATCCAAACAATCCAGAAGTGGAGCTGAAATGGGAACCTATTTCTAAAAATGGTGTTATGAGCTGTTTAGGGATTTATTCGTACACTGTTCAAAGAATGGAAGATATTGAGAATTACAATACAACTCGCTTTTGGAAGAGTCTTCCGCTGATGCCAATTTATTAATCGGACGATGCGATGTAAATTTTTAATTTTTTTCATATTGAAAAATGTCGAAACAAAAACGAACTGAATTAAACTGTTAGTTCCCAGCTTCTTCACTTCTTGGGTTACTTATGTTGATACTTAAACTTATAAGGAAAAGTATGGAAGAATATCTCAAGTGAAATTTTACTTGCCGGAGATGAATCTCAATAGACAAAAAAATTAAAGAAAGGTCGAAAGAACAATAAGAACATCCAAGAGAAAAATTTCAAGAGATGAATTTTACTTCACAAATTAAATTTAAAGACTCTTTTCTATATTAAAAAAAAAAACAAGCTGAAATTTGTTTCATTTTGATCTCATAAATTGATTGGTTGCAGTTTGATACAATTTTCAACAATTCGGTATTCTCCAGCGGATTTATGCAGTAAGATTCGTATCTATATTTTTCCTCCAGCTATTATATTAAAAAAAAATAATAATAATAAAAAAATGCTTTCCACGCAAACGACCCGAGTACATTTGGAATTTTTAGCCCTTAAAAAATCTTTCAAAAACATAAGTTTGAACTGGCAAGAATAAATTCAGAAAAATTGTGCCCTAGTACCCACTACCTACATAAATCAATTGAATCAATTCAAATTAAAAAGTCACAGTACCTACTACCTACATAAATCAATTCAAATCAAAAAGTCACAAGTTCAGTTCAGTGTTGCAACCAATTTTTTTAAAAAAAAAGAACCAGTTTTATCGAAAAAGATAAGATCTGAAATTTTATAAAGAAGCTTTACTTATTTTTTTTATGACAAAATGGATCAAAATGTCTCTATTTTACCTTTGAGTTGAAAAAAAAATGAAAAGTAGGTAGGTAGGTACAAAATTATTTTAAAACTTTTACAAGTTTTTTTTACAAATATTTCTTGAACAAAGAATCGTAATAAAAAAGTCATTGCTTCTAATAAACATATTGATAAACAGTATTTTTTATCAGATAGGTTCATGTTGGTTTGAACTTCTGGACATGAATTTTACCTGTGTAGATCACCCGGAAAATGTGTCAGGGGTTCCTAAAATGGTGAAATCCTATTTTTCAAATAAAAATTATAAAACATAGAAAAATTGACGAATGAAACATTCCGAAAAAATTATCAGCGGTAGGAAATATGACCCTACAGGTAGGTAAGTGTAAATTTTTTAAGCCAAATTTTTGTAAAAAATGGGGCTATTTGCGGTTGGCCGGACATTTTTATTTATAAGTTTCAGCACATTCAGCAGGATGGTGGTTTTTACATTTTATGACCTGGAGCCTTTTCTAATTGATCAAATAAAGTCAAACTTGAGGAATGGAGTTCTCTTGGAAGCTAAAATTGACCCCTGCAGTTTGAAGGGTCAAAGTTGAAAATTACAGAAAGGTCATTTTTTGGAAAAGCATTATTTAGCCCCAAATTAATGAAAAGAGTCCGAATTCATACCACTGGTGAGTATCGCCATTGTGAACAACATATCCAAATTTCAGCTTCCTAGGTGATCCCCACCCCATTTAAGGTGGAAAAGACCTGATTTTGACCCTATTTTTGACCCCACCTCACTCTTAAAATTGACCTAAGGTGCCCCGATGTCCTGCATACAATGGGACGATGCCACTTGAGTGTATTTTGCAGGTTTCAACCTTCCAACCCTATTCGACCCCTCTCCAGGGTCAAAAAAGTGGATTTTTGTGACTACGTATTTTACATGTTTTTCGACTTTTAGGAAAGCCTACAGCCCCTCCAAATTAACCTAAAGGGGTCCAAATTTTCACAGTACATTGGAAGGATGTACCCGAACTGTCTTTTGTAGGTTTCAAACTTCTAACCCTATTTGAGCCCTCTCCAGGGTGAAAAAGTGGATCTTTCAGCTTTCATCTATTTTCAAGTTTTTTTTTCAACTTTCAGAACACTCTGTAGCTCCTTTGAATTGACCTAGAGGGTCCAAATTTTCACAGTACATTGGGAGGATGTACCCCAAGTGTCTTTTGCAGGTTTCAGCTTTCCAAACTCATTCGACTTCCTTCCAGAGTCAAAAAACTGGATTTTCAGCCAGTAGGCCAGACATAAGAGTTTCAGCACGATGGTGATTTTTACATTTTATGACCTGGATGAGCCTGTTCTAATCGATCAAATAAAGTCAAACTTGGGGAATAGAGTTCTCTTGGAAGCTAGAATTGACCCCTGCAGTTGGAAGGGTCAAAGTGGAAAATTACAGAAAGGTCATTTTTTTGGAAAAGCATAATTTTGCTCCAAATTGATGAAAAAAGTCCAAATTTATACCATTGGTGAGTATTGCGCTATTGCCATTGTGAACATTGAACAACATATCCAAATTTCAGCTTCCTAAGTCATCCCCGCCCCATTTAAGGTGGAAAAACCTGTTTTTTTCGCGGGGGAACGAAAAATTCTCTCCGCGAACGTGCTAAAAGAACACTTTACTTGTGAAGAAAAATCCAAACAGGAGGAAAGCATTGCAGCGGAGCTGTAAATACATAATGTTTAAAAACACTCATCATGTCACCATTTAATTAATTGAATGTTTTTCACAGAAAACATTGCCATCGTGTTTGAAAAGTCTTCAAAGTTCAAAGATTCTGGTACAAAAATTTGGCTCTTACGTAGCGGCAGACTGCTACGACTTTTTTTTTAGTTCTTGGGTTTCCTTCCATATTGATTTTAAGTTTTCAAAGTGAACTTTGGGGTCGTTGTTGAGAGTCAAAAAATGAGAAAAAGTTCAAGGTCATTACCCTGAAGTATCTTCACTTTCACATCAAGTTTCAAATAAATCAAGTTAAATTACAAAATTATCCGCAGACGAGCGTAAAATCCCTGCAAATCGTGCTTTTTATGGAGGGGGAGGGGGCGGTACCGCCCTACGAATGAAGATCAAAAACCGCCGATGAACTGAAAAATCATCATTCGGTAGTACTAAACGAAGAGTATGTAGCACTAGCAGTAATAGCACAAAAACCTTTGCAGTTGCAGTCATTTGAATAATTTAAATAACACGTTAAAAAATTTAATTATTCATCAAAACGTTTACAGTTCTGCAGCATGCCATGATTCAGTCAAGTAGGTAAGTATTGGGTTATTCTTTCATATTATGCATTTACACCATTTCGTTCGTTGGCAACACTGTCAATTCAGATATCTGTAGGGGAAAAAAATGAAAAATAATTGACAGAACCATCAATACATTCAAGAGACCGATGACGTTGTGAATTTATGTACACGAGGCCACATACAATAAATTGCATAGTTCGAAGCATACGAGAGGAGTGAGTGATCAAATTTGAAATTTAGGTACCACTGATTGTGAAGGAAACCCCGTGATAAAGAAGTTAGATATCTCAAAAATTTAAGGTGTAACGCCTTCTGAAAAATAAACATACGTAGGTACCTAAATAAATCTTGAACAAGTTTTCAAATTGAAGAAAAATAATAAAATTTTAAGCAATTTTTTGAAACGTTGTTGAACAATTTTTTTTCTAATTTTGGATAAATTTTCTGAATTTTGAACAAATTTTTGAATTTTGAAAAATTTCTCGCGGACCTTTAAAGGGTTTAAAATGAGGAGGTTTCAGGTTCGTCATCATACTTTAAATCACTCATTGATCGTCCAATACTCCCTTGTAATCCATCCTCCCTCTCACAACCAGTTACAAAACATAAAATCGAAGATTGAAAACAATAAATCGATTAACTCACTGTGACGCCGGGTGGAGTATCCAAAATAGCTATACAAGCGTTAGCGACATCTTCTGACTTTATATAACCAAAAGGATCACTGGGTAAATGACCTACTGTCATTCCTGATTCGACAAATCCCGGGCTTAAACTCTATTGGAAAAATAATACAAAATCAACATTAAAACCCTCGCATATTCCGTGACGCTGTTTCGCGCGTAGGCAGATAGGTAAAAATATCGAATGAAAAGAAACACCCACGGAGACTTTGATTTTAGTTTTATTCAAAATCATTTCCCTGCGTAATCCGTCAGTTATAACTTTCACAGCGTGTTTGGCAGCCGAATACATGGCGATGTTTAAATTAAATATCCAGCCAGGTAGTCCACATACGCTGAAAAATTCAAACTTGTGTTTTAAAGTTGTTGAAATCGATAAAATCTCATTAATAAAACAAGTACGAGTACAAGACGCGGTCAATTCACCTGCAAGTGTTTACTATGTGACCTTGGATGGAATTTTCTTTCATACTTTTAATAGCCTGTCGAGCACATAATACTAAGCCTTTGACATTGGTGTTGAAAAGTGAATCGAATACTTCACTGGTCATTTCTATTAAAAAGTACACGCGATTATTCTCGGAATAAAAATTCATAATTTAAATGGAAGCGTAACCTTAGTCGAGAAAAATATTACCTACCATGAATTGGCGTATGACGGAGAATTCCGGCGTTATTAATTAATATTGATATTTTACCGATACCGTTAATTTTTTCGAACGTTGAAATTACATCTTGCTCGTCACGTATGTCACATTTTATCGCGTGGTATTCGCCCGCATACTCGGTTTCGTTTAATTCTTTTTTCAATTTCTGAAAATTTTTAAAATTATTTAGGGAGAGAAAGATTATTCTTCGAGGGAAATATTGGGGTAAAATTATAAAGAAGTAATTACGTACTTGTAAATTAATTTCATTTATATCCAATCCAACGACAGTGAAACCTCGTTTGTACAGCTCTTTTGAAATTGCTGCTCCAATTCCTGATCCACTTCCAGTCACTACAGCCACAGTACCAAGAAATCTTTCCATTTTTCACAAGTTTTTGCACTTCTCGAATGTAAACTAATAATTATAAACAATATAAACGAGCTTTAACAAAATTATCTCACTTGTGTTTTGGTAGGTAATTAGATGTTATCTGAAACTTATATTTCCTGGTACATATTTCATAAATTCTGTTCAAAGTGTGAAATAAGTATTAGAGTTGTTAAAATCCACTAAATAAATGTAATTCGCCACAGTACCCATTGTCAAATCTATTGGACTATTGCTTCGAAGTGAATGCGAAAATTAAAAAATGAGACCCAACTAGGTACATCAAATTTAATTAGGTATAAGTTATCAAATAATTATTCCTGATAATGAACATATGATTATAATAGTGATTAAATGCATGTAATGTTCCTATTTTTACACTATTTCATTTATTGGTAACACTGTCAGCTCTGATATCTAAAACAAAAGGTACGAGTAAACAGATAAAGAAAAAGGGCATGCGTAGATATGAACCATATGGTAATTAGAAATGTCTACGTACCACAACGCTAGGTGGAGTATCCAAAACAGCTATGCAAGCATTGGCGATATCTTGAGCACTTATGTACTCATCAGGATCATCAGGTAGGTACTTTTCGGTCATATCAGTTTCCACTAAACCGGGGCTCAAATTCTACAATAAATGAAATGATGTTACTGCCAAGTGCCAATAGATACCAGTTGAAATTAATGAGTAGGTAGGTAAGTAGGTAGGTACTATGCAGTTAAGTACCTATGGCTTATTATTTTACAGACAATTTAAATAAAATACCAACTGTGACTTTGATTTTAGTCTTTTCCAAAATCATCTCTCTGCGTAAGGCATCCGAAATCACTTTGACTGCATGTTTGGAAGCTGAGTAAATCCCAAGCTGTAATTTTGGTACCCAACTGGGAGTTCCAGCGATACTGAAAAATTACATTCGAGCATAAGCAGTTGCATTTCACAGAAGAATGGAGGAGGGAAGGTTTTTTGAAAAAAAAAAACTAATTTTGTCTCGACAATTCAAAAATATGGGTGACTTAAAAAAACGTTGCCACCAATTTTTTATTCTGAAATATTTTAGTTGAGGAGGGGCTGAGACGAGGATTTCTTATGTTCTCGAAAAGAGTAGAAAGGTACCTGCCTTTTCTGTAGTTTTTTGCGTTTGCCTAATTCAATTTCATCTTTCTAAAATTTTATTTTGTTGTAAAGTACCTAATTTTGATCTAGTTTTTCAGTGAGTTTCACTTTCAGTGTTTAATTTTAATTTTAATTATTTTTTTTTAATTGAAAGGAAGTTTTTTACTCATTTATTCTGTTTTAATATTCAATGTTTTTGATTCAAGCCAGTCCTCCCTCCCCCTCCCCCCCCCATTAAACAAGTACCTACCTAGTTGGAGGAGAAAGTTTGTTTTTAAAAAATGAAAATTAATGTTAAAACATGACTCATGAGATATGTAGTTGAGTAAAAATTATGTAATTTTATTTAATGAACCATCACCTGCTTTAATATTTCCTAATCTTCATGCTCTACTGTAATTTTATTTCATTTTTTCCTGTAACAAAATGATTCATCCTAACTTGGATTTTAATTTCTTCTTTAATATGATTCAATTCTTCCTCAATTGAGGTACATATTTGTTCTCCAAAATTATTCCAAGTCTTCATTTTTCTTTCTTTTTACTTCAATTTTTAGCTTATTTTATTTATTTAATTTTTTAAAATTTTATTCTTCAATTGTTTTTTTTTAATTTTATTTTATTCCATTTTTATTGTTTTCCTGATTAAATTTCATTTAGATAACCTATTTATTTTTCTGTGATTTCATGTTCTCCCAATTTTAACCAATTTTCACACAAAAAAAGGGAGCACACAAAACACACACAAAAAAACATTCTTATCCAATTTGAAGTTTCTTTTCAAAGAAGGCTTTGCATACATTTTCGGGGAAAGGGGTGGGAGAGGGCCGAGGGAAATTTTTCTAGGTCTACGCTCCTCAAATACTCGTCACAGATCAAATTCATGGTCAACTAGGTGATGAACATGATGAAGAAACTCGCAATTTTTTAGAAAGTATAATATAGTGTAAAAGAGCGAAATTTTATATGCTTTATCCTTTTTTGGACCCCTGAAAGACGATATTTTTAAAATTCAAGGCGAGGTCGAATAGATTTGTATTATTTTGTTTTCAATGGATTAAGTTTATGTAGGTAGGTACCTATTTTGAATTTCACTGAACTTGAAAATCATCGAACGTCGAAATGATAGAAATACAACTAATACTCATAATAATATGTAGGTACTTTTAAGGTTTCATTCAATTCAAGTACTTTTAATTCATTTTTTTTTCAACAATCAAATTTCAAGGCACAATTTTTTTTTCAACTCAGATTAATGTTTAGGTGAGCAAATTATGTTTAACAATAATAATTATATAATATAATTTACTACATACCTGCATACGTTTACGATATGGCCTCGGATTGAATTCTCTTTCATGATTTTTATAGCTTGTTGAGCACAGAAAACTAATCCTTTGACATTTGTATCGAATACTGAATCAAAAGCGGAACTACTTATTTCTGCAAACATTAATTAATAAAATATTTTGAAATGCCCCTTTGCACTATATTTAGATCTAGGTATCTCTACCTATCTACGTACCATGAACACGCTCTACCTGTAGAACACCAGCATTATTAACCAAGATGGATAGTTTGCCGATGGTTTTAATTTTCTCGAACGCTGATATAATATCTTGCTCGTTGGTTATGTCACATTGAATAGGATGAAACTTGCCTTTATAACCTGACTTATCTAATTCCTCTTTTAACAGCTGTAATTTGAAATGATTTATTCGTAAACATTGAAAAAATGAAGTACTTAGGTATTCACATTATGAATCTTCATACAAAGAAATAATTTCCCAAAAGATAGGAAAGTACCCACTTACTTTCAGCTTATCTTCTCTTCTTGCCAATCCAGCCACAATCAGACCTCTTTTAAGTAATTCTTTCGAAATAGCAACTCCAATACCTGCGCTGCTTCCAGTCACAACCGCCACAGTACCAGAAAATCTCTCCATTTTGAGTAATAGGTTATGATAAAATATCAACTGCTAAATCTCTCCGTGGTCTGTCAACTGAAAAACGAACTTGATTCAAACCTGTGAGCCCAGCCAGGACCGTGTTTCCTTGTTCAAACACCAAAACAAACGATGAATGCTGAACATTGTTTCGGTCGGCTTCTCTCGAAACGCTTTAAATAAACATTAATTATCAACTTGATAAATACCATCACACATTCTGATAATGTGGATAAATACTTCACTTTTTTGATAAAATTTTCATCGAACCAAAATATATTCTTCATAAAATGACTCATTTAAAACGAACATACCTACTCGTATTCAAGTTCAAGTAGGCTAATCTACCTATCAACCTACACAACTACTTTTTATTATCAAAGCGTATGACATTTCCCCATCCTACACAATTTAACACGTATCGGAAAATATTTCAAACAACTTTATCGAACATTCAACCCCCAAAGGTCGTGAACTTTTTTTTACCTCGCAATGACCAACGATAAAAAAAAAATATAGGTACGAAAAGTTTCGAATGAAATTCGCTCGACGACGCAACGTTCACGTAATCTGCAGATTGGTTGCAATACAAATTATCTCGTCAATATAAAATTCCATCGAAAATAGTACATTACATTACTAGATTAATAAAGTGGGTGATTATGAACTCGTGCAAAGTTACTGCGCGAGTCGAAGACGAGCGCTGTAACTTTGCACGAGTTCATAATCACACATTTTATTAATCGCGTAGTGTAAGGTGCTTTACATAATAAACACTCGTAACCTCACCATTTTACACTTCTGTTGTTTAGATGCAAAAAATGTGCGTCTATGAGTGACCAAACTTCACCGGTTAAATTTGTTAAATTATGTCCAAACGTAACACGTACGTAATGGCGAGTTTCGCGGCGTTGCGACATAACACTAGGGATATAATACGCTCATTATGTACGTGTTTGACCCGACATTAGGTCGCTCATAATGACGTACATTTTGCATCTAGCGACAGAGGTGTAATGATGAGATTACGAGTGTGTATTACGTAAATTCAATTCCAAAGTCCACTTTGTTCGCAGTACGACAAAATAATACAATAGAGCGAATTCACCTAGCTCTTATTTCACGTTTTACGATCTCGAGTACGAGAGTAAACAACACTAGAGCGATGAAAACTTAATGCCAACTTTCTTATTCAGTTGGTAGAAAAGCTTTGTGTAATTAAATGATGAATTATTTGGTATTTTATTTTTTCATAAATAATGAACCGAGACGTTCGCATTCGTATCTGAAGAGACGACGTGTCGAAGTTTTAATTCAATTTTTTTGCACACTGCTGCTGATTTTCAAAAAGCAAATAGAATAGTTCAAATAATGGATATCTCAGACACGACAACTTCGTTCATTAAAACTTTCAAAATTTGAAACTTACGATTTTTCCACTCAATAAAGAGTTGATTAGACAACCATAAACGCACATTTATTAAAAATAACTTTGATTTTTTACGTATAGTCAGTTATATAGTCACACTTACAAAACAAAACACACACATATCAGCATCAAAACAGATCAAAATAACATACACCGCGGTAACATCGAATAAAAACAATACATAAAGAATAAGTATGTAGCTCTGGGAGGAAACAAAACGAAAAAAAAAACACCAAACAGCGTCAGCGCTTCAAGACATTACACATAAAATACCTATGTACTTAAAAACGTAATACATCGATTATAAACTATCATAAATTATCATACATAAATCCTGGCTATAATACGTAGATTTGCTAATGCACGGAATTCAATATTAAACGATTAAAGCGTTTTTGTAATAACGGTCGATCAATCCGATTAAGATTGTCGTCGTCCATCGAGCGATCCTCGATCTGACCCTGTAGAACTGATAGTGACGCTGGAGCCACTTTTTTGCGACGAGCTTTGACAAGACATTGACCGATTAGGAGCTGAGTTTCGCACAGCGGGTGGTAATTCGACACTGCTTGGGTCAGCCTGTCGGGCAGAAGAAAACCGATTACATGAATAATGTAGCCGAACACTGGTGAAGCTTTTCCAAGAAGGGAGGCCAGAAGTAAAGAAAGTGTTTTGAAAAGGTCGGTCTAGGTACCTATTAATAATAAAATAGATAAAATGCAAAAGCGTAACGTACATCATGTAATACCTGGTAAGCTAGAGCCGTTATTATTATATCGTCCGGAACCACTTTCAACGGGACTATTTCATTGGTTAGAATGTTTGCTGGAATTTTATGGTATTGGATTAGAGGTACGAACGACTCTTGGAATACTGGTTTCCAATCGATGTTGTTATTGTCGCAGTGTTTTTTAGTCCACATTAAAGCGGCCTGTAATGTAAGAAAATTACGATGTCGAAATTCAAAGTCGATATTGTTCTAAGTGTTTATGAATCGGCAGAAGTGAGGTCTCGCGTAAGACTTTTCCGTTTCGAGGCAGGTCAAAAAACAACCCAACGCTAGTTGGACTCCCTTCAATAGGACTGACACAATCGAAATTCGGTTCTATGGTGTCTGTGGTTGTTTCTGAGTTGATGTTTCATCGCGGTAGTCGCTTAGTCAATCTGTTATACACACGAACCTCCCTTGTGAAAACTATCTGAGACCTCACTTCAACGGATTATTACACCATGGTATGTGTGAGTAAGTACCTGGAACTTTGTGAACTCGTCAGCTCTAAGTTCTTCTCGCGATAGAATCAGCGTAACGACGTGTTTTGGGATCAATGTGAATGATCCCAGATTTAATACTTCATTACCGTGTTCGTCCACGTAAGTCAATACCTGCAAAGCACGTGAGAGATTGATTAATACTGAAAGATTTTAAATAATGTGCCTCATTGCAAAATTAGCAGGGATGTACGAGGTAGGTGAGCATAAAAAAAGACTTCACTATAACGTCAGTCAGCCTCGTGACTCGTAAGAGCTTTCATTACGTTTTATTTTATTTTTTATTTTTTTCAAATTAAACTTGATTGACCCAAAATAAAAAGTTTTCAAAGAAAAAATAATATCTATTATCAGAAATTGCTTGAATTATTTTTCAGGTTTTTTACGACCTGAAAAGTATTTTCTTTTCCTTAAAGGTTGTTTTGGAAGCAGAGTTGAATGAAAAATTCCACTGAAAACTCATCTGTAAGCTAACCACATTTTTCATTGCTTTTTTAAATTTTGTGCCAAAATTGCAAAATCCTAATTCTGTGCCAAAATTGCAAAAAAAACTTAATTTTGTGCCAAAATTGCAAAAATTTTAGAAAAATCTTAATTCTGTGCCAAAATTGCAAAAAAAATCTTAATTTTGTGCCAAAATTGCAAAAATTTCAGAAAAATCTTAATTTTGTACCAAAGTTGCAAAAATCCTAATTTTGTGTCAAAATTGCAAAAAAAACAAATTTTAATTTTTTGCCAAAATTGCAAAAAAGCTTAATTTTGTGCTTATATTGCAAAATCTCAATCCTGTGCCAAAATTTCAAAAATCTCAATTTTGTGCCCAAACTGCAAAAATCTTAATTCTGTGCCAAAATTGCAAAAAAATCTCAATTTTGTGTCAAAATTGCAAAAATATTAATTTTGTGCCAAAATTGCAAAAATATTAATTTTGTGCCAAAATTGCAAAAAATCTTAATTTTGTGCCAAAATTGCAATCTCTTAATTCTGTGCCAAAATTGCAAGAAATCTTGATTTTGTGCCAAAATTGCAAAAATCTTAATTCTGTGCCAAAATTACAAAAAGCTTAATGTTGTGCCAAAATTGCAAAAAGCTTAATGTTGTGCCAAAATTGCAAAAAGCTTAATGTTGTGCCAAAATTGCAAAAAGCTTAATTTTGTGCCTAAATTGCAAAATCTGAAATCTGTTCCAAAATTTCAAAAATCTCAATTTTGTGCCCAAATTGCAAAAATCTTACTTCTCTGTCAAAATTGCAAAACTCTCAATTTTGTGCCAAAATTGCAAAATCTTAATTCTGTGCCAAAATTGCAAAAAAATCTCAATTTTGTGCCCAAATTGCAAAAATTTTAATTCTGTGTCAAAATTGCAAAAATCTTAATTGCAAAAAAAAATGTATTTTCATTCTTTGCTAAAATTGCAAAAAAAGCTTAATTTTGTGCCAAAATTGCAAAAAAATCTTAATTTTTGCCAAAATTGCAATCTCTTAATTCTGTGCCAAAATTGCAAAAAAATCTTAATTTTGTGCCAAAATTGCAAAAATTTTAATTCTGAGCAAAATCGCAAAAAGCTTAATGTTATGCCAAAATTGCAAAAAATTTAATTTTGTGCCAAATTTTGAAGTTGATTCTTTGACTCTGAAATTGTTCATGAACTGTTTCTCTCATCACAAAAGTGAAAATCAAATGTCACCTTCTTCTCCCCGTCCCCCTTCAAAAGATACTGAAGAGGGATTAAAAACATAATATGTAGGTAACAATAAAAAGCATCGTGAAAATTTTTGGAGTCATCGAATCGTAATTTCAACTCAATTTTTTGATTTTTTTCTGAATCTAGCGGGAGAGCTGGGGAAACTGTACTGGCAAACGAACTGAAAATGCAAAGTAAACGTTTTCAACCCCCTCTGTGAACTCAATAGGTTTGAAGAGTGATGTAACAAATAATAATTGGACCGACTTATGGTTCATAGCAAACTTTCCCATCACTTACCTAAAAAATTATAAAACCGTGGCGAGTTTTTTTGTGGAGTGCCTCAAAGTAAATTTCAAAAATATCAAAAAATTGCAATAAAAACTGGGAAAAAAGGATTGGAGGGAAAATGAAAGGGTATTCCTGGTTAAGATAGGTGAAATGGCCCTGTTCTCAGATTTGGAAAATCATGATGGATTATTGTTGGGTACCTCCAATAAAAATTTTCGACCGGAATTTCCGCCCCCCAACCCACCCCCCTTGGTTAGTATAGCCAAAAAACGCGTTTTTTGCGCGAAAAATTCGGTATCCATGAGTGGTGGGGATAAAATTCTGGTACCACGCGGAATGTGTAGGGAAAGCCTGGGCCTTTCAACACGATTTTTTTAAAAAATTTTTATCGTAGTGGTGGGGGTAAAATTGACAAAAGAAAACTTTGAAGCGCCACAGCTCCGAACGGAAGGGTACTACACAAAAACTGTTTTCGCCAAAATGTGTCTTTTTACTAGTACTTTCTTCCTACTAATCCATGAAATTGAAATTTTGTCTGCAAAAGGCTCATATTTGCAAAAAACCCTGAAAAATACGCGTTTTTCGCGTTTTTTTGCAAAATTATGCGAAATATACGAAAAATGTATAGAACAAAAAATGTTAAGCGTCGAATTTCACCCTAGAAAACGTGTTCAAAAGGTTGTCAAAAGGCTCATCTACTGAGCTAAGCGCGCGCACACATCACATCTTTGCAGCAAAGTCATGAGATGAGGTATGGCACCTCACTGTGCACTATCTGATAAACTGATAATTGTCACGTTGGTCATATCGCTACATGGTATGGGCGAAAAATCGCTACTGCAAACTTGTCAAAAATTATTGCTTTTGCCAAAATTATCAAAAAAGTCACATTTTTGTAAAAATTATTAAAAAATTCCAACTTCTGTCGAAATTATCAAAAAAGCACTGTTTTTGATCATAATTGTCGAAAATAACTACATTTTCTTCTGAATGATGTTATCAAAATCCTAATATTTTTTGTAAAAATGAGCAAAAAACCTGTTGTTGTCCAAAATTTCAAAAATTCCAATGTTTGCCATAATTATCAAAATATCTTGACTTTTTGTAAAAATTGCCAAAAAAGCACATGTTTCATGCCAAAATGTTCAAAAAACCTTATCGCCGGAATCATTGTAAAAAAAGTCTCATTTTCGCCAAAATTGTGAAAAAAATTATTAAAAAATCCCCACTTTTGTCAAAATTTCCAAAAAAGTCCCGTTTTTTGCCAAAATTGTTGAGAAAATACCTTTTTTTAGCGTTATCAATATTTTTTGCAGAAATGACCAAAACTTTGTTAGTAGCCAAAATTTCAACATTTCCTTCTTTTGCCAAAATGATCCTAAGAAGTCCGTGTTATGATTTTTGCCAGAATTGTCTGCAAAGTTCTGCTCTTGCCTAAATTGTCAAAAAAATCTCGTTTGCGTCAGAATCGTAAATATAAGTTCCTTTTTTGTCAAAATTATAAAAAAACTCCTAACTTTGTAAAAATTGCCAAAAGAAAACTCCTGCTTTTTGCCAAATGTTCAAAAAAACTTGTTGCCTAAATTGGAAAGAATTCTTGATTTTCCAAAAATTATCCTTAAAAAATCCTGTTTTTTGTCAAATCATTGTCAAAATTTAATTTTTTCTTAGTTATTTCAAAATAAATAGATACCTAAATTACATGCCTAGGTATCGTAAGAAAAACTTCTGCTTTTAGCCAACATTTTCAAAACTACTGCTTTTTGTCAAAATTGTCTGCAAGTTCCACTTTTTTGACGAAATATTGTGGTCAAAGGCCTTTTGCTGATGAATTATCCAAAAAATTCTATTTTATGCCAAAATGGTTAATCAAATCTCGTGTTAGCCAAAATATATTGAAGGTACAGTTTTTGAAAAAATTGTCAAAAAGTCTTAACGTTTATCAGAATTTGTCTCAAAAGTGCTGCTTTTTCCATTTTTAAAATCAATACTTGTTATTTTATATAGGTATTTTTTCTCTCGATTTCTTTTTCTATTCATTTTTTCTAGTTCTCTTCAAAAATAGAAAAATTCATTTTTTGTTCTATACATTTTTCGTATATTTCGCATAATTTTGCAAAAAAACGCGAAAAACGCGTATTTTTCAGGGTTTTTTGCAAATATGAGCCTTTTGCAGACAAAATTTCAATTTCATGGATTAGTAGGAAGAAAGTACTAGTAAAAAGACACATTTTGGCGAAAACAGTTTTTGTGTAGTACCCTTCCGTTCGGAGCTGTGGCGCTTCAAAGTTTTCTTTTGTCAATTTTACCCCCACCACTACGATAAAAATTTTTGAAAAAAATCGTGTTGAAAGGCCCAGGCTTTCCCTACACATTCCGCGTGGTACCAGAATTTTATCCCCACCACTCATGGATACCGAATTTTTCGCGCAAAAAACGCGTTTTTTGGCTATACTAACCAAGGGGGGTGGGTTGGGGGGCGGAAATTCCGGTCGAAAATTTTTATTGGAGGTACCCAACAATAATCCATCATGATTTTCCAAATCTGAGAACAGGGCCATTTCACCTATCTTAACCGGGAATACCCTTTGAAAAACAGGAGCTTTTATGCAGTTTCAAAAAAACAAGACTTCTATTTTATTTGGTTAATTTTGAAAGAAAAAGAGGACATTTCAGGCGAGCAAAGCAAAAATCAATGCTTTTTGAACGTTATGTTTTTTGCAAAAATTACGACCATTTAACTACCTACTACATAAAAAACCTACCTCCAGAAAATTTTGATGAAAAAACATTACAATTTTTTGTCCATTCGCCAAAAATTGATACTCTCCGATAACTTTGACAAGAAAGGGAATTTTTGCCTTTTGGACAGCAAAAACTGGATTTTTTTGGATAATCTTGACAAGAACAGAACAGTTCGACAACTCTGGCAAAAAGTGACCCTTTTTGAAAATAAAGGTAAAAATGAACATTTCTTGACTATTTTGCCAAAAGTTGACGGTTTTTGATATTTTCCTCAAAAATTTACAATTTTTGACAATTATTGTGCCATAAATAAAGACACTTCTTGGCTAAATTTTCCAAAAATTGACGCTGTTTGATATTATAAAAACGTAAACAGAAACGAAAACTGAAAACTAAAAAAAGAAAAAGGAAAATGAAAACTGAAAACGGGGAAAAAATTCAATTTTCACAACCCTGCCTAGCACCTGAATAAAATTTCGAAAATTTGGTAAAAAAGACTGCAGAAAAATGTTTATCGTGTATTTTAACCTTCCACATTCTACATACGAATCCAGCGTTAGTTTGTTGTATGTAGGAAAAAAAAGTTTTTATGGTTGAAAAGTCGAAACCTTTACAGAAAAAAAATCAAGACAAAAAAAATTACTGGGTACCCAATAAATATTCGGTTTCTGAAATTTTCGATTCACGCGCGTATATTGAATTTATTATGGATGTTTTTTTATGCATGGCTTACGCAAGCACTAAAAAATGTCGTACCTAGGTACCTACTTGTATTTTTCTGTCGATTATACATTCCATAAAAAAATATTTTTCAAGGGTTCTGCTTCAAGCAGAATTCTACCAATACTTCTTGCCAGATTCAATTTATTCGTCGTCATTTTGTGATCGTAAAATGCATCATTCAAGTCATATACAATTTGACAAATAATTCACCAAATGTCTGTAAATTATAATATCGTTTCTCAGGGTGTTTTTCTAGAACGATTTTGATTCAGAAATGTAATCACAAAATCACTACATATGTATGGGACCCTAAAATTGACCTTGAGTTTTGATGGTAATTGCCTAGATCGATGCAAAATCTCAACTAATACATACCTATCTACCATTTTTTGAAACTGGGCCATTTTTCCCATAATAGGTTGGGTAGAGGCTAGAGCTAGAAAATCACGATTTTTTCGAAAATATCCTCTTTTGGGGGATTATACCTTATCTTCTCTCCAGGGGCACCTCCAAACTCAAAATTTTTTTGAGTAACTTACAACCCAGAATCAAGGTTTCCACAGAATTTTATGAAACTCCTCGGATACAAGGTGCAGTACTGACACAGGGGAAAAGTTTTAAAGCATTTCAAAATACCTACTACAAAATTTTTCAATTTTATTTATTTTTTTTTTGCACGCCCTGTCAATTCTATTCAGGGGTTTTCACTACTCACAGCTCTTCTTTTTTCACCTACTGAAAAAAAAGTTGAATGAAAAAGGAGGAAAGGGAGGAGTAAATCAGATTTTTCACACTCGATAACTTTTTAATGAAAAACTTTTCTATAGCCAGGTAACATGCCATTCAATAATTCTTACAAAAATATCTACACACTCATAGTTATACTTCACCGTAAATTTTGTAACCGAGATCATTCAATTTCGAAGGGGATGGCAAAAATTTCAATAAAATTATGTTTTTCAACTCTTGATGAAATTGTCTTTCTGATTCAGTGGTTCGCATAATCGAAGGAGGATTTTAAATACAAATTGGGGTTAATTTAAAATCACATCTTAACAGACCCAAAATTAGCCTAAAATCGCTGGTTAAAATACATGTAAAGTACTTACCCTTTGTAACATCGATTTCGTACATTTATATTGCACATATCGGTCTGCGGTGGACAGCAGGGGACAAACAGTATCCACGTTAACACAATTATGTAAAAACGAAACACAGGCTTGTCTTAGCTCATCGAGTCCGTAATAATCAGCTGCATTGAGAACACCTTAAACAACAAATGAGTTCGTTAATTTAGACAATTCATTGAATTGAAATTTAAAAAAAAAATAAAAGAAGACATTTTTAAGTACCTAGGAGGGTTCTGGGTTGGAGAGTAACACAACCTGTATGAACATACTCGATTAATTGTCGGAAGACATCTGGTTCAAATTCTTCTATTAAAATTGTGCGGTGTTGAGCTCCTTGTTTCTAATGCAAAAAAAAAATAAATAAATAGATAATAATATTTAAAAAATAAAAAATAAAAAAATAAAAATAAATATTCCAATTTTTTAAACCTACTTGAATCACTGTCGAAGGAGCAGACAGCAATGGTTCGCTACTCCTTTTCAAAAACGATGTTATTTTCTTCTCCGAAGACTGGGATTGTTCTTTTTTAGGTCTCTGAGGACTTTGCGTATCGTACAGAATTTTTTTAAACACCCTAAACACAAAATAAGCAACAAAAAAAAATGAAGAAAAATTCTCTTTAAAAAAATTTGAAAATAAATACATCAAACAAAACTCTTACTTGCTTCTAGCAGCCAAGACAGCTTTTACAGCACAGACCGGTTCACGTGTATCGCCGACTAAAAAAGTCACATCGCATAATTCTGGCATAGATGCTAAAAATTTCATATCTTCTCCTAGACCGGTTTCGTTTTTAAAATTCGTGTAGTCTGGTCTTTCCGATGGGCTGGTAAGTCCCATGTTTTCCATGCTGAAATTTGACCAAATCACGTAAATTATCGATACTCATTTCGAGTGCTGTATTTTCAATCGTAGGTAATTAAAATAATAACTCACTTATCTTCAATATTTTCGAAGTACATTCCCATTATCTATTAACCCGCGGCTAGATAAATATCACTTTTCACGTTCGCACGAATCAACCGAGGAAAAAAACCGCTATCAGTTGGATCTTTGAAAAAATACCCAAAAGTCGAATACCTGGAAACATGGAAAAAATTACCATAAATGAGATTCCATCTGGCAATGAAAACCACAACAGCACGTTAGTACTACCTGTTGAAAACAGCAATAAAAATTTACTAGTTTTATAAGCAGCAAAGAAATTTTACCTCTTTACAAAACACCTCTCAATCAAAAAAAGTTTTCTCGAAAAAAAAAGGAGACTCGAGTGAGAAAAAAAACCGCTCGAGTGTCGAGATAAAGCGACAGAGGAAAAGAAAAAAAATATATACGTGAAAAAAAACTCACCATAACATTTGCAAGAGCGAATATAGCAGGTACTCGGAATCGCGTATATTTTTCGAGTGTTTTCAACTTGCACGTTCGTCTATTAGTGAAATAAATAACACGCAAATGTAAGGGTGGAGAATTTGGCGAGAAAAAAAATACACACATATTCCCCACCGAAATTTCTGGGGTACCCGATTCATTGATTTGTTCTTAACCCGAAAGAAAAGCCTCGAATAGGGGTAAAGGTAGTGGTGATGAAGCCACGGGTGACCTTTAACAAAAGAGGGAAATGACAGTGTTGCCAATTTGGTAATTTTAAAAAATTCCAACTCGTTCAACACGTACAACAACTGTTGACACGTATTTAAATTTTTTGTCTCTGTTTTCGGCGGCGGCTGTTGGGTTGGGTGAATTTCTTATTAATGATAAAATTTCACATTGATTTTCCATTTCTTTGAATTTTATTCCCCTATTGCGGCTTGAAGTGGTTGAAAGTGTACTCGAAAGCTTTCTCGAGGAGACTTTTCCTTTCCGGTATAAACAAAAAAAGGCTAATAGTTTTTCATTAAGAAATTCATCGTCATTCTGTGCGTACTCGGATAATCAACGCATCGGAAAACGATTGATTTACTATTCGACTTGATTTATTTGCACGCTTGAGTCGACCTTGTTTCAGCTACTCTTCAGCTTTGTGTTTACATTCAATCAATAATTTTCCATCTGATGTAAAGTATTTTGGTGCGGTGGTGCCGCCGCCCGTGCCGCTGCAGCGGCTCCAGCTGCTGCCAAGTACCAAAAAATTCCAACTCTCGGGTGGGTGTATACGTAGGTTCTGCGAATTAAATGACGTAAATACAAATGCGGCCTTTTCAATAAAAATAATACCAACTTTAATAAGATTTCCTCTACTTGAGCTCACAGCTACGCGACCCGCCATCGCCACCGTGCGGTATTATGAAATTCATTTCGTATAAATGAAATATACTACATCTCTTTTACGTAGTACCATTTTGACGTCGGAATTTATGAGTGTAAAGACATCGCTCGCTCAGCCCCGCATTGTATACCCGACATTCCTGCCTTTACTTTATAACTTCAAATAGACGATTTTCACTATACGAAGTATGAACCTTTGACGAGGCTACACAATCTCTTATCGCACAAAACTCTTCTACCTACCTTGTGTGCATCTATTAAACGAGTTATAAATAAGCCAATTATACCTCATGCCTTACACAGCCGAGCTGCCTTTGAGAGCATCACGTGCCGAGCTGCTTTTAGAGATATACTTACAATATATCCTACCATGTTGACGCTCTTATTTAATGGTGTTCGGATATTTTCCTAGGGTTTTTTTGTTTTAGAATTCTATATACGTAGAGGATTTTTTAACGTATTTAAAATGCAGCTGTCGTAGCGAATTTTTTCGACATGGGATAAAAAACTGACTGGATTCGTGACACGACACGTTATTTATACGCGAATGAAACTGAAAGAAATACCTAATCAAAAAGTCGTCACTTCGTTTTCTTTTTAATAAAAACAAAAAACAATACGATTTTGCGTTTTAAAAATTTTTTTTCTCTGCGAGTTTCGTGATTTGTATAATTTGCACGTTTTTTTGGAGAGATTTTCGAGAGAGCCGAACGAAAGAAATATTCATCGTTTTCGTGAATTTCGCCTCATTTGCGTTTTGTTTTGAAAGTTTTTTTTTTAGAAATTTTTTGAACGTAGTTTTTCGAAAAGGGAAAGTTATTGACGAGATGAATTTTCCTGATTTCGCTTTTTTTTTTTCATTACAATTTAGCACCCTTCAACCTGAACAATTGAGTCATCAATGTAAAAATACGTGAGGTGGAAGTGGAGGGAGGGAAACCTCGGAAAAATGTGTATTATGTAGATAGGTATAGTTAGGCGTAGGATAATATTTCGTTAACCCTCGCAGAAAAATTTGAATCGTCATTTTTACGTATTTTAAGACGTGTAAAAATCTACGGAGCTCATGTGATTGGAGAAGGGGTTTAAAGGGTGGAAACCAAAGTCTTTTTCGTCTGAAAATTTGGCAAAATTTTGGAAAATAAAGCTTTGAACAACAGATTTTTACCAGAAGATGCAGGCTAGGTTGCCTTTTATGAATGGTAGAAAACTTTTTTTTATCCCCCCCCCTTGAAGTTGTTACCTCGGGTGAAAAAATTATGCCATGAAAAATTAGTGGGGTCGGCGAGCCCCCCAATTTTACAAAATATGAAAGAATCAAAGTACATATTAGAAAAATCTTTAAAATTGTGAATTTCTAGCTCCAATACCTCAGTCAAATCCATACTTAGGTGAAATCAACTTTACACCCATTTTAGCCTCCTATCTCCACCCATGACTAAACAGTGGATTAGAGGGGAGAACTCTCATTAACGCCCGAAAGTTGTCAGATTTTATGAGCAAAATTTCTCCAACGATGTTAGTAAAAGCAAGTCATGCCATGAATTTCCCTTTCCCCAGTTCTCTAAATACAAATATTATTAGAAATCAAAAAAATTGAAATTTTTACGTTTTTTTTAAACGTTTTTTGGTTTATTTTCATTATTAGAAATACATACTGTTAAATACTTTTGATCTCTATACATGATGGAAAAGCAGTCCTAAGGAACATTTCTAGCCCTTGTCCTCAAAAAAAAGTGGCCCTACTTACAAAATGGCGGCCATTTTGATTGACAGGTCCGCCAAAATCGCAGATTTTGCGTTCCAACATACTACTAGCATAAAGATTTTCAAACCGTACAAAGGTAGATCGAAAGAGCAGGCAAAAATTTATCACCTGAAAACTTCAAGTGCTAAAGTGCCTTTTTCGATTTTTGGTGAATTTTCAAAAATCAAATTTTGGCCAAAATGTGAGAAAAAAATCAACATTTCACCAAATTGACCTGGAAAGCTGGAATTTGGGATAATCCCATATTTTCGATCTGCCAAATCGATTGGAAACCTGTTTCAAACCGTTTTGAGCAGTTCTGGAGCCTCCAGTGACTTTTTGAAAGATTTCATGGCGTTTTTAGGAGAATTTAAATTTCCAAAAAGTAGCTGGAAGCTTCAAAACCACTTGAAACCACCATACAGTCGACTCTAGTCGACTTCAAGTAAGTTTGCAGAGTAAATTTCGGCTTGCTAACCCCATTTGATGAAATTTTGGGGAAATTTCAAATTTCAAAAATCTACTGGAGGCTCCAGTAATTTTCAAAAAACTGCTGGAGGCTCCAGAACGACTTGAAATTCACCTGCAGTCGACTTCATAGCGTATTGAAACTAGTTTGCAGAATTAATTTCGGCTTTCCAACTCCATTTGGTCAAATTTTGTGGGAATTTCGAGTTTCAAAAATCTACTGGAGGCTACAGTAATTTTCAAAAAATCGCTGGAGGCTCCAAAATGACTTGATATTCACCTGCAGTCGACTTCATAGCGTATTGAAATTAGTTTGCAAAATTAATTTCGGCTTTCCAACTTCATTTGATGGAATTTTGTGAGAATTTCGAGTTTCAAAAATCTGCTGGAGGCTCCAGAACTGCTCAAAACGGTTTGAAACAGGTTCCCAATCGATTCGGCAGGTCGAAAATAGGGTATATCCCAAATTTCAGCTTTCTAGGTCAATTTGGTAAAATGTTGATTTTTTTCTCACATTTTGGCCAAAATTTCCCCCTTTAAGAAAAAAGTTGTCCAGGAGAATCGGCAAGGGGTGCAAGTGATCCTTATGCGAGCCCCCCAACCATGTCCCCTACTACAAAAAATGAGAAAAAATGAATATTTTTACGTTTCTTTCCGTCTAAATTTTAATCCTTGGATTTGAAAGATCTTCACCAGAAAGGCACTATTTCATGCTTTCGATTTGCCCCTCCCCCTCCACGATGAAAAATGGGAACTTATGTTAGTCCCTCTTCAAGTTCCTACATATAAAAATCATTTGATTTGTGGACAGAGTAACTGGATGAGTTGAACTACTGTAGCCAAGATCATTGCTTGGAGGACCAAAGGGATTGATTTCTGTAATTGGTCACTTTCGGCATTAATTGCCAATTGTCAAGACCAAAAAGCTTTTTTTTTGAAAATGTGGTTATCTAAAAACACGCTTCCCAGAAATGAAAAAATTTTCACACAATTTCTACAGATTCAATTTTTTATATTTTTTCATTTTCCCCAAATTTGAGGAGCTCCATACATTAGAGCCAAGATCACTAGGGAAATGAGGAGGGGGACAACAAAGGTTTTTTCTTGAAAAGGCCGGGTTATGTAGAACAAATTCTAATTTCAGAAATGAGATATTTTTAAAAAATTATCCCTGGTTTTAATTTACATAAATTCTCATTTTTGTTGATTTTTTCAACGTCGAAGGGCTCCAACTAGGTGATCAAAAAGTATAGTTTGAAAGGCTGGGGAAGTTTTTTCTTAAAAAGGGGATTATTTGGAAACATTTTGATGCAGAAACCAAGAATTTTCATTGATTAAACTTTTTTTCCATTTTTAAAATTTTTTCAATTTGGGAGTAAACTTGATTTTTTGGATTTTTCAATTTTGAAAAAAGCTGGTCAAAAAACCACTCTTGAGGTGTCACTCTCAAAATCGGCTGAAATGTGGATAAACTCGTTAAACAGGTCGAGTGTAATACACAACTCGATTTTTAGCTGCCTAACTGCATATTCACGCCTTCTGGAGCAAATTCAAAATTCTGGAGAAACTGAAAAATCGCGCTGGAGGCTCCAAAACGCCTGGAAATTGTGAAATTTGGATTTGGGGGAATAGTTTTGGACAAAATACAGCAATTCGCGCGAATTTCGAAAACTTCCACGCAAAAGGGAAATTTTTCATTTTTTGGATTTTTCAACACTGAAAAAAGCTGGTCAAAAAACCACTTTTGAGGAGTCACTCCTAAAATCGGCTCAAATGTGGATAAACTCGTTAAACCGATCGAGTGTAATACACAACTCGATTTTTAGCTGACCAACTGCATATTCACGCCTTCTGGAGCAAATTCAAAATTCTGGAGAAATTGAAAATCGCGCTGGGAGGCTCCAGAATGGCTGGAAATGGAGAAATTTGGATTTGGGTAATTGATATCAACTTTAGGACTTATTTGGATCATTTTCACTGATCAAATACGTACTTTTTTGAAAAAAGCATAACAGTCAATTTTGAAGTTTCAAACATTCGCTATAAATATCGAAAAATGAAAAAAAAATTTCCATAAAAAGAGCTCAAATGAAATTTTAGCACCTACAAACCTACATTAAACTATTTTTGTGGCCTTTTCAACTGATTAAAAATTTGATAAGAAATCAAAAGTGCTTGCGAATAACGTATCATAGGAGGTCAAGTTTGAGATACATAGGACTAGCTTACCTATGTATGTTGAAAAAAGAATCATCAAAAGTCGAAGTATTTTAATCCAAAATTTGAATACAGATTTGCACAAAAATTCAGGAAAATTTTGATTAGGTAAATTCGAAATTCTGATATAATTTTGATTGGTGGAAAAAATTTATCACTCCTAAATTTTTATTAACCACCCCTTCCCCCTTCGTCATCTCCACAAACAAAATATATCGTTGAAATTCGACGCAATTCGAAACCAAGATCTCATAAAAATAATACGATGATTTAAAATGAAATAAATTTTCTGAAACGTAAAACATTGTCATTAAGTTTAAAATTAGATGTTATATAAGTAATCCCTCCCATTAATCATAAGCAAGCTCTGTTGAACATAAATAAATGAAACAATTTCTCGCTAACTTTTTATTGGATTCACTGTAAGCAGCATTTACCACGAATATATTTTTTCTTTGATTCCTTTTTTTTTTTTTTAGTCTGCACATAAACGATTTTTCCCGCACTTTTTTTATACACTTCGTTGTATTTGTCTTTATTTTTGAAAATACTTTCGCTTTGCCGTTTCGGTCTTTCAAAAAGTACACGAGTAGGTAGACAGTAGAGGTAAAATTATTGAAATACTTTGTACCAAAATCGCTATTCGCTAAACAGTTTTTAAAATGAAGATTATTTTATTTTTTCCGCAATTTTAATTTTCTCGGAATGAAAAAGATTTTACTTTACAAAATACCCATTTCTTTAAGGTAGAAATTTTCTGCGCATTCCGTTAATTTTTCAAAATATATTCTCGAGAAATATATATCCAGCTTTCATAACAAACTAAGGAAAATAAATCTCTCACTTTCGAACGCTCGGTTTTTTGCCTTTTTCACCGCACGAGCGATGTCAAAAATCCAGCCAAACCTTTGAAAACGACGCTATATAACACGAAAAGGATAAAAGCAACTTGAAGAGAAGAGAATCCATCATCAAAATAACTTTTTGTTACACACAACAAAAAGGGCCAGGTAACCCTCCACAACACCTCGTTGAACTCGTTTTCTACTCCTTCACATCGTACCCTTATTTTCCACACTTTCTCTATATTATTTACGGCAATATTATTCTAACCAATTATATCTCCTCTACTCTAGAGCTAAGCATCGTTATTGAAAAATTTTCTAAAGTATCTTCGCGTAAAAATATTTTCATTGAAAGTCGCGTATCGGATTGACAATTACTTAAAAAAAAAATCTGTACAAAAAAAACGTAATTCTGGACGAATGTCTCGGATTACTTATTTCTCTCCAATACGTCCTTAATCTATACACTCGACAAAACAAGAGGAATGGCGAAAAGGGTAGGAGGAGGGATTGGAAAAAATCCATCTTCTTTACAACGATGTTTACTTAATACGCCGGCGAAAAAGTCGGTGTTTACTTTCTATTTCAATTTCCATCAAGTATACGCAACTCATCATCGTATCGAGAATCACTCAGATGGAATAATCTTTTCATTATAAGGTACAGAAACCTTATGGAAAAGGTCTCTTCACGTAATTAAAAAAGTAAATTTTGACGTAAAATATCTCTCCGACAAAGGGCTCCACTCGCTAAAGCCAGCCGGAAAAAAAATTTAATCAAAAGGATAGCGCGATGTGGAAATAATTCACTGTATAGTCGACCTCGTTAAAATACACGCAGAAAAAATACCCATTTAAAATTAAAATTAACAAAAGAGCGCAAGATATAATCCATTTTACAGAATTGACGTACTGGAAACTTTCGAGGATAATTTTTCATTACCTTTCAACTCGTTGGTGTTAAGTGTACGAAAAAAAAAGCAAAGAGAAACAATATCTACAGCCAAACGTTTTATTATTCGACGTGTAGGTTTTTTTCAAATATTTTTTCATAATAAAAATTTGCGTATAAAAAATATTTAACTGCTAAAAAAACAAAATGGTGCGTTTTAAATTAAAAATAAATAGGTAATAAGCGATATTATAGTATACTTTAAATGCTCTATTTAATTATTGTAGGCTTGGGTAGGTCTAAGTACCGATTTTAAAATTTTGTACTTAATAAAATGAGTGATTCGTAGATAGCCTACCAAAAATGTTTGCAAAACGTAAGATAACTTTTTCAAGGTAAATAATAATAAAATTTCGTTAAAATTGGACCGGTTTTGTAAGTACATCGAATAAAAAAATAATAACGATAAAATAAAAGGAAGCGTAAGTATTGATATTGCATACCCTACCAAAAAAAAAAGGCATCTGGGCGATCTGACCATTCAAGCATAGGTTACTGATATTTGATATCGAGAGTAACATATAGTTTGAATTCCTCGCTCACCATCTCTCTGTATTTCATCTCGATAGATTTTTTTTAAAAAATTAAATTTTTAGGTGCTTGAGAAATGCTTGAATGAAAATAAAAAAAACTTCGAGAACTTTAAAATAAAAAAATTGATCAAAAAATTGTACTTGGACAAGTATTATACTAGAAGCTTTCAGCTTTCAAATAATGTAAAGTAAAATAAAAGATTTAAAAAAATTATTCAAACGTGGGTGTCGAGAAAAGGGAAAAAATGGCCAAAAAAACTACATAATGATTCGATTGACAAGTCAGCTCGTTCTTAAATCACTTTGATGAAGTATAAAAGAGAAAAAGATTATAAAAGGTTTCTTTATGCATAAAGAAAAAAATAAAATGTAAAAAAATGAATACATTTTTTCATGTTAAGCTGCTCAATATTTTTACACAAAAATGTATAATCGTTTATCTATTGTCTTTCTTTTCTTTAGGCTACAATATTAACCGTTTGAGGAACTTGTTTGACTATAAGGTTTCGAAGATACTTCGTCACACAGAGACATCTAATCACAAAAACTTACAGCTACCATAAATGCAATAAACTGTTTTCGTTACGAAGCTTTTTTTTTTTTTGAAAAAAGTGAGGGGGTGGACGAGCGAGTAGATGAGGTAAATATCACAGTATCTATTATTAATTTATCCTTCTTGTAGAAGTGTAGACAAAACAAATGTAAACGTAATATAAAATTCCAACATTGGTAACAATACTGTCGTTGTGGTTATTAGTCGGTTTCTGGTTCCAGAGCGTACCAAGCTTTATGATTATTAAGATCCACATCTTTCAATTCGAGTGTAACTTGGCCCATATCTGAGCTTCGATTCATGAACGAGCTCTTTTGCGAAATAACGCTAACGCGGAGCTGGCGTAGGGGTATTTCATCGCTGCTTATGACGTATTCGAAGACTTCCTCGTATACAGGATTACACGTGTCTTTGATCACCTTGAAAATTTATTCAGGGATGGATTTATTTTCTCGAGTTAAGATTATGCTTGATTTTTCTATCTATAGGTAGGTGCTAAAGTTGTATTGTGATGAAATTGTAGGTACTTACTTTAGTTTTACGTTTGGTTTCCTTGGTTTTAGGTAACATGTAGATTTTGACGTAAGGATCGGGTAGGTCGGTTGGATCTTTGATGGGTAAATCACTGTGGAAAAAAAAAACAAACATATTAAGGAGTGTTTTTTTCTTCAACTTATATAATTTTATGAAATTATTCTTACGCTAGACGATGAATTATAACCACCAAACGTTGACGTTCAGGGACGAAGTTCAAAGTCATCTCGATATTTCCCAATTTTTTAGCCCTACATGAACACAGTGTTATTATCTTTGAAAAATTTGTTTCCAAAATGGAAGAAAATTTCACTTACGTCTCACTTTGTGAGGTATTACGTCTCCTCAGACTGCCTTTAATGCTGCCAGTTTTACTAGGAGGTTTAGATTGCTCCAACTGGTCATTGATCCATTGACAGGAGTTGCTTACCTCCTGAGGCTTGTATGATTCCCAACTAACTTCCTCTTCCATTAGGCTTCCAGTAACAGCTGCATTAACATAAAGTAATTAGTTGTGAAGTAGACAACATTTTTTAAATACGATACTAAAGAAGTAACTGAATTAAAACTCAATCAAAGTTGAAACTGAGAGAATAAGCATGCTCAAAAAATGAGATTTCAAGTCGGTTGGACTAACGATTTTCTTTTTTCCCAAAAATATTAAGGAAGAGAGCAAAAAAATGTCACATTTTAGAGAATTTGAGAACATTTCCTTTTCAAATTGTGGCCAACTAATATTTAGAATAATTTTAGAAATTCGATTCATTATTTTAATGCTCACAAGCAAAAGATTTGGAAAAAGTAAGACAATCCTCCCCAGATTTGTATATGTCCTACAAATAACTAGCTCAAAGATGAAAAATTTGTAGATTCTCGCTTCCTATTCTTATTAAAATTTTGAAAAAGATTTTGCGGACTGAAATTTTGTTCAACTTTGAGTTTCAATTCAAGCGATTTATTTCTAAAGATGAATTACATTTTTCATCGTTGTTGATACTGTCACCATTCTTATCCAAAATATCGTCTTTGAAATCCTTATCGGTGGATTTGCCAGTTTCGGTCACTTCGGTAGAAGCAGTAACCGAATCAGGAGTAGAAGGTGGAGTCGCATTGGGGATAGTTGAATTAAAAACGAAATTCGGCACATCTTTCTTGGTAGGAGATTTTTTCAAAATCTGCAATCAAAGTTGTCAAATTAACACCCGTTTAAAAATTAAAAAGGTGTAAATGAAATAAATAGAGTCGATTTACTTTTAATTGAGCGGAAAACAGAACTTTTGTGTTGTGACCAGATTTCAGCAATGAAAAAGGTTCGATCTCTTGTTTCAGATTTTGCTTCGCTATTAATTTATTCAAAGAATACATCATCGATCCTAAATCTTGGCCACTTTTCTGATCAGTTATCTATTAAAAGGAGAAAATAGATTAGATATTTGAGATATTTTATCTTTGATTCAAACGAATGATGATTTATATCTATACCTTCAGAGTAAACGAATCAGTCTGAGGATTATGGATCAAAAACGTGAAGCCTTGCTCATAAACAGGAGAACTGGTCTTGAATTGAACTCCAGTTGATTTCGTTTCATGTCCAGCAGTAATACTAACCACCGGATCAGGTCGTTTATTAGCTCGAGCATCCTGAAAATGCAAAACAACATCTATAAAATCCATTGGTCAAAAGCAGACATTATTTCGAAGCATTATTACCAACTCACCGGTAAATTCTGCACAGAATCTAAATAAATAATCAATATACACGAACTGATGCCAGGTACTCGTAGCTTATCCAATTCTTCTATGGCCTACAGAATAGGAGGAAATCCCATTAGGTAATACACAAATTATTCTAGAAATAAAAACTGAAAATATGTCATTAATAAACATCTACTAACCGGTTTAACATCTGCTGAATCTGAAGTTAACTGATACCAAGTTAATCTCAAATGTACCATACCATGTTTCACTTCTTCCAACGAGACCCACTATTTTGAAATAATAAAATTAGAAAAAATGTAGACTTTCATATAAAATATATAATTTACTAAAAAGGCAAAAACTAATAGGTCGACGTACTGTATCAATTTCTCCAATATCCAAAACATCGTTCAATTTCAAAGTTGCTCTGGAATATGAAAAAAGTCAATTAATATGATTAAATTAATGTACAGTTAGATAGGTAATTTGAATCACACATGCAAAACTAATCTACTGAGTAATTAGGTGCAAAAGTTAAAAGCTGAAAGTGCAAAACATGCTCAATTTCACACTTCCTGACCTTTGTATGTACAACCCTAATATGCCTCTCATCTGTTCACGAAGAAAAAAAATCTAGTTGGCTTTTAAACGACTGTAGGTACGAAAGCGATTTTGTGGGAATTCGATCCAATTCAACCAAAGGTAAATAATACAAATATAAAGAGAAACTTCAGAAAAATTCTTAAATGAAAAAAGAGACAACGGCTTGAAATTATTGTCACAAAAAGAAATTTTAGAGCTCTTAATCCACGTAGAGAAAAATACGGTGAAATTTTCCTATATGTATCTCGTACTCTCTTCAATTCACGTGTAGGTAATATTTTAGCCCAGCGTGTAAACATTTTCATGTATTTTGTATGTTTTTCTTCGCTTTTATTTCACGTAGGTCTATTTACCGGTTATATTGATTCAAAATAACGTTTGTCTCTTCGCACAGTGACTCGGATTGCGAAAAAAGGCGCGCATGGCGTTTTACAGCAAAACTATGAGCATATCAAAAGTTGAAAGTAGTGATTTCGTAGTAATTTTCAACGAGGAATTCGAATCCGATGTCCTTTTTTTTCGCCAGACCCCTTGGGGGGGTGGTACCAAAATCAAATTTTGTAAAAATAAAAAAAAATTGAGTGACATGTCAAAATGTAGGTTTTTTGGGTCGAGAAACATGAATCTGAGGTCCTTTTTTACCTCGGACCCTTTGGAGGCCCTTGGGGAGGTGCTACCGAAATCAAATTTTCAAAAATGAAAAAAATCGAGTGATATGTCAAAATATAGGTTTTTTGGGTCGAGAAACACAAATCTGAGGTCTTTTTTTCACTCAGACCCCCCGGGGGGCCCTCGGGGAAGGGCTACCAAAATCAAATTTTGTGAAAATAAAAAAAATCGAGTGATATGTTAAAATATAGGTTTTTTGGGTCGAGAAACACGAATCTCAGGTACTTTTTTTCTTCAGTCCCCACGAGGGCCCTTGGGGAGGTGCTACCGAAATCGAATTTTGTAAAAATATAAAAAAATCGAGTGATACGTCAAAATGTAGGTTTTTTGGGTCGAGAAACACGAATCTGAAGTCCTTTTTTTCATTCAGCCCCTAAGGAAGGTGTTACCGAAATCAAATTTTCGAAAAATCACAAAAATTTGAGTAGATTATCAAAATTTAGATTTTTTTGGTTGAGGGTAGAAATTAGTCAGTTTTTCAATCATTCGACCCGATATCTTCGGTTATTTTGTATCATTACTAGAAGATCCGCGCTTAGTCGCACCGTAAGGAACACACACCCAAATTCTACACTTTTCAACACACATTTTCCCGCAATCGCGATTTTGAATGGAGTTGAATGAAAAAACTTATGCCATATTCAATTACAATTATTTCGCGTTAATTTAGTTAAAATGTAGTCGCGTTTGAGACGAGATATCTCAAAAATGGTAGCACCTCTCCAAGGGCCCCCGAGGGGCCTGAGGGAAGAAAGGACCTCAGATTCGTGTTCTTCGTCCCAAAAAACCTATATTTTGACATATCACTCGATTTTTTTCATTTTTACAAAATTTGATTTCGGTAGCACCTCCCCATGGAGTCTGAGGGAAAAAAGGACCTCAGATTCGTGTTTCTCGATCCAAAAAACCTACATTTTGACATATTACTCGATTTTTTTTTCATTTTTACAAAATTTGATTTTGGTACCACCCCCCAAGGGGTCTGGCGAAAAAAAAGGACATCGGATTTGAATTCCTCGTTGAAAAATACTACGGAATCACTACTTTCAACTTTTGATATGCTCATAGTTTTGCTGTAAAACGCCATGCGCGCCTTTTTTCGCAATCCGAGTCACTGTGCTTCGTATAAAAACATTTTATCTCCGACTCGTGATATATAAAACAACTGAGGATTTCAATTTCAATAAACAGGGTGTCAAGAGACTTATATACAGCCACATTAGGTATGCAATATGTTTCAGTTTGATTCAGCAAGCCAGAAAATGAAGAAAAAAATAATATAAAATGGAAAAAATATGTTGCCAATTTGGGATTCAAAAAGAACGTATTTTCAAAACTTTTGAGCGAATATTTTGACACATTTTCATAAATTGACAGGAAATTTGCAATTCAAAGACCGAAACTAACACTCTCAAATCATTATTTATTTTTATCCTCATATTATTTCAATGTCAATCAACGTAAAAAAATTACGATAACCTATTGCACTTGAAAACATCATCGTTTAGTCACCATTAATTCTTATCTACTCCGACACCTGATTAAAATATCGCACTTGCATCGCATGCAACGTTAAAATATTTCCCCACCTTGTAACGTGTGCAACTGTATAAAAATGAATACTGCAATAAATTCCCAAGCATCGCAAGTATGTGAAATGCAACATTAAATTAAAAAGGTATATGGTATTCATTTTGTGGATGCAATTACACGTCAAGTGAAAGCCAAACAACGCCCATTCATGCGAGTTAATTTAATGATGCGAAGGTGCGATAATGAAAAAGCGAATAAACTCAGCTCATGTTACGTTTCATTCATAAAGGGAAATATTATATCGTTGCCATATAAGTTCGCGGTCATAAAAACACGCAATGAAATTCATTGATAGAGTACTCTGTTTTCGTTCAATTCATCAATGAAAACTCAGGTGTGGACTTTGACATGAAGATAAAGTTTACGTAAGAGAAGCCTCTGCCTAGCTAAATTAAGTAAAAAGGCATAGGTACGATGAGAGAGGTTTTGGGGTTCAATTCAAATTCTTTATAGAACTGTCCCTTCTCCCTCCACAAAAGAAAATACCTAAATATCCGTTAAGTACACATATCAACATTCTTCCGCTCATAAAAGTCGTAATTTTCGGTCGATTTGAAGTGAACATCGATTAAAGTTAATTCCTCTTTCCACACAGTAGAATTCTTTTCCATAATGACTCCCCCCTCCTCCGTTTCGAACAAAATTTTTTTTCAATGAGTACAACTCGAGTTTATCAAACGTGATGTTTTTAATTTTACTCCATTCATGTTTTTAATGCTTTAATATAATCATTGTTCAAGCCAGGACATAAGATTTTGAAAAATATTTTTTTAATATAATTTCAGCAAAATGAAGACATTGAAGAACACCTGAAAAAAAATGGAAAGTGAAAAACTAACCTTTGGGACGTAAAGTGACCATCAGGGTAATTTAGATACATTTTTTTTAATAATTTTTTTTTTAGAAATAGATCTTTTATTTTTTCAAAAATACCTATTTACTTCATTTAATTTTTTTAAACTAGGTACTATTAATTTTTGGATCTTCTTCAAACAACAATCATAACAATTGAAAAAAAAAACAGATCGATGGACGTTTAGCATTTGACATAAGAAACCTATTTACGAAGGAATCGGAAGACATTCGATACAGACATTTCACTGGATTATTATTTCAATATCATTAATTTCACTCGCCAACGATATTAATAGTATTCGAATGTTATTGTGAAGCCAAAGAGAAATACTTGTTAATAGCCTTATTTATAACTATAGGCAATTAAAACCATGCGAGGTGGTTACAGATGATAAATTTTAGCGAAATATGTTGAATATTCAGAGAAGTGGACCGTAAATTTTTCATTTCGTTTCACTATGGAAATATGGCAAATAAAAATTCAAATGGCTTAACATCAAGTAGATCTAGAAAAAATGAAATGAACAAAATGATAATATTGAATGAAATTTCTCAAATTATTACAGATACAACTAATAGATAGCCCAAAAGCCATTTTGAAACTTTTGGCGGATTTTTGGGCTATCCGGCTTAGAAAAAATTGTGATAATTAAAGAACCCCCCCCCCCCCAATAAAAAATAATAATGTAGCATTTTTTCAGAATCAGACAATTCGAAAATTTGCTTACTGAAGGCTCCAGAATGGCTCTAACATACCACATATCAATTCCAGTAGTCAAATATCAATGTGTCCATTAAAAACAGATTTTCAATTCCCTCCTCCTCCCAAAAAAAATCATTGGAGAAAACTTTGGACTTGAACCGATTCAAGGGGGATTCTGATGACCAAATCGATCGACAGAATTACAAAGACAGTTTATTATTGCCAGATTTCATTTTCACCCTTTTTCTGACAATATTTTGAAACCTGGAAAATCCAACAATTTGCTTAAGTCTCCGGAACTACTCAGAACTACCGCCAATCAATTCAGGATGTCAAAAAATGAGTATAAACCGAGTTTCCTTTTTCTACCTCAATTTTATCAAATTTTCATTTTTTCATTGAAATGTTACAAAATTTATCAAAAATTAAAAATAAAATTCAGCACTTAAAATTTGGCTTGAAGGTACATTTTAGAATATTTTTTCGGGGCTTGAATAAATAAATAAAATAAAAAACTTGAACAATGACCGAAAATCCCCACCCTTCCAAATAAATCCCACTTATGCGGAAGCACTTCAGCCAATGCATGATAGTACGAGTATATACATAGACATACACATATATTACCAACACATAAAAAGCTTACTGACACACATGGATAAATAATATTCAGCACAATGGTGGCTGACGAATAAGGGCAAAGCTTCACATACAACTAATAACAAAAACAACATCAAAATCAAGCCGCGGTATAGGGAATATTTGTATCATGCTTGCCGCATAAGTTCGTGGAAAAAACTCTACCTTCCCAAAAAATCATCATGTTCGGTCATTCCGGGTAAAGCTGGATCATAATCCCACACTTCGAATTTTAATTCTTCGAAACGAGGATACATAACAATAGCCTGAAATCGTTAAAAAGACATAAAGTACCGCTACAAGGTGTTATAAAAATTACTCCACAGTCAATGTCGTTCAAATTGGTGAACAGGTAAAGAGAATTATGAATCAATCTCACGTTTTATAAACACCACGCATGAGAACCACTCACCGCATTCCACATTCCGAGACAGCACATTATAAATGTACGATGAGTACACAAGAAGCAAAACAACAAACTACTCAACACCGCTTCAAAAAATTTTTTTTACAACGATGAAAACGCAAACGCATGCATTATGAGCTTTTTCAAAGCATACCACTTACTTTCCAAGTTTATCGTCATATTTGCTACCGTCGTCTTTATCGAATACATCGATGCGAAGATGTTGATCCAGACGTTGAGAAATTAAAAACTGTATCGTACAAAGCGTATAGGAAAATGATCAGCCAATAAATTTACAACACTCGAGCGATATTACTTTTTCACGCATTAAGTGTCACACAGGTAAAATAATGAGAAAAATAATTTGAAAAATGCACGTACTTCGCACCAAAAGTCCCATTTTGGGTTCACTGTATTGTCGATGGTTTTCGAACGATGTTCTTGAGCTCCCATCGTAACTATAATGTACGGATCCGATTTACCTTTACCGATAATACCGACGTCTTTTTTCATTAGTTTAATCGCTTGGACTACTTGCACTCGTAGAACACCCTTGAAAACAAGTATGTCAAGGTTACTAAATTTATAAGTAAAATATTCCGGCGAATATTCGCGAGTGAAAGTTAAAAAGTTACTTCAGGGTCTGGAGTTTTGACGGTGGCCGCAGGCACCATTTCGCTCAAAACGATGGGTAATTTGTTTGGTAATACCATCATGGCTGATATTTGGTCGACGATTACTTTTCTCAGGACGTCGCTGGAAAAAAATTATCGTTGAAATCGAAAAGAAAATATGAAACGAAATTTAGGCCTACTTGAAATTTATAATTTATTTACCTAACACCGGGTATATCGAGAATATCAGCTGCTCCTACGAGATTAAAATCGATAATTGGTTTATTCAGGAAAAAAACTTGGATCCCTCCTATGAATGGGATAGCAGGGATGAGTGGTTTCATAATGATTCGAACCATTCCATGAATCTGAAATGAAAATAACACGAAATCATTTATTTAAAAATATCGTATTTTTAATATTATGAACTTTTCATCTCATTTCAATAAATTTATATGATTGAGAATTTTTCATATCAAAGGTAATCATTTATGCAGAAATTATAGTTTACCTGGTAAAAATACCAGAAACTATGCAATCTACGTCTTCAACAAAATATAATCCTTATATATTAAAAGATGTTTGAAGGAAAACCTTGATAGAGTCCGCCAGCCTTTTCTACTGAACCGATTTCAACGAATTTTTTTTTAAAACGTTCCTTTTGACGTGTAGATATGTCATCAAGAAAAAAAAATCAAAAATTTTGAAATTAAGGGCCGAAAAAATTGAAAAAACACGTTTTCTATTGTGTTTAAACAATAGAATTTCGAGTAGAAACCTTGATAGAGTTCGCCAGCCTTTTCTATCAAACTGATTTCGACAATTTTTTTTTCAAAACGTTCCTTTTGACGTGTAGATATGTCATCAAGAAAAAAAAATCGGAATTTTTCAAATTAAAAGCCGAAAAAATTGAAAAAACACTTTCTCTATTGTGTATAAATGCAGGTATTACAATGCACACCGACAACAATACACTCAGAACGTTGCTATGTGGGCGTGTTTACAGCGTAGGGGTGTTGAGGAGGGAATGATGTTGTTGTTTGTTGTGTTGCGAGTTACATTCATTGCTATAGTATTTTATTTTTTCAAAACTGGAATGTGGTGTCTGTTAAAATAATAAGGAGAGGAGGTTCTACACTTGAGATCATTTTTGGGTTAGGATTTTATTTCAACAGCACAAATTTAAATGTTTAGTGGAACATTATTTCTAAAAAAAGTTGAAGTGAAGATGGAGAAGGGTTCAGTACAGTGTAGCCAGAATTTTCTCAAAGAGAGGGCAAAACCAGATTTTTAGGTATGAAAAATCGAAATTAGAGGTAATGTAATGGAAACCCTTCGTAATGTATGATAATTTGTATGGAAATGAAGGTGCAATTACTGCTCAAGTGAAGTGAGAGCGAAAATTTGTTGAAAAAAATGGGTCGAAAAAACGAAAAAATGGTTCATTATTGCGTGCATTATTTCTAATTTTCACTCGCCGGGGGGGGGGTGGATCAAGTCACGTACCTCCCTTAGCTAAGCCACCACTGGTAGGGTTTCTATACTTGGGATTCAAATTTGACTATCCTACCTCAGATTTTCATTTAATAGGATTGAATTACTCCAGCATACTCACTACCTACTCATTTTATGCCATCATTTTACACGAATTTTAAACATTTTTCTACCCAATTTTACAAATAGAATTTCAGAAATTTTACTCCTAAAAAATTATGATAATCATCAAGTCAGTAAGTATACCAGAGTAATTCAACACCCCAAGTATAAATCTGAAGTGAATAGATGTAAGTTTTTTGAGAAAAAAAATGTCGTTAATTCATTGTAAAAATTGATAGAAATATTGTTAAAACTTGAATTTTTTTAAACATTGTACTTTAGAACCAGACTCTAGAGTAGAATTTGCTATTGACACATTTCAGCTGATTTGCATTTAGGAGCAGGGGCATGTGTTGAGTTGTTAAAAAAGCGAGCCCCGGAGGGGCGAGAGGCCTGAGCGAAGCGAGAGGGCCAGGGTGAGCAGCACGAGCGAAGCGAGTGCGCGATCTGGGGGTGGAGGTCGCGGAGCGACCTAGGGGGCGAAGCCCCCTAGTACACCTAATTACATGTTGCAACGGTTCTTTCCAATATGTACTTCGTACTTTTTATTTTCATAACAAGAATGAAAAAAATACAATGTTCACGCTGTAATTCTATGAGTAAAAAATGATTCATTTTGAAAAGCTATTTAGACAGTTACACGTTGCCCCGATCAATCTACAAAAACCTATCAGACACATCGTATTGTTTACTACTCGTATATAAAACCTAATCAAAAACAAATATTGTTAGTCAATATTACTCGATAATAGTACGAGATAAATGGGGCGTAACCAGCCTATATTGCAAATAGGACAATTGTTAATTTCTCAATGTCAAAATAATTACATATTTTTCGTACAACCAACCTGAAAGTCTTTGATACCTCCGGATAACCCTTTCAGATAAAATGAGATATCACAGTCACCAGCATATCTATAAACCAAAAATGAATGAGTTTAGTGACTAATTGAAAGATAACTCGAATGTAAATAATCATTCATAAATAATTTACGATAACTAACATCAGATCTATGTCCATCATAATTTCGGTACGAGAAAGCTGCTTATCGTATACTTTGATACCGCCAATTCTTGGAGGCTGTGAAAAAAATCATACATTTAAAATCTTGAATCTAAGAAAAAGAATACTATTTGAAAAAAAAACACCTACTATCGTTCCAAATCGTAATCTATCAAATTGAAAGCCGGTCATTTTATACAGAGTGAGTGTTTCTTGAATTTTAGGTTCGATTGTGGATTTTATCATATCTCTTAGATAGGTATTGACGTTAGGCCATAATTGAATCAGCATCTATCAAATGAAAACATAAATACCGTAGAAAAAATTCTTCAAAACACACTTCATTGATCAAAATGAGAACATTCCATTTCCAACACGAACCTTGTTTACCCATTCGGCACGTTCGATATCAGGAAAATACACCTGAAAACACACCGAAACAATGTATAATTCATGTTGATATCGCTTACATATCTCCGAACAAATTAGGGCAATTAGCTCACCCAGGCCGGCAAATCGCTAAGTTGAGCGAGGATAACATTTTTTTCATCTTGCACCGCTAATTTAACAGATTGCCTTTTTCGGTCGCTGCTTTTCTTCCATTCTTGACGGAATGCATTCAAAAGCACAGGAGCTACCAGCCACGCGATACTTAGATCGAAATATCCGAAAAGGTAGATGGTCGATACGGTGGCGATGTTTTTTATGAACCTTTTAATAATATTAAAAAAACTATTGCCCTCGTCAAATTGAGCTAGGGTTTTTGTATCCGAAGAATCCATTGTTTTAAATGCACGAAAACGAACACTGAGCACTGCACTACGTTTAATACGACAAATACATTAGATCATCACTTTCGTATACTATTTTTAACGAAGAAATAAACCAGCTTACCATGTATTCGAGGGTCTTAGCTGGTTGTCATTAAATTTTTTCGTACGCTGGTCATCCCATAAATCAAGTTTTGGCACTGAAACCGCGCGCAGATAACACGGCGCAGATTTATTTTGTGACGCATGTAAAATTCAGGGTTGCCAGTGTAAGATGTGCTAATGTGTAATTATCAATTTGGAGCCTGAAATACGTGATTTTGAGAATTAAATACGTTTGAAAAGTAGTTTAAAACAAATGAATAAAGCATGAATAAAGGTTAAAATAATTATTACATGAATCTGGAAGATGAAGATGCTGAAATTATTCAGCAATTAATTTCTATCCGAGTTTACGAACAGTTCTCATCAGTTTCAATATTGACAAACTTGACCAAAACAAATCAACTGATACCCGCTAAAACTGATAAACGTTCAATGAATTTAAATTGAAAATTGAAATATGAAATAATTTTTAAAATAATGTATTCACCATCAATCGAAGTCTTCCTCTACTTGAACAAATGCTGCACCATCACATCTACAAACTGAAGTAAATATTCTGTATTCATCGAACCTCTGTTCTCGTACAAACTTCGATTATTTTCATACCGATTGTGTGTTCCAGCTGATTACGAATATGGAGATGGACCCCAGTAATAATATAGCTTTAGTGGATAAGCTTCTGGAATCCCTTATTCCATCTGAAAATAAACATTCCAGTAAAGAAACAAAGAGACTAAAAAAGCTAGTAATATCAAAACTGTTCGGTCCTTCTCGTAAAACGAATACAGGTACATTGTTTCTACACCTTACTATTACCAACGGAAAAACATTCTAATATATGTAATTTTGTTCACAGAATGCACAAAAGACATACCTGCAGATCCTATAGATCTGTTGAAGACTGATATTTTAAGCCAAGCTTTGAAAACCACCTCCAGTGAAGCTGAATATGACGCGTGTGTTGATAAAATGTACAACACAATTGAACGTGTGCTTCCAACGTGTGATTCCGATACTTTAAATAATTTATTTCTATTCTTACATAAGATGTTCGAGTTAGATCGAAGCAAACAAATCGCTCAAAAAGTTAGTATTACCAATGGCATTTCCATTTTGGATAAACTAGATAGAAATCGATGTCCTAATCATTTTAATATTGCTGTTTCAGAAAAAAATATGTGAAATACCGATCTGCAAAAACAACAGATTATATTCAGAAATTATCCCTTATCAAGATATCGACTGGTCTGCTTTTTATGAAAATTTACCATCGGTTTCGGGATCATTCTCAGATTACCGTTTCTATAAAGAACCCGGAGATGGTATTTCTTTTTTTAAAGAACATATCGCCGAATTCAAAGTACCTACGACGTACGTAAAGCTAAATTGTTTACGACTGTTTTAACAAATTTTGAAATTGGTAACAAGTTCTCTTATTCTTTCAGTAATGTCGCTAATCTTTTCGATTCGAGTTTTAAAATCTGGAGATTCGATATCAACAAACAAGTGGAACCAGTGGCTCAAGTAAGATGGCAAATTAATTGCATTTCAATTATATTCCGACGGATGAATCACGAAGGCATTTGATTTTTGCAGGATGAAGGTTTCGTTACTCCGGGTTCAGAATTTTCCAACGAAAGTATCAAAGATGAAGATTCGATATCACAATGCTCGGATGAGTGTTCAGATTTAGATATGTTCAATTATAATGTAGAAGTATCGAGTAGACGATCTTGGGATCAATTAGGTGAAATGGAACTACCTAAAGAATTGCCATTTACATCGGAAAGTGTAGGAACAGTTCTCCATTTGTGGAAAATTGTGAATTCTAGTCAAGCTGTCGGTATTAAAAGTGTTCCTATTGGTAATCAAGTCTCGTTTGAAGATTTAATAATGGATTTGAAATATTTACTTTTTGGTATGGCTTCGCCTTCGTTCTTTTTTAATGAGGTATAATTTGTTCTTTGTTAATTTTACTAAATAGTTTTTATGACATTCGCTTCATTAGTTTTTTTCTTTCAGGAGTTGAAAATGTTTCAAATTTGCGATAGACTTCATACCGAAACATTATCACCGGAAATATTGGCGGCCTTGTGCGAAGATGTTTTAAAGTGTGCCAATTATTACCATTCGTTGAATTTATTCACCGAAGAAAGATTGAAAACGATGTCCGGCATTGTTCATCAAGTACTTATTTTGATCTCACATCTAATTTCAAGTATGGTTGAATAATTTCAATACTTAATTGAGAAAATAAAATGTTTCAGACATTTCGCAAATGTATCCAGCAAATTTTAAACATGTACAAATATTCGTTGTTGAACATGGAATGGGAAAATATCAAACATTTATCCAGTTTTCCGTCTTTGATTATTCCTCTTCAAAGAAAACTGAAATTTTTGACGAACATCTGCCTAATTCAAGACCCACCAAACGAATCGAATTTCTTTTCCGGAGTTCAACTGTTGGATTATTTGTATCAAAACCTATTCAAAGTCTACAGCTCGGATTTGAGTTACGTGCTGTTTTACATGTTTGAATCCTGCTGCAATGCCTATTTTAGGTACATAATTTTACTAGCGATATCTATTTGAATGAAACATTTTTCTAAATTCGTATTTTTCTTGCTTATTATAGGATAATCTCAGAATGGATATTCGACGGTTGCTTTTCGACTGCGGAAAATTACGGCGAATTTTTCATAGAAATTCGACGCGAATATGAACTCTGTAGGGACTGGAGAAGAGTCACCTGTATTGGAATTCGTGATAAGAAAGTTCCCAACATCCTACGTAAATTTTACAAAGAAATATTTATTTGCGGGAAGTCGATCAATTTATTGAAAATATGCTCGTCTAGGGTAAATATTGCGTATTGATTCCGTAGAATTCAGAGAATGATTAGATAAGTACGTAATCGTGGTTTTTTGTGGTTACAGGAGATACTCGATAAGCTGGTGGAAAAGAATCATCCAGATTTAGTTTGCTGTTTCAATCAGAAACAGATGGTGAATTATGAAGAAAAATGGAGGAAATATCAGACTATTCATGAAGGTCATTTCATCGATCGAATTAAAATAAAAGATAAGCTTCTAAAGAACTGTGCTCATCCTAATTTCTACAATGAAGTTAGACGAGTTCGAGAGGAATGGTTTCGGCAACAAGCAGGTGAGAAGCAGATTTGAAATAATTTTCAAAAAAAGTAAAATATTGTGAACTTTTTCAATTAATTTTTTTTAATTTTTCGGTTAGAAATTGAAACGAGTAAAGAAAATGAAAATTCAAACGGCGTCGAAAATCAAGAAAAAGGTGACGAAAATAATACAGAAGAGCAACCTCGAAACGAATCAGATGAACTGAAAACTTCTGAAAACGAATCTCAATCAAATGATTCAAACTCCACGTACGTTAAAACTCAGCAATAACTATTCATTTCTCATAAATTTATTTTTAACTCGCAATAATTTACAGAAATGAACCCACCGAGGAAGTGAAATCGGATCCAACTCCGGTGGAACCTGATCCAGTCACAAAAACAACTGAAACAGATCCAGTCAACGTCACCATCACTTTCACCTCCTCAGATCAATCACCACATCAAAAATCCAACCTTTCCGATCTGGTATTCTCGAACGACGCTTCTTCTACTCCTCAATCCAAACCATTAACCTCCCAAGGAGCTGGCGATTGTCCTAGTAGCACAGAAAACAGACGCGTAAAACATCTGGTATCGTTACTCGAACAAAAATCCAAACCAACTGATGAAAATACTCCTAGCAAAACACCTAAAAAAATTCATCTCGGATCGGGAGATATCGGTAGTGCTGGACCCAGCGAGGTGCTTAAAGACATAGGCAACGTTTCTCAAGTAGAATACGCTAAAAATAAACTCCGATCGATGGCAAGTTGTGTAAATTCTCCGATCGATGAGAAACCCGCCAAATCGAAGCTAGAAAAGGGTACTCCGTTGAGCGCATGCCAAGAGAACAAACTTAAAGTCATGTCCAGTGAATATCACAATCGTCTCAATGATTCATTGAATTCTTCGCACGAGATGCCCAAAAGTAAACCTGCTATTTTGACCATCTGTCAAGAGAATAAACTCAAAGTAATGTCCAGTGAATACCACGTTCGACTCAATGAATCTATCGACTCGAGTCAGAAACCCAAAGCTGAACCGTTAAAGCCTACCGCTGCGTTGAGCGCTCTACAAGAGAATAAACTCAAGGTGATGTCCAGTGAATACCATCATCGTCTCAGTACTTCCAGTATTACCGACCAAACCCCAGTCAAAGTAAATAAACCTCTCACTGCCAGCGAGGAAAACAAACTCAAAGTTATGTCCAGCGAGTATCACATTAGACTTCAAACCAACACTGGCAACGAATCGAAATCCAAATCGTGCAGTGTGAAAGAATTAACCGAAAGCCAGAAAAATAAACTAAAAATAATGTCTAGCGAATACCATCACAGGTTGAGTCTTGATCCAGTCAATACAGAAACCGCCAGTACTCCAAAAAATCTCACCGAAAAAGACCTGATTAAACAGAAAGTGGAATACTACACTGAATCTACCAAACCTCTACAAGATGATACCTCGAATTTAAGCCCTATTGTAGCTCGAGACGATTTATCGAAAATCACCGAAGAAGGCGAATCCAACGCTGAGACTCTTGAAGAAATCACTATGCAGCCGATTACCCAATCGATACAGAAACACGTTCATTCTCAAGACATCGAAACTCAGCCAAAACGAACGAATATTTTTACTCAAGATTTGCAGAATTTCGAGTTACAGTCGATCAATAATGTCGATGTGGAATCGGTAGCCGATGTTGATATCACTTCGTTGACTTTCTATCTAGCTCGATCGATTGCTGTGCCATTAAAAATACAAATGAAGCTGATCAACGAAGCCATACTGAAAGTATTCATCGAAGAAGAAAGTTATCTCGATCATTTAACCGCTTTACGAGATTATTTACTTTTGAGGAAACCGGAATTCACCGTTTCGTTGACAAACTCTATTTTCAAACTGACAGAAAAAGCGAAGAAACCGTATATTTTACTAAATAATTATACTTTGAGCTCTGTTCTGCAAAGAGCCTTGTTAGCTTCAGGTTCCAAAGAGACCATTACTTTTGGAAGAAAATTATCGTTCTCGATCGATGAGGTAATTCCAGAAAATTTCACGTTGATCGATATTAAGGTAAATTTTTATTCCATTTGAAACTTCAATGTTCAATTTCTTGATGAAAAAATTTCAAAAATCCTATGTTTTTGGATATTTTCATGTTTCAGGAACTGGATTGCTTGAATTTAACTTACGCCATAAAATGGCCCATAAATATCCTCATCACCGAACCAATAGCCAAAAAATACACCAAGATTTTCCGATTTTTGTTCCAACTGCAACGAGTATTATGGGTCTTGAAGAGAGATTTCGTCTCAATGAAGAACTTGAAACGTGGCAAAAGTATCCAATATATGAAGGTAAAAATTCATTTCCGGTATCAATTTGCATTTCTGTTCTATCGATTTCTAATTCGAATTAATTTTCCAGATTCAATTATTTCGCCATAATATGACCCAGATCGTAAAAATTCTACAAGAATACGTAATGCGAGAAGCTATCGAAACGTGCTGGAACGACTTCGTCGAAAATTTAACCAGCGGTGACGTAGACCTTGATTTATTATACATGTCGCATTTAAAATACGTTAACAGAATGATGCAACGGTAAGTCTTCCATTACGAGTTTGATAGACCGAAGAATAAGTTCAAGTTAACGATTTACAATTTTTTTCACCATCTGTTACAGGTGTTTCTTGTGTGATTTATCGTCCCAGTGTCGAGATTCAATTTTGAACTTATTTTCGATGATTTTAAAGTACCACGAAGCCTTGAAAAACGGCGTATGGAGACGTAACGTCGAAGTTAACTTCCTATACCATACGAATTACAAAGAAATCGATGCCATTTACCAAGATTTCGTCAAAAGCTTGAATTTAGTTCGAACCAATTTGAGACAATTAGTTTATGGAAAACAAAAAACGTATTTTGAAACTTTATATTTAGAATTATCGAAGAATGCCGAAGAAGTTGTGTGAATAGAGTGAATTTTATTATTATTGAATTTTTGTGTACACCTGATTAGTGATTAATATATAAACCGTTTTGTAATTTGTGTTCAATTAATCCCTAGATTATTGAAAATTATTCAAAAATTATAATGAAAACCTCTTTTTTAGGAAACTAACTTACGAATCGAATAGGTATAGTAATCAAGAAGTGTAATGACCTAAATATTCGATTAATCGATCAAAATTTGTAAATAACTGCCTTAAAAGTAGGTTTATAAGGCAGATCCATGACAACTAAAATCAACAACCGTTTAACCTATTTTAACCACGTACATGTGTTTTGATAACAAATACCGCAGTATTATAAATCGGTAAAATGGCCAAAAAAAAGTTGAAAAAAAATTCTAAAAAGAAATCTCAAAAAAAGCAAAAGAAACAACAAAAAGATGAAAAATCCGAACTACCAGAAGTGAACAAGGAACTGTATGAAATACAAATCAGCGACTTAAACGCCAAATTGCAAAGGTAAATGACCACATATCAATAGGTATCGCTTAGAAAGTTTATTTTTAACTGCAGAACACTTCACTTATCAGATTAAAGGACCAATGTGCCGAATACGAAGCTGAAAATATAGAAGTGAAAGAAACTTTAGCCCAGTTAAACGAAGACAGAGCTGATGTCATTGCTTATTTGAAACGTATTTTGAGATCCAAAACAGATGAGATTTTTGAACTCAGGGAACGTGTTGTGGCGTTGCAACAAGTATGATGGATCAGTTTCATTTTAACCTATCTTTCGAGGACTCGTGATACTTAACGGTAAACCATGTCATTATTTCAGGCCAGACAAATTGAAAATGCTGAATTTACAGAAAAATTTCGTAGTAAAGAAAACGAGCTTAAATCTGTTCGAGATCAGCTGACATCGGAGGTTAATTTACTAAGTTAGTCCCTCTATTTTATCGCTACAATAATTATGAAAGAGCTGCTTTATTTTTCATTACCTATCCTACCCACTCCTCAAGCTGATTAATAATTTAAGTACCTAATATCAACTAGGTAGGTAGTGCAATGCAATATGAATTCCTAACTTACCTATTTAATTTCCAAACACGATTCTTCACACTTCAATTTTATTCCCAACGAGCACCAAAGCACATTATTGCTAAATCAGCATTCAACTGAAACACGAACAACAACAATATTCAAATAAGTATAATGCAAACAAACATTCTCCAAAATTGTTATTTTAAAAAAGAATTCAGTGCTGCCATTAATGATACGTTTCGTGGAAAAATTCACGAATTAATTTACTTGGTTTTATGCCTACCTAATTTACAGATGGAAAATTGAATGTCTTGGATGAATTTCGAGTACAAAAGGATGAACTTATGAGGAAATTTCAACAACAAGAAGAAGCTAGGAAAGAGCAAGAAGTTCGGCATCAAGAAACATTGCATAACATCGAGAAAGATTTCATTTTGAAAAAAATTCAGTACGTTGAAATCAATCTGACTTACTTGGTCCATAAAATTCTACAGTTGAATTTCAACTCTTTTAAAAAAATTAATTTAGTTTGAAAAAGGAAGTAGAAGAACGATTGATCAAATTATCAGAAGATTTTCAAACCATAATGCAACTGAAGATTGGTTCAACGACCAAAATAACAGTGGCAGAAAATAACGCTTTGAAGAAAGAGGTGAGCATGGTTCGATTAGTTTTTGTTTTTAGAAGAATTAAAAAATATAAATATAATGTTACAATTTGAAATCAATGTCTCCTCCTACTCCCTCCATCAACTTTTGAAAAAATAAAAAAAAAACAGGGGATCGCTCCTACCGTTGCTCCTGTCACCAAGAGGTTAGATAAACATTCCAACATAAAATCAGAAAAGGTTGAATAGTTGTTTTTGGATGGGAGGTTATACTACCACTTGAAACAAGTGCGTTGAAAAACCCCATTCTCCGAATTTTTTATGCCATAATCCCTACTCCTCTCCCTTTCCCCAAACTAAATCACCATAATTGAATAAGTTAAGCACGTAGGTTACTCACAAACATTATGTCTACAGATGAACAAATTAATGGAAGTATGCAAAGATTTGATTAAAGAAAATAATGAATTTAAAAATAAAGAACAAATGGCTAAAATTAAATATTCGCTTCTCAAGGAAGAGGCAAACGAAAGTCTTAATAAATATTTAACCACAAACAAAGTGAGTAGACAAATAATTATGAATTTGAATAGCAATAGAAACAATCCTGCTTCTATTTATTTTCAAAAAATTTACCTTAAATTTTACGTTTTTTTTTTTTTTTTTTTTTTCAGAATTTACAAGCAGTTTTATTAGAAAACCAAAGCTTGAAATGTCAACTGGAAACGACCAGAAATCAATACGATAACGATGTCACTCAATTATCGAATAATTTAGAAGAATGCAGAGATAATTTGAACAACCAACTGATAATGAATAAAGAAACACAAGAAGAATTACAACAATATAAAATACAAGATGAAATGCAAAGGTATAAACTGGATGAATTAGCAATTAGAATGAAAAAACTTAATGATATAAACACCAATGCGGTAGAATCAATTAAAAATGTGGTTTTGGTAAGTACAATACAGTCTAATAAGGAATACAATTTGAATTTTGATGCTAATTAATAGGTACCTAAATATAATTAATATTTTTCAGGAGAATCCAGAACATAATGCGAAAAGTTACTATGACAGAATATCATTCGCTTCGTCATTGTTGGAAATATTAAAAACGGCAAAAATGGAAGAAGATATAAATACATTCTTAGATAAATCGTTTAGATCTTAAAAATAAAAATGTTGATGGTTTTTTTTCATTTCTTTCATAAAATTTAAATGAAAGTGAGTACCTAATGTCCAGCTATTCTTTGAATAGAACACAAAGAACAATATTTTTAAAAAATCAATCCCCCCCCCCTCACAGCATTGCCAAAAGAAAGAGAAAATTTCCAACAAAAAAAAGTTTTCAAACGGGCAAACTCCATGTGGGGAAGTAAACATTTTCACCAGTAGGATTAATGGTCTAAGAATTTGTATTTCCCCCTCGCCTCCTCCCTAAATTCACTCTTGGATAAAATTGCCCACCGATCTTATTATACTTCTCATCTCAAAGGTACATACAGTGGAAATCGCTTATAATGAGATCGGTTAGTACGAGATTTCGGATATAACGAGCAAAATGCTCGGTCCCGAGTACAACGCCATTTAAACATGTACAAAATGGTACCTGTTAGAACGAGCTCATTTATAACGAGGAATCCGGATAGTACGAGCTAAAATTCTTGAAATTTGGTTCGTTTTATTGTTTTTTCTTCCGCTTATAACGAGTGTTCATGCAGAAAACATTCATTAAATCCCAAATTTCAGCTTCATATGTTAATTTAGTAAAATTTTGAAATTCCGACAGATTTTGTGGCATTTTTTGATCAAACAGAACTTTCTAAAAAACTGTTGGAGGCTCTAGAACTACTCAAAACGATTCGAAACCGTTTCCAATCGATTTGACAAGTCAAAAATAGTAGTAAAATTGACAATTTTTTTTTGCTGCATGTGTTACGAGTATCATTTATTACGAGAAGCTCTTTATATCCGGTTATTACAAGATACTCGTTATAAATGCAAAACCTTTTAGTACGAGAGACCGGATACAACGAGCAAAAAGTCCGGTCCCTTGAATCTCGTTGTAAGCGATTTCCACTGTATTTTCAAATATCAAGTTCTTCTCCAGGAGGTAAAGGAGAGAAACATTTGGAAACTTTTGCATCATCGACTTCTTCTAAGCATCTCGGAGACCATTTTGGATTATTGTCTTTGTCTATTAAAACAGCTCGAACACCTGCAAAGAAAAAGAATGCAAAAATTAAATCGAATATTATCGTATCAAAAAGTTTACTAATTTTAAAATTAAATAGGTAGGTAACCAACCTTCATAAAAATCAGAAGTAATACTGCATTGAACCGCATTCCAAACCAATCTGAACTCTGTAACTAGGCAATCACGAAGATCTCTCGATGCTCCAAAATCGATCACCTTCTTACTAATTTTTAAAGACGTGGGAGATGCTCTACTCAAAATATCCAGAACACGTCTAGACCAAGGCGATCCTTCAGTTTGCAACAATTCGATAATATCTTCGACCGATTCGCCTTCAAAGCACGAATTAATTAAATCCATCTTGGAATTCAAGCTGAACTCCTTGTTTCCAACATCAATGGTAGTTTTCTTCAATACATCTTCAATGGAATCAGCCTCTGTTTCCACCAATCTATCAAATAAATCTGCAATCTTATCACTGGGAAGGAAATGTGTGGCGACGCCAACCTTAAGCACATCGATTCCTTCAAGCTTGTGTCCAGTTAGACCTAAAAATAACCCCAATTTACCCTCCATCCTGGGTAAAAAATAACTGGAACCTGATTCGGTCAATAAACCAATTCTAGTCTCAGGCATCGCGAATATGGTTCTCTCAGTGGCAATACGATAAGTTCCTTGGATACTGAATCCGGCTCCGACTCCCATAGTTATTCCATCGCATAATGAAACGAAAGGTATTTTATACTTGCTGATTAGATAGTTCGAGCTGTACTGTTTACTGAATAATGAAAGTCCTTCGAATTTGTTCTTCGTGATTGAGATAATATCGCCCCCGGCGCAAAACGCCTTATCGCCGGATCCTTTAACGATAATAAAGGAACGCTCGTTTTCCCATTCTTTTAGTTTGGAATACATTGCGCTGGCCATGGATGCTGTCAGTGAATTCAAAACTCTTGGGCGATTCAAGGTGATGATACCGATGTTATTTTTCACTTCGAATAATATATCGTTTGAGCTGGCGGATGAGAAAGTTCTGAATATCAGTGGAGTCCGATATTTTGAGGAGAACATGGTAATAGATTCTGAGCTGTGAAAATTCAAATTTACAAGAAAAAAAACTATTTTACACGAGGAAATGAATTAAATTAAATTAATTTTTTCCAAATGTATGTAGATAATAAATAACCACCTACCTTGATTTCGAGTCACCTAAAAATAACTTGAAGCTCTTGAAAAAAAATATTTGAACACACAAAATGAACTAAAACTTGAATTGCATAGAAAAAGGTGCGTTCAACATAAGTTAGTAGCACAAGTAACAGTGGATATATAATTGGTAGGTATGGTTGTCCAGATAGTTCGGTATTTACTAATGCTAATAATTTAGAAAAAATATGCGATAATTGTGTCACCTGTAAGAACACGCGGTTATCAACGAATAGAGGAATATTTTAACAGGTAGCTTCATAATCTCGACAAACGAGTAACAAATCAATAGCCCAAGGAAAGGCGGGAAAATTAAATACTCGTATAATATGGATCAACAGTTCATCACCATCTCTGCCTTTTCCAGACCCCTAATTTTAACGAGCCAAGAGATTTTCAACACATCATCTCGTGCGATAGCAACACCAATAACACACATACAAGAAGCATTGCCTATACTGAAATTTGAAGGATCCGATTTTCAGCAGAATTGAACGATAATTTGACAACATAATGAAATAGTTGATAAAGAAGGTTGAATACCTCAAAAAAGTCTTGGTTTGGTTAAATCTGGAACTGAAAAAAAGTTGAACAAAATGACAAAATGATACTATTGTGACTTCAATTTAATTTATTTCAAATATATATTTTCTATTTTATTTTATTCAACAGAGGCTAATAATGCATTAAAGAAATTTTTGGAGCTGCACAAATTGAAAACTTTTGTTCTTTCTTCTTCCACTCAAGAGTCCCCCTTCCCTACCACTACTTTCATAAAAGCAAATTTTCATTTTCTAAAAACATGGAGTTTCTACATATTTTTGTAACAAGTCACAAGTGTCACTCTTATTACATCAATGGCTCAGCCAAGGTTTCTCCAAAATTATGGCAAAGCAACAAGATCATTATAGGCATGGGAAAGTCAAAATTTGAAGCAATTTTTGAAAAACTTTGAATCTATTGCATTTCCAAGAGTAAAAATTTCTGAAAAATTGATCAAAAAGAAACAACAACTGGAATAAAGCACAAAAATCAGTAAAACCTGCCAAAAACTGTTAAAATTTTAGCAAGAATACGAGCACATTAAAATTACGAAATAAATCATTAAAGCAAAATGAAAATCATCAATTAAGGATTGCAATTTTTAGACATCTCGGCAAAAATCGATGATAATAATCATTAATCAACAATTGAAAAATTTTCGAATTTGGCAATAAATGCAATAATGCCATAAAAGCACGAAATAAGTCATTAACAATCAATGTTAATTACCTACTAAAAAATTTGCGAAATTACCATACAATGTAGCAAGGAATGAACGTAAAAGTGTTGAAAAAGTAAAAACAGATTAAAAAATTATGTACAATGTGTCCAGCTGCACATTATATTAGCCTCAGATGTTTTGAGCGAATTCACAGTACTCAAATTGAATGTTTTGTTTTATTATAATAATAAGAATTTCGAGAGTGGGAGGAGTGTGTTCGCAATTGTGGCTTCTGATGTGAGTGAGCATTTCCTTCTCAGAATTGAAGAGGGGGTGTGCCACCCCACCTTTGGTCTGATGTTATATTGGGCTCAGATTCATGAAAATCAATAATATTTACCAACCACGTTCTATCCTTCCTGACCCTCATATCATAGACTCACAAGCAGAGAATTCTTCCACACGAATTTTTGCATCATATATACTACCTACCTGCACGTAAATTTTGAGCCAATTACGCAGGTGCGTAGATTTCGTTACGTCGGTATACCTACTCGATTAATTTCAGTAAATATTCAAGATTCACGCAGATGTTCAACTACACAGTTGAATAAACACATACCTACCTATTCGACGAACCTCACACACTTTGATCTGTGACTCAGGCAAAAAGATGTGCAGGAGCAATAAACATTTCAGAAGGAAAAAACATTCAGTTCGAATCGTACAGTGATGAAAAAATGTTGTAAAAATGTTCACTTTTCCTTTGACATGGGTTTTCTACGTTTTACAGACACTTACTCTATCTGAGTTTGTAAACGCTAATTCAGGTAAATCGCTCATTCAAAACTACCTAAATTCTACACGACCTCGATGCTTACCGTAACATTTTCATAAATTTCTAGTGAATGATCTCCCATTAGTCTTGATACAAGAAGAGAAGAAATTCGTGTACCCCAACAAATTAGACAAGACGGTTTTCGAAGCCAATCGAGGATTCACTGGTGAAACGAAATTTGCTCAAGATACGAATACAAATCAAGTATTCTTTTGCCCAGCAGATAAAAAAAAAAGAAAGAAGTATATCGTTGGATCCAATTTTCTATTTTATCTTGGAGATTATTACAGCAACCACAGAGTAGGTTCGTACTGTTTATTCGAAAAAACATTCAAACCAAACGAAGTTATCACATGCACCGAAGAAGCTATTCCCGGCATTTATAAACATCAAGTTGGTCATTTTTTTGATCAAAACGGCTATATCTTTGTGACTAAGAATGATCAAACTTGCGGTAGGAATGGAAACGGTACGCGTTATAAATTCGCTTATGAAGTAAGTACCTAGGTACTATGTACCTAATTTCTAGTAATGTTTTTAAAAGATAGGTAGTAGGTAGAGGTACCTACTTACCCACGAAAAATAGACAGCCAGGTTTAATACTGACGAAAGTTTTATTTTCAAAGCTTTGTTTCGACATCAACAAATGGGACAAATTCAAAAATTCACACAATCACGATTTAAGTGAAGTACAAAGATATGTTTACAAGGTAAGTAAATAATGCCTACAGATATTAAGTAAGTACTAGGTATAATAAACATCTGCAATCAACATGGAAGTGCTTATTAGCACCCACAAAAAATTCACTTTTGTTGAATAACCAGCATCTACAATCTACATTATTTAAATACGACGGACGTAGATAGCCTAATTTTTTATTCAAGTAAATTTTTTTCCTCAGATAATGAATATGTTTTTAATCACACAACCTGTATACGAAATTTGCTACGACAACCACAGTAAGGAGACATTACACACTAAGCATGAACTACCAGCGATTCAGTTACTACAAAATCAGAATCTGTCACATGAACAAGAAAAAAAATCCGATAAAATAGATGACTATATCTACAACAATTCAGAGTTGAATTTCAAAAAAGACATTAAATTTTACGAGGAAGTAAGTTCGATCACCTGTAAAAATGCACGCGTAAACTATCATAATTATGGGGAATACATAGATGGTAAAAAATAAGTAGGTAGTTACATATTTTGGATTATTTTGAAACAAAAAATCACTCTGCAGGTAACAAGAGAACCTTTTGATCGCTCAGATAGATTTCGCTCATTTTTCGATTGGGGCAAGGAGACTCAAAAGTTGCCTTATAGAAAAAGTTCCAGTTGTTTGAGCTGTAGATACAATTGAAAAATTAAAGATTTTACAATAGACTTTGAATTTCTCAAAATAGGTACCTAGTTCAAAAATTGCACTAATCCACAGATGCGAAAAAAACGTGTACTAGCGGAAAAAAATCGTTTTTGGTCATATTCACAATCACGTTTTGAGGCCCCATAGGTATTGATACCAGCTAGAAAAATAATTAATATTTTTGAAGGCCAAGGAAAATTTTCCAAAAAATCGTGTGTAATGCTGACTGTGAGTGAGAAATGAGATTTGACAGCTGGAACATTGAAAATATTTTTTCCTACTCGTGTTTCATGACATATGAGAATACAGTAATAGTAATAATAACTCACAAGGCCAAGTTTCTGAAACAAATGACAACTACAACTGTGTGCTTCCCTGTTCGCATAACATAGGAGGGCAAAACATCATAGGTACCTACTACCTACATAAAAAAAATTGCTTGAATCATCATTTCTCATCTACCTACAGATGCCTCCGTGGTATAAGCAACAACTCTTGGTACCACCCGATGATATGATGACAGCTTTATTAAAAAAGACTACGAACCATTACATCAACATTAAACCAATGCACGAAGAAATAATCAAATTGTGGAACTTCATGGAAAATTTTTTACGAAGCAACTTGAAAGAAGTAAATATCCATACATTGCTTCAATGCCTGATTTTTTTAAAACTCGAAAATCCGTTTGACATTATTTTTGAAAACATATCACGAGTCAGATAGGTAATAATTTTACAAAAAAAGAAAACAACAGAGTAGGTAAATAATGATCATGTTACAATGTTAAAAATGGAAACCGTTTTTGTAAACGGTGGGTAAAAAGCTGGTAATTCTAGTTTCTTCGAGTGAGGGAGTAGGTATGCAATCAAAGTTACAAATTACGCCATGTCAAGGTTGCATATCAAATCACACCGCAAGGACACAAATTCTAGCAACAACGCGACGCTGTTCAAGAAATAGAACCTTTGAAACAATTAATAAATCAGAATAATTTTCTCAAAACTGCAATATAATACGAGTAGCCCGAACAAATGAATTATTTCAAAAAATCTGGTAGGGAGAAGCTTAAGAATTTCGAAAATTTGGTTTTTGTAGCAGACCTTTCTCTTTTCAACACATAAAAGACTCTCATTGTGAATTTAGAATAATTAAAATTCGACTAGGAAAAAACAGTTTTTCAATAATTTATTTTTTTTTAATTCAATTTCCTCGGTATCAAAATCAAAATAACGAGAAGTGGTTTATATGTACTCGAATACAGCTTTATTCATAAAATTTGATCTTTTACAGCCCAGCACCCCATACGAAATATACACAGGAGCATTTAAAATTTCTGCCGAATCGAAAAAAAACAGAATACCAGATTTCTGGATTAAAGTATTATTTCGGCGCGATAAAGAAGATTTTAAACTCAGCCAATCGGTAGCTATTGTATTAAGAAACGAATATAAAGAAGGCAAACAGTACACCGACACCACAATGACTGACTTTTGTGAGGAAGACGCATGCCAAATTATAAAAGATCGCGACAGTGAAATAAAAGCAAAATTTTCGAAATTATTTGAGCATGTGCGATGCTGTCCGGTAAATAAAATGATCAAAAATTTATTCCAAGAAAATTTAAACGAGGGTGTTCTTTTACCAATTGTTAGATATTAAATTTTTCGATAGATATTAAGCATTTGAAAAGATTATTTTATGCCACCGATGTATAAGATAGAAACCTCTATGTTTATAATTTTTTATTATGCATTATTTAAAACTTGTGATTAGTTTTATTCCAAGTAAGCGATTAAATAGGTAAAAGTAGGTACCTACTAGGTCAATTTTATTTGTACGATCTCGTAACGTAAAATATGTACTTACCTACCTAGATATCTTTAAAATAAATTTTATTCATTTCCTTCAAGTTCTTTTAGAAAATGAAAAATTAATTTTTTTTAAATGTCGAGAAAATGTAAATTCTTAAGATTAAATTAAAAATCTGGAAACTGACCAAGGTTTTCACTTACTCTTTTTCAAATACATAACAAATTCAAGTCACGGTGATTTATATTAAAATTGAATTTCCTTGCCGAAACCTTCAATTCTGGCTTCTTTATTTTGAGTTAAAACTATTGACTTTATACCTTCTTTGGCTTTGGGAAAAGTGGTTAATTTTTTGAAAATAATCGAGTAAAAATTCACTTCGGATATACCTATACAAATTTGCTTAATACATATTCTCATTCCACCTGACGGGAAAAAAATTAGACATTTTATATGTATTAGGTAATTTATCTACAGGATTGAATTTTCTTTACGACCTTGAATATACTTACTACATTGTATATCTAAACATGGAATTGGAGTAGGTGAACATGTATATAATATGTATTGTTTATTAGAGGTCAAAAGAAAGAAAAAAAAAGGCAACGAAAAGTGATCAAATGCTATGAAGAAGCGATTTATGGTGTTCAGTAAAAATAAGTTGGCACAGAATGAAAATACAATGTCATCATTACGCATAACGGTAATAAAACTTGCGGTATTTTGAAACTGCACATGGTTCTTTCCAGAACAACCATCAGTGCCAACCGACAATATTCGCACGGCATGATGACAGCTATAGTAATTACATAATATTAAGAGGGACAACAAACTCATGTGCGTAAATACTGAACCAATGAACCGTAGCACTAATTAAATTGCGGAACTTCATATAAAAATGTTTACAAGACAACATATTATAAATTATGAAGTAAGTAAAATTTTTTTTACAAGGAAGCCTTTTGAATGGCAGCCTTCAATTTTAAACGAAACTAAGCTACGCGTAGATTAAAAGAGCATATTGTCTTGATGTCCTAAAATCACAGTGACCGAAATTTTAGGAGCTAAATTCGTATTTGAATTTTTGGCGAGCATCACTAATTTTGTTTACTTAATGCTTATAGAAAACTTGTGTCAGCTCAAATAAAAGCAAATTTTTGACCAATCTGTAAATTTCAGAAAAATGAACGAAAAAATCAAATCTTCAAAAATGGCATACCACTAGCGATTATTTTGTAGAAATTCAAAAATACATTTTTGACTGATTTGTAAATTACTCTTAGAAGATTACCTATTTGAAAAAATTATAATGCCTATCTAAATTTAAAATTTTTGAGAATTTCCCCTAAAAATCAGTTTAAGTTTTTTTCTTCATCATTATGGTAAGGCTATGTACAGGGAGGCCAACATTTTTTGGGAGTGGAAGAGGTTTTTCTGGGGAAAAGGGCTTGACATTATTACGAGAATTCTGACGCAGAGATGCAGAATTTTCTGTAAAAAATTTTCATTATAGGTAGCTACATTTTTCAAATGTTTATAATTTTGAGAGGTGCTAGGTACTCTTGGCGGAAGCCAACATTTTTCAGAGGATTTTTTTCATTCATAAAAATCAGTAATTTTAGATAGAAATAGCAAAAAAATTACCATCATAAGTAGAAAATAAACACCACCCTAGCCGGGACCTCATGCTTTTGCAAAAAAAAAAGCTTGGTAAGCAACATCGATAATTACATGATCGGAAATAAACAATGAAAAAAGTTGTGAAAAAACACGTTTCGAAAAGTTTTTACCGGCAAAGTCGTCGCCGCTATCACTCGTAAAATATTGCAACAGTTTAATTGGTATACCTACCTATTAGGTATAGGAAACATGCAGAAAAATATCTTATCAATTTCTCTAAGGTTTTCCTAATTTGACCTCTTACACAGTGATTTGAACTTCGCAACGTGAATTTCAAGGTCTTCATTGAGGTCAAAAAAATTTGAAAAATGATGAAGAGTACGACGACACGATAATGACCGACTTCATCTTGCCAACTTTTGAACCAGGAAAATAAATAATTGCCAAGTTTCAAAATTATTTGAACACGCGTGATATTGTTCAATAAACAGGAAATAAATCGATAAAGAATACCGCGGTCCCGCACAGCCAAGGTAGGAGGATATTAGCCTTTCACTGGGTATATTTTTTGAGGCACTAAGAAAAAATCTTGCAGTGAAAACTTTGCTTACTCTCCTCTAGTTGACCCAAATTTGAACAGATCGTGATTTTTTTAATAAAATAACGAAAATTTACGTATACCTATTCATCATTAAGTTGGCCAAAATTGTGACGGAAATAGGGCCCAATTTATGGAAATTTTTTTAATGTCACCTCTTAGTTAAAAAATATCAAAGAAAATTTCAAACTGAGTCAAGCTAAAAAGTCCAAAAACTTGACTTTCTAAGAGTGTTTTCACTCGTTTTCGAGCTTTTTACTAATTGGTATTGAAAATGTTCAACCTTTGATTTTCGATCCACCTTGATAGCTCCTCATCTCAAACTCACGCCCCATGCATCTAAAATTTAGTATTCAACCGTTTATTCTACAATGAAGAACTTTTTTGCAAAATAAAAAACAAAACCTCAAAAAAATCACGGAAGAGAAAATTTCAAAATTCATCACGGAAGTAGCGGGGATGGTTTTTTTTTAGAGAACTGTGATCGAGTTTGGAGGATCAGATCGAAAAATTACATCGGTATTTAGACTTGATAATCCAAAAACTGACATAGGTGGGGCATTATCTATTACTTTAGAGCTCCAGTCCAAATTCCCACCTCATCCCTTTTTTTAAAATAAGAAGTCAAATAATCAAAACTGAGGACTAATTCACCTATCTTAACCAAAGATAGGTCCGTTTGCTCCAAGAACGTGTGAACGAGATACATATTTTCTATCCTTGAATAATATTGATCTTAGATAAATGAATGTTCTAAGAATTGATAAGTGCATATTAGGTACCAACATAATTACCTATTATTTTTTTAGCAATCGTTAAATTTGATAAATTATAAAATGAAATTTACTATAAAGGGCAGATAATTTACATTGGTAATTAATCGAATTAGGTAGGTACATTGTACATATTATGGCCCAAGATTAGGCTACATGCACATCCCTAACCTTTGGAAAAGGCTAAATATACGTTACACATATGATTCGACTACACACCGCTGGTATCAAAGTTTATAGAGTGTATGTACTTGGCTCCATGCCTAAGTAACTGGTTGTTTACAGTAGTTACATTAAACGAACTTAATCTGATATTTTTAGCATTTTGGTGGGAACAAAGACGAGATAACGCCAGTGAGAAGAAAACCTACTTCGAGCAACGAAATTTCGTAAATCGATAAAATATTTCGCATTTTAAATACGCACGTAAAAGTGCCGATCATTTATTCTATATCAACCATTGAAAGAAATCATTTCGGTGTAAAAGTTTATCGAGATAGCCTTTGTATTTTGTGTTCAGAGATCTTTGCAGTAAAAAAGGTAAGAATCTGAAGATGATTTGATGTACAGAAATATTTTTCAATAACTAATAATTCCATTTTTTGAAATTTAAATACATACCTACTCAAGTACTTAGGTACCTCTAATAATTATAAAATAGTTCAAAATTATTTTCAACTGTGATCTATTTTCTTAGACTACGAATTTCACAAATCTCGCGATTTTTTTTTTTCAATTGATGGAAAAATTTAGTAGAAAATTGAAAATATTGAGTGATAATCGTACTTTATTTTCAACTTTTTAAATTAATTGGTGATAAATTTGAGTAATTCTGGAGCCTCCGGTGAATTTCTGGATTTTCAGTTTTCAAAAATCCGCACGTAAGTAAAATAACGTGTAAATAAAACAACACCTGTTGATCCAAATCAATCGTTTTCGCGACAATTTTGGTCAATTTAAATGCAATTTTTCAACATTTTATTTCTGTCAATTCCAATAAGTACATACCTATTTTTTTACGAAAATTATTTCTGAGAAAAAAGAACAAATTTTTTCTACTGATAGGTTAACGTAAAACTTGGTTATACGTAGAAGTCATTTTTAAGTCTGAAATACTGCATGATTTTCTAATTTTTATTAATATATCTTCAATTTTTTTATACTTGATATCATGGTCAATTTTTTTTGTTTTCTAACAGGATATTCAAGATGAAATTCATCGTGTTAGCGGTGGTATTCAGTTCCGCCTTAGTATTTGCGGTAGCTGCTCCAGCTGAGGAGACATTTGAACAAATAGTAAAAAAAAAAGAAGAAGCTGCCGCCAAACATTGTAATGCTATTTATCCAGTTACTGAAGGTAATATTTTTGATTTAATGCCTTTTAATAATTTGTCAATTTATAAGGAAATAATTCTGAAAGCATCGCCACTATTCCTTATTCTAATGATGTTTTATGGTATTCTAGACACGCGTCAAAAATTAGGATTAATCGTCGCCAAAGGAGAAACCATTCCAAAGCTATTAAACACAACAGATGTAAGTACATAAGATACTAACGAGATATTCAGAGTTAAGATCTACAATCGACCAAAAAAAAAAAAGGACAAGATACAAATTTTTCCAAGTATCTTCTCTAGAGAAAATTTCGGTTGCTGTGAAATTTAATAGGTCATTTCAATAAGTGAATACTGAATGTGGATTTTTTCAGCTAATTTCCCATTTAAATTCAGTTCATTTGGAAAATCTGTAGATCTCGTCTGCCTACTTTGCTCGTAATAGTTTGATACTTGAATTATGTAGGCACAAAATTAGTTGATACCTAATCGTTAAATCATATTTGTATTATTTCAGTGGTGCAATCTATACTGCAACCTTGAACAGCTTGGATTTGTGAGTATAAAATTTTCTAATTTTTTTGGAGCAAATTCGATCAAGTAATGATTTTTAATTTTTTTATGCTTAGTACGATACTCAAGGAAAAATGCAAGTTCGCAAGATTTTCAACTATACGTTGAAATTGGTTCCTGAAATTGCTCCCAACAGCCACTCACTTTTGGTTTATTTATTCCAAATCGCCAGAACGACCAATGGTAAGATTTTCCATGTTTTATGTTAAATTATAATTTGTAGGTATACCTACCTTCATAATAAACTCACATTGCAAATTTAAAAAAAATCAAACCTTCGATATGTAATATGGGTGGATTAAAATTGAATGCTTACCTATTGTAAAATTAAATATGTACTTGAGAATTTTTAAAATATGAGGATATTTTTTTGTTTTTTAGGTATGGTAGATAAATGCCAGAAGGCTTATGTAGCGTACTATCGATTTGCCGAGTAAGTATAAAAACGAATTTCTCAACTTATTCATGATTTCAATCATATTACCTACGTATAGCTAGTTACATAGCTACATCAAGCTATTTAGTCATTTTTTACATCAATTTTCACTTCTTTTTTTGGTACTTTTCAGAGCTGTTTTGGTAACCACCTTAGCCGTTGATTTGAACGCTGAAACTGATGCCAGGGAACAAATCGTAGAAAGTGTGCTGACTGGCGAAGAATTACCAAAAGAATTGGAGGATGGCATTCAAAAATACTTGAAAAATACCGATTTATTCTTCAAACAGACTGTAGCCGCACAAAATACTGCTGCCGCTCCTGCCTCTGCCCCTGCTCCCGCTTCTGCCCCTGCTTCTCCCCTTGCTCCTGCTCCCAAATAATTATAAGTGTTTATCAATAAGAAAAAATGATTTGTAATTATCATAAATCTTGTCCTGTTTTCTAGATTGCATTTTTAATTTAAAACATCAAGTAATAAAACCCGGTTACTATTTTTAAAACTGATTTGATTGTAAAAAAAATCCTACCTTATTTCAAATAGACAATACATAATTATGTACCTACTTACTCTAAATTGTAAAGTTAGAATACCTATTGAAAACTTGAATTTGTAAACGATTGCAATAAATGTATAGTATTTTTATTGTTTCTTTTTGTTTTGAGAAAAAAGGCGTAGAATTAGATCAGATGAACTTCTGAAAAGACTAGGAATAAATTCTGAAAGAAAAACTAGGTAATTTTTAAAAATGGCGAAGGAAAATGAATATTGCAAATTCGTCGTCCAAGACCGTACTAACAATAAATAAACTGAAATAAGGTTCTTGCATTATCTTTGACTTCGAAAATACTGATCAGTAATGGTTTTTAGCTGTTCAGAAAACTTCTGAGGATTTTTGGATTTTTCTAATTTAAAATGAAATTCATCGCCAACAAACCAAACGTACCCAACTGTTTTGTCACTCATTTCTCTGAATTTAGGCTTTCACATCGTTTTCGTAAGTATAAATATCGACATAAGGAACTGAGATTTATTTTAATACCTATGCTCTATTTTCAAACACTCGAATGATCTCGAGTTAACCATAAATCTCCAGCTGGTTTTAAACTTTCCAGTTATGAAACAAAAATACAAAGTGCCAACATCAAATTCAGCTTTTATAAATTCACATGAGTAGTTCTCCAGAGTGATTTCAAGTTCACAGCTGTTGAACCCCAAATGACGTTTTTTGCAATGGGCGAAAGAAAGAGCAACGGAACATATACGTAATGAGTTGTGACACATTTTCCATTCGAAAAAAATTATACAATTACTGCCCCACACTTCACACAAGCACTTTCAAAAGCCATTCCTGCCGGGTTCAAACTCAAAATTTTTCACGTTCATTTTCAAAATAAAAGATGAAAAATGATTTTTAGCTATTTTGGAAATCTCCAGCGAATTTTTGGATTTTCTAGTTTTAAAAAAACTCCACATGTACCTACACAAAAAATCAAAAATCAAATTTTGCAGTCAATCCATGTACCTAGTCCAATGTGAAAATTTTCAAAAACCATTATCGCGGGTTCAATTCCCAAATTTTTACTTCTTGATTAATATTTACATAGTAAGTACTAGTACCTACGTATTTTGAAAAAAACTTCGTCTTTCTTACTCGGTGGTTAAAATTGTTCTAAAACTGGAAAAATCGAAAATCCCAATTTTATCAAGTTTTGATTTTTATAAGGAAAATGAGCAATTTAATTCTCAAAAATTTGCCCAGTTTGAAAAATTATATTCATGCACTTCAAGCACTTGAAATTTGACCAAATCGTGTAATCTTGCACTCTGCTTCAAAATTTGTTTGCCAGTAAGTTTTTCTACCTCCCCCTTCCTTCTTTTTCCATTTCAATCCAAATTTATGAAGCCCTGGAGCTGAGACTACGATATCATAAAAATAATCAGTTTTGAATACTCTTGAATAAAAACATCGAAAATTTATGCGTTTTGTCGAAAATCTCAACTTGAAAGCTGCGTCATCAACCAAAATAGTTTCAAATATTACTACCTATAGTTTTCAGAGACCAGATTTCAAAATTGGTTCACCTATTTTGGTTTTTTAGTAACAAGGAAAAAATATAAAGCCCAAAATATGTACTTCAATATCTAACAATTCGATTCGACAGTTGAGCATACAAAATTAAATTTTATGAAGGGTATCTACACGAAAAGAACCAGTTGAGTGTAAACAATTTTCGAAATCGAGTTAACAAGATTCGAGATTGTTCCTATCTACCTATTTCTTTTCTTTTTTAGGGCGAAAAATCAACCGAACGAGCAATAAATTATAATAAGGTTATGTAAAAAAACATGGATCAGTGAAAGGCCCCCGATAACATTAAATTTTGTAACCTCTATAATATCTAATTAGGAATCAACAAAAACAACACTTTAGCCGATTCTTTCCCTTGCATATACTTCAAAGGTTAAATTTGTAATGAAAAATATTACATAGGTACAAGATGTATTTCATATTTTTTTTGGCGAAAAATCAACCGAGCGTACGATAAATTACGAATAAAAAACATAGAACGTTGAAATAACGGTTAAATTTAAACTTTGTAACCTCTATCAACAAGTGGATTTAGCCGGTTCTTTGACTGTACTTTTCATATCCATTATCACCCAGTCCCTATGTAACACCCTTAACCTTTTAAAAAGTTATATATAATTTAACGGCAAAGGAAGCGATAATGCCTATCTACTATATACTTGGTTGTTTGCCAATGTAATTGCTTGTTTACAGAACATTAATGCAATTAATTTGATATTTTTAGACCTTTTGGTCGGAACAAAGACGAGATAACGCCAGAGAGAAAAAAAACCTACTTAGAGCAACGAAATTTTGTAAATCGATAAGATTTCGCGTTTTAAATACGTGCCTGAAAGTACCAACACTGTTACTCTGTACGAACTGCTGAAAAGAATCACTTCGGTGCAAAAGTTTATCAGAGTACTTTTGTGTTTAGTGTTTCAAGAGTTCTGATTTTATAAAACAGGTAAGAATATGACGATAACTTATTGATATAAAAAAATATTCGATTAATATAACATTTTTTAATTTTTAAATAATTTTTCAACAGTAATATATTTTATTTCGATATTGAATTTTTCAAATCTTTTTTTAATGAAAAAGGTAAAGCTGACAAGTAGGTAGTTGAAATATTGACTTACGTAAATTTCATTTTCAACTTTTTAAATTGACTAAAGTGGCGATTTCAAGTCATTCTGAAGCCTCCATATCGAATTTATGAAATTCTCATCGTAATAAAGGGCCAAAATAAAAGTTATCACATAAAAATTCGAATCAATTGTTCTCGTGATCCTTTCAATCGATTCACGTATCATTTTTCGAGACTTTTTCCAGCTATGCTCCTTCAAATATGTACATTTCGTATTTCTCTCCAGCGATTAGGTACCTATTTTTGAAAAACATTCGAAATTCGTACTCCACTCATTCCGTAATATTAGTCTCGAAAATTGATTTTAAGCATCCAATCATTCTGAAGCTATGGCTTCAATTTTTGAATTTTATTATTATCCAAAAATACGTACTAAACGAATAAGAAATAAATAATACTTTACAATTTACCAATTACATATGTCTCAAATACTTATTTGTCGATTTTCTTTTTTCTAAAGGACATTCAACATGAAATTCATCGTATTAGCTGCGGTATTCAGTATCGCCCTAGTATTTGCGGCAGCTGCTCCAGCTGAGGAATCATTTCAACAAACAGTATCAAAGAGAGAAGAAGAAGCTCTTAAACAGTGCAATGTCACCTATCCAGCAGCTGAAAGTAATTTTCTCTGCTCTATATATATTTTCTTTCTTTTTTTTCATGCAATGCACCTTTTTGAGGAACGTTTATTTAAATTTTCAAATCTACTCGTTTTAAAGCCACAAACTTATAATTAAACCAAAATTTCACGCTGTTTCAGATACACGAGTAAAATTAGGATTAATGGTCATTAAAGGAGAAACGGTTCCAAAGGACTTCAATACATCAGATGTAAGTACGCACCTAATTTAAATATTCACCAGAACTGCAGTCAAAATTTGCTTTACATAGATATATACTTGAAGTTTCGAATTCTGAGTAGACACATTGTCTAGAATATTCAATTTCAAACTCTTCAAAAAAGTACGAATTGTGAGTTTTATTTTTAAAAATTGCTCCCTCACTTTGCTCGGAAGAGTTGAAATTGCGAAGAAAAAAAAACTTGATATCAACGTTTGGTAGGTAGTGCATTGCTGAAACCCATCACCTCTCCCAAATAAAATTGGTTATAGTCATGTTACTTTATACTAGTAAGAATATACACTTAGGTTTTAACAAAATTTATTATTTAATATGGTAATCATAAAATCGTATCTATTTGTTTTCAGTGGTGCAATCTGTACTGCAACCTAGAAAAACTTGGATTTGTGAGTATAAAATTTTGAATTTTTCTATCTTTAATTTTATAAAAAATAATAAAGTTGAGTATACTAATGCATATTTTAATTTTTCTACACTTAGTTCGATGCTCAAGGTAAAATGCAAGTTCGCAAAATTTTCAAATTTACGCTGAAATCGCTCCCGGAAATTTCACCCAACAGCCACACACTCTTGGTTCACCTATTCCAAATTTACCGATCGACCAAAGGTAATAATTCTTACTTTATACCTACTTGACTTATGAAAAAATAAACTTATTTACAATATCATCAGAATAGTATACTTAATCGATAAATTAAAAAATAAAATGTAGTAGAGTACCAGCTATTTCAGTATTGAAGCCTTTGAACACGTCACGTCATTTATTTTGAGTTTGAGATTCGGTTTAAAAAATATCACTTTGGGGAAGTTGGGTATGACCGTCCGAATATCCATTTTCAAAAACAAAACAACAAAAAAAACACGTGTTTGGCACCCTGAGGGCTCTGGTGTGCACATAAAGAGGCGGCCAACATTGAAAATGTTTAAAAATTTCTTTTAATTTCGTTCAACAATACTTGGAGGGGTCGAAACAATATATTTTTTTTAAAGGATTATTTAGAGAAAATTCGACCCGGAAATTGGAAATTTCTGAAAAATGTTCATCAAAATTTAAATGTTCTTCTACATTTGTAATTTTTACAATTTTTTTTTCAAGTTGGAGCCTTTTGCACGTTGCACTGGAGGATCAACTCTGTTTGAGTTTTGAGAGACAAAAGAAGGTTTCTTTTTAAAAATTTGGATTATACAGACAAGTAAATTCAGACGTAAAAATTTTAAATTTTGAGAATTTCTTCTCGTTGCATTTTTTTCCAACTTTGAAGACTTTAGTTTTTGCTTGAAAGGTAACAAATTTTCAGTTTTAAGAGCCACCGGGCCACTTTCAATGTACGTCGAGTGCTAGATTACCTATAAAGAAATTTTTAAACTGGCCAAGATTGAGATAGTGATTTACTAAAATAAAAATACGTTCTGTTTTATAGGTATGGAAGATAAATGTAGCAAAGCTTTCGTAGCTTACCATCGATTTGCCGAGTGAGTAATAAAAATGAATCACTTAATACATCGCTAGATTTAATTATAACCTAAACCTATAGATACCTAGGTAAACCATTACACATTAAACATTGTTTTTCCTTCAACATCATACATATTTTAATGATTTTCAGAGCCGTTTTCGTATCATCTGTAGCTGTTGATCTGAACGCACAAACCGATGTCAGGGAAAAAATCGTAGAAAGTGTGGTGACTGGCGAAGAAATACCGCAAGAATTCCAAAAATACGTTGAAAAGTACTTGAAAAATGTAGATCTCTTCGTTAAACAAGTTGCCGAACAAAGTGCTGCCCCTGCTTCTGCTCCTGCCCCCGCCCAAGTCCCATCCAGTTAATGTAACAACCTATCTGCTTCATTTACATTGTAAAAAATTAAGTAATACAATCCGGTAATTTTTTTAAAAACAAATTTAATTGTAGAAAAAAATCCTTTTTATTTTCAAATAAGCAATACTTCCTTGATCTGAATTTGCAATAAACATAATTTTACAAGTAAATTTTATTTTATTTCAATGAAATTAAAAATATGAAAATTAATGGTCGAGAGACGTGACAATGACCCGAAAATAAAAAAACTTTTGATTTTTCAGCCGCTAACATAATTGGATTGCTGGATTTTAATTTTACTTACTAAAATTTTCAACTTCTTCGAATAATGAGAAACAGATCGAGAATTTGAATTTTTTCAAATTATTAAAAAATCAAAAACAAAATTCTACTCTTGAAACATGTTGTATGATTATACCTACACCTATACTACCTAACTTATTTTCGAATCATTTTTTAAATTTTTACTTATCTGGTTCAAAATTTCAACTGTCAATGAATTGTTTCCACTTTTAAAATGGACACATCGTGTTTTGCCTTAAAAATTCTAAAACGTTGATTTTTGCTCTTTTTTTAAATTTTACCTGCAATAATAATAATATGAGTATGAGTAATCATGCGATGCCTTCATACTGTAGTGTATGTAATTAGGTACGATAATATCTGTACACACACTTGTGTTTGATAAAGAATTCACGTCACAGTCACCATCTTGTGTGCAATATTTTTGATTTTTCAAGGCAGAGTTGGGTGTAACTATATATTCGAAAATTTAAAACATTGACGAAATTTTCTCGTTCAAAATGAATTATTCAGCGTTGCAGTTCTGCATATTTTGCATAATTATATGTGCAATATGCATTGTTGATGTAGAATCAACAGACGGTAAGTACCCGATTAAAATACCTATAGTGACTGGAATACAATATAAACAGAAGAAAAAGTAAATTTTGGAATTCTGTTTAAAACATTTACCAGAGAGGGGAAGGCGGAGAAGAGGACAGGAATTAAACCTTTATAATTTTTCATTTTCCATTTTTTTCCTTTTTTTAGAATTGAACTAAATTATAATTTGTCTGTTTTTCAATTATTTTTTCCACGTCACCTACAATTTTTTCAAATGATTTTCTTTATCGAAGTACCTCATCTATAATCATAAATAATTATTTCTTCTGAGACACAAAATTCAAGTATTTTTTCTCCTTGCAGAAGACAAAATCCTACCCGTGATTTTCATCAAAAACAAAAATAAATATTTATATCCAACGAACGTAGAATCGAATCTCGTCACCAAACATCTTTCATTTTCTGCCCAGAAACGTCCCATGGGAAAAATACACAAGAGAGAACGATTTTTCTGCCCAGCTGAGACAAACGACGAATTTGCTCAAATTACACGAGGTTTAGGACTTTCCGACGAGTATCCAAAACTCCACGAGTTCCATAAATATGTTAGACATAATCAGCCAGACTATGAAGAAGATCTCAAATACTTGAAATTCAGTTCGTATTGCTTATTTAAGAAAAAAGTCTTTGATAGATCGCAAACTTGTCCTACAGAACCGGAATTTGCTATAAGAAGAGTCACTGAAACGAAAAATGGTGAGACGAAAGATGTCGCATGTGGTGCGGAGGATGCTGGCAAAATGTACGAATTTTTTTATTTGGTAAGCTGACTATACGGTATAATTTTTCTAATTATGAAATACATTTAAGTATTATTTGTCTAATGCATTGATGCACTATGGCTTAAATTTTTTTTAGTTATGTCCTTCGGCCGGTTTAAAAAATAAATGGGATATTACTTCGCTGTTTCTTTATTTCTCGGATGAAGAAACAAAACAATACATCACTGTAAGTCCATTACACACCAATAAATAAATCATTAGAATCTTTAAATTATTCTATGGACATACCTAATGAATTTTTATTCTCAATCGTACAGAACCTACCATATTTGACGGTGAAACACACCGCGTATAAATTCTGCTACGACCACACCAACAAAGAAACCATGTACACCAAACACCGCCTAAGATCAGTACAAATGATGTTTGACCCTCGACTTCATTATGAAAGAGAAAAACGTTTCGATATGGTTACAAATAATTACGATAAATTTTTTGAACGTGATGACTTCGAAAATATTAAAAATGCATATGATGCGGTAAGTAAAGGCATACTTACCAAAGCGCACATCACAGAGCATTATTTTCAAAATGGTGTGCTGGGTATGTTATTTTATAACCTGAAATTCTATGATGAATACTGCGCAGGTCGAGAAATTGATTGAAAAAAAATCAAATCCGGAATACAAAGATGTTGATGGAAATGAAGAAATTTCACCAATATCTTTACAGTATAGAGCTCATAAACTTGTTTCCCCCACTGACTTTCCAATGGCTTCATGGAAGAAACCTACCTATCATTATTTGAACGTTAAACCAATGCATAAGACAGTATTGGAACTTTGGGATAAGATGGAAGAATCCATTATAAAGCATTTTCAAAAAGTAAATGAATTTAAGTATAACGTTACTAATTAGGAATTTCTTGACTTAAGTATAGCGGGTTTCTCTTCAATTTTTCTAGTGAACGAATAAAAATTTCATACTTTGAAAATATTCCCACGGGAAAATTATTGGAGCTAGTCAAATCTAATTCGATCCAGGGGATGTCCAGATATGATCAGATCTATTCAGTTCTGGTCTTATTTACTTAGATCTGATCAGATTTCTTACCTTGGATATGATTAGTTCTGAATATATGGGTACCTATCTGATCCAACCAAAAATTTGGTCTGGTCAGAGCTGATCAGATCGGGTCAAGTCAAATTGAATCCGTGGCATGTCCGGATCTGATCAGTGATCAGACCTAATCAAATCCAATAATTTTCCCCTGATTTAAACAAAAATCAATTATTTCATCTTTCGGTGTTCCTTTCAGCAGCATGTCAAGCATTACTTTCACTCTTTTTTCAACTACAGGACTGGAGAGGAGTATATAGGGGTCGTTTTAATTATTTTTCATTTTGACCTATACTAATGGATTGTTTATTGTTTCAGTTGAGAATTGAACTCGATATTTATACAGGCACATTTAATACAAGATCAGACGACAAGAAACCTGTAGGTTATTTGTACAAAGAGCAAGTACAAATACCCGATACGTGGGTGAAATTAATTCACGACGCGGATAAAGAATCTGGAGAACGTTTAGGAGTAGCGGTAGTAATGTTGAATTTTGAAACTGAAAATTCAAATCTTGACTGCAAAGTAGACTTGTGTTGTTCGACTAATACTGAAAGTGAATTAATGCAAAAATTTAAAGGCACTGGCCATAAAATTTGTGTTGAAAGTATAGAGGAAAAGCACTTGAAACTTTTCAAGTTGAATAAGTTACACGTTAGTGGTACTTTGATGATCGGAAAGTTGAATTATAACAAAAATACGTGAAAAATGTAGTGAAATATGTATATAAGGAAGGATTATAGCCCTTAACGTTACAGTTATTTTGTACAAACCTACCTGTTATATAATATACGTACTCAATTTTAAGAATATTGCTGGAAATACATAATTTTTCCTCCATTTCATCAACTGAATAATACACATCTGTCTACCTATTTCTTTTTTTAAATAAAATTTTAAACGACGATTCACTACATTTAATTGTCATTTTAAATATTTTCTACAGAAAACCAGAAATTATTCTCTAAAATAATTTCATTTCGAATCAACGACACAATTTTCATCCGGCAAACTGAATTGGGAAGTAGGTAGATAAAAACGTTCAAAACTAAAAAATCGTGATCGAAACTTTTCCAACTAGAACGTCAAAACACAAAGTACATATTTGTATACATAAGTATAGTACATGACATCATCAGCGGGTAGGTAGGGATCAATAAATTTTTAGCAGCACATCAAATCTAACTGTTATATGTACTTCTGTACTCGTAGATCACATAAAATGTACCTATTATTCGTAGTGACATTCTTTTAAAATTCTGTTTTCGTGAATAAAATGTCCGCCAAATTATTCATAACAGTGATGTGCTTTTTCGGAACACTTCGGTTAAGCTTTACAGCCTTAAACGATGAAGAATCCGGTACGAAGCACATTGAAATAGGTATATCCAATTAAAGTGAATGTATTTTTTTTTTTTAAATCATAAAAATTCTATACCGAATAAATTTTACTAATCTACAGACGAATCAAGTTATAAAATCCTGCCTCTAATCTACGTAAAGAAGGACGATCATTATCATCACCCAACACATCTATTGAAAAAAATATTAGCAAAAGATGGCCAAAGTTTCAGCAGCGGGACAATTTTCACTTACAAAGATTCCAGGGACCAGGTATTTTTTTGTCCTCCAGAAACGGACGCTTATGAAAAAGAAATCCAAACTGCTTTGAATCTATACGAAGAATACTCGCGGTTTAAGGAATACTCCAAAGATTTAATATTCAGCAAATACTGCCAATTTGAACACACGTTTGAAATTAAAGAGCCGATGACTTGTTCTACCGAAGCAAATCCTGTTTTACGAAAAATCACTCACAAAATTAGAGGTGATGAGATGCAAGATGATCTGTGTGGTCGAGAAGAAGAAGGGAAACTGTACGAATTTTTTTACATGGCAAGACTCGTCACATTTTTATTCATAGTGATAAATTTTCTACGCGCAAATCATTTGGTACCTAATTTAAACATAGATTCAATATTTTGTAGGCTTGTCCGAAATTTGGTTTATGGAAAAAACTAAAAGAAGCTTGGAATACAAGAGATGAAGAATATAGGCGGTTTTTATTCGTAAGTTTGATCAAAAACATCTATTCCAGATCCTCATACGTATCTAGGTTATTTATGCAGTGAAATGTAAGGATGTCTTTCTTGTGAAGTCTGTGTAAACCTCTCATTGATCAGGTCACTCCAATTTTTTTTTTTTTTTTTTAGCGTTTATAAATCTGGCATATTTTTTACCCATATATGAATTTCTGCACTTGATAATATTCTACGTTTCAAATTTTGCACTCGGTACATTTTTATGCATTACAGGGACTGCCATTTATTGCGGTGAAACGAAATGCTTATCAGTTTTGCTACGATCACAACAAAATGGAAACAATGTATGCGAAATATCGACTGATTCCAGCAAAATTATTTTTTTACAAAGATATGAAATTCGAATATAATAAAGATTTTCCATTCCGCACTGAAGGATATGAATATTTTGACAAAGATTTTGAAAAAATCAAAAGAGCATACGACCAGGTCATTCACCACCCCATTAAATCTATACCTACTTACAATTATCTTCTATGTATTTCCAAATCATAAAATGATATCGAAATGAGTCTAATAAATTAAAATTTCAGGTTGTTGATCCAGAAGATGAAAAGCTCTATTTTAATGATCCCGGACCTAGTACACCCAATATTCTGAATGATGTACCTCAATATACATTTCATCAGTTAGTTCCTGCCATACATTTTCCTCTTGCCATTTGGAAAAAATGTACGTTTCATTATGCCAATGTTAGACCCATGCATAGGAATCTAATCAATCTTTGGGATTTAATCGACCATATTATTTTGTATGATTCATACAAAGTACGACAACTTGATTCAAAACTATAACACACAGCAGAAAAATATAACAACCTATATTTACGCGATAAAATGATATTTTTACAGAGAGATATTCCATTCGAGATATACACAGGTGCGTTTAATGTTCCTGATACCAACAGGCCTATCCAGTATGTGTACAAAGACCATGTACAAATACCTGAAATTTGGGTCAAGATAATTCACAATTCTAATCACAAAGAATCATATTTAAACGAAGGCGTTGCAATCACGATGAAAAATTATGAACTTACAGTTGCAGAAGATTCAATTCCAGAGTTGGTATCTGACTGTCCGGAAAATTTGTGTTTTTCCTTTCTTTCCCAAGAAGAAATTCTAGAAAAATTTCCATTCGCAGCTTATCAAATTTGTTGTTTGAAAATAACTAAAGAGATACTGGATTTTTTTCAGATAAATTTGCAAAGTCCGTATTTATTAAAAATTGATCCCTTGATCGGATAAAAATACAAAAATACAAGGAATAAATTTTTGAAAATGCGACTTTTTAGTTATGGCCAATTAAAGTCATTGATACGGTAGTCTAGTATCGCAAAGTCATCTGTCTGCAATGTCTGCATGTCTGGTTCCTAATGTCATTGACCGTCGATACACAGGCAGACTGGCAGACAGACGACCTTAAGAAGCCAGACAGACGGGTCAATGACCTTAAGAGGCCAGACAGACGAGCCGACGGGAAGATAGACAAACGACCTCGGGACGCCCGACCGGCCCGACAGATAAGTCAACAGTCTGAAAACCTGATTCGGATAATCAAACCAGACCTAACCTTATGGCCAGTGGCGTAGCCAAGGGGGGCGAAGGGGGCCATGGCCCCCCCTTGCGAGCGAAAATTTGAAAGAAAACATGCAAAAATGGACGTTTTTTCATTGTTTGGACCCATTTTTTCAAAAAATTTTCGCTCTCGCTTCGCTCGAGCAGTGATTTTGCCTTCGTTTTCCTAAAATCACCACACATCACAATAGATTTCCAGAAAATTACCCCTCATTTCGATTTTTTATGCTTAAAAATCTGGTTTTGCCCCCTCCTTGAGAAAATCCTGGCTACGCCACTGCTTATGGCCATTACATCAAATTTGGTTAGTTGACTCGCAACTAGCGTCCATAAACGCACATCCGACTGGAGCCGGGCGTCAAGCTGCGAAAGATCTCAGCATAAAGCTCAGGCTTTGTCCAGATCATGCTGAAGACCTGTTCGGATACTCATCAGTGGTCGAGCATCAAGTCAACTTGACTTAAAAACATATATTCCTGATTTAAAACTTTCCTTGGAAAGGAGACTTTGTACCCATTTTTTTTTTTTTTTTTTTTTTTTTTTGTTTACGAAAAATCCAATTTTGGAGTAACATTTCTCTCAGCGAGACTGGGAGGGGGAGGGAGGTAACAGTAAATTCGAATTCATATTCCTGACCTAAAGTTCAAATAGTGACACTCATATTGTCGACCTTCCTTTGCCTCAGAATTGGGCGTGAGAAAAAATTGACAGAATTTTTTTTTGATTTTGCATCAGAATAGGTATTCTTTTTTTTAATGCGACGATTTTTAAATTTACACAGCTGTTCCCTTGTGTGCCGATACTGTTACCTTGAAGTTTTGGTTGATTCGAATATATCGAACATTCTATCAACGATTAAAAAATACGCAAGTACGTCACATGTCAGGAATATTAAACTACCTATAAAATCTTTTTTTAAATCCAGCCAGTGATGTAGGGAAGTGAGAAATGATGTTTAGATCTTGGCCCAGATTCTTAAAGAATTTTAGAAAGAACCTACATGCAGCTCTTGTCATCATTTTTTCCTTTCAAAATTTTTAGGCTCTCTGCACGTCACACTTTCAGCAAAACTTTTTTAAAAAATCACTTTTTGAAGCAGAATAACAAAAAAAATTTCTAAAACACATTTGGTCATTCGGGTCAAAATTTCTGGTCAAAAGAACGTCGACATCTACGTCATTTGTGGCCTAAAGGTGAAAAAATAATAATACTTTTCCTCCTGCCTGTCACCACATTAGTCCAAAAAGTCCCCTGAAGGAGCAAAACACTCGAAAAGATTCAAAAATACTGGGTGCTGCATTGTTTGTTATGCCACACGTTTTTAGAAGCTCAGCCTGTGGTAAAGATTTTGAATTCGTTTTTCAAGTGGAAGTTTCGAACTTTTCAAACCAAAATTTCAAAATATTTCAATAAATAATTTGAACTGATCAAATCTGAACATTAATGCATGAAATTTAACCTGACCAGATCTGGCCAGATCCAAGTGGAGACCTGATACCGAACATTTTCCCCTGGAACCCAAGTTTCGGTCTTATTTTTCAAAATGAACTTGTCAAAAATTATGCGACTTTCAGTGATGTAACCTGTACGTACAAATGTATGTAATAAATCAATGTTTTGATTTGGCATTATTGTTTTGAAAATTATTTTCAGCTCGATGTAGATACCTACATAGTTTCAATTTAAACGTACTGAACGCATCACTAATGGTTAAAAAACTGTAGGTACCTACCTATACATTCAACACATGACTTGACAGGAACATCAAACCGTACATTATTGTTGAATGTACCTCGGTTATACTTAGTTCAACCAGTGCTGCAATTGTAAAAATTTCATAACATTAAGAAAATGTACTACAAGTTGTACACCATAATATTTTCCACTTTATTTATCCATTTTTCTACTACAGATAAGCCAAGTAAGTGGGGAAAAAATATGAATCATTTCATTAGATAATTTAGTTATTTATAAAAAAAAAAACAAAGAATTTATTATTATATTTTTTACAGTGACCCTTCTTGGTGTTTCAACTCGAGAGAAAGGTAAATTAATGTTTCTTTTTTCTTGGGGTTTCTACATGGAGGAGAAAATGGGTGAGTGGATGGCGATTTTCCCTTTTTGTTTTTATATAGAAAACTAACGACGCGACGCCTGGCAAAAAAAATTGTACCGAGTTAAAGAGCCCCAAAAAACGGTAGAAATGAAATTCAGCTCTTCACGAAAAAATATTATTTGATGGAAAAGCTGTAAAAATTGGTATTCCTTGCAGTTTTTTTCAAGATTTTAGAATTTTTGAGCTTATTTCAACCGTTGATTACTGACTAAGAAACATTTCAAGGAGTAATTTTATGATCACTTTTTAGTCCGTTATAACAAATTTACGAATCAATCCATCCTACCACATGAGTACGTTCCTTCCAACCATACTAAGAATGATTCTGTTGCAATTTATATTTTACAGCTCAAATTCTGCGCAAAATCCAACCCGGCGAAGCTCTTCCTATAGTCCTTTTTTTCAATCCATCAACCTCCGAACTTCAAATCCCCAAAAGCTTGAACGAAATCAAAGCGCTGCACGGAAGAATAGTAGAAGGAACCAAATTCAACTCTGGATCGAGAACTGCGAACAAACAAATGTTTTTCTGTCCAAATAAAAATTCAGAAGACAAATGTTTGATAGCCAAAAAATTTAAAACATCAGAACAATTGCAATGTGCTGAAGAACCGGTGCCGGTCATCCATAGGGTAGTGCACATTAACCACGAACCACAAGAGTGTGGTCCTGGTAAAGAAAGAAAACATGGGACTTTCCATAGATACCTTTACAAAGTGAGTTTCAGTTTGAATGATTAAGTACGTACGTACACGTACGTAGCCAAAACATTCAATTAAGAAAATAATTTAATCGCAGATTTGTGAGAATCAAGAGATTAATGGATGGTTACGATATTTGAATTACGTGGGGATTCCAATTAAACCAAAAAAGATTGAAACAAAACTAGTGGAATTGTATACTTTTTGTTACGATCTAACCGAGAAGAAAATGATATTCACTGCTCACGAAATAAAGTCTCCCACATTACTAGGTACAGATCCCTTATTTCGAGAGCACGAAATAGAATATCCTATGATGAATGACCAAGTCGTTCCTTCAAACCAATCACAGTCACAAAATGCACCACCTGGGGTAAGATTAAGTACCTATGTTTTTGATTCAAATTCAAGTTTTTTATTGGTCTTTCAAGCCTGAATATCTTTTGCCAATCTGAATTCCAGAAAGAAATCAACTCGCCAAAAGAAGACAAAATATTTGAAAAACGAGGCTATCGATCACAAAAGTTGGTTCCGTCTGAAGATATGCCACTCGCATTGTGGAGAAAGTCTACGTTCCAATATTTTAACACCGAGTTCCAACATGAAAAATTATTCAAATTATGGAACAAAATCAACGATTACATTAGAGCACGAGCAATTTATGTATTTGGCCGTGAATATACGAGAACTCAAATCGTCACAGGAGTGTTTGACATACCCATTGAAGATCTTCCAGAGTCAAAGGATGATGATCAAATACTAAATGTTTGGATCAAACTGATTTTTACCAAGACAATAGACAATAGTATTTCAGGAGTGGCCATTTTTATGAATAACTTTATAAATACGAAAGAGTACTACCCCATATCGGAAAACCCCGAAGGAAAATTCGTAGAAAAATATTGCGGACAAAATCATTGCGTGGATGATCTGAAAAGAAAATTCCAAAATGTTGGAGGTTACATAAGTTGTTGCGAGGTAACCGATGAAATTCAAGAGTTATTTGGTATGAAAGATGACGATGTCGCAAATCCTGCTCCACTTTCCCTCATTCTCAATGTAACAACAGATTACATTTGATTCGATAAAAACTGTTATTTAAGAACCGCATTTACATACTTATTTATTTGGGAATACATTTTTTTAAAAACTCGTTGTTTATTACATTTTTAGAAAAGCTTCAAATTTTGAAAAAATATAAGTAGGTATCTAAAAACTTGTCTTTTTTCATTGGAGGATCACTTGAGCAGTTTAGGAGCATCCAGCAGATTTTTGAATGTTGAACTTTCCACAACATTTTATCAAATGAAATTAGAAAGCAAGAATTTACTTTCTACCCTAATTTCAACATGCTAGTGGATTGCAGATGGTTTCAAGCCGTTCTGGAGTCTCCTTGCTGGCGAAATCAGCTCGTTATCAAAATTCAGGTCGAGAAATTTGTATTTCATTACACCTTGAAAACGTGCCAGTTTGAATAATTTCAAGATTTTTTACTTCCAACCAAATTTGAGAATCCCTACTTCGCAGAAGAATTTAGAAATAGTGCAAAAACAATTCACATTTTTTGTCTATGAAATTGGTAGGCTTCATTTTTCAACTGCGTCGAAATCTTCGAATAAAATTTTAGCGATATCTAATGTGTGTTTTATTCATCGTGCCAGATTCACAAGTCATGGTGGATCCTGACGTAAGAAAAAAACATACGTTTTCCAATTAAAATCGCATGAAATATGATGAATCGAGGTTTCAATTTGAAACTGATGTTTTGAAAATCGCTTTATTAAAAAAATACGTAAGTACGTACCTATTTCATAACTTGACGTGAACATCAAACCATAAAAATCAAGTCTTTTAGATAGATAAATGAGACAATTGCACAGCATAGGAAAAATGTACAAGCTCAGCACTGCAATTTTCTTCAATTCCCTGATATTCGTCTTTTGTGCAAATGAAAATGAGCCAAGTAAGTTGAAATTAATTCTGTACAGCAGACGAAATTTTTTCCATAAAGAAATTCCAATTAACCTAATTACAAAATTAATGGAGAATTTAACTGAATCATACCTATTTTTTACAGAAATGTTACCTAGTCATGCAACAAAGGATGAAGGTAATTGAATATTTTTTCTTCCCTTTGAGTAGGTACATAAAGGCCAGAAAGATCGATTTTTGAGCTCAAAAATAGATGACTTCCATTGCTATCAGAGATAACTTTTTTTTAAAATACTTGACAGATTTTACCTCGGCATAAATGTTACTTTTCATTCTATACCAAAAAAATTTTATATTTATGTACAGCTCAAATATTACGCAAAATCGTACCCGGCGAAGCTTTACCCGTAGTTCTCTTCTTCGACAAATCTACTTCCGAACTCCAGATCCCCAAACTGTTGAAAGAAATTAAAACGTTGCATGGAAGAATAATCGAAGGAACAAAATTCGACTCTGGGTCGAAAACTGCAAACAAACAAATGTTTTTCTGCCCGAATAAAAATTCCAATGACGAATGTTTGGTTCACAAAACATTCAAGAAATCAGAACCGCTAGAATGCGCCAAAGAACCATCGGCAGTACCGGTAATAGGAAATTTAGAGGGTGTTTATCAAATGAAGTGTGGGCCTGGAAACCAAAATGAAGAAGGGACTTTACATGGATATGTTTACAAAGTGAGCTTTGCGTTTTCAAATTTTTAAAACTCTTTATTCCACCAATAATTTTAATTTAATTCGAAACACACGCATTAAACAGATTTGTGAGAATCAAGAAATCAATGGGTGGCTGCAGTTCACGAAATACGTGGGGTTTTCAATTGAACCGGAAAAGGTTAGAGGAAATGATTTAGAAATATATTCTTTTTGTTACAATACTGCCAAGAAAAAAACTATATTCACCGTCCACGAAATAAAACTTCCATTATTAATGAATGGGTACGTTCTATTTCGAGAGCAAGAAATAGAATATGGTATGATGAATGATCAAGTTGTTTCTCCAAACCAGTCGAAGCCAGAAAATACACCTACTGAGGTGAGATTCTTTTTGGTTCTGATTCAGAATTGAAATTTTTTATGTTTAATTTATTTTTTTTCTATTTTTTATTTCACCATACCTACTCACTGGAATTTCAGGAAAAATCCAACTCGTCAAATCTAATAGAAAAACAAGGTTACCGATTACAAAAGTTGGTTCCGTCTGAAGATATGGCTTTAGCGTTATGGAGAAAGCCTACTTTTCAAAATCTGAACACCGAATTGCAGCATAACAGCTTATTCGATTTATGGAACCAAATCCATAAAGACGTTAGAAACGAAGCAATTTATAAATTCGGTAGCATGAACATAAGAACTCAATTCATTACTGGCGTATTTGACATACCCATCGAAGATCTTCCCGAATCAAGGGATAAAGATCAAATATTTAATGTCTGGGTCAAGCTGATCTTCGAAAAAGCATCAGATGGCAGTGTTTCAGGAGTAGCCATTTTTATGAATAATTTTGTCAGCACGGAAAAGAATCCCTCCACGTCTGGAAGTCCTGAAAGAAAATTCATCGAAAAATATTGCAAGCAGACTTATTGTTTTTCTTTTTTTTCAACATGAAGAGGGATCCTGTAATGAAAACATTGTGAGGAAAGAAACTTTTGTATGTGAAGTGGAACCCCAGTTTGTGATTAAACTGAAACCCTATAACATTTTTATCTATGTAAATTTTCATGTGAAGTGGAACCTTTTCATTACCAGAAAGAAAATGTTCACATTGATGAACAGAACTGAGCTTGCATAAATTGAATCTTCAACTGAAGGTGCAACACAACTAACACAAGCCTAATCAATCCAGCCCTCTGATTTGCCTTTTTTTTCAACTCAACCCATTACCAATTATTAGTTTATAGTTTATCAATGCATTAGTTCGATAGAACCTCTGATAATCATAATAATATAAGTCATTAAATCTGGATACTTCACCAGTTCACCGAGCATAAGTAGTCATGATAACCCCAAATATTGAAAATTCAGGTGATAAAAAATTTCCTTTGTGGGTATGAAAGTCCATGATGAATTTGAGTGGTAGGTTATCATATGATATCCAAATTTTTGAGCTTTTTTCTTCATCTATATACTGACAGTGGTTGCCCTCCTACCAAAATTGCAAATTAAAAATTCTGATTACCCAAATTTTCGTTGATTTAGTTCACTTTGAGAATTTCTGTTGGGTAAACATGTCTGAATTTGAGTTAACTTGGTAGGACTAATGGAATGTGAATTTGAGAAAAATTTTTGCATAGATCAGAGCATCAATGAAAATTGATCCGATGATCCCTACCAAAATTTGTGATGAATAATCATGATAACCCCAAATATTGAAAATTCAGGTGATAAAAAATTTCCTTTATGGGTAATGAAAGTCCATGGTGAATTTGAGTGGTAGGTTATCATATCATATGATATCCAAATTTTCGTTGATTTAGTTCACTTTGAGAATTTCTGTTGGGTAACGATGTCTGAATTTGAGTAAACTTGGTAGGACTAATGGAATGTGAATTTGAGAAAATTTTTTGCATGGATCAGAGCAATGAAAATTGAAAATTGATCCGATGATGGCGATGATCCTTACTAAAATTTCTGATGAATGATCATGATAACACCAAATATTGGAAATTCAGGTGATAAAAAATTTCCTTTGTGGGTAATGAAAGTCCATGGTGAATTTGAGTGGTAGGTTATCATATGATATCCAAATTTTTGAGCTTTTTTCTTCATCTATACTCACAGTGGTTGCCAGTGCCGGTTTTAAGGGGGGGGGATTTGGGTGATAATCCCCCCCCCAAGAGGCCAGTTTTTTTGGAAAAAATTTTGATGCTATAAAGTGGGAATTTTCCTAGCATTTTTGCGCTCTTGTTTCACTGAGATGGATGCCGATTACAAACCGATGTTCATTTTTTCCCATATTTTTTGAGAAGAAGAGGCCTTTTTTTTCTTCTCAAGCCCACATTATAGGTATACATTCGTACACGATTTACTTTGAATAATACTTTGCAGGCAAATTTCAGTCACTGAGGTCCCTCCTTTTTAAAAATTAAATAAATAAACGACATATTTATTCAGTGGCGTGGCCAGGAAGTGAAGGGGGCTATTGTCCTCCCTTGCGAACGAAAATTTGAAAGAAAACATGCAAAAATGAACGCTTTTTGTTGTTGTTTGGACCCATTTTTTCTGATAATTTTCGCTCTCGCTTCGCTCGAGCAGTAATTTTACCTTCATTTTCATTATAATCATCCACACATCACGATAGGTTTCCAGAAAATGACTCCTATTTCGATTTTCCATGCCTAAAAATCTGGTTTTGCCTCCTCCTTGAGGAAATTCTGACTATGCCACTGTATTTATTTGATTTCTGCTCTCCAAAAAGCCTAATTTTACCCCCCCCCCCCCACCCAAAAAAATGAGACGGCAAAATTGTTTGGTTCTGACCCAATTATCCCCCTCCAAGGAAAAATCCTGGCACCGGTACTGGTGGTTGCCCTCCTACCAAAATTGCAAATTAAAAATCCTGATTACCCAAATTTTCAACGATTTAGTTCACTTTGAGAATTTCTGTTGGGTAAAGATGTCTGAATTTGAGTAAACTTGGTAGGACTAATGGAATGTGAATTTGAGAAAATTTTTTGCACGGATCAGAGCAATGAAAATTGAAAATTGATCCGATGATCCCTACTAAAATTTCTGATGAATGATCATGATAACACCAAATATTGGAAATTCAGGTGATAAAAAATTTCCTTTGTGGGTAATGAAAGTCCATGGTGAATTTGAGTGGTAGGTTATCATATGATATCCAAATTTTTGAGCTTTTTTCTTCATCTATACTCACAGTGGTTGCCCTCCTACCAAAATTGCAAATTAAAAATCCTGATTACCCAAATTTTCAACGATTTAGTTCACTTTGAGAATTTCTGTTGGGTAAAGATGTCTGAATTTGAGTGAACTTGGTAGGACTAATGGAATGTGAATTTGAGAAAATTTTTTGCATAGATCAGAGCAATGAAAATTGATCCGATGATCCCTACTAAAATTTCTGATGAATAATCATGATAACCCCAAATATTGAAAATTCAGGTGATAAAAAATTTCCTTTGTGGGTAATGAAAGTCCATGGTAAATTTTAGTGGTAGGTTATCATATCATATGATATCCAAATTTTCGTTGATTTAGTTCACTTTGAGAATTTCTGTAGAGAAAACATGTCTGAATTTGAGTAAACTTGATAGGATTAATGGAATGTGAATTTGAGAAATTTTTTTGCATAGATCAGAGCAATGAAAATTTATCCCTACTAAAATTTCTGATGAATAATCATGATTACCCCAAATATTGAAAATTCAGGTGATAAAAAATTTCCTTTGTGGGTAATGAAAGTCCATGGTGAATTTGAGTGGTAGGTTATCATATGATATCCAAATTTTTGAGCTTTTTTCTTCATCTATACTGACAGTGGTTGCCCTCCTACCAAAATTGCAAATTAAAAATTCTGATTATCCAAATTTTCGTTGATTTAGTTCACTTTGAGAATTTCTGTTGGGTAAACATGTCTGAATTTGAGTAAACTTGGTAGGACTAATGGAATGTGAATTTGAGAAAATTTTTTGCATGGATCAGAGCAATGAAAATTGAAAATTGATCCGATGATCCCTACTAAAATTTCTGATGAATGATCATGATAACACCAAATATTGGAAATTCAGGTGATAAAAAATTTCCTTTGTGGGTAATGAAAGTCCATGGTGAATTTGAGTGGTAGGTTATCATATGATATCCAAATTTTTGAGCTTTTTTCTTCATCTATACTCACAGTGGTTGCCCTCCTACCAAAATTGCAAATTAAAAATTCTGATTATCCAAATTTTCGTTGATTTAATAGTTCACTTTGAGAATTTCTGTTGGGTAAACATGTCTGAATTTGAGTAAACTTGGTATGTTTAATGGAATGTGAATTTGAGAAAAATTTTTGCATAGATCAGAGCAATGAAAATTTATCCCTACTAAAATTTCTGATGAATAATCATGATTACCCCAAATATTGAAAATTCAGGTGATAAAAAATTTCCTTTGTGGGTAATGAAAGTCCTTGGTGAATTTGAGTGGTAGGTTATCATATGATATCCAAATTTTTGAGCTTTTTTCTTTATCTATACTGACAGTGGTTGCCCTCCTACCAAAATTGCAAATTAAAAATCCTGATTGTGATTATCCATTATCCAAATTTTCAATTTTCATCAATTTAGTTCACTTTGAGAATTTCTGTAGAGAAAACATGTCTGAATTTGAGTAAACTTGGTACTGGTGATTGGTGAAGGAGGCATTGTAGTGCCGCCGTGATCAAGCTCGCCCTGCATCGAACTTTGACTATATAGATATACTACGTATATGGACTGCTAACCCTTATCAAAGTGTAAAATGTAAACATAAAAGTCCACGCAACAAAATCGACGGTTCTAGTCGAAGATTACATGCAATTGTATGCGAGGATGACGCGAGGTGACGCGCGCATCCAAGGTTCCGTACTGTGAGAGCCAATGAGCAACGTTTTCAGGCAACGAACACCGCGTTTCATTGAGTGGACTTTGAAAATCTGGCTTACACGATTTCTCCATATAACCAACGTTAAATTGATAAGAATCAGCAGTCCATATACATAGTATATCTATATAGTCAATGGCATCGAATGTAAATATGTAAACAGAAGATGATCTGAATTCTGAACCATATCTGAACTGTATACTCAACTGAAAAAATATTTATAAGACACCCAACATCTATCATCTATGATGAAGTAAGAAACAAATGATATTATGTTGATGAATTTATTTCTAGTTAATTAATTATCGCGCGATTACACAATTAATGAATAATGAAGTGTTCTCGGGCTATGATCAACCCAAGAAAGTGAATCGTAGGATCCCACTTCAATCAGATAATTTTTGTGTAAGGAAGGTTCCAGTTCATGCATAAAATTTGCACATGAAGTAGGATCCGGTTCCACTTTAGTGATACATAGGTTCCACTTTGGCCGATGGTCCCAGTTTATATACACTAATGTACCCAGGGTTTTTTTGCTCAATTTCTTTGAAAACGAATATCCAAAAAGTTGGTGGTTACATATGTTGCTGCCAGGTTACAAAAGAAATTCAAGAGTTACTTGGCATTAAGGATGATCATTTCGCAAGTCCCGTTCCGCTCTCATCTCTTCTTTTTGTAACTAATATATAATTACCTATAACCCATAACTTTTTTTGGAATGAAATATCGAATTAGGTACCTATTATTTTCTTATTTATTAAGCCTATTTAAATCTATCCCAGAATTCTCTAAAAAGTTTTTTTAATCAGTTCTCTTTAACTTTGTTACCTACCAAGGAAGTGAATAAAGATCACTTTTAACTTTTTATATCTTTTTATTCACTTTTTACCGCACCAAAAACTTTTCCCTGGTTTTTTGAAGAATCGAAATGAAAAAAAAATCGAAAAATCAAACCACTTACAGAAGCTGACAATTTTTCAACTAGAATTTGTCAATGAATCATCAAAACAATAATCACCAAATACTGTGATGAGGTTTTGTTCATCTTTCATGGTACAAAGGTGATTCATCCACATCAAACATTTTCGACAACCTCACGTGTACACACAACCACAGATGCAGACTGTATCACAGCAGAATATCCATACCCTGCATACACATTCGTCATAATATCAACTTGACGAGCAAGATTTCGCAGAAACATTTGACAAGTAGCTGAACATTGTTTCATGAAGTGCCCATCGTGTTGTATACTTCTTCAAAAATCACTCGGGATCACACGGTCATTACAACTGTATCAAAATGTTCAAGTCTGGTTTAGTAGGCTTATTCATATTATACTTGAACATATTCGACTACATTGGAGCGCCTTCAAATCACATTCAGGTAACTCTTTAAAATGAAATTCACCTCCAACAAGAACGACAGTCCAGCAGATGTATTTCAATATAAAAAACTAACGAAATTTTTTTTCCCCCAGATACTAACTAATCGTTCACCAAAAGCAAAAAGTAAGCCTATAAATGAAGAGTCCAGGGAAAGAACCAGGTAAGTCACTTTTTTCAAAAATGAGTTTAGGGTTGAATTAAATTCACACTGAGGAGTAGAAAAATGTAGTCCATTTACATTTTGAAAAAAATCGATTTTTCGTGGTTAAAATGGCCTTTGAAAAAAAGAGGAGAAGAGAAAAATGAGCCGAGACGAAATGTGAGGCGACAGGAAGAAAATTTCAACATCGTCAACTATTTAGAATACAAAAATTTTTCATTATGTCATCATAATAATCGATTTTCATCGAATTCAAGTTGTTGCGAAACACTGATTTTTCGATTTTTTGCTTGATTTTTTCACGAAAACAGTGACTTTTCAAGTCGTGACTGGCTCATCTCTTCATTTTTTTTCTAAAATGCCTCAAGTTGTGTTTGTGGGATGTTGTGTGATGTATTTCCAGTCATTACCTTGATGAAATTCAAATTCGCTACAAAATTGGAGCCTTCTGATACTTCAAAACGCCGTAACTCAGAAGTTTGAAAAAGTGACTTATCTGGTTCTTTCCCTGGACTCTTCAAATCATTTACCTGTAAACATCACATATACTTACTTATCTAAGTATATAAAATAATAATTTCCAAAATTTCATCATTTCCGCATGTACCTTACATTTTGTTAATTGTACTCCCTACCTAGTAAATGAACTCCGAAAAATCACACCAAGAGAAGTTTTGCCAATGATTAGTATCATGAATAAAAAAACATTTACCCTCTCGACTCCAGAAGATTTGAAAACTGTTTCCATGGTAGATGGAAGAATAGCATTTGGGACACAGTTTACCTCGTCAGACCCTCACGACAAGCAGCAAATATTTCTTTGTCCCAACGAAAATTCTAACGAGAAATGCGTTGAACCTAAAACGTTTCAAAAACAGGAACCTTTGCAGTGTGGAACTGAGATCGTGCCTGTTTTGAAAATGACTTTCCAGGTACCCACGTGTGGACCAGACGCCAAAGGAACTCTTGTTACAGTGATTAATGAAGTGAGCTCAAATATTCGAAGCTGTACAGCAACTTATATCGTATAAATACATACAATTAATTTTAAAAACCTATCAAAAATTATGAAATATTTTTTATATAATGTGAATTTTCAGATTTGCAAAGCGCAAATGGTAAGTAGATAAATTATCTCGTAACCTACTGTAGATATTCTACCCATTAACTTTATTCGACTTGAAAAAAAAAAACCATTTACATATTTCACTCTCCTGGTTTTATTTCATCAAAGTTCAGCCATGTTTTATGATACCGACGAAAATAGGTACATGGTAGAATTCTCATATTTTTGAGATACCTACGTTACTAATTCGAGTACTTACGTCTAAAACCAAATTTGGCATAATTTTTTCATTCTCGATGAGGTTTTATGCCATACAAGTCTGCAAAAAAATGAGATAAGCTCAACACTCTGAAGTTCTTCTTGAATGTCTTCACTTAATTGAATGTCCAGCTTACCTCGTACAGTGTACACAAATTGATGCAATTTACTAGCTGTCTTACGACCGCATTCCATTTCCGGAGGGATTCGTCCAGGTCGCAGAAGAAAACTTGCTGGGCTAAACATGCAGCCACAAATACCGTTTCCGCTGTGATTTTTTATATATTGTAAAAAGGCATAAAAAATTATTTTTAAAAAGTTTTTTAAAGCAAATTTAGGTAAATTTTAAACCTGTTTTAATTTTTTATTTTTTTATAATCTTCAACTGGTTCAAAATATTACAAGCCCAATTTTCTTGCAATTTTTGGCGAATTTTTGAGAATCAAATCGGAGATAAAAAACAGGGATGAAATCAAAATTTTGCCAAACTACATATAAACTGTTTTAGACGTTTCGGGTAGAATTGTAAATACTTGGAAAATTTAGTAACTGAACCATGGCATGAGTATTATGATTACACAATTTTATGAAATTTGTATTTTAAGCAATAATTCAAGCATTAAAAAAAATATTGCAAACGCAATTTTCAAAAAAAGCACGCGATATCTGTCAACAAAATTCTCCCGAAACGTATTGAATCTCCACCCTCCTCCTACTTTTTAAGGAAACTATTCTTGAATAAATCTTCCAGTACATGATTATTCAAATTCAACCCAAAGTACTGATATTAAAAATTAAAAACCACCTCTCTTCATCACAAATCAAAGTTTCCAGAAAAAGTAGAATAGGATTATGAATTCTGTAGAGAACAATTTACAAAATAAGAGGGTGCATTCCCTTGGGGTTTCCTACTCAGAAATACCATTCCAATGATTACCCAGGTACCGGGGGAGATTTTTATTCAAGAATAATTTCCTCAATAACTCGGGGGAGAGCGGAAGTTTAATCCTTTTTCGGAGAATTATTTTGGGCGATACATCTTAATTAAGCATAAAGTAAATTAGGTAAGTAATTTTAAAATTATGAAAATTTCGTCAAGTAGGTACATACATATGTACAATTCTGATATTAACGAATAAGCAGAATAATTAAGAAATTTACTTTTCAGTTGATGTTAACCTATTTTTAAATATGTAAGTAAAGTACACACCGTACCTACTTACAATATGAGCAAAAATATGATTTTTACTAATCAAAGTTACCTACTCATACTAACTTACAACAAAAAAAAAAAATGAAAAAATAGGATTTGATGGTCAGCATTGTACAAAGTAGGTATCTTTAATTTGACTTTTTAAAAATGATTACGATTTGAATAGGTAATGCTTCTGATATGTATTATCAACGCGCAGATGCGGATTTAAGGGGGTACGTCAGAGACTATACATCCTCCCCCACCGATCTATCTTCAAAATTCTTTTTCGTTTTAAACGCTTTTGCCCTCATTCTAAAAAAATCTTATAAATTCTAAAATTTTGAAAGCCAAAAAAATTCCAAAATAGAAAATGAAAATTCTTATAATTCATAATGAATAAGATATCAATCTGCAGTAAAACTGATATTTCCCCCTGTATCAGTCGGCAAATTTTCAGTCAAACCCCCTCCACCCTTCCCCTCACAAAAAAACATTTTACCTATATAATTTCCTCCTAAGAAATAGGGCAAAATTATATTTGCCCCAGGCCTACATTAGCTCTGCACGGTCCTAACCACAGTACTCAGCACGTTAAAAAATTTTATTAGGTAATTATTGTCAACAAAATGACGTGATGACACCCCCCCTCCCCCAACAGCATGACTTCGATCCGCCTCTGTTTATAATTGAATTTTATGCTCTAATACAGCCATATAAATTCAATACCGAAGAAGTTGTACATTATAAATTCTGTTTCGATTCAAAAAAAAGAAAAACTCTCTTCACTTCGCATAACATCAGATCTCCAAAGCTACTCACTTCAAATTTGCTATTCCGAGAGCGAGAAGTGAACTACGAAATGCTCAACGACGATGAAATCATCGGTTCAAACTACACGATATTAAAAAGCACACTCGAGGTGAGTTTTCATCCATAGCTGAATCTTTTTTTTGGTACACGATAGGAACATTTTCAATTGATTTTCTTTTCACAGAAAGAAGCGTCATTACAGCTAGAAACTCAAAAAGATACACCACCAGAGCCAACAACTGACCCCGAAACATTTCCTTATAAAGTTCAAATGTTGGTACCACCCGATGATATGGCATTCGCCACATGGAGGAAATCCGCGTTCCACTTTTTAAACGCCGAATTGCAACATGAAAAATTAATCACACTCTGGAATAAGATTAATCGTTACGTTACAACCGCCATTTCAGAAATGCCCGTCAAAGAAAGGAAGTTCACGTCAATTTATACGAGCGTATCTGATATTCCTGAAGAAAGTGATTCTGCGCCAGGAGGCCAAAATCAAGTTTATAATGTTTGGATTAAACTCATCTACAATGAGAAAAAACATCACGGAGCGATTATTGTGATGAATAATTTCATCAGTACAAACGACCCAGGATCTTCAGTTTCTCCTTCTCCGATGGAAAAAGCAATGGATAAATATTGTTCGCCTATAGTAAATTTATGTGTGTCACATTTGAAAAAAGAGTTCGAAATGATTGGTGGAGTTGTACGTTGTTGTGAAGTGAATAAAGAATCTGAAGAATTTTTTGGTATAAAAAAGTCGTCTAATAAAGTATTGTTGCTGCCAATTAAAAATATAAATATGTATTGAGATTTGAGAAAAATTGGAGTTGAAAAAAAGTTATAATTTATTTATTTATTTATTTTTTGATATCAAGTAGATACGCATACGTATGAAAATATGTACCTTTTATTTAAAACAAGTATAAATATTTCTGAAAAAATAAAATGTTTTTTATCAAGCCTCACTTGTGTGAAATATTTTCAAGCGAAACGACTGCAAATTATACCATTTCGAATGGTCAAAATTGATTGGATTCCAAACAGGATATTTCTAGTAGCATACCTTTACCTAAGGCTCCTCTATTTGTAAACAATCATCACGTAGGACCAATCGAAATGACTTCAGACGTTTTAAAGATTTTTTCAGCTATTTTTTTTTAGTGTGAGGTTCGATGAAAACGACACCAATATCAGCTCTACTTCAAAAAATAGTGAAAATCAAGGTTGGGGCTGAGACCCCGGAGAGAGCTGGGTAAGTGCAGCACTAAATCTGATATCATATTCGTGATAAGGAGGTTCGCTATTCGCGAGAAAACGACAACTCATTCGTCAGAAGTAATAGATGTAAGATGTGTTCTTTTTATACGGATTTTGGCAGATTTTCGAGAATCTGAATTTTTGACGTTTTTTAAAGTCTCTTTTTTCAACACTTTTTACAATTCATTCACCAACTTTCAAAACCTCAAAAGTTTTCTTTTTTCAAGTAAAATCCATTATCAAAAGCTACTGTTACCTCAACAGACTCTTAAGAATTCTAAATCTGCCAAAATCCGTGTAAAAAAGAACATTATCATTCTATTATTTTCCACAAAAATCCATTTCGCCCTTTCATATGTTTTTTCAATTTTCAGGTAGGTAGGTAGGTAGGTAGGTACGGCTCATCCATTTTTTTTGAAATAATACATGTTTTTTAAAGGTCAAAAACGAATTTCAAGATTCCACTTGTGTTTAAAAAAAAAATATGGGGAACCCAAGAGTGAATTTTTATGAGGATGCTTCTCATATTTCAAGAACGAGAGACGCTCTTGGGCCTCGGGGCATTAGCTCTTTTTTTTCCTAATCTACCAAAATGGCTTTTTTGCTTGAAATCAATCCAAAATCGAATTGAGATTGAAAAATCGCAAAAAATCGAAAATTAAATCACACCGCATACGCAGCTGGTTACAATGCTGAAAAATAATCCATAATCGTGATGCGGTTTGTTTTTCAGTGACACCAGTACAATAGCAATGTTGATAATGATACGAGTTTAACTGACTTGTCAAACGATTTTGACAACTCATAAGTAACGCATAGTTTTCAAAAACATGGCTTCAACATACGTACAAAATATCTACATAGAGGTATACCAAAGGGGAATTTATCGCCTTTATGCATATTTTTCATATTGAATTCAACTCAGCGAGTAAAGCTTCAAGAGAAACACCCAACGATGAATAACTGAATCGTTTCACAGGTATCCTGTACTTCTTAAACACCAAACTCTGAATCGTAAAATCATTCTGCATTACCCAGTCCTCAAGACTAGATCAAAATGTTCAAGTTGAGCTTTGTAGGATTTTTCATATTATGCTTAAATTTATTCGACTCCATGTACGCTGCACCAGACATCCAAGTAATTTTTCAAAATAAAATTCATGTTCAGCCAGAATCGAACGTTTTAACAACTCATAATTATCTTTTTTTCAGAAACTGAATAATAGATCGTCAACAGAAAAAAGTATGCTATAATAGCAACAAGCTTCGCTTTGAAAACAATCCAAAATTTCATAAAATTACTTCTGTTTCTTGCAGTAAATTCACTACGCAAAATCCAACCCAGCGAAGTTTTGCCAATCATAGGTATTTTTTACGAAAAATATGACCTCTCGATTCCAAACGACTTGGAAAAAATTACCATGGTAGATGGCAGAATAGCGTTTGGGACACAGTTTACTCTGACAAACCCGAAAAACCCCCCACAAAAGGACCAAATATTCCTTTGTCCGATAGAAAATTCCAACAAGAAATGCTTGGTAGCTAAAAGTTTCCAAAATTTGGAACCTCTACAATGCAGCACTGAAGCCGTTCCTATTATAGAAGTAGATACTAAAAGGAGCTCGTGTGGTCCAAAAGGAGATGAAGGAATACCTTATAAAGTTACTTATAAAGTGAGTTTTCAGGTGAAATATTCGGCGTTGCAAAATCATCGTAAAAACTCTGAAATTAATATTTCTTTTTTTATTTACGAATTTGTATAGTTTTGTGAAGGTCAAAAGGTGAGTTGATATTCTATTATACTTGAGCTAAGTGTCGTATTACAATTTATGTGTTAAATATTTTATAGAAGTAAAGTATTTCACTAAAAAATTAAAAAAAAATTATACTTACATAAATAGCAAAAATAAAATTGGAGAATAGCATTCATGGACAAAAAAAGTAACAAATAGCCTAGGAAGGGAGTTACAAACAGTTATAAGTTTTCAGATTCAGGTGGCCATGAAAAATCCTTTTAAAAGACTAAATTTTACGCTCTGATATATCAACACTTCAACAGCTATTGAAAACCAAAGAAGCACCGCTATATGGATTCTGTTACCATCACGAAAAAAGAAGAATTATTTTCTCTTCGCATTTTATAATGTCCCCAAAATTACTCAATTCAAAGCTACTATTTCGAGAGCAAGAAGTGAGCTACGAAATGATTAACGACGATAGAATTGTCCCTTCAAATTACATGGCATTAAAAAATGCACTTGAGGTGAGTTCCAATCAACAGTCAACTTTTTCTTTTAAAAAAAAAAACCAAAAGGTACCTACCTAACTCGTTAATTTTTTCCCCCTCAAAGAATGAAGCACGGATAGTGCCATCGCCGTCAACTTTTCCAAATGAGGCAGTATCAGGGCCATCATCCGGACAGAAAAAATTTCCTTACAAAGTTCAAAAGCTGGTGCCAGCCGAGGATATGGCATTCGCCTTGTGGAGAAAATCCACTTTCTACTTCATAAATGCTGATTTGCAACATGAGAAATTAATCACACTTTGGAATAAGATCGGTGATTACGTAGCAAGCGCTTCTGCAAATATGTTAATTAAAGAAGGGAAACTTCCGTACATTTACAATGGCGTATTTGACATTCCTCAGAAAAGTATTTCTGCGCTAGGAGGAAGCCAAAACCAAATTTACAACATTTGGATTAAAATGGTTCTCCATGGGAAAACATACCAAACGGTGGCTATTTTGATGAATAATTTTATCGATAATACAGATAAACCAGACATCCCAGATTCTCCATCTCCGATGGAAACAGCGATAGAAAATCTGTGTGGGACAGGGAAAGATGAATGTGTGTCATCTCTGAAAGAAGAATTTACAAAAATTGGTGGCGGTGTACGTTGTTGTGTTGTGACAAAAAATATTGAGGAATTATTTGGTATGGAGGAGGGTCTCGAAGAAGTAAAGCTACTACCGATTAAAAATATTACTTTTGAGTAGAGTTAGCAGTTTCGAAAAAAAGTGTACATGTATTTCATTTTTATGGTACCTACCTACTCAATACCTTTACACATATTTTAAATTTTTATCAAGATTACATTACCTATTCATTACAAAAGACTTTGTTTAAATTAAAAGTATACCTACCTTTTTGTAAATATTTTTGAAAAAATAAATGTTTTTGATTCAACCTAATTCAGAAGAAAGGTTTGTAAAATTTTTATTGTCGACGAAATTGTTTGAATTTCTTCTGAAAATGAGTCCCACATCCTGAGTAATTTCAATCCCAAAATTAAAATTCACAATTTATCTCATCTACGCTAATTGAAAAATTACTTGAGAATTTATTTTTAAAAATTATTAAGCCAAAAAGACAACAATTTTACATGGCTAAAAAAACTTGACCACCCGAACTAAACACTGAAAACTTTTTTCATACAAATATGTACTTAGGTACATGCCTACTTGGATTTAGTGAGTTGAATTACCTCAATTTTCACTCATTTCGTAAAGATTCAACTACCTAAATGAATTCAAAATACGTATAATTTATTTTTTCGCCTTAAAATTAGCAATTTTGAAAACCAAACTGATTTAAAAAAATCACCGTAGTAGGTAATTTTTCCTGTACTCAAATCAACAATGAAGACTAGCCTATTGTTAATTTAAAAACATCAGAGTTACTTAACGCAATTTAGGTAGGTACAGGTACCAAATAATTCGCCAGACATTTTTTTTCAATATTCACAAGCATCATCGATCACAACTGTATCAACACTACAATGTGAGCATAACCTTGTCAACCAGATGAAGGCAGGTAGGTATTTCATCGAAAGAAAAACTTTGGAATAATAATCTTACGAATGACTCTCAGTCGAAGTAACATCATGGCAAACTCATCAACATACGTACTCGTATTACTGCTATTGAGAACTCTAACTGCAACAAATGCAGGTTCTCCATCCATCTTGACACAAAATCCAGGTAAATTTTGTACCCACGCAGCATTTTATCTATTTTAATTTTTAAGTAGGTAAGGCTACTTATTTCACACGGTTTTTTTTATTTTTTTCAGAAACTTCATCACCCTCAGGTTACGCAGGTCTTCCCGTAATGTTGATAGAATCAAAACCGAATACATTCGATCTGCCAGAAGATCTACCAGTTGTGACAAAATTTGTCGATCAACATGGGAATTTTCTGAGCAAAACGAAATTCTACAGTACGCCGTTCCCAAAGCCAACGTTTTTTGCCCTAGGAAATCTGACGATGATTCATTTTTCCTATACCCCAAAAAGTTCGACGATGAAGACTCGCTAGTATGTGAAACAGATCCAAATCCTGTGATTCGGATGGCCAAGCTTGCCGAGGAAACACCTGCAGACTCAATGGATGCGAATGGTCAAGTGGTGAAGTGTGGCCAAGACAAACAGGGCACTCTATATAAATACACCTACGAGGTAAGTGATGGTCTACTTTACGCAGGTGTTTTGCTTTTGTAGAGATTTTAAATGACTACCTACATTTCATTTATAGTTTAATTCGGGCGATAATACTGAATTGGAAAATGAAAACCCAGCAGCGAAAAAGGTAATTACATAGATAGAATTAATCCACACGTCTAATTTTATGGTTGAAAATGAAAATGTTACAATTTTATCCTTTAACGTACAGGATTACCCAACAGACCTGGAACTTTATAGAATATGCTACGATCATACTTCGGAAAGAGTAATGTACACCAAATACCAAATTAAATCGCCTCTTTTGTTGGAAAACGAAATGTTGAAATCAGAAAGGGAAAAATTTTACGATAAAATGACCGATGGTTACCAATATTTTGGAGATTTCATGGATAAAAAAACGGTCTACGACGAAGTAGGTTAATTATTATGACAAAAGATAGGAACTTATTTACATACATACGATCATGAACATTGATGCTACAAATCATTATTTCAATTATTCAGATCGAAAAACTGGAAATAGAAAAACCAATCAAATTCAAACATAAATTTAGTTACAATATGCACACAGTAGAAAAATATCAATACCAGCCTGAACAGCTTGTGAATCCCGATCATATGGCGTTTGCCTCATGGAGAAAACCAACTTTTCATTTTATAAACTTCGATTTAATGAATAAAGATCTAAAAGATCGATGGAATCTTGTTGATTTGATCATCAAAACGAAAGCGATAAATGAGGTGAGAGTCGTTGTTTGCGATAATTTTTCATTGCATATAATCTTAATACTTACAATGCTGGGGGTCCCCAATAATATCGAGCATAGCTAGCAAGATTTTTCGTGAGAAAATGTAGGTTGGCAGCGCTGAGCCATATGAAAACACATCGATCAATGTCACCAACCTACATTTCTTCGCGAAAATTCTCTCCAGCTGTGCTCAATATTATTGGAGACCCAGTAGGCTTACCTCACATAGGAACCTATCACATCACTTAATGGTTAGGTACCTATTATGTACCTAACTTGTATTCATTTATGATTTCCAGCCTTCTGTTCCTTTCACTGTGTACACAGGAGCTTTTGTAGATAAAATATTTTATAGATTGACTTATTCTGATACTAAAACCGAGATACCTTACGCTTGGATGAAAGTTGTCATTAAACCTGAAAACCCTAATGATCTTACACGACCATTTAAAGGAACAGCGATAATTGTGAATAATCGGATGGATGGTAATAAAATACAGGCGTTGGTCAATCGATACTGTCACGACAATAGATTTACGTTAACCGAGAGAAATAAATACGTTCGATTTTGTCCATTGACGCCACACATTCAAGCACTTTTTGACTTGGACGTAACGATTTCAGGCGATCTTATCAAATATGAAGATTCTGCAAATATTACAATACTAAAACCTTCTAATCCCATGAAAGATGACATTTTTGCACATCAAAATATAGGTGTTCTTGTATTATCTTAATGTACTATAGGGGTACCTAGATACATTTTTAGTTGTATCAAACTAAATAAGTATAATAAGTATGTCTAACTGCAGTCTATATAACATCAAGATTAAGACTTAAGACTATCATTATCATGGTATCAGATAAATTAGTATAATTCATTTATTATTTTTTTTAATAAGGGGCTGTACCGCTCGAAACTTGAAATAAATAAGTACATACATAATTATGTAATGAAGTTTTTAGTAAAGAATTTTTGAATATTATTGCGCCAAAAATTTCAAGAGTATGTTTTCTTCTCTTTTCATTCTTATTTTATGCGAATTTTTTAAACCCATATTTCTTCAAGCTCTAGCTCAATAGCGACATAAATTCTGGAAATTCATTTTCAAATTATGATTTATGCAACACAATCAAATCTTGCCGTTTGCGTAAAGGGCTATTTCTCAAAGGACGACATGCCTAGTCCGAGTAAAATCAAGGACTAAAACATTTTCAACTTCACTCCAATTCTATACCTTAGGTACCTACATATAAAACCCAAACACTCACAGTTTTTCATTCCCAAAATTTAAAAAAATATTGAAAATAATTAAAATGGTACAATCTAATCTGAATGAATTCCAATTCATCATCAGCAAAAATCTGATTTCAGTATCAAGACATCAATCCAATAAAATTCAATCCAAAAACTGAACACCACAACAAAACGAGAACGAAAAACAACACACTTGGAACACCTATTTTAATTTCCATTAACGCAATAACGTCAGTCGATCGACTTACGTGTCGAAGATATGCAAAATGTACGCGTTATTTATTATCCTGGTTATGAGCGTGAATATCACAAAACAGATACAATTCGGTGGCAGCAAAAATATTTTCAAATGGTTTGGTAAAAGTACAACAAAGAATGAACAACCACTTCCAAAATCCGGGGATATTCTTCCAATGATCATGATAGAACTCGAAAGTGAGCTTCTACCACCAACTCACATCGAGAATGCAGAGTCTCTAAAGAACAACCAGGAAGGACTTTTGGGAAATACGCAATTTGCAAGAGATAACGAGGACGACTTAGGCAGAAAGGTATTTTTTTGCCCAGCAAAGGACAAGTACCTGAAGAGGATAAAATTCCTGAACAGTATCGACGTATATGTCCATGAAGAATTATTGTTTGAAACAACTTTTGGTGATTCTGAGAAATTAAAATGCAAAGAAATACCTACTCCTATTTTAAACGATGAAAATGTTGGATGTGGTCCAAACAATGAGGGAGGCATTTACGAATTCACTTACGAAGTGAGTAAATTATGAAATGTGTTACAGAAATATCGGGTACCCTTTTTACCTACACAGAACGTTCAAAGATACCTACTTCTCTATTTCTTATTGAGATACGTATAAGTTGAGACAAAGATTAATTAACGCGTTCTCATCCCAACCAATGAGTTTTACGATGAGTAGGTAAAGGTATCAAGAATATCCAATATTCTTAAAGACATTCTATAAGAAGAACATTTGTTGGCAGCTTTGCAAACCACTGAGCAAAAAATCAAAAAAAGAATACAAGAAGAAATCATTTTTAAACACTTTCAGCAAACCAAAAAAGGTAAACTCGTGCACTTCATTTCACCTTCGTTAGGCAGGCATTCACTCGTACCTATAACCATCCAATAATTGATTTTTCCTACCTATTTTTTTGTCCCTTGCGAATAGGACTTACCATGCGAACGATTTATACCACTCAAATTATATACATTCTGCTTTCACCTTACAAAAAAAACTACCATTTTCACAGTACATGAAGTCATATCACCAACTTTATTCGCTTATAATGAGATTTATTACGATTACCTCAAAACATTCGCTATGATGACTTACGGATATGGACATTTCAAAGATGAAATTTTCGAAAAGCAGAGGGATGTTTACGAAAAAAGAGTAAGTGTAAAAGTGTTTCCTTCAAAAAAAAAAAAAAAAAATTAAAAATTAAAAATAGATGTGAGAAATCAAGTTACATGATTACAATCCTCAATCAGTCTTCACATTAAATGAAATAGTATATTACAATACAAGGAGCGAAAGTGAAGTATGTTTGGTCAAGTGCAATTTTACTCGCCGAGCCGAAGGCGAGGTGAGTTAAAGCACGAGACCAAACATTCTTCACGTCGTCGCTTCTTGCATTGTAAGATATTTTTCATTAATCATGCTACGAAAATAAGTTTTACGCCCGTTTTTGGTTAAAGTGATGAGTATGACTCCTTTTTTGCATAGTAAATATATCGAATACTAAGCTTCCTAGAAAAAAACTGAAGGCATTTTGTCGATTGGAAATTTAATTCTCTACAATTTTCCTCGACTTCATTTTTCCGTAGAATGCTTTTTTCCGCCTCCAGAGCGCTTTAAAAGTTAAAAGATGTTCATTTTCGACCCGGGTAAACATGGAGCATTTTCGCAGCATGCACGGAGGGCGGAAAACTTATACTTTCGTAGCATGTATAATGAAAAAATAAAATTCCAATTTCAGGCTTCTGATACTAAAACTAAGAGGAAGCAACTAGCTCAAAAACTAGTCCCCCCAGAACATTTGTTTTTCGCTTTGTGGAAAATGCCTACCTATCATTATGTAAATGTGATGCCTCAACACGAAGATCTGCAATTACTTTGGACAAAGATTACTGACTTGATATTAAAAGGTTGTAGATCAATGGTAGGTATTTTTTTCTTCCCACATTAAGATATCTTGAAGACTGTAATCACACTCAATTATCGAAATATTTCATCGCAGATATACCATTCCCACCTTATATACACTGGAGCTTTTCGATTACCACCAACAGAACCAAAAACAGTAACATTCGCTCCACAAGAAGAACACATGTACATACCAACGCCAGATATCTGGATTTGTATGGTAATACAATTTCCAAAAGCTAAGATCTCATCGACGGCTACTAAAGGAGTAGCTTTCTTAATGAGCAATCATACCGGAGAACAGGAGGCCAGGAAAAAAACGATAAAAGAATACTGTGGGCAAAATTCGTGTGAAGATGAACTGAAAAGAAAATTTGCGCACGCTGGTGGATATATTTGGTGTTGTTCAGCAACAGAACGAATTCAACAATTTTTCGGTTTTTACCTCGGTGCTCTGGAGTTGTTATATATTCGTGAGCTGAATTTTGAAGAAGAGCTCGATTTTAATAAATTCGAGTTTGAAAATAGCGACGAAGAAATGTAACTTTTATAAGTGCGTGAATGCGTGTTGTATTTAGTCTGATGAAAATTTTCATTTAAAACTGATTATTAATTTTTAAAATATTTATATGCTGAATATAATGAAGATTTTTTTCGAAAACATTGCTCAGAAATGATTTCTCAAAGACATAAAACTAATACCTATAACTCCCTTTGCGAAAACTGCTTACCCCCAGAGGTTTTAATATCCCATTTTGAAAATGAGTTTCTAGAAAGGTTAAAAACGAACTTCACTAAGAATTTTTCAAATGTTTAAATGACTTCGATTACTGAAAAGAGTGATGGCCAAAATCCAATTTTTCAAGACAACACTAGTTGGAATTATAACTGGAACCAGCTTTCTTTTTTTTAAAAAAATTCATGTTTAGCAGGTATCTCTTAAATAGTTTTGAAAAGTTTTTGAAGAACCCAATTGAAATCAACAAGCATACATTTTTAAAAATTGTCGATCAAGTAGGTACCTATTTTCTTGAATTAGTTTTGAAAGCTAAGTACAATGAAGTACGCCCTGCATATTTGGTTGAAATTTTATTCAATCCGAGGCCAATGAAAACAAAAATCTAAAAACGTTTTTAAAAAAACTTTCAAAGTTCCACTTTAAGTAGGGTAATTTAAAATAGTCCCAAAAGATTTTTTGAAACTTCATGGAAGATGAAAGTCGAAAAAAAACCGTAATTTCAGCCATTTTAGAGTTCAAAAAATATTCCCAAAAAAGTCCAAAAATGAAAATCTAAAAACTACAGCAATGTGATAGTGAACCTTAAAAATCACACATCGAAATAATTACCTGCTCAACTGGCTCAAATTTTTATTCAATGTAGCGAACAGTAACAATTATCAACTTGGAAAGCATAATGAAAATAATGAAAAATGCTAAATACCTTAGATGATAACATTTTTTTTCGACTAGATACCATTTTTGCAAAAACACAAATCCAAAATGAATGACGAGTATTATGCAAAAGCGTACGCATAATTAAAAAATTAATAACCCCATATATACAAATCGAGTAACAAATTACACTTGTAAATGTAAATACGTATAAAACTATAATGTAAAAATAAATATTAAAAAATTGGTAAAGTATAAATTAAAGCTTCGATAGTCGACCTTATACGTCGAAATGCGAAAAAATCGGAAACTTGTTCCTCGTTTTTTTTTTGTTCATTTGTCATTTAGTTGTACGTTATAAGTAGGTATAGGTATAAAAATAATACTAGGTAATTTCCATTTTAGCACAAATGTATCCCCTCCTTTTTTTAAAAAATTAATTCCATCAAGGAAATAAAATGGGGACCTCCGAAGGAAATTGTAACAACCGTTGACGTTTCGAGAATACGAATTCGTGAATTGTTTAATTTAGGTAATCAAACCCACGTATGATTGGGGTGCGGAATATCATCGAAAACGATGTTCAAATAGGAAGACTTTTTCAATAATACGATTTCTCCAGATCAGTTAGAAATTAAATTTGCTTCATTCAAATTCGACCCATTATAGGGCTACGTATAACTTCTTTTAAGTTATAATACATCTTATAAATCATAACCCTTCGAGGAAGACATAATGTAAATGCCAGTCTATGATAACGATAAGATTGATTAAATGTCACTTTGGTAAAATGCAGACGGAATAAGGAAGAAAATGGAAGATAGGACGTGAAGGAAGAGATCAAAATGTAGGGTTTTCTTTGTACGTACCATTAAAATATAAACCAGGATAGAAAATTAGATGTCCAACGTGATGTAATAGGTATAGGTAATAGGAATATCAGAAAAGGAGCAGATATTATCAATATCTCCTTTAAAATAAATACTAACGATGAAGTGATGATTTAAGAACTAGCATCGATGACGGGGACTGGTTTATGTAGGATGCTGACAGGTCTAGCAGATCCATTTCTTTTAGGTTCCCTCTTTTTCACTTCTTTGGGCACATTTTGCAACACTTCGGTGTACTCTTTGACTAAATTGGCAATTTGAAATGCCTATAGGAGTAAATCAACTTCATGAGTCATAATTTTTAAATCATTTTTCTAGCCTACAAGCGTTCAAGCGATGTGATGGGAATATAAGTTGCTTTGCGACCCCTTACTTATACTAATGCCAAAAACTAAATTAGTGCATGTGTATGTAGTAATAATGAAGATCACTAACCTGTGACGTTGTTAAAATGACTTTGCTTTGTTTTTTCTCGCTTCCAGTGATTATCATGAGGCAATTAACAGCAGGACTGTAGCTCAAAATGCTATCGTATTCGTAGCTACACAACGCGTTCCTGGAACGATGCTCAAGTAGGTGTAATCCTACTTGATCCACTGCCAGCCACAAGACTTTAGGCCAGTTTGACGTGAAAGATTGCTGTATTGGAGAAAATATTACGTTAAAATCGAAACAAAATCGCATTCTATTCTTGAAAGAAAAAAATGTACTAACCATGACATCGAAAATAGTCGCTCGATGAAGGGGCCAGCTTCTGATCAGATTCAAGAAGGCTTTTTTAGCTTCCGGAGCTGACATGCCTCTTAAACTTTGCTGATGCATTGCTACAGCTTCTGGTAAAATATTGGCTGCCAATCTGGCTGGTAAACAGTGTCCAGCTACTGCTCTATAGTCTTCTTTGTCTTCGACAAAGTCACCCAACTCTACTTGGGCTTGTAACGCAGTCAACATAATCTGCGGAAAAATACAAAATTTTTAATGCAAGAAAAAAGGATATGAAAAATTGAAGAAAAATTTTACTAACGGCTTCGTTTTCAGTAACTGGGAATCTATCGGAACGTAATCCATGTAGGACTTGATGATAGAGTAATTCTTTCTCCACAGGATCATCCAGATCCATGTATTGGTCAAGGAACAAATGTTTTTTGAATAGGAACAGATGGCTTTGTTTTCGAGCCGGTTTACCCATCGTGCCATTTGTACTGACTGAGTTGGCATTTCGGTAATGTTCCCATTTGGACATGACATCGGCTACTTTTTCATCGGATAAAAGACTACGTTCGGAGTTGCCAAGTACTTCGTAAATAGCATAACCTGCGGAATATATTTGATTAGAGATGCGGAACAGGAAAGTGTAGAAATAATTTTTCATATCCGGAATATTGGTAACTTACCCATAGCAGATTCTCTGAGACCAATTTTATTTTTAATAATTTGTACAACATCTTCAGCCGAAGCAGAAGGGTGGAATTCAATAGCATGATATTGACCATCCATGAAATGGAACCTGGCATATATCAGTCGTCTATTAATCGTGCACATAATTTCTTCTCGCGAAGGAGGCCATTGCCTTTTCCTAGTGCCTTGCATTTTATAAACACACTGTAAAAAAACACAGAAATTAGTAAATAAATCAGAAACTGGCATAGAGTTTAAGGTTTAAAATTCTGAGACTCGTACTTTTTCGGCAAATCTGGCGTATTTTCCTTCTTCGGTTAAATAATCGCTGGCACATTTACGTAAATGAGCCAGTAAATATTTACGTATATTTTTATGCGGAGGTAAGGCCACAGAACAGACTAGAGATAAAACTGCCCAGTGGCGTAGATTCACTCGAGAATTAGGATCAGGATGTTCGGTGGTTTGTTTGATAAGTTGCATGTATAGTTCACATAGAAGGGCGTCTTTTCGCATGGCTTTCTCCATAATACTTTGTATGAGGGAAATATGCTCTTCTTCGGTTCGACGAGCTACTTCTCCTGCAAAATGACGAATCGTTGTATATTATAGGGAAATTTTCATTAAATTGTGTCAAAGCCTAAAAAACTACACACCATTCTGGCATAATCCAGCGTAAGTCAGAAGAATAGTGAAGATTTGTACAGCTAATGCGTCATCGGCTTCTTGCAACTTGCATATGCTTTGTTGAAGGGGTTGCCTAGTAAAAGCCCAATAGGAAAATGCGAATCCGTGATATGTTTCGCTGAATTCAGCAAAACCGTTTTCGTTCCATAATTTTTCCAATCTGTTTTTACTAAATCTGCAATAAATAAAACTCAAATATGTGAAATTTATCAAAAGAAAATCAATTTAACGAGGGTTTTGGGATACCTACCTTCTTAAAGTGTTCTTCAAGAATTTACCAGCACCTTCTTGAGGTTTATTGAGAATTCCACTATCGATCAGTGTTCGTCTACATTCCATTAAGGTGCGATAAAGTCTAGCTCTATCTTCACCAGTCACAATTTTAGTCTGAAAGAAATAATTTCACATTAGAGATATAATTCGAACCTTTGAAAATCCTGAAATTTAATATATTTAGTATCTCATACCGCTATTTCATTTTCAGTGATCCAACTAGCCAATGCAGGGTAATAACTGACGATCAGTGATCCAATTTCTGTCTTTTGGGGTGTCTCGAAAACGAAACATTTTTGAGTCCCGTTATCATTATGGTGACGTATTAGGTTAATAGTAAGGAAACTGTCACTAGGGTCTAAAAATATGGATTCGATTTCAGGATATTGAAATTCATATAGGACGAGTTTATCTTCAGGTTTAATTAATATCAGTCCATCGCAGTTTACTCCCAGAAACAGAGTATTTCCTGAAAATAAAATATCATTAAAATTCTCTGACGTCAAATTCATTTTCGAAAAAAAATTTAAGGTATATTTACCATAGGACCAGTATCCTCGATAAGTAACTTGGAAAATAGTCGATCCGTATAATTTATACTGCATGACACAAGTTAGGTATAAAATCTTTGCAATTAGTTCGGATTTTCCAGCACCATATTGTTTATGCGCTTGTGCAATGATCGATACCTGAGAAAAATCCAACAAATGAGATCTCTCACATTGACTTGGTTTATTTTTTTTTTACGAATTTTGATTGTATAATTTACCCATATATCATCTCCTCTGCTTCTACTTATTCTATATGGTAAATATGTATCAATATCGGTGTAATAATCCAGTCTGTTATCTTTCGGATCCGCTAAAGATACTTGAGCTTGAAGACCCGCCAATTGTACAGCAACTTTTTCATTGATTGGGAAATCGTCGCACTGAAATCATCACATAAGATTAGGGCTACTCAAATACTTCTTTTTTTAATTAGGTAGGTACATTAAAAATATTCTTGCAGTGCAAGAGCTTACTTTTACAACGCTATATACAGCTTGAGCATAAAGTAAACTGATCTCAACGGGATCTTGACAAATTTCTCTTGAATTTCTGAATAATCTTTTCTTAAATATGAATTTATTCTCTCCATTCGTTAAAGTTGCTGAGCTACTTCGACGATGTAGCATTGAAAAAGAGTTCTGCAATTGTTTGTTCTGTTTCCTGTGAAGTCAAAAGGAAAAAAAAATTAAATCCACTCTTGAAGCTTTTCAAACAACCGATTCAAATTCAACGAATTGAAAAGTTGAAAAAAAAAGTTCTAAAACCTCCTAAGCTAAAATTTCACATGCCTAAAAAATAAAAATTCTCAAAAAAAAAAAAAAAATTGAAAAATCAATCAAGGTATTTGAATTTGTAGTTAATAGTGTTCTTAAACATGTTCTCTTTGGAATTAAACTTTCGTTGAAATCGAATCGATCGAATTTCCAGCCAACACTTCTCAAAACTTACATTTCCCAAGCAGCAATGACATCGTACAGATAATCGTGTCCTCTGACATGTTCTTCTCCTTCAGCTTTACTTTGGTAAATAGCCCATCCATCCAAATTCTGCAAACCTAATTTATCAGCTAATTTGGATGCAGCATCACTGGCTGTGTCGGTAGGATGTATATCGATAGCTTTGGTTCGACCATCGAGGAAAAAGAATCTGCATACAATGGTTCCTAAGCGTCGCATTGCCTGAAAATATGATTCAATTAATGACTCGTTCGAGACTTTCTAAATATTTGTAATCTTGAGTTCAAAACTTACCGCAATTTCAACAGTCGATGGTGGGAATTTTCTACAAGACACTTTGGTATTTTTACAATTATCTAGACACCATTGTACATACTGTCTGAGTTTACCGTCACATTGTATGTTTTTCTTCAAAAATGATATAAAGTACTGCAAAAAGAACATACCAGATAAGTAAAAAAAAAAATCAGAAGATCCTTATGTCAGGAAAAAAAACTGTATCTTACTTTAAATAATAATTTTGATGGTTGGAAAGCAACCACTGCTAAACACAAAAGAAGCCAGACTTTTTCGGTAGCTTCGAGACTAGGATTATTGGTAGCTTGTCTCATACATTGGACGTAGATCTCATCTCTGAGTTCTTCTCGTTCGATTCCAAACCCAATTATGGTTTGGATGATTTGATGTTCTGATTCGGTTTTTATTTCACCTTTCATGTATTTACACAAGTCCTGAAAAATATTAATTTCACATAATAACGACATAGTGACTGAATCAACCAGAAATCTGGAATAAGCTGAATTCAACTTACTCTAAATATATTGCAAGCAATGGTGATGTTGTCAGGATCGTACATATGTACATGAGAGGTAGGAATTGAGGTAGTTTTACAATAAGTGATCATTTCGTATTTAGGTATGAAATCTACTGATTTCCTTTTGCGAGTGAGGGTTGCCATTATGGTACCTGAAAATGTTCACAGGATCAGTACAAATGATGCTAAAACATCTCACTTTTTTTAAGATCGTAAAAAAATCATAAAAAATTTTCATTTTACCATCTAAACATTTTTCATGAGTATTGAAATAATTTTGAGCGAATTCGACAATATCGTGATGTAGTTCTTCGGAATTTTCGACAATTCTCTCTTGTTTTTCTACAACTAACTCTTGCAATTTCTTTTCAACCCGCAACCTTCTCCTCTGCTCCTTTTCGAATTCTTCCAATTGTTCATTATATCTCCAAGGTGCAGGTTGAGCATTCTGCGAAGGAAAAATTCATCATAAAAAATATACACACAAACGCAAACCACACGTTTTGATAAACTTCTACACTATAACGGTCACTTACAGCAGATGCATTAGATCCTCTCGAGCTGGGTCTGCTCTGCCTCGGCGATCCATTCAAAACAGGAGATGCTTTTTCTGATTTTTGGATTCTCTCCAAGCCAGGACTTTTGGGTCGCAGTTTATGTGGTGGTGCTGGTAACGGTGGAGGTGAAGTACCTTCGTCTCTTGGTAACACTGCTTCGTAAATAGGTTCATTTGAAGTTTTATTTCCAGGTGGTGGAGGAGGAGGAGGACAATTTGGCTCGGGCAAAGTAGGCCCTTTGGCGGATTTGGTATTATTGGTATTCTTGGGCGACAGATCCAAGGTGGTTGGAGGTGATAATCTCGAGTTTTCTTGTTGCGAGTTGATGGTTTCGATTTCTTGTTGCAGCACATTCTCCAACTAGAACAAGAAAATAATCGAATTAATAAATAGTCAAAAAAAAAAAACAATCGAAAAAATTATTCAAAATTTCCAATTTTTCTCACCTCCATATCTATATCGGTAACTAATTCCTTCATTTTTTCTCCAATATGATCAATAATATGATTACGACCAGCTTGCACATCGGTCAAGAACGCAAATAAATTATCTAAATCGACCGAGTCGTGGGTTTTCTCCAAACGAGAATTCAATTGTTCAGCCAAAGCGATAATTTCCTCCTCTTCTTTAACTCTGTAAAATTCGCATAAAAATAATAGGAGTAAATTGCATGTAAAACAACACCGAGTAAACTAGCGTCAAAGTAAAATTTACAATTCCGCTTCCTTGCTGGCTTGTGCTTCCTTGCTGGCTTGTTCTTCCTCGGCGGCTTTTCTTTTCTCTTCTTCCATTCTCTCACGTTTACGCATTTCCTCTTCGACTCGACGCATTTCACGTAATGCCGTAGCGACCTAAGAAATGTGAAAAAATTAATTCACCAGGGTATAAAGTGTTGCCAGTTGCCGAGGTTATACGCCTAGATACAGTATTATTATAATGAATCATACGACGAACCTCTCTGGCGAACATTCCACGCAAACAGGACTGTATCACGATGGCGGCACGTCTTCTACGTAAAAATTCTATTCTTATTTTCCAACCTCGGTATGCATTTTGAATTCTAATCGCGGCGTTTCGGATTCGCAAATATTCTAGAGAAAAAAACAAGCATAGATTTCAGATTAGAGATCAGGTTCCGGTATGTGGGTGGAATTTAATAATTCAACTTTGTGGAACGGGTTTGCATTGGATATTCAATCATTTCAAATTGAGTTGCTGAGAATCGTAAAAAAAAATTATTTAAAGCATTAGAAAATTGAAGATATATTCTAGATTTTTATTTTTCAACTCAAAAATCAGTTTTTTCGTTTTTTCAACTCAAAAATCAGTTTTTTCGTTTTTTCAAATCAAAATGAAAATTTTACATGAATTTTTCGGGTGAAATTAAACTTCCTCAACTTGCAAATCAATTTCATCAAATTTGAGGACTTTCTTTTGATATCCTCGTTCCTCACTTTGCTTAGGCCCACCACCATAATTCCTATTTAATGGTCACAAATCCAAGCAAAACTTTCGAAAAAATAAATCAACTGTCTTGTTCTTTGTCAGAATTTTACCCCATAATTTTGGCGTATTCTTCAATTTCGAATTGAAGGAAAATGGAATTATTTATGTACTAAAACAATTTTCAAAAAATTCGTATTTATCTTTTTTGATTATTTCCATCTTGGGAGGGATTTCATACAAGGATACCAACATTATTTGCGAGACCACAGAGGAGTCTTTCTCAAAAAATTGGGTTATTTACAGATATTTCCAAAAAATTACCTATTTTGATTTACCTATTCTACTCTCTTTGAATTTTTTCAACTCGGAGACTCCATGACAAGGGGCAAGCACAGCTTGGAAAACCAGATGTTTTTTCTCGAAAAAGGTAAGTATTATTTATAAAAATACTGACACGGAACTGACAAATTCTGGGTACCTATATTGGATTTTTATTCAAATTGAACGGGGCTTCCCGGCACCACTTTTTTCAGGTAGAGAAAACAAAAAATACGGAATTATTCTCTCACTCAAAATAACAACGGGAAAGGGGGGCATGAAAGGTAAAAAATATAAACCTTGTAAATCCTCCCCTCCCTCTAAAGGAATAATTTCCAATAATAAAAAATTTCGATAAATTTTCACAGATTCATTTTTTTTGTGACCATACTTATAAACTTTTTTTTATTTCCAACTTACGAAAAAAATGATTCACCTATAATTTTAGATACGTAATCAACTTTCACGTAGAGCAATAAAATGTAAAAAAGAAAAAAAAACATGAACCAGCTTGCACTTTAAAAGTATAGGTACTTCATTTTAACGAATAAGTATGGTTGTATACTTTGAAATTCAACCAAATGAATTGTTGTAGTCAAGCAGTCATCAATGATAAAAATTTTCAACTTGTTTCAGATTAGATTTAAAACACTTGAAAACATTTCAATCTAGCATCAATGTATTAAAACAATAAAAATGCATGTATTTTCAAATAACTTCATTCACTGAATCAATGTTATTTGCTGCTTCATCGTTCGTTTCTCAAAACTAAATTTCAAAATGAAATTATTATTATTATTATTATCAGTAAATATCTTCGCAACCGTTTATTGCGATTTGGTAAGTGTGAGAATTCAAGAAGGCGTTCTCGTGGGCAAAACTTACACATTAGATAATAATCGAGAAGTTAAGGCGTTTCTTGGAGTACCTTATGCTGATCCTCCGACAGGAGATTATCGATTTAAGGTAAGCCAATAAATTGATTAATATGTTCTAGTTAAGTACCTATTGTAACATTTGTTCATAGTAATTTGCTTCATTCATAAGGATCCACAAAAATTGACACCATGGGGTGGATTCAAAATGGCAACGGACCAAGGCAATGTTTGCTTACAAGTACCTTACACGCCAGGAGACCGCTATAATCCAATCGGTGATGAGGATTGCTTGTACATGAATATTTTTACACCAAAAGTAAGCGACAATTTTTAAGAAATCTGTCTCCATAATTTTCAAATATTATTTTCATAGCTTCCAGAGTCCAACAAAAATCGAAAACTGATGAATGTTTTTGTGTACATACACGGAGGAGCATTTTTGTTTGGAACAGGCAACGAAGCATATCCTGATCACTTGATGGCGAATGATGATGTTGTATTCGTCAGTATGAATCACAGACTCGGGGTTCTGGGTAATGATAAAATGGAATCAGATTTTTTTGTAATTTGCCCAAAATTTACCTACCTATGCACTAATGAATAATGGTTCGCTCAAAAAGGATATTTCGCCACCAATGACCCAGCAGCACCGGGTAATTATGGATTCAAAGATCAAGTCGAAGCTTTAAAATGGGTTCAACGAAACATTCATCATTTTGGTGGAAATCCAGATAAAGTCACCATCTATGGATGCTCTTCAGGAGGCGCTAGTATTCAGTATCACATGATTTCTCCATTAAGCAAAGGTATTTTGAGTATCCATCGACTATATCTATAGCTTAGTGTGCCTATGAGTTATTCTCATGCCAATATGCGAAGTGAAACACCGCAGACTGATAGGATCAAGCTCCCAAATTTGACAACACTGAATAAAGTTTCATCTTGATTTGCAGGACTTTTTCATAGGGCTATTTCATCCAGTGGCACAGTCCTACTACCATGGGCATTACCACCAAATGTCGTTCAAAACTCGGTAGACCTGGCTGCATCGTTGAACTGTGGAGGTGAAAGTATTCAAGATATGATGGAATGTATGAGAAACAAACCAGCCGAAGAAATCGTGGATAAAGGATACAATTACGGAGTAAATATTCAAACAATCTCAAGATTTGAGATCAGATAGCTCTCCTGAAAATATTCGTTTCTAACGTAAATCATTTCACAGGAAGATGGTCATTTGACAAAACTACCCTTTGGACCCGTGGTGGAACCTCATCATCCTGTATCTTTCATATCAGAAAATCCTCACGAATTGTTGAAGGCAGGCAGAGTGAACGAAGTGCCTTGGATGATTGGTTTTGTTGAAAACGAAGGATCATTCATAGCGTTAGGTAATTTTTACGTTTCAAGTCTCAGCTTTTGAATGTTTCATAGTCAGACCAACTTGACGAATATGAGTGAAAAAATTTCAGAAATAGCCACCAATCAAACCTACATAAATGATATAAACGAACACTGGAACAAATTAGCTCCGAAGATATTTTTATACGAGTATCACTCGAAATCTGAGCAAGATCGTTTGAGTTCTTTGATACGGAAGAAGTACTTGAAAAACGAATTGTTGACTAAGCAGAATTCCAAGCGCATATTTGAGGTTAGTGAATAGAAATGCATGCGAATAATATAAGCAAATGAAACTGAATGATAATTCATGTGCACACAGGCAGCTGGAGACCGACACGTTTGGTGTGGATCAGCAGCAGCGACAAAATTATACTCTTCGGCTTCTCACAAGAACACATTTTGTTATAAATTGTACTACAGAGGAGCTGAAAGCGTCTCAGACCTTTATCCCAATACGAATAAAAAAAATTACGGTTAGTTGGACTGCTTTTGTTCATTCTGCAAGTTGGATTTTTATTCCATCTTTACATGTTATTTTTTCTCTGGTCCAAAGGTGTCTGTCACGCTGATGATTTGACCTACATTATCAAATACGCCGGTGGGAAATCGAAGAACAAAAATGATTTAGACATGACCAAGTTACTAATTTCAAGTATAACTGCTTTCATGGAAAATGGGTACGAAATCATTGGCAATTCATTTTTATAATATTTTTCTTCTTCCGAAAAACAACTGATCAAGAAAATATTTTCTCACAGAAATCCTAGCACTGCTGAAGTAGAATGGAATCCAGTTTCCAGAAAAGGAAACAAGTTGAACTGCTTGGTAATATATTCCTATACATACCAACGAATGGAAAACATTGAAAATCGAGAAAATAATCGTTTTTGGAAAGAACTGGATGCCTGCGAAAGATCACAATAAATATGATTTTCCGAAAAAAAATTAAATCAACTACCTATATTTGTACACTCATTACCTATTCTTAAAAATTAAATAACAACACTTCATACATTGATTTCAAACTATTTATTTATCAATTCTGATTCTCTAAAACGAGGAGAAAATTTGAAAGATAAGGAATTTGACACTGACGAATAATATTAAAGTCGGAATATTTTTTGTAGTGGGTTATCAAATATCATTTTATTTTATTAATATGAGTCAAGAGTTTCTTCTCTCTTAAAAAAAAACAAACAAAAAAAACAAAAGTGTTTTTCATATCAATAAAAAGTTTACAGGACTTGAATTTTGATAGGCGCGAATTAACCAATTAACCTATCTTAAGTAGTCGATAACTTCAAGTACTTGTCGATAAAACATACCAAGCAGCGCAAATCCAAGATAAATTTTACGATTTCGGATCATAATAACTATGGTCGAATAAATGCGTAGGTAGTTAGTTCATAAAACCAACAAAATAAGTAATCAAAACTATTTTATCCTTATTGAAACAATAAATTAATATCTAAGTACATTCGTAGCGTTTAAAATGAAGTTACTCTTGTTAGCTTGTGTTTTAACATCAGTTCATTGCTGTTCTCCTCGTGTGCGAATAAAAGAAGGTGAGTTAGTCGGAACCACGTATACTTTACCAAATGATCGAAAAGTATACGCATTTCTTGGGATACCCTATGCTGCTCCGCCAATTGGAGATAATAGATTCGAGGTAATTTTTTTCATCAATTTCTTAGCAATACAAATTCATCCTTCATCTCTCCTTTTGTCCAAAACAAAATCGTTCAATTTTGAAAAAAAAAATCAAGCGAAATTCTTAAACATGGATGAGAAATTTTTGCTTTCTTCAGTCTTCTCGAAATTTTAACAATTTTTCAAAAACTTTCCTGATATTTCAAATGATCGACCTATCATGCATTTTGAAAAAAATTTTCACAGCTTTCATTTGCTCACCTGAGACAATTTTTAGCATTGTTTTCTCAGTGTCATGTTGATTCAAATTGTTGTTTATATATTTAAAACTTTTTTATTTTGTAGCTTGGAAGAAAGTGAAAATCATAAACTACACATAATGTATTTTCAAACAAAAATTCATTTTTTTGGCATCTGAAAATTCATGTAAATTTTTTTCATTTTTTCTAAGAAAAGAAATTTTTTAAAAAATTGTAACTAGAGGAAAATTTTTAGCAGGGACCCAATTTTTCCAGCCAGGAAGATTGGTTGGAAAAATTTAACTTTGCTTCCTTTTTTCAACCAAAGCTCAGATTTGAAACAGGGAAAAATTCTCAAAATGAACTTTTCACATTGGAAAAACAATAAGTGATTTTTTTTAAAAATTTGTATCTTTTTAAGGATCCAAAACCACCGAAACCATGGACTGGATCGAGAAAAGCAAAATCAGAGGGCAACACCTGCGTGCAAGTATCGTACCAACCAGGAAAACAAAACATTGAAGCGACTGGTGACGAGGACTGCCTTTTTTTGAACGTTTTCACCCCGAAAGTACGTTTCAGCTACTATGTACATATTTGCATAACATAGGTATAGCACTTTGGGTGATACTTGAGCACACAATTTTGAGTAGCCTGCATTTGATATTTGAATACAGCTTCCGGAGAAAGATAATAAGACTGAGTTTGAGCTGATGAACGTTCTGGTCTATTTTCATGGAGGAGGATTCATGGTGGGAACTGGAAATCACGCCTATCCAGATTATATTTTACAAGATGATGATATCGTTTACGTCAGTTTAAATTACAGACTTGGAATACTAGGTAATGTAGAGCACCAATCGAGATAAAGCACATGACACAAATCAAAAACAAAACACTGAAATTTTTCATCCATGACAGGTTTCTTTAGCGCTAATCATCCTTCAGCACCCGGGAATTATGGTTTAAAAGACCAAGTAGAAGCTTTACGATGGGTCAAACGTAATATTCGTCCCTTCGGAGGAGATCCCAACAAAGTAACCATATATGGGAATTCAGCAGGAGGAGCCAGCGTCCACTATCACTTATTCTCTCCATTAAACAAAGGTAAAAATAATGCATTGGCATCACGTATAGGCTTAGGCTATTTTAATATTTGTAATGCTCTAATTTTCATGATCCTGACAGACCATTTCCAAAGTGCGATTTCATCTAGTGGTTTGGTTTCACTTCCTTGGTCATTACCGACATACACGGTGAAAAACTCGGAAAAAGTAGCTTTAGCATTCAACTGCAGCCACGAAAACGTCGAAATAATGATGAAATGTTTGAAAAACAAACCTGCTAAAGAACTGACCGAGGAAGGATCACCAATTAAGGTAAATTCGTAAATTTTTCCGGTTTGCAGAATACCTATTATAATTTTTAAACTCGGTAAGATCTTGATTGATGTCTTTGGTTATTGATTAGAATGGACTTGACATAGACGGTCTGTTTTTCGGCCCAGTGATCGAGCCTAAACATCATGGGGCATTTTTAACCGAAAACCCTGTGCGTTTGTTGAAAGAAGGCAAAGTGAAGCAAGTACCATTTTTGACCAGTCTAGTTGAGACTGAAGGATCAGTTTTTGGATTAGGTTCGATAATACATACATACCTCATAGTTGTTTCAAATTGTCAATTGAAAAAGAATCTATAAAAATTGTACAATTTTGAGAAATAAAAATAAGAGCTAGTCATCTGGTACTTGAGAAGTCTACACTTACGAGTACATTTCTCCTCTTTCATCGCTGCTCCGAGGGTAGTAAAATTATTTATGCTTAAATTTTTCACAATTCAGAAATAGTGACCAATGATACATTAATGGAACAATTGAATGACCATTGGGATGAGATGTTGCCTAAATTATTATTCTACAGTCATTTACGTTCAAAATCTGAGCAAAATCACATCAGTTCCTCCATAAAAGAGCATTACTTGGGAGATGAAAATTTATCTAATCAAACTACCAGTGAATTTTTACAAGTAAGCTATTGAAACTACGAAAAAACTCGTGCTACAAAAATACTTATAAACGCAGCATGATTTTTTTTTTTTTACAAAGGCTTTAGGAGATCGTTACTTTTACAACGGAGTTACTGCAATCACCAAGTTACATTCTTCAGCTTCATATGAAAATACCTATTGCTTCAAGTTTTATTACAGAGGAACAGAAAGCGTGTCTGATTTTTATCCGAACAATAAAGGAAAAAATTACGGTCAGTAGGAAAATCAGTTTAAAATAATATTCCGCAGCACTCGTTAACGATTTTGTTCATTTGTATAATTACAGGAGTTTGTCACAGCGACGACATGATTTACGTTTTAAAATCCTACTATGGAAATAAAAAAATAAGAATGATAAGGATATGTCAAAGTTGCTATGTTCGAGCATCATCGCTTTCATGAAACAAGGGTACAGTTGACAATTCTAAGTATCTGTGTGTCAAAAGTTCCACATTCTATAGACAACAATGTATTCATTTTTGCTTGCAGAAATCCAAGCACTCAGAAAATCCGATGGGAACCGATATCTAGAAATGGTACAATGAATTGCCTAGTAATTTACTCAAATACGTATCAAAAGATGGAGGATATTGAGAATCGTGACAACGTACGTTTTTGGAATGATCTGCTGCCTCAAGAAGATGATCCACGATGAGAATTTCAGCAATTCAACAAATTTTGTCAATTAATAATAAGTAAACTTATTTTAAGATTTTGCTTCATTTACACTGGATCAATAAAATTATTCAAAGTTTATTTGACCTCCTGGTAAAAGAGTTGGTTAAAAAGTAGAGTTAATGAAAACGCTTCAATTTTCTAAAACTAAACTGAAGCTTCTTCTTCAACTAAGGTATAATTTTTTGTTTAATTTTTTCTAGTGTTCAAAATTCACTTTTTTAGATTTTATAGTAAAAAAACACACATTATTTAAAAAATTTCAGAACAGAGCTCAACTTTCCTCATTTGAAGAAAAATTCGCACTTTTTTTGAACTGTTTTTGGACCTGGGAAATATGTACTTCGGACTCCTAATCAATTACTGTCGCATAGGTATTTCCCAACAAAAATTTTCAAAAAATTGGGTAGACACTAGACAAAAAAAAGAAACGAGACTTGAGCAGCATTTTTGACAGGATATTTTTTTAAGAGGAAGGGAAGGAAACGAGCTTTTGGTAAAGCATGAAGATTATTTTCCTCGGAAATTTGGAGACGGAAAGACTTTCCAAACCACAGGCAAAACAAGTACCGCTTTGAAGATCACAAAGCAAAATTTCAATAGGTACGAGCAGGTAAGTATACTCTCAATATTGGATGGTGGGGGACAGTTACAGTGAACAACAATAAAATATTTTTAAAAATCCAAAGTTATGTACGACGTCGATGAAACCAGACAAACGTGCGAAGATTAAATTTTTCCTCTATCCACGTTAACTTTTCTCAGTACTCAGCTCACTAAAAAAGAAAATCGAAGGTTCTCATGTTCTAAAACAAATTCTTACTGATGAAAGCAACTTTATTTTGAATCATAGTATTATTACAACAAATCTTGAACAGTAGACATGGTAAGCGATGTAGGTAGCACAAAACGTGCATTTCAATTTGAGCAATAATTGTGAATTATGATTGAAACTACATAACCTCGAACAATGAGTGTATTTCTTCTGTTGTGATATTCAACTTGATAAGATATATCTTAATTTTAGAAGTACGTAGTTCTAAAACGTAAGTGAAGTTAAGTACATAGGCTTAGGCACCTCTTACTCCAAAAACGAGTGCCTTTTCTTTTTATGATTGGTGAATGTTGCAGTTATCAAGAAGCATAAAAATTTAGCTGTTATTTTTTTTAAATTCGTATTGATCATACATTTTGTTCGATTGATGTAGTGTGTCGTTAAAAGGTTATATTGTTCATCACGTAAGTAAATAATTGTAAATTGGAATAAACCTTGATAGATCCACTTTGTCATTAATCGTGCACATTTTTCATCGAATTGCAAAGAAACGATAGTGGTGTGAGTTTCTGAGAAACGGATGAGAAAAAAATTCACTTTAGGTACATTGCATATATTTTTCCTTACATGGCTGAACAGTGAACATTCATGCCAAGTATGCTAATTGAGCATTAATATTTTCAAAAATAGATATACACGAAAATTTTATTTTTGTGCCAGCCAGCTGATTCATTTTTTTTTTCACTTACGCTTAGAAGACGGGCATTATTACAAGCGGTGTCTCCAGGAATTTTTAAAACTAAAATCACAACGTTTTCACTACCATTCAAAACACATTTTTAGACAATTTTTAATCCTACTCCTCATTTTTAAATTCTCAACTTTTTGTTTGTTTTTTCTTTTTCGAGTTGAAAATCATGTCTTCCCCTCCTTCCAAATTTTCACTGCTTTTCCATCAGAGTTGCCAAAGGACGCAGGTTAATGCAGTGAAAATTTTGATATAATTTTGGAAATCTCATTTTCAGATCAAAATGAATATTCGATTAAGGGTCAAAGAACAGTTCAAGTTTTCAAATGAGAGCCAATAGATCCATCTAATTACCACTAAATTAACTAGGTAGGTATTTGTTTTTGATAGAAAGAAGGATACTTGATAACTTTCCCATACACTCCGGTAATTGAAACACCACATGATGGGGCGTTTTTATCCGAGGATCCCTACACGTTGATGAGAGAGGGCAAAATAAAGCACATACCTTGGATGATCTCTATGACTGAAAACGAGGGAGCACCTTTTGGATTTGGTTAGACATTCCCACTATAATAATGCCTGAGTCAGGTGAGTAATAATTATGGATAAAACTGAACGTAACTCTCGACATTACAGACGTGATTTATAATAAGACCAGAATAAATGAAGTAAATTACCAATGGAATGATATTCTGCCGATGATATTCATGTATAATCATGTGAAATCCGAATACCAAAAAGATCACATCAGCGCTTCGATACGAAAGTACTACTTGAAAAATAAACCTTTGTCGAATCAAACAGCCAAACATTATTTCCAGGTAAGTAGGTAAAACCCACAAGTTGAGAAAATCTATGGAGCAAAACTATTAAAGTACCTACCTATACACTTTTCTCAAGGCTCTAGGAGATCGTCACTTTTACAATGGGATAATTGAAACCGCCAAGCTGTACTCAGTAGCTTCTTTAGGAGACACATATTGTTATAAATTTTACTACAGGGAGACAGCTGCTTACCCTGATAATGAAAAAAACTATGGTTAGTAGAGTTGAATATTATTTTGAATCGATTATGTATTTATTCAATAGGTAGATACCTATTTAGAGAATACTAAATCTTGTATGCTTCTTTGTACCGCAATTAGGATGCCTCCACTGTGGTGATGGATTTTACATTTTAAAAAACCCAAGTAGAAAGACGAAGGCTGATACAGATATGACAAGATTACTAACTTCAAGCATTGTCGCTTTTATGAAAAACGGGTACGAATTTTACTTTATTTAGTAAAGTCAAAGCACAGCGCTGATGATCTTCCATATTTTCAGAAACCCTAAAAATCCGACAGTGGAAGTAGAATGGGAACCCATATCTGATAAAGGTGTAGTGAACTGCTTAGGGATTTATTCCTACACTGTTCAACGAATGGAGGATGTTGAGAATCACAATACATCTCGTTTTTGGAACGATCTTCTACCACCACCAGATTATTGATTGCACAACAATGGTGATTTTGTTTTTTTTTCTAAATTGACAAACTTTGCGGCAAGAATGCTCAATAAAATATCATTGAAATTCAGCTTGATATATTATTTTACGTAATAATGTGTTATACTTAATCCACTTAATGCAATTTCCCAGTGATCTTTCATAGAAAAATCCAATGCAAACATTTTTCCAGCAGGTAGCTTAATCTACCAAAAAATAAATTCAAAAAAAATTTAAAAACTTACCTTTTCTGGTAACATATCGCTTCCAATTCCTCTGGATAATCAAGGATTTGCCATTCAATATTTTAGATCTCAACTCTTCTATCGGCTCGTAGGCTTTATGGCGTAAAAATACTTTGGTTTTTCCTATTTGCCATTCTTTGGTATCGAGCATCAATACTCGCATGATCATCCTGCAAAAATACAAAAACTTGAATAGTGAGTGTCTCATTTCAACAATAAACGTTGATAAGATTCCACAATTGGGTAGGTTAGGTAAAGGTATACTTACTGAACAGAATCACGTTCAGAATTGAGCAATTTTTTCTTCGTAACGCATCTATATCTGCTGAGGAAATCTCTAAATGGTAAATGAATAGGATATCCTTCTTTGCGAATACGAATTATTTCCAACATCCCTAAATACTTCAGTTGGTCTAAGACTAGCTTTTCGTTATAATCATTAGAAGCTTTGCGCATGTTTGGTTTGATACAACGAACATACCTATAATTCGTAAAAATAAAATTGTAATTTAAACATGGGACACATTTTTGGCGATTTCGCGTAATTTTTCGTCTACTAAAACTTACCAAGGATTGGTAGCTTGCAAAACATCAACTAAAGCTTGCAGCTGATGTCTGAAAGTATCACTAACGGTAGGTTTGCCTTTACCAGTACCTCTGGAGACTGTGGTACATCCTACATTACCCATCCTAGCTACTGTTGTCCCAAGTAGATCCTAAAAAACAAATTACCAGAATCATTAGCAATTCACAAAAGAGAACTCTCGCCAGATTATGCTGAAAAATTAGCCACCTGGTAATTGGTCAACTCTTGAACAAAAGCATTCGATGATCTACTCATGAAGTCGAAAAATACATCTTGTTGTACATCCCTATTCTTATCGACGAATCCCGCCACCGTGTAAGTGACCACACCAGCGTAATGTTTGATTCCAAATTCCAGTTCCCATTTCCGTCGATCTTCTCCTTTAATGTAATGACTATGTGATTCAAATTCCGAATGGAGGTTATTTAGATAGGCGGTATCTGATCCCTGAAACATTTCAAAAAGGGTTACAAAAGATTCTCACGTGGTGTTTGAAAGTCTGTAAGGCTTAAAAAAAATATAGCTAACTATGCTTACTTTGGGCATATGGCATTGTTCCGTTAACAACTTGAGAATGCATCTAGGTGGTTTTTCGATCAATTCGAGACAAGATGTGTTATCGGTAAACTGAATATGTGAGAATTGGATTTCTTCTTGTTGATACTGCAATCGGAGAAAATGAAAAAAATCATCATCCAAACTAAATTCTCTGTCGGAGATGCTACAAAAGATCATCTCAAATACTCACAATGTCTTGTTCCAAGGCAAACACGTAATGATTAAAGAACTTGTGTAACTTTTCGTTCGTATAATTAATGCACAACTGCTCGAAGGAATTTACAGCGAAGTTTTCAAATCCAAAAATATCTAAAACTCCCAGAAACCGGGTCGAATCTTGTCCCGGATTCGTGCAAATATTAATGTGGTTAACGAGCCATGCGAAGGTTCTCGAATACAAAGCTTTGGCCATAGCATGGCGGTTCTCTTCAGCCTAAAATATCGTATTATTTGTACATTTTTATGTTTGAAAAATATTTCAGCAGTGGTTTGACTTTGTACAGTGAAATGTTTTATACCTCTTGGAGTTTCAAAGGGATCTCTGTGATGTTTCCTCGGACGTTTATTTGTCGTTTTAGTGTTACTTGAATAACGTCTTCGAGCTGTAATCCCAATAAAAAGGCGACTGTTGAAAGAGTTTCTTTGTCTGATTCGGCTAGTTGACATTTTTCGCCGTCTATGTCCTGAAACATGAAAGAAAAAGTTGATGTTAGTCCAGGTAGGTAATCGAATCAACAATGAAAATTATAACCATGTAGAGTTATTCTTTCGCAAATACATGTAATAATAGGTAATCAAAAGATTGATTTTTATTAGTTACCAATAATTATATACCTATATGTAGTTGTAATTTATTAAAGCTTTGAAATTTTTTCAAATAGAAGGTAGGAGTACCAGGCAGAAATAGGATGAAAATTACATTTTTAAATACAAGACATTCGTGTAGAAATTTATCATAATTTCTGCACGACCTTGAGCACCGTTTTTTCCCCATATTTTTTGTCCTATGTATTTTCTACTACAAAATGCGTTCTGAAAATTTCGAAATATTTTTCAGATTTTGCGCCGAATTAAACTCTCTTTCAAAAAGGTGTTCTTATAATTTCAGAGTATTTTTCAGATTTGACCAATAAATCAGTGTTTGTCGCTACTTTCAAAGTGAAGTAAAGTGCAACTAATTACTATAGGTATTTTTCTTCCAACTATAAAATTCTTAAAAAATGAATTTTCAGTTAAAAATGCTAGACTGCTGAGTGCTGATCCAAAATGCAGAACTTGCAGTGCCCATTTTCATTCAACATACTGATTTTCAAATGGTCTATTTTATGATAACTCATTTCGAATGGAATTCAGCTCAGTTTTGGAATGAATTTTTATACTTTACTGAGTTGATACAAATCTTGCCACAAATATAAATTTTTTTTACAAATCCAAATGTTTTAGAGAAAGAGTAATTTTCAGAGGATTTCCTGGTTTTTAAATTGAGTTTTTCAAACTTCAATTTGCAGACATAAATCGACAAAATTTTCAAGCGCTTTCGGATAAGATTCCTGATTATTATAAATCGATTGTATGAAAAAATTTCATTGAAAAGTGAAGCACCTACTTAAATAATCTACGACAAAACATCTGTTCAAACAAAATGCTGCGATGAAAACACACGTAGGTAGCAAATTGATTTCGAAGAATTCGTCATGAATTAAAAGAACAAAACTTATTCGCAATAACGATACATTCCATTCAATTTCAATCAAGAAATCGTTAGTAGTACTCCTGCAATAATTAGTACAGTCACCAACTTATCTTACTGCAACGAAATCTGAATGCATGCAAAATGTTAAAATTATTTTCAATATTGGAAATAACGCTAGCTGTGCTACTTGCGACAGGAAAACCTGGTAATTTCCTCACGTATTTGAAGTACTTTTAGACAAATTACTCAAAAACTCGTAATTTTTTATGAAATGAAAAATTTCAGGCGAAATTTCGGCCGAGAACAAAACAAGAAACATTCTCCCTCTGGTACTAATAAGAACAGAGCAAAATGAGTTCATTCATCCCATAAAAGTTAAACCGATGACATACGAACAGAATTTCATTTTTGGAACAGAATTTTTAGCCGCTGAAAAAGGAGATCAGTTATTTTTCTGCGGAAGTGAACAATCAGACAAGAAAACTGAAGTTTCAATCGGCGAAGAAAACGTCAACTTGGATGATCAGTATTGTACACATGAACTTGTTAAACCTGAACCTGATGGAGAATCGAAATCTAATGAAAACCCAGCATTTCTAAAATGTGTACGAGAGCCAAAACCCTTTGTAAGAAAATTGACCGAAATACAAGGCAATGAGATGGAAAAAGAAGTACTCGTACCATGCGGACCTAACCCTAACAATCAAATACCTAAAGGCAAAATGTTTGCATTTATGCATAAAGTGAGTACTCCTTGCCATACTTGATTCATTTCTTTTCTGAAACTTATCAAAGAATAAATCGAGCGATCAATTTTTTCACAGTTTAAAACTAATAAAGATTATAAAATGGGCACCTTCGAAGTGTTCAGATTCTGTTATGACGAGGAAAATAAAAGCATGCTTTATACCGAACATGCTATCAGGGCCACCGCCCTACTAGATCCCAATAATTCGACGTTTGAATTTGAAAGAAGTAGAGAATACGAAATGTCAGCAAAATCATACGGATACTTTGGCACAAAATACGAAACAATTAAAGGCGCATACGAAGAAGTAGGCTAAGTATACCTATACTTATCAATAATTATTAACCATTTTTATTTTCACCTTCATTTCTACAGGTACCTACCTATCTAATTAATCTTGGATTCTAAATCTTTCTCTGTTTCATAGCTAAAAATTATAAAGAGAAAGCAGAAATATTCCGAAGATACATTTGCGAAATCACAGATTACCCATAAGTTTCTGTTAAGCGATCAAAAACTTGTACCAACCCATGACATGGCATTTGCAACTTGGAGATTAACCACGTATCATTACTTGAACACAATGCCAATGGAAGACGGTAGAATAAAACTATGGGATTTTATAAGCGAATTTATAAGAAATGATGCAATAACGGTACCTAAGTACATGAATTTAGCTAACAACTACTCCACTCTAATTTTGAATGAGCACAACATTTATAAATTTTTCAATTTTTTCAGAGATCTAGAGAGTATCGCATATATACTGGTGCATTTGATCGCACCGATGAAGGAAAAAATATACATAAGGAAACAATCCAATCGCCTGATATTTGGATAAAAATTGTGCACTATAAATGGAAAAATAACAACGAAGAACACAATCAATCAATGGCAGTAGTAATGCTTCATAACGAAAAAATAGAAAAAGTCAAAACATATTTTGATTCCATCTGTGAAGTGAATTATTGCAAGGATAAGTTCCAAAATTTTCCAAAATACAACAAATCTGTCTGTTGTGTTCATCCGGCAACAATTGGCGATGAATTTTTCGGTTTGGAATTACAAACCCACGAGCTTCTTGATATACAAATATGATTTTACACAAATTAGTATTGTGAAGACTGAGCAAAAATGTTGCCAGCAGAAAAGGGCTAGGTCTGGTCTGCCCAGATCGTGAAAACAACCATATCTCAGCAGATTTTAAAGATTGTACTCGTATCATTTTTTTTAATGAATGAAATTTTGTTTCACGAAAATTGAACATATCATCTTTTCAACACGGGACTGACAAACATAATATTAATTTTTTTCACCATTATTTTGAGCAAATTTTTCTGATTCACTTTTGTGTACAGATATTTTCAACACTCATCAGAATCAGTTCTCTTATAGGGCCACTAGTGCCAACGTCCCTTATCCGACCATACAGCTTTGAACGATTTCTTTGGGTTTTATCATTTTAGGGGATATGAGCAAAGATCACTTAACATTTCCATAGGTCGAATAATACTGCCTACTCGTACGTAATTTCGAGACTGTTCATGAAGAAGTAGGTAATGCAGCCCAAATCTAGATGAATCACAGATAGCTTTTTAAATGGCACCATTGAAACGTACGTCATTGAACATCTTACTTACATAAAAAAAAATATGTTCAAACAATATTCCTTGATGAAAACATGCGCAGCGTATAGCAAAATTATTCTCAAACATTAGTCATGGAAAAAATGTGAAAAATTCATTCGCAGTCGCGAAAAATGTCATTAAAACCAAGTAATCGTTCGTACTTCCACGTCAGCAATTCAGCATAGACACTGAATAAATTATTGCAATTGAATCTGCATGTAAAATGTCGAGATTACTTTTAATATTGATAATAAAATTCACCATGCTAATTTCGAGGGGCGATTCTGGTAAATATACATTTAAATATACTATTATAGACGTAACTGCAGTAGGTACCGTTGGTCAATCATATTGCTAAAATTTCAGGTGGACCTCTGCACGAGTTCGAAACAACTAACATTCTCCCTCTGGTGTTGATAAGAATAGGACAGAATGAGTTCATTCATCCCACAAATTTGGCCATCTCGATGACATGGCGAGCAAATTTCATTTTTGGAACAGAATTTTCTGCCTCTAAAAAAGGAGATCAGTCATTTTTCTGCGGATGTGAACCAAAAGACGAAAACACCATTACTCCAACTAATAAAGAAAACGTTGACCTGGAAGATGAGTATTGCACTTATGAGCTTGTTAAATCTAAACCTAAAGTAGAAAATAAAATTGAACATGTTGAACCTGAATCTGAAGTAGAACATGAACCTAATGAGGAACCTGAACCAAATGAAGTTAAACTTGAACCTAAAGTAGAACATGAACCTAATGAGGAACCTGAACCAAATGAAGTTAAACTTGAACCTAAAGTAGAACATGAACTTGAACTTGTTAAACCTGAACCTGAAGTAGAACATGAACTAGAACTTGTTAAACCTGAATCTGAAGTAGAACATGAATCTAATAAGGAACATGAACCGGATGAAGAACCACAATTTTTGAAATGTACGCGAGACCCAGAGCCCTTTGTAAAAAAGCTAACTGAAACGAAACCTACTGGGGAAGAAACGGAAGTGCGATGTGGATCTGAGTCTGATGTAAAAAAAACAAAAGGCGAAATGTTTGCATTTATGTATAATGTGAGTAACTACATAATATCATGAGATTCATCAATTTTTTTACTAAAAAATATTCCAAAAAAATTACCCTTTACGTTTACAGATAAAACTTAACAATGGTCAAACGGGGAACTTCGAAGTGTTCAGATTTTGTTATGACGTGATTAATAGAATAGTAATATTCACAGATCATGTTATCAGAGCCACTGCCTTACTGAATCCTGATAATCTGATGTTTGAATATGAACGAAGTATAGAATACAAAATGTCAAAAAAATCGTTCGGCAATTTTGGTGCAGAATATGAAACACTTGAATTCGCATACACAGAAGTACCTATATCACTTTTCTTTTTTATTTCTCACTTTCTCCATCAATACAAGAAACTAAGTAATGTGTAGCTTGAAATTTTTACATACTTATATTTTTTTCAATAGCTAAAATTGGAAAAAGAAGCGAAGGAATATACGGATGATACACTCGAGAAATCGGAGATCACTCATAAGTTCCTACTAAGTGATCAAAAACTTGTACCAAGTGATGACATGGCGTTTGCGCAATGGAGAAAAACGACTGATCATTTTTTGAATACTATGCCGATGGAAGATGGTAAAATAGAACTATGGAATCACATTAGTAATATAATCAGAAACGATGCGATAAATGTACGTGAATTCAACTAAATTATAAATTTGGGAAAATATGTATCTATCACTTAAATACTTTTCTTGGGGGAATTTTTTGCAGAAATCCAGAGAGTATCGGATATACACTGGCACATTTGATGTATCAAATGATGGTAAGGATGACAACGAAGTAATCCAATCACCAGATTTTTGGATAAAAATCGTACATTATGAATGGAAGGACAACGGCAAAGAACAGAACGAATCTATAGCAGTAGTTATGATTCATAACCCAAAACTTGAAGACACCAAATTCTTGTTTAAAGAATTTTGTAAAGACAAGAACTATTGTGCAGGCAAGTTCAAAGACAAATTTCCAGAGTACAATGAATCTATTTGTTGTGTTCATCCTGTAGTAGTTGGTAGCTTCTTTTTTAATTTACAATTTCATACTCACGACGTTCTCAATATAGAAATATAATTTTAAGTAGGTATGAAGTCTTATTTTTTATTTAAAATTTCGTACTCACAGGATTCTCAAGATAAAAATATAATTCTAAGTAGGTATAAAGTAAATGTCTATAAGTTAATAATGAAAATCCTGATAGAAACCCGGATCATTAAGCTATACAATATTCATTTTATGTGCAGTTTGTTGAGGAAGCATTTTCAATGTTATAAAATGAAAAAAATAATAAATATTTCGTTATAATAACTTTATGTTCTATACCGCGGATTTTCATTTTCAATTTTAAACAATCTATTACATCACTACCTGTACCTATACGTACCTACACGAATATTGCAGAAATTGCTCGTATAATTTCACAATTTTTGATATCTATGCATTGAACTGAATGCGAAGACACAGAGATGATTTCGAATTGACACACTTTGATTTGGATGAAACGAAGTAACATTGATTGAAAGAACATGCGTGGAATTTCCTATCGCTAGCATTTTAAAAGATTAATCAAATATTAGTGGAAAGGTCCAAAACTGAACTTGAGCACCTTTATCTTCAAGTTGGCGCTTATTAAGCACATTTTGGACCATTTTAAGGGGTCACCATAAAATTACACTGATGTCACTTCAAAAAGGGTAAATTTTTTACCAAATTATGCATTTAAAAAAAATCAAAATGTTTTCAAATCTGTAAGGCCATTTTGAAACTTCAGGGTGTCTACCAAAATTTAATTTTCAAAAATAGCGATTTTTCGCGACTTTTTTTCAGGTAAGTACCTACCCCACCCCCCCACCAATTTTTCCAACGAAAAAATGTTTTTTAAACAGTTTCCACACCCAATTTTTCAACGAAAAACTGGGATTTTTCGATAGTTCCCATGTAACACGAAAAAAATTTATGAAGAAAAAAAATTGAAAACTTCATTTTATTAATTCAATGAAAAAAACGTTAGGTATTAATAAGAATTACTTCGGTAAAAAAATTAAAAGTAATTAACAAAATCAGTAGGTACGTAAGTAAAAATACATTTAAAAAAACTCGAAACAACGAAAAATAGTAGAAAAATTTGAAGTATGGACAATTTATAGCGACTTTTTGGTATTTTTGGCGAAAATCGCGACCTTTTAGCGACTTTAGCGACCTATTTTCAAAATAGCGACTTTTCGCGACCCTGAACTTTCATACGGGTTTTGATGTTTTCCCATGAAATTTAAAATTTGTGAACTCCTACACTAATTATTGTTGGTACTTATTGAACATCCTATCGGCTATGTTTTCAGTCCCTCCACAGTAGTTTAAAAATTTTGAAGAAAATATGAAATTGTTTGAAAATTTGAACGAGTAAAACGCGTAATTTGACGAAAAGATATTGTACACATTACTTATTTACATGTAATAGGTGTTCGTCACAATGTCAACATATAAAATCCATCAAATGTATTGACGATGTAAGAAAATCAAAACCAAGCAACTGTTTGTACTTCAATACGTCGGATAGAAACATTGCCTACTCCCAGTGATATAAACTCAAGATGTACAAAATATGCTTGGTATTGTTCCTTAGACTTAATGCACTAATTGCCACAGGTGAGTATGGTAAATTCACACAATATTCAAATTATTTCTTACTTATTTTTAAAAAAAATTACAGATGAAACTATCAAATCTGAGAATAAACCTCAATTCATCCTTCCTCTGGTATTGATAAGAACACAAAATAACAAATTTGTACACCCCATCGACATACCGCTTCCCAAGACCGACAAATTCAACAGATTAATATTTGGAACATCGTTTTCTGTAAATAAAGATGAAAAACAATTATTCTTCTGCGGACGAGAACCGACCAAAGAAAATACCAGGATGCCAACCTCAGAAGAAAATGCTCACATAGATGATCAGCAATATTGCTCCTATGAGCTTCTAGAACCTGGACATGAAACTAAACAAACAGAAGAATCAAATCTTCTAAAATGTGCTCATGAACCAAAACCTTTTATACAGAAAATGCTTAAGGAAGATGGTTTTGGTGAACTGAAAGAAATATATTGTGGATCAGTATTCAATAAAAAAAGTAGAATATTTGCTTTTGTTTACGAAGTGAGTACCAATACATGTTCTTATTTTTCTCTAAAAATTTCCAAATACAAATAATCAGCTGATTGATCATTTTTTTAAAGTTTGAAACAAACGACGATCATCAAAGAGTAACTTTTGAAGTGTACAGATTTTGTTATGATGAGGACAATGAAGAAGTAATCTACACTGAACATGTTATTGCAGCTCCTCGTTTGCTAAACTCCAACAATCGATTCTTTGAGCAAGAACGAAACAAAAAATATGAAATGTCAGCCGAAGCATATGGATTCTTCGGCACAAAATATGAGACAATTAAAAACGCATACAAAGAAGTACTTATATAATCACAAAATTTTCTGTACCAACTTTTTTTTTCTTAAATTATTTCCTACCTCAATTATATCGCAAAACCAATTTTTCATGCAGCTAGAAAATAAGAAGGATAACAAGAAACGGACCCGTGAAGTATTTGAGTTCCCATTAAGCGATCAAAAACTAGTGCCTTCTGGTGACATGGCATTCGCATTGTGGCAAAAGACAACATACCATTTTTTGAACGTCAGACCAATGGAAGAGAGTAAAATGGAATTATGGGATTACATAAATCAACTTATACGACAAGACGCAATAAATGTACAAAAATTAATCTATAACTGAGAATGAGTCGAGGAGTCAAGATTGATAGAAGATGAAATTATTAAAGCTAAATCTTTTTTTTTTCTGCAGAAATCCAGAGAATATCATGTATACACTGGAGCATTCGATATAAGTAAATACGATGATAACAAAGACTTGATCCAATCGCCAGATTTTTGGATCAGCATTGTGCATTACAAATGGGAAAATATCAACGAATCCATTGCAATCGTTTTGAATCACAATTCAGACAATAAAAAAGTCAAAAACCATTTTAATCTCATTTATAAGGAAAATTTATGCAAAAACGCATTCACAGATAAATTTCCTGCAGCCGGTGAATCTGTTCGATGTACCACCTCAGAAAATGTAAACATAGGACATTTTGATATAGATCCAGCCGACCTAATGGACCATAAACTCCTCAAGATAGACACCTTCAATAAAAAAACGTGATGATCATAAAGGCTCATTTTTAGATTTACAGATTGATAAAAATAAATACCCAATGTAAATAATTTAGCATAAGATAAGTAGGTATACTTCATTTTTATTTAAATAGTTCTCAAGTGTAAACTCATTCCAAATAAATTATTCAACTTTATTCGATTTAAAAAAAAAAAAAAAAAAAACATTTACTTAGATGCATATGTATTTTTGAATGGCAATTCCATCGAAGAGCTCCAGGTGGTGAGGAAGGGAGTGGGATATTTTTCTCTTCCTACTGAAGAATAGCTGTTTTTGGAGCTTCTGTTACAAGAAACAAAATTGAAAGAGACTGAAAACTGATGCACTCATAAAAGTCATAATATTCGAATTATGAAGGAAACTTCAATAAGCTTTGAATTTTTCATTCGTATCCGCCATCTTTTCCCTGCATGTTGTTTACATTTTGTTCATAAAAATTCGTACTTGTGTCTTACTATTAAACACGACCCATTTCAGTCGCAATAATCGTATTCAAATCTACATGATTCGTCGTTCGAATACGTCAATTATACTTGCTGATGATCTTTGAGGCGTATACTTGATATAAAATGTATAAAATATATTCAGGATTTATACTGATTTTGATTGCAGTAATTTATTTCATGGCAGATAAAGAGAAACCAGGTAGGATTTTTGAAATCTAGATAATAATCCGTTAATTACAATGTAGAATTTTCATCAAAAATTTCAAAATTATGTCTGAATAAATGATTATATCCATAGAATCGTCCATCTTGAAAGAACCTTCAAATGTGCTTCCATTGACGTTAATAAATTTAGGCGATAAGTGCATCATACCATCCAAATTGGAAACCGATTCCTGGATGAATGGAAGTAAACTAGTAAGGAAAGGGATAACATTTTTGGCCGAAATTGAAGGCGATCAAGTGTTCATGTGCAGGATAGAAAAACCTTCAGGACAAACTATTCATTCGAAATCATCCCTTTTACCCAACGATAAAAACTGCACATATCCAATAAAGTTCAAAGAAATGGATCCCTTGAAATGCTTCCATGAGCCGGAACCAGTAGTTCAAAAATTAGACATGAAAATGGGACCAGTTGAAATTAATTATGTGCCGTGTGGTCCAGATAAACGTGGTAAAATGTATCGATTTGTATACGAAGTAATGGGACAATATTTTTTAGAGGATCAATAATTATTTAACTTTTCATTTGGATGAAATTTTTTATAATAGGTATTATTATTATTGTTGTTGATTTTTAGGTTTGCATGACGGAAAACGAGATTGAAAATGAAAAGTCACCAAATTTTTGCAATTTAGAGGTCAGTTATTTCAACTTTTGAGTAGGTATTCCTTTGAATCACATACTTACACAAAAATAAACATTTAAAATTTTCATAAATTTAGGGCAACACAATAAAGTACCGTTCAGAATTTGAATTATATCGATTTTGCTATGACGAGCGTCGAAAAACCGTTATTCATACCGAACATAAAATATTATCTCCTGCTTTACTGTCCAATCGAAAATTGAAACGAGAACAAGAAAAAACATACGATTTGATGATCGACAATGGTAACTATTTCGGATTAGATGAGGAAGCCCTTAAAAGCAAATACGAGTATGTAAAGGTGAGTAGATTGTTTTCTCACGATCTGTTACCTAATGTATATCTTCATTCAATAATAAATTCTGTACAGCTGGAAACCAAAATGGAACAGAAGAGCAGCTCATCCAATCAGATTCAAGATTTAAATCATTCGAATAATAATGTTCAAATATTTTCAAATAATCAATATCAAAAACTTGTACCTCCTGGTGACTTTGCATTTGCCTTATGGAAGAAACCCGCATACCACTACGTTAATTTAAAACTAATGAGAAAAGACTTGATGAAACTTTGGGATCATATCAATAAACGTATAAGAAATGATGCTATTAAGGTAGGTACGTGAAGAGACACACCTATAGTAATACTTACAAAAAATTAAGTGAGTATCACATTTTACGCTGCATTACTTAATTGATTAGTGAATTTTTCAGCGTAATAGAGAGTACTACATTCACACAGGAGCATACGAGAAGACCACAGATCAGATAGGGAATCACAGAAACACCAAGAACAAGAAATCTCAAGAAAATACAGATTACTGGTTGAAAATCATTTACTACTTTCGTGGCCGACTCAAAGGACAAAATGAGCCGATTAAAAATACAGCAGTGGCTATTGTAATGAATAATAATTTTGATAACAATTCATCAACGGATTCTTGGTTCGATGAAAAATGTGAGAAAAATCTATGCGAAAATGCATTTGTCGAGCAATTTCAACAAATTGGAAAATCTGTTCGTTGTTGTTCCCTAATTAATACCCAAACATTTAATGAAACTGATCTTAAGATCGATGAAGACTTGGAAGTGGATTTTTTGTATGAAGATTACAACGCTTGATAACTATTTTATTGAAAAATGTTTTATTCATTAAAAAAAAAATCCATAAATTTTCAGTTTTGTTTGTAATGGAAAAAGTCATGAATTCTTCAATTTTACAATCTACTATTTTTTGAGCCTCCAGCATGAAGCCTCATATTTATGGGGTAGGAGTATGTTCAACTTGAAGTAACCCTCCATAATCTTTCATCTCTCAATTGTTCATAAAAATTGATTATTGCTTCAATTTTACATAGGTAGGTAGGTAGGTACTACGTAGGTACCTATTTTGGAAACATTCATGTCTGCACTGTATTTTTATGGACCAATAAAGAGTAGGTAACTGTTTTTGAGTTATTTTTATCTGCACACTTGTTTAGTGTATTTTTATCGACGATAATCACACCAGTACAGATAATAGAAAATATTGAAAATAAAACGTTTATTCACATGAAATCAAAATTGAAGCACAGGCAAAAAAGTAAATACCGGTTTCAATCAATAGAATCTTCGCTACAACTCAAGGTTCAGCTGCCCAAATTAATTTTCATGCTTTCTGAAGAAATATGTACAAAAATTTTAGGCAGTGCGCTAGAAGCTCCGCAATGGCTGAAATTGGTGAAATTCAATTCGAAGGAGTTTATATTATTTTCGGGACTAATTTTCACCATTTTCATCAAGCAATTCGTCATTATGTGGCAGAAAAACGTCAATTTTTAGTTTTTTTTTTTTCAATTTTAGAAATTGCATTGACCATATCTTTCATTCTCGTACTTCTGATAGAATTATAAAAATCATACGACCATACGTATTCGAGACAACATTATTTTCGCAATTTCAGCTTTGTCAGTGATTCATACGCATTGCGCAATCATTAAAAATTTCAGCATGTGAACAAACACATTCATGCCATGTTTGGATAATCTTGAAACGCACCCGAACGTCAAGATTTTCATACCAACGTTGATTCGAGCGCAATACGTGTATCAGTTTCACGTTACGTTTTTTTCATGGATTCAAAAATGCACACGTTATACGTAATTTTGCTGCTGAAAATGTTCCAAACCAGCCATGCCATGTTAGGAGATCAAACCATGGGTGAGATTTTTTTTTTTAAAGATGCAGATACCCTACTTTTTTTTTTTTTTTTTTTTTTTTTTTTTTTTTTTTTTTTTTTTTTTGGCTCCCCATAGTAGCGCACCTTGTTTTATTTTCAATCGCTAACTATGGTTCATCGCCGATCTTCTTATATACAGCTTAACTTAACATAACTTTAATAAACTCAAACTTAACAATCTTCTTCCGTAACTTAAAACTTAAACTAAGGTAACTTTAACTTTCTGGTATTTGGCAGCTCGGTTTCCTCTTCGTCCACTCCGCTGCCGGCTTCCTCTTCGTTGGTTCTGGTTCTGACTGGATCGGTGATGTTGACATTATCGGGTATTCGCAAGCTCCGCTTCCTCTTCGTCCGCTTCGCTGCCTGGTGACGTCTTCGGATTTGGTGTTGACTGCTAGCTTGGCTTCCTCTTCGTCCGCTTCGCTGCTTGGATCTTCTTCGCTTGGTTCGATGATTTCGCAAGTCGGGGTTAGCATGCCTGGCCCACGCACCTATAGACACGAGTGTCCTTGATAGGCCAGATCTCACTACTAGCTAGCTCCTGCTGCGTTCGGATTACTTGATCCTGCAACCTCGCTTTCGCTCAGCTGGCGTGTCTTCACGGTCAATGCTTCGCTGGCGAAGACTGAGAATGGTCTGCCTCCCTGTCCGAGCAGTTCGGGCAGTTCGCAGGGCCATTCGTCTAACATCAGGGCCTGCTTAAGCCGATCGCGAGCTTCATCGTGTCTTGGACATCTCCACACTATATGAAGGGTGTCTTCTGCTTCACCAGTTTCGCATCTTAAGCAGGTGGGGTTAAGTCTCTTCTTGGCCTTTTCGAATAGATACTGACCTATGTCCCCATGTTCCGTCAGCAACTGCGTCACGTACGTGTTGACCACCAGTCCGTTACGGAGTCTATCCCTGATGTTAGGTATAAAACGTTTTGTCTTAAGCGCTTCTGAATCTGTCCAGTCCGCCTGCCATTTATCGATTGCGAGATTGAGTAGATACTCTTTCCGCTTTCTCTTTACGGCCTTCGGTGTGGCGGCTGGCAGTAGCGCGTACTGTCTTCGCCAGTCTATCTCCAGCTCGATTGGCATGACGCCAGCGATGACGTGACAGGACTCATGTCGAGACTGCCTGTACGCACCGATGACGGTCATTAGCGCCTTTCGTTGGCTGGATCTTAGCGCGTCGCGGTCTCCTTTTACCAAGTCTCTGGGCCAGCAGGCCGCTGGGTAGCTGACAATGGGAACGTACACCCCCCGGTAGATCGAAATCAACTGGGTAGGCTTTAGACCCCATTCATGAACCGTAAGTCGTCTTAACTTTTGGAACATGGCATCTGCCTTTTTGGTAACGTGCTTGACGTGCATCGACACCGTTCTTGTCGTTGAGATAACTCGGCCTAAGTACTTAACTTCGCTCTCGAACTGAAGTCTGGTATCTCCTAGGTATACTGGTACCAGGGCCTGATTGAGGCTCCCTTTCATCAGCAACATCTGACATTTGTCAGGGGCGAACTTCAGTCTGACACATAGAGCCCATGCGTTGATGGTCCGCATGGCTTCGTTTGCTGTTTCGATGAGCGAGGCGCGAGAATCTGCTTCAACTGACAAGTGGGCATCATCAGCGAAAGCCACCCTTCGACATCCTCTAGGCAAAGGTAATTTCAGGAAGCCGTCGAACAAGACAAGCCACAAGATGGGCCCCAGGACGGAACCTTGGGGACACCCCATTGTGGCTGCCCGTCCGCACGACTGTGTCTCTCCTTCCATATTTACCGCGCGGTCGTCCAGATAGCTGCAGAGTAGTCTGAGCGTATCTTCACGACAACCGAGTCTCGCTAGTTCAACTAGTATCATTGACCACCACGCTCTGTCAAAGGCTCCCATTATGTCCAGGAAGATTCCGAGTACGTACTTACAGCTGCTAATATTTGGGATGCTAAGAACCCACGTAATAGCCTGCTGAGTTGACTTTCCTTTGGTGAAGCCGTATTGATCCGAGGACAAATTTGGCATCACCTCAGTCTTAATGCGTTCGACTATGCATCTCTCCAACAGCTTTCCTAGGTTATCTAGTAGGCATATTGGGCGCATATTTGACGTATCTGCAAAACTCTTTCCCGGACTCTTGGGTATTACGACTAGATTGGCCGTTTTCCAGGTCTGCGGAAAAACCCCCTCAGTCATAGACTGATTGAAGGTCTCTAGAATGCGATCCTCTAGATCGTCGTATCCCTCTAGTAGCATTTCGTTCAATATCCGATCGGGACCGGGAGCTTTTCTTTTCTTCAGGCATTTGACTGCTTTTCGAAGTTCAACCGTAGTGAACTGACGTGTTTCGACTACTTCGTTTCTTCGAATTCGTTCTGCAGCTCTTCTAATTTCTTTGTGCTCCTCCGTGTCATCCGTCGGGTCGTCTACAGGTATCTTCTCATCGATGATCCTCCTCATCGTCGCCACAGTGGAGTCGGTATATGTACCATCTGCGTTTCGAATTCCCGTTAAGACAGTCTTTCGCCTGTCCGAATTTTTGGCGAACCTGTAGACGATTCCCCAAGGGTCCTTATCACCTTTCGCTTTGATGAACTTCTCGAAGCCATCGTTTCGCGCCTGCTCCACTCCTCTCCGGTACTCGGCAAAGGCTTCATGGTACCTTTTCTTGGAGTCTTGGAGGGCTTGCTCAGACCTATTCTGCGCTTTTGACTTCTGGTAAGCCTTTCGGAGTCTTCTTACTTTCTTCTGCAGAGTCTGAACTTGGTGATTCCACCATCGTGTCTCAGTGGTGTCGTAACCCTTGGGGATTGAACGATCGGCTGCCGTTTTGATCAAACTGACCAGCTCGATTGCTTTGCCATTTGCATCGCCGCTACTTAGAGGGACTCCGCAGACCCGTTGCAGTTCAGCCCGGTATTTACCCCATTTAGCCTTCCGAAGGTTGTACCCAACCTCCTTTAGGACTACAGGTACCGGGTCCCTTTCATACTCCCACCGGATAAGTCTGTGGTCGCTTGAAATAAACGTATATGTATTTATTCAATCATGCGTCGCCTGTTATGACACCAGAAAAAGGTTCAACCAGTTCAACTCCCTCTACCGAATCTCTCAAAGTTCTTCCACTAACCCTAATAGATTTAGGGGGTTCTTGTATAAATCCTACAAAAATAGAAGCCGACTGGATCAAAAATGATGAACAACAAAATATGTTAGGAGGAGGCACAAAATTTTCAGCAGATGTAGAAGGAAACTTGAAATTCATGTGTGCCAATACACCATCTGCAGAAAGCGCCAGTACGATGTCATCAAACAATCAGAATTGCACGTATCCTGCGATATTCGGAAAAACAGATTACCTCGCATGTGTCCACGAACCACAACCAGTCATAAGTGAATTGAAACCTGTAACGGGGCCTATTTCATTCATCTCTAATATACGTTGTGGACAAGAAGGACGTGGTAAAATGTATCGATACGTATATAAGGTACATTTATATATTTTTATTCATCAGCTACATATTTCTATGTAATTATAGTCGAGAGTGAATATCTATTTCAATCTTAATGTACCTAACCTATTCTTTTTTTGAAAACAAAAAAAAATAACAGATTTGTATGTCGGATATTTCAACCAACAGGTTATTTGGTTTCAACTTATTCGAGGTAAGCGTACATCGAATACAATAGAAATTTTTTAGTTCCAGAGGTCATGACTCATGACTCATAAGTAGGTAATAGGTATGTAATGAGTAGGTTTGTTGATTTTTTTCCCTCATGATAATCAGTCAGTGAAATACCGCTCCGAATTCGAAGTGTATCGATTTTGTTTTGATGAACAAGAAAATTCCGTTCTTTACACCGAACATCGAATTTACTCCCCTAAATTACTCAACGAACCTGCGTTAGGCGAAGAACGAAAAAAACCATTCGAAACAATATCAAGAAATTACGAAGTGTTTGGTCTAAATACAGATCGGAAAGAAAGAAAATTTAATTGGGTAATAAACTTGTTTTTCCCTCACTAAATCTTTAAGAAAAAAAACTCATTAAACATGCGCCTCTTTTAGACTACGCTTCCAAATGAAACGCAAGTACCTTCAAATAATGATCCTAGCTCTAAAAAATTCATCATTTCCAAAAATCAAAAACTAGTACCACCTGAAGATTTTGCATTCGCGCTATGGAGAAAACCGACGTATGATCGTTTAAACTCGAAAAAAATGCCAAGCGAGCGAACCAATTTATGGGATCATATCAATAAACTCATACGAGACGATGCTATATTCGTAAGAAAAAAAATCAAATTCAAATTCACATAATTATAATGAATTATAAGTCTGTAATAAAATGTGTACTTCGTTGCAGCATAATCGAGAATATTACATAAAAACCCAAGCATTCAAAATGACGATGCCACATGCAATAATTAATCAAAACGAAACAAATACTCCGGAACCTCATATCTGGATGAAAAAAGTTTTCTATTTTCCGGATCTTTCCAGGCCGAATATTTCGTACAAAAATAAAGCTATAGTAGTCTTGATGGTCACCGAAAGTACCCCTCAAATTGTCTCGGAAATTGAAAAAAGATGCGTTTACAATCTGTGTCAGAAAGATCACAAGAAATCGTATTTTTATGTTGGAAATTTCATCTACTGTTGTTCCATGATCACTAATGAGGCTTTAAGGGAAGATGGGGTGAAAATTGATGAAGATTTGGAAATAAATTCTCTGACCGATGTCACTATTAGTGATAGTAAGAGAAAAAGAGAAGACGATATTGAATAAATTACATTTTTAAGGATTAATAGATACTCGTATTTTACTATTAACATAAGCAATTGTCGACAGCTCATTATTATATGGACATTGTTACGATGCAATTCCCAGAACTAAACGTTTGATTACAAAATAAAGAAATAAATTTTCAATAATTAATCCACAAATTATTTTTCATAGTAAAAACTGCCAAAAAATGGAAAAAACTGGAAGGAAAATCTAGGTAGGTATTCCACAAGCAATGTGAATAAAACATGTTGAAAAAATTGTAACATCAATACTGAAATACAAACGAAGAAAAAAATTAAATTGAGAATTAAAAGACTTGAAAAATTACTGAAGTGAAAATCATTGAAGGGCGTAAAAGGACTAAAACTTGATAAACCATCAATATTATAGGACATCTATGTATATGTAATACGTCATATTAGGTTGCCTACTTTCACACATTTCAATCTGACATGAGACGAATTTCTACTTCATTCGAAATCTGATGGGATCTAAGCCGAAACAGGGGTTTTTATAATTTTATAAAAGTATTTTTGAAGTCATTTCAGAAAAAAGAAACAACCAAAATTATCACCACCAGGAGAAGGGAAACAGAACCTAAAATTGTCGTCTTATGTAACTCTGAAAAATTCGGATGCATTTGATACCATAGGTACTTCAAATGAAGTTATCTAGAAAAAAATTTTGTTATTGAAAAATTCAGGGACAAGTTCGATATCAATTTTTAAAGTACGCACCTCGTGTGTGTTTTCATTATTCTTTGTCCCAGCAGTTGCTTAGACATACATATGTACCTCACCCAATCACTGTGAACGAATTTTCGCATCTGAATAAACAACACGAAACTATTACGTAGGTAGGTAGGTAACAATAGTTTGCAAGCAAAGTGCTAAATTCAAGAATTCATTATTCTCAAGACACATTATTCCGAAGTTCACGACTGCAAAATGTACAAAAAGTACATAATATTTTATATTTTGCTGCACGCATCCCACGTTCTATCGGTAGATACTGTTTCAGGTAAGTTTCTCAAAACTTCTGAATAAAATATTTGAAACTTGACTCAAATACCTAATCATGATTTCAAAAAATCAATAGATCAGCCCACATCACAGCAATCGTCATCAATCGCAGACTCGTCTATTACACCGAAGCCACCCTCTGATGTTCTGCCATTAATTGTAATCAAAGAAAACCATGTTTATGTAGTGAACCCTACAAAAATTTTAGCAGCTTTCACGACCGAAAACAGCAGTGTCCTAAAAGGCGGCACTATATTTGCCACGTCAACATCACGCCCTGATGATCAATCCTTCATGTGTCCTCTTAAAAACTACGAGCATAAAAAAGAAGAAACCAAAGATCTTTCGATGGAACACACAAAATCTGACGATGAATACTGTTTGTTTCCGATATACTTCGAAACTTTAGCACCATTACGATGTTCGAATCAACCTGAACCTTTCGTAGCAAAGTACTACTCGCCGAAAGGACCAGATACTCCAACTGTCGGTTGTGGGGCAGCTGGTGAGGGTACAATCTATTCGTTTGTTTACAAGGTAAGATGAGCAACTATCATAAATATGTAAATAACAATACCTAATCGAAATCCAAGTTGTTAGATGCGATAAGTAAGTAGATAATGATCTGCGTTTGAATTTATTCTCAGGCCTGCTTGACCGAAAATCCAATTAAAAACACAGAACAATCAAATTTGATCAGTTCAACGGTAGGTCCCGATCCATAATGATTATTAGAGTATTTATTTTTTTGCAAGCTTTAATTGATAAGAGTTTTGATTTTACTCAATAAACAGAAATATCCAATCAAATTTCGAGCCCACTTAGAGACGTACAGGTTTTGTTACCATGAAAGAAAACGAGAGATTCTGTACACAAAACATAAAATAATGTCACTCAAGCTATTAAACGACGTTGATTTGAAAAATGAAAGAGAAGCAACATACGATATGATCACCGAAGGATATCCCATTTTTGATTCGCAATTCGAAACAATGAAACAACAATATGATCGGGTAAATATTACCATGTCGAGCTAAAAGTCCTTAAATCACCAACCTTTTTTTTTGTGCCAAATTGAAAAAATGATCCATCATGTTTTCAATATTACTATCAAAAATATCTATATTACGTAGTTTTTGAGAGAGAATCCTTCACATCGAATTCAAAAATTAGTACCTTCAGATGACTTTGCATTCGCTGTACTGAGAAAAACAACGTATCATTATTTGAATACAACAGTAATACCAAACGAACACGCCGAATTGTGGGATCATATCAGCGAACTAATTAGAAAAAGAGCCATACAGGTAACATTATTTTGATGCTATTTAAATTTTTAGATGCTCTAATAATAACCCGAGAATTCTTATTGAATTTTCACAGGATGAAAGACAATACATCATTTACACAGCAGCATTTACCTTGTCTCAAAATACAATTGAGATCACCAGTGATGGGCAACTTCGAAAACCAGACACCTGGATCAAAATTATATACGACATTGACAACAAAACAAAAAAACTTGACAATCAACGTACCGAAACATTAGCCATAATAATGATTGATAATTTAAACGATAAGTCTTTGGCAAATTTTTATGAGAAGAGTTGCAACGAAAATTTATGCGAGAATGCTTTCATTGATAAATTCCCTAATGTTGGTAAAGTCAAGTGTTGTTCCATGAGCAATACAATTGACAAGTATTTCGAATTGAAGCTGAAAGTAACAAAAACTATGGACACTGAATTTCTATTTAAAACTACCCGCGAAGATCATTTTTTCAATGAAAATGCTCATATAGAATCAATGCTTATTGGATAAACATCACAGTTTTCAAATGTAGACCTCTAAATTATTCTTTAAACAATTTTTTCAAAAAAAAAGACGCGCTTTGTCAAAAAAAAAGTAAATTCTTTACTGGTAGGTAAGTAGTAAGTTGTTTCCAATTGTCAAAAAATTGCGTCCAATGTTCAAATGTTGGAAATGGTTATAAAATTATGGACCGAGTACTAAACGATTTTATATTTCTTTTGTTTTTATTCAATTAATTCCTCATTCATTTTTCAAAATCAATCTGACTTTCAAAAGGGTGTCAAACAAATTTCCAAAATTCAAATGCATGACTTTTGGCTTGGCATGACTTTGTATGACATTTTCTCTTGAAAAAGAACCAAGATTTAAAATATTTGACACCCCCCCCCCTTCCACAAAAATTGGAACTTTTTGTTTTTAGAATACGAGTACTTACTTCAAAAAAACAATTATGCAGTTTTCAACAAAATTATATCATTTAATTTTTTTTTAAATTAATAAAAGAATAATTCAAAAATTTATTTTCATCATCAAGTTTACGGCTCCCTGCTCCTTTTAACAAATTTCAAGTGATGTTACTCGTACAACCATTCCCATATTCAATTTCGTTGAGTAAACTGAATTTGAGTATTTTTAAATATGTTTCAATTCCCCCAAGACGCTATCTTTTTATGAAATAAATATGTAGATAATTAAAAGGATGTTCCACTTTTCAGATATGTAGGTATCATTAATTAGAACGATGTAATTGGTCTCTTACGAGTCATAAATTATTTCATAATTTAATAAAATAATCTGTATCGTGCTTGACTACTTATTCAATAAAAATATTAAAAAGTATACTTAAGAGACTACAAACCAAACCGACAATCATTTTTGTTCCAGTTTAAATCTTTCCCAAATAAAGGTTCTCACCTGAAACAGAAAAATAAATATATATGTTATCATGTGATTCCAAATTGCAATCAAGAGCACAATCATAATTTAAATGAGTGGATTATCTGATCTGTACATAATTGTACAGCGATGATTTCAAGAGGCTTTCTTCAATATTTTACAGCTCTACAGAATATTTTTGTCGGAAAATCCAACACTGTAGTTTACTTTTGAATTCGTCACTTTTCGATTTAGCTGAAATTCAACTTAATGAAAGTTAATGTCACCCTCACCTTCAAACCGAATTTTCAGTTGCCAAATTCAATTACATCGCTTTCTGGAGCGAATCCAGTGTGAAGGAGAAAAACTCATTTCTGCTGGAGGCTCCAGATCGACTCAAAAAATGGTCGAAATTGATTCGGGAGCTCAATTTTTGGGAAAAGATGCGGTTTCAAACAATTTTCTCCAGAAATACGCGGTAGGTACTAGAATTTTTTTAAAACATGGAATACCTACAAGGTTTCCTTATGAGTACCTCCTCACTTCCCCAGCAGAAAAAATTAATTCTCACTGAAGTAGTTTGAAATTACCGAACGTCGAAATTTTATTCACGCATTTGGAAATAGAATCATGCGTAAATCACTTCTAACGTCAAAAATTGTGTTACACGTAGCAGTAGCTGAAAAAAATAAGCCTAACGTTTTCTAGAAAATCGTTACTCATTCGCAGTAGGTACATGTTTGGAAAACCGAACGAACATCATATTACGATATCATACCTTGCAATGTTCTCTTCACTTGGGATTTCTCTTTTGATTTTACTCCAGATAGCCTCCATTTCATCAGCTGGAGAAGGAGAACTCGCAGGTAAACAGTGAAAATACTAGTTACATTATTTTTCCTCAACAAGGTTTTCATATTGTTCCACCCTACAGATACTACAAAAGCGGATCCAATGGCTTCATCATCAAATGTACCACCTCTTGTTGATATTCCACCTTCATTAGCTCGAAAAGACACAGGTAAACATGCCAAGTTTATTACTACCTGGTAGCATTCGTTCTTATCTTATCAACCAAGTTTTTACTCATTTTTGCAAAATGATACGTCGTAGAAGCACCTGCAATACCTTTATCAACGAACGAACCACCTTCTGTTGATATTCCAGCTTCACCAGCTCGAGAAGACACAGGTAAACATTATGCGTAAAATACTACTTGCATTCATTTTTATCAGCAAAGCTTTTGAATTTTTTCTCAAAAAGATATGATGATCGTGGAAGCGCCCAAAATTCCTTCATCATCGAACGATTCACTTACTACTGATATTCTATCTTCATCAGCTCGAGAAGACACAGGTAAACATGCCAAGTATACAACTCCCCAGTAGCATTCGTTCTTATCAACCAAGTTTTTACATTTCTTGGCAAAATGATAGATATGATACTCGCAGAAGCGCCCACAATGCCCTCGACAACAAAAAAACGACCTTTTGTTGATATTGCATCTTCATCAGCTCAAAAAGACACAGGTAAATATGATGAGTAAAACACTAGTTGTATTCATTTTTATCAGCAAAGTTTTTACATTTTCATCGAAAAGATATGATGATCGTGGAAGCACCCACCATTCCTCCATCATCAAACGATCCACTTACTACTGATATCCCAGCTTCATCAGCTCAAGAAAATACAGGTAAACATTGATAACTGACGAGTAAAATACCAATCGAATTCATTTTTATGAACGAAGTTTCGTATTTTTCCTTTAAAGATATGGCAATCGTAGAAGTGCCCGCAATACCTTCATCATCTAGCGAACCACCCATGAGTGATATTTTACCTTTAGTATTGATCCGCATATATGCAGCGGATTACACCATCAATCCAACACGTTTTGAAACAATTAATTGGCTGAAGAAAAAAAAAGACAAAGTTTTGGCAGGAAGTACCAGATTTTCTGCTAAAGAAGGGACCGAAATTGTCGGACAAATTTATATGTGTGATATGGGAACATTTAAAAAAGATTATAAATCTTCCAAGATAATTCACGATGATCGATATTGTACATACCGGACACGTTTTGGAGATAAAGAAGCTCTAAGATGTAGATTTGAGCCAGTACCATTCGTGGAAAAGGTAAATATATCGAGTAATCCAAAGAAAGAACAATTGGGTTTACCCTGTGGGCCTGATAAACGTGGCAAAATGTATCATTTCGTGTATAAGGTAGGCAATTTTTTTTAATAAGTAAGAAAGAATAACATCATAGTTCAGTATTCGTTAGATTTTGTTAATATCGATATCATTTCCTAGGCTTGTTTCACGAAGAAATCCATCAAAAATAAAGACATATTGAAAAATAACTTTAGTACTTTAATGGTGAGTTATCACAGCTTGTCATTTAATTTGAACTTTTCGTTCTCCAAACATACATAATATGTACCTACAATACATAAGGTATGTATGGTACTTAAATAACTCACTGTATCGTAATTATGCAAAACTCAGCTTAAGAATCCAATCAAAAATCGAGATTCGATCGAAATTTATCGATTTTGCTACAATGAGGAAGATAAAGATATAATATACACAACACACAGACTCGGTTCTGCAGAATTATTATTTGAAGATAGTTTGAAAAAGGAACGAGCAAAAAAGTTTCAAATTATGTCCGAGGGCTATGACTATTTTGGATCACACTTCCAGGAAATGGAGAAAGACTACGACGAGGTAGACTTATGCACAATTATCATAAAAGTATAAAACATTATTATAAATAAATGAAAATTTGAATTTTTTTCAGCTGAAAAAAAATGAAATGAACTCGCCGTATCAGGCTCAAAAACTCACACCTGATGAAGACTTCGAATTTGCTTTATGGAGAAAAACCACGTATCATTATGTAAATGTGAAACCGATGCAACGTCGACAAGCGAATCTCTGGAATTACATCAGTTTATACATACGAGAAGATATCAGAAAAGTAAATTACAAAGATGAATTCTCACAATTAAATTTCTGCGCCGCCGCATTTAATACTGCAAAATTTCATAAATGCAATCTTATTATAATTCTTTTAGAATGGAAAAAGCTACGATATACGTACAGGGGTATTTACATTACCAGGAAACCGACCAAAACCCTCAATCCTGGGGAAAATCCACTCGCCAGATATCTGGTTAAAATTTATTCACGACGAAAACGCTCACAGTGGAATAGTCATCATAATGAATACAAATTATGGTAACTCTGATACGGATACATATTTCAGTGAAATATGCGAGAAAAATTGGTGTGAAAAATTTCTCCGTGATATATTTCCTGAATACGAAGTCGAACTCAAAACCGTGGGGTGTTGTCCAACAAACAATAAAATTTTGGAATTTTTCGACACATCTGTGACAATTCGTAATCTATTGGAAATAGATTCATTGACAGATGAAAGAAAACACGCAGCAGATAAAATTGACGAAAATGGACCACTTGAAGAGGAAACAGAACGACCCTCCAAAAAAGCAAAGCTCGACTAACCAGAAAAACATTTCGTTCAATAAAAATTAGCTATATCGTTAATTTTTAAATTCACATTGTAATTCAAGTATAGGTACCTAACCTACTTGTCCTGATTGAGAATTTTTGAAATATTTTGTCAAGATAAGTTCGATAAATACAGTTATTTTCAATTAGAATTTTTTTTTACATCCGACTCATCGAGAACTTTTATTGACAATTTGTTAAATTTTTGTTTTGAAATTTGGAGATGAAAAAAATATGTTGATGACACCAAAATAATTACTCATGGTCATCTCAAAGTTCGGAATGTGATGATGATGTAATTTTTCAAATTTGACGACCGTGAAATAAGCAAAAAATTTTATAGATGGACTGAATTTCAAAAAAAATCAGAATTTCATTTTTTCAACATTAACCTCATTTTTAAAAACTTGAAACGCCGTGAAATTTTCTAATATTAGTGTAAGTATGAAAATTTTTGTCAAAAAAATTTGTCCAGTTTTTTTTTGGGGGGGGGGAACTGCGATACGAATGGGGGGGGATGTCAATTCCCAGGTGATTTTTAACATAAGAGATGCTACTTGAATAATTCCCTTTTTCAAAAAATATTCCTCGAGCAGCAATTTATTTTACGACTTCGAATGCTAGAATTTCGTCAAAATAATAAAACATGACGTCACGTACAATAGTTGAAATTTCAACTTATCATATTTTATGGATTCATATTGCATGCACCTGAATACATATTCGAACGTTCGATTGGATAATTCTTCAGGCATAATCAACAAGATGCAAGAAATGTTTCGATACAATAGAAGAATATTCGCCACGCGTATAGGTTCCATAAATTTTTCATACAAAATGTACCCTAAGCTGCAACTACCTCTACTTCTGATTTTAACAGTAGCAGTTGACCACTGTTTATCAAGCGTACCAATGGTCAATAATACGCAAGGTAAGAAACGTCACTTTTACTTCTCACTTCTTTCGAGGTTACATAACGTGACTGAAGAGAGGATAATAGAAAAATACAAGGATCGAGTGTACCTAAATTTACAACATGGGTATTGATTTTTTCAAACAGATGAGCCAGCAGCAGAATCAGAATCAGAATTAGAAAAACTATTAATCAGTCTTCCATTAGTTCTAATGAAATATATAAACTATTATACTCGTACGCCACCGTTAAAGATTATACAATCTAAGTGGGCAGTAGGAGACAAATTTTTTACTGCGGAAACGGTATTTGAGGGTGCAATGGGTGCATATTTAGAACAGCAAGTTTTCTTCTGTGACCTGAAAAACTTTCAGTCTACAAATGACGACGACAAATACTGCTCCTATCCAATTCAATTCAAGGTGGAAGACGTTTTGAAATGTAATAAGGAACCAGAGCCTTTTGTAAAAAAATATATAATAGCCCAGTGGCCGAAACCGCTGGAAATTGAATGCGGACGTAAGGAAGCTGGTAAATTGCACCAGTTTATGTACAAGGTAAGCTGGACATTGAATCAAGTGAAGACATGATTCAAAAAGAGTGTTGAACTTATCTCTCTTTTTTTTTTTGCAGACTTGTATGACGAAAAACCTCATCGAGAATGAAAAAACAATGCCAAATTCGGTTTTAGACGTAAGTACTCGAATTAGTACAATTTTAACGTAGGTAGATATCTCAAAAAGATGAGAATTCTTCCGTGTAAGTACTTACTTTCGTTGGTAAGTATCACAAAACATGACTGAACTATGATAAAACCAGGAGAGTGAAATGAGTAGATTCAGGTGTGGCGAGAATAATTTTCGCGAATAAATCTCCTTGCATATTTTCACCATTCACACTTATATGTACTTAGGTACAATGACACAATTTAACATCTTTGCAAAGAAAATAAAGAATCTTAATTTTGTTTCTGAATAGCTACATACAATTTAAAATCATATTTCAGCCAAATTCAATCGAAATCGAAAATCGTTCCGTACTCGACATTTATCGATTTTGCTACAACGAGAAATACAAACAAGTGTTATTCACAAGACATGAGCTAAATTTATTTGATTTGTTATCCGATGAAAAACTGAAATACGAACAAGAAGAAATATATCCCATGATAACGAATGGATACGAATTATTCAAATCGCAGTTTGATGACGTCGAAAAGGAATACATTCAAGTAAGCATAGAAGAAAAAGCTTGGCATTTTATTCGTAAATTGTCAGTATTGAGTATTTTTTTTTTTTTTTTCAAATAAAAAATGCTCAAAATTTTGAATTAAAATACATTTAGTTAAAAGAAAAAGGTTACGTAGCCCAGAAACTTGCACCTCCCGATCACTTCCCGTTTGCTTTATGGAGAAAAACAACGTTTCATTATTTAAACACGATGCCAATGCGAGCGGAACTGGTACAACTTTGGAATCGTATCTTCATACGCATAAAAAAAAGGGCAATACAGGTGAATATCGCTTTGTAAACCTAATGTAATAAACATGACCAAGAAATTGAACCATCCATATTTGTTATTTCAGGCACGAAAAAAACACGTTATATATACAGGAGCATTTACAATTGAACAGGAGAAAATACGATCAACAAAAGGGGTAATTCCAGTACCCGATATATGGGTAACAATAGTACAAAGTGAAGTAGAAGAAGGAGAAGAACCAAACCAAGAGAGATTCAACTCAGGGGTCTCAATCATATTGAATAATAATTTCAATCACGATAAAACTACTTCCACAAAAGAATTCATCGTAAAGAAATTTTGTAAAGAAAGCCTATGCGAAAATGCATTTCCTAAATATTTCCCTGAAATTGGTAACTCTATCCATTGCTGTGCTGTCGAGGAACCGATATTTAAATTATTTGAAAACAGATTCTTGGTTGAACGTGTTATGAAACCAGATTTTATATTTGATAGTGCGGAAGATAATCCGATTCCAATCACACCAGTTTTGGAGAAAACTGAAAGTAAAAAAAACCAGCGATACAGCGATTAGCTTCCAAATTACCTTTACCTAATTCTCTTTTCCAATTGGCTTAGATTTTAAGATTCATCTCAGAAAGTTCAACTATAGGTATATTAAAATCCTCATCATTATTTCATTTATTTTCAATGTGAAATTAATTTTTTTTAACTTATAATAATACGTACATATGTAACGACAATAAAATTCAAAATAAAATCTTTGCCGACGTTTAATTGCAAAAATAACTCATTTTGCCTAACACTATTCAACCAAAAAACATGTATACGTAGGAAACCTCTTCAAAAAATTCGGAAATCGAAGTCCACGTTAACAGTTTGCAATATCCAATTTTTCACTTTTTCGAATATTTTCTTTCTCGACAAAAATGGGAAATTGAGACTTTTATTACCACAAAAAAGACGTATACCTATTATGGTTTTTCTTCTTCATTAAGATAGAAGCACAACCTGTAAGTTGTTGCAACATTTTCATGAGATCATAACAGAATACTACAGTAAAACTGTCATTAAGTACATGAATAATGATTGAAGTTACGTCGATGACACGTAACCCCGAGTACGTTTTGCGAGCTGGTGACGTTGATTCACGACGAAAAATCAAAATTTAAACAAATACCACCACAAAATATGTATCAGTTATTGCGATATTCAATTCGCGTATTGAAGAAGTCTACGATTGTCCAACGTTTGAAATGTTCAAATTACTCGTACATTGTTGCATTATTCTGTTGGCGCCATGCTTCGCGAATGAAAAGGAATCGAAAAGTAGGTACCTATTACATTCAACGCACCTAAATCACACACTTATAGCATTTCAATTAGGAAATAATCACCGCCTAATTCAACTTATGTTTTCAAATTGAAGATACTCCGTCTGCAATCGACCAAGAAAACCTTCCTTTAGTATTAATCAAAATAGAAGGTAAAATGAAAATTCCGAGGGAGGAAAAAGACGAATTAGAAATACCCACCAGAGTAGAAATCAAAAAAGAAGGATTAGCAAGCAGGAAAAGAATACGCTTTGCAAAATCTCATTTTGAAGACCAGGAGTTTTATTGTCCAGCAGAAACCCAGGAACAAAAAAATAAAACTGAGAATGCTAATGAAGTGAACGATGCAAAAACTAATTATATCGGAGAAAAATATGACGACAACTGTTTGTTCAAAATAAAAGGAAAATCGACAAAATCTCGACTACCAGAATGTAAAAGACGACTACAACCAAAGATTATGAAAAAATACCAAGAAAACCCAAATCAAGAGCCAATCCAAGAGGGTCGCGAAAGTTTACCTCCTATTAAAGAAGAAGTCTTATGCGGTCCTGGTGTTGAAAAAACGGGCAAAAGTTTTCATTTTGGATATCAGGTAAATTCATCACTTAGGTACCTGTGCCAATTTTTCCACGACTCGAAGAACGTGGATTAGTTTAGTCATTAATTTGTATAGGTGATTATTTAATAATCATTCATAGGTGTGCGTGGAGCCTGAAGGAATGTCAGAAAAAATAGACTTTTACAAGTATAAGAGAAATAAGAGAAAACGCAAAGAAAAGGTCAATATTTTTAAAAATTCTTCATTAATTTAGGTGAATGCTGTGAAAAATGAATTAATGTACCGCTTCTCCCAATTCAGGCTTTTCCATTTGTGTACACAGAAGAAATATTTTTCTACAGCTTTTGTTACGATGCTACAGAAAACGGGATCATATATACTTTACACTCAATATTGAGTCCATCATTATTATCCCACAATTTGCTTTCAATAGAAAGGCAAAGAATATCTCGAATGAGAACCACTAATTCACCTCATTTAGCAGAAGTTGATTTTACACGTATCAAATCAGAATTAGAAGAGGTGAAATTCGATATATATATTTTTTAAGTACATATCTATATTCAACACACATGAGATTTAGGTGCTAGTGGAGCACAGTGAAAAAATGTTGGAAGATTTTGACTGAATTTGGTGGAAACCTTCATTTTGAGCTGAGTTGAAAACTCTTCAGAAAAAATTTCATTTCCGGAAGTGGTCGAAAAAAATGGCGGATTAATCGTTTTCGTGGACCCACTGGTTTTGGAAAACTGATCCAGTTCCAAAAGTTATACTTATCAAGTAGGAATGTAATTCAGATTCTCTGTTCACCTAGGCCATCACCGTCAAAATCCAAAACCACTAGGATTCTCCTGAGCTGTTAAAAATTTGCAAATTGCTTATTTTTGGGTGAATTCTTGTTTTGAATAACGAAAATTCCCCCTCTTTGAGAGCTCCTTACTTTCCTCCAGGGAATGCACTTTCAAAGTTGAATTTTTTCTAGCGAACTTTCAACTCAAAATGAAGTTTTCCACTAAATTTGGTGAAACCCCTTCAATTTTTTTTTTGCCATCTACCCTAGTAAAGTAATACACCAATCATCAAAAATTTGCTTTCTTACAGGTGGCAGATTCTGGTACGTACAAAATTCAACTTTTAGTACCTCCAGGTGATTTCGCATTTTTATCATGGAAAATACCCGCTTATCATTATGTTAACGCCAGTCTAATTCACGAAGATCTCCAAGCAGCTTGGAATAACATCCACGAAATGATACGAAAATATTCTAAAAAAGTATGTACTTGATGTTTAGTTGGGAAAAAATTAAAATCAAAATCTTGCACCAATTTTTACTTATCATTTATTCTCAGGTAGAAAAATCTATCGACATATACACAGGAGTGTTCAAATTGCCATCTGAAAATGAAAAAATTCACACCACTGGTAAAGTTCAAATACCCACGATTTGGGTGAAAATCGTACATTTTAAAACCAAAGAGGAAAACGCTGCGATAGCTGTAATTGCAAACAATTATAAAAATTATGCAGTGAAGGGTCTTATCAAAGAAACGTACAAATGCAAAACTAATTTATGTTACAACTTCATTAAGAAGAATTTCGGCAAAGCTGTCAAATATATTCGTTGTTGTAGAGTGAACGAAGATATCAACTCGCTCTTTGGAGTAGATATAAGTTCTCTTGACCTCTTGAAAATTGATAATTTAATAGGGGTTGCGAGGCTACAAAAATATGCAACCAGTCCGGCACAAACACCAGGTACATAATACATAGTAATAATATAGTAGGTAATGTAATACGTATCATCTTCTTTTTTGAAATACCTACAAAAATGCGCAAGAAAATTTTTTGCCCGCGTATCCATTTTGTATTTCGTGAGTCAAACTTTTTTTCTTCTTTACACACACCATAAATTTTTTGCAAAAAAACTTGTAATGGAAATTAACGATTGACTGGCGATAAAGTGATAGAACTGAAGCTAAGAAATTCTTAATAAGTAGCGTACAATTATCACGACTCTTGAGTACAAAATTGAGCCAAAGCACAGAAATAAAAATTAGAATTTTAAAATTTTTAAGGAAATAATTGAAAAAATTAAGATTTTGATGAAATTGTGTTTTTCAATTACTGAAGGAACTGAAAATCCAGATCTAACAAAAGTATTATAAAAATACCGTGGAAACTGGACAACCGCAAAAACTCTATCCAGCTATGGACAAATCGAATTCGGGAAAAAAAGAATTTATTTTATAATTTTATGCAATTCTAAAACAGAAAGAAAAATAAAATTAATAGGTAACTTTTTTTAAAATTTCGTGCTTCATTTTTATATTATTACGTAGCCTAGATATTTAAATAGAAAAACTACAGGTTTTTTTATGTAAGGGAGTACATTTTCCAAAATTTGCGAAAATTATAGAACTTGATAAACAAATTATTTAAATGACGAACTATTATTTCTAGAGAATAGGTACTCGTATGCTGATTTCGGTCTACCGAAAAGATAAGATAAATGGCTTTTTGTCATATGAAGTGAAAAACCCAAACAAATAAATTGGTTCATTTTTTTTGTTAACTTATCAAATATGTATTTAAGTCTTGGAAATAAATTAAAAACATGAAAAGCATATTAAATTATTTTTCAATCACATTTGCCTTAATGAACGAGATATTTACGTTATTTTATAAAAATTCCTTCAATTTTGAAGATCTGCAAACCTTTACACATCAGTTTAGATTAAGTTGCCTCACTGTTGAACAAAATATTCAAAACGGGCACTAAATCTAAAAATTTTATAAACATAAATTTTTCAGTACCTAGATACCTAGTTTTCGAAATTCTAAAATATGAAAAAAAAAAAAAAACGAAAACTGAAAGCTTATACTCGTAATTATACGTCTTTAAGATCATATTTTTGAAATTCATCCTTCTAGACTAACAAGGGAACCTCTTGAGGTGTCACACTCCGATTTGAACAGGACTGCGACTTTTGGAAAGAGCATAGTCTAAAACCCCCAAAACCAAATTTCCAGCTGCCCAATTTCATTTTTTGATTTTTAGCGAATTTTTGGAAATTCAAAATTCACTGTTTTTGGCGATTTCTGCTTCTTTTTTTTAAAGTACGTACTTGATCAGTAAAAATGGTCAAAACTAATATTACACATAATTACCCAAATCCAAATTTCACTATTTCCAGCCATTCTGGAGCCTCCAGCGCGATTTTTCAATTTTTCCAGAATTTTGAATTTGCTCCAGAAGGCGTAAATTTGCAGTTGAGCAGCTAAAAATCGAGTTGTAGGTATATTGCACTCGACCTGCTTAACGAGTTTATACACATTTGAGCCGATTTTGAGAGTGACACCTCAAAAGTGGCTTTTTGACCAGCTCTTTTCAAAATTAAAAAATCAAAAGTTTTCCGTTTGTGTGGAAATTTTTTAATTCACGCGAATCGCTGTATTTTGTCCGTAACTAACCTCCCAAATCAAAATTTTACAATTTCCAGCCATTCTGGAGCCTCCAGCGCGATTTTCAATTTCTCCCGAATTTTGAATTTGCTCCAGAAGGCGTGAATATGAAGATGGGCAGCTAAAAATCGAGTTGTACGTAGATTACACTCGACCTGTTTAACGAGTTTATCCACATTCGAGCCGATTTTGAGAGTGACACCTCAAAAGTCGTTTTTTGGGGCGTCACTCTCGCTCCAAAACGGCACATTTCAAAAATTTCCTCACAAAGAGCTGGTCAAAAAGCCACTCTTGAGGTGTCACTCTCAAAATCGGCTCAAATGTGGATAAACTCGTTAAACAGGACGAGTGTAATATACAACTCGATTTTTAGCTGCCCAACTACATATTCACGCCTTCTGGAGCAAATTCAAAATTCTGGAGAAATTGAAAAATCGCGCTGGAGGCTCCAGAATGGCTGGAAATGGTGAAAGTTGGATTTTGGTAATTAATATTAGTTTTGGGACTTGTTTTGACCATTTTTACTGATTACGTTCGTACTTTAAAAAAAAGCAGAAATCGCCAAAAACAGCCAATTTTGAATTTTCAAAAATTCGCCAAAAATCGAAAAATAAACTTGGGCAGCTGAAAATTTGGTTTTGAGGGTTTTAGACTACGCTCTTTCCAAAAATCGCAGTCCTGTTCAAATCGGATTGTGACACCTCGAGAGGTTCCTTTGTAATTAGTATAAGAATTACAAAAACACTTCTCGACACTCTGTTGACGTGTTTAAGCTACCAGCTCTAAAAAAACACCATACTTAAGAATGACGTATTAGGCCTATCAACCAAGGTATACCGAAAAATTATGTCCCTAAACCACCGTAACCGAACTTTTTTGAACAAACAAGGTATAAATTGTTATGTCGATGACGTCTTGTAGCTATATCAATAATAATTTAAAAACAATGATGTCAAAATTTTCCATTATCACAAAACTTTGATCGCCAGAAGTTTCGAATTCACGCGAAAAATCACCCACAATGAATTATAAAACATTCGTATTTTTCATTACAGTTTCAGCTGGATTGATTAGTACTGCCGTAGATGGGATAAATTTTAAACGAAGTAAGTTTATTAAATAGATTTAACAACATCCATCATTTTACAAAAAAATCGTCATAATTTGTCGAATAATCTGCAGGAAAACTATTCGATTATAAAGTTTACCCTTTATAGTTCAGTGGCAAAATGTATTTTTTGGGCGATAAACGGCAAATTATGATAAAGCTTTGAAATTTGGTATGGTGAACAAGGACACCAAAAGAAAATTGTTAAGCCCGGGAGGCAGTCGCCAAGTCCAATAGGAGGGAAATGGGGGTGATTTGGGGTAGGGTTCAACCCCCCATTTTTCCAAATGGGGCTAACGGGGCGATATTGGTGTCAATGCCACATGATTGAACCCCACTGAGTTCGAAAATACCATTACTTTCAAAATCTGAGGAAGAGGCATGCCTCAAATTTGAGATTTTCTGAGTAAAGTTTTTGCATTTTTCTCAAAAATACCCCAAAATTACAGTTTTTTAACCCTAGACGACATGCTGACCTTCCATCGACTTTTTTATGGTCATTTTCGGATTCTACTGGTCAATTACAATGAGAATCGACCATTAATACTTTCGCATACCTCTACTCTGGGTGTACAGAGGGGTCTAAAGGGGTTAAAAAATGGCGTTTTTTCGGTATTTTCTTGCAAAAATCTGAGTTTTTGAACTGTGCACCGGATACAATTTGCGGGAGAAGGTTCTAATGTCGATTTTCGAATACTACAAAGCAAATTCCATCGAATAAGACTCGGAGGCACTTTTTACACCCCTCCTGGGAGGTAGTAGAGGGGGTCAAATTTGACCCTTATCTTGCTTATGTTGAATCAATTTTAGAAAATGTAATCAACGTAAGAGTACATTTTCTTACTACCGAAATAATGATGTTTGTATCAATGTTTTTTGTACCGTAGAACCCAAATTTGCAATATTTTTTTCGATTCCAGGGGGGGGGGGGTGAGACCATATAGGGGAGTAGGTCTATTTTTCACAAAAAATCGACATGTATATCGAAATGTAGGTTTTCAGGGATGCTGATTTCAGAAATTCCATCAATTTTTCATTTGGGTCGAAGCCAAAGGGGTTATACAGCATTCAAACGGTGGGGGATGCAATTTTTCACAAAAAAATCGCCATGTATGTTGAAATGTATGTTTTCGAGGACACTGATTTCAGAAATTCTATCGATTTTTCATTTGGGTTGAAGCCAAGGGAATCATACTGCATTAGAGACAAGAAAGCTTGTGCTGCAATTTTTGATAAAGTGAGAATTGCTGTTTCACTTCATTGGGACTTATAAAAATATTTTTTCAACTTTTTCCTCCGGCCAGTTTTCTCAACCTCATTCTCACATTCTTATGAAAGATCTCAGCGTACATTTATGTACATTGTACATGGAGGTAGTGTCTTTGGAATGAAAAAATAAGATATGGAAGGTTTGTTAATTATCATGATTTCTGAATAGTAAAATCATATTCATGATGGACAAACTTTTCATGCCACAATTCTCGTTCTAAAAAATCTCCATCCAGTAACTAGCCGTTCACATAAATACCACGAATAACCGGAAATATTTGAACAAAATTATGTCGAATAATTTAATCAGACTCCCACTTCTCTGAGCTGGAACACGAAAGGTAATTGAGAGAAAATTATTGATATACATGGCAATTTTTTGTAAAAAATTTCATCCACCATCCCTTGAATGCAGTATCATCACCTTAGCTTCAACCCAAATGAAAAATCGATAGAATTTCTGAAATCAGTGTCCTCGAAAACATACATTTCAACATACATGGCGATTTTTTTGTGAAAAATTGCATCCCCCACCGTTTGAATGCTGTATAACCCCTTTGGCTTCGACCCAAATGAAAAATTGATGGAATTTCTGAAATCAGCATCCCTGAAAACCTACATTTCGATATACATGTCGATTTTTTGTGAAAAATAGACCTACTCCCCTATATGGTCTCACCCCCCCCCCCTGGAATCGAAAAAAATATTGCAAATTTGGGTTCTACGGTACAAAAAACATTGATACAAACATCATTATTTCGGTAGTAAGAAAATGTACTCTTACGTTGATTACATTTTCTAAAATTGATTCAACATAAGCAAGATAAGGGTCAAATTTGACCCCCTCTACTACCTCCCAGGAGGGGTGTAAAAAGTGCCTCCGAGTCTTATTCGATGGAATTTGCTTTGTAGTATTCGAAAATCGACATTAGAACCTTCTCCCGCAAATTGTATCCGGTGCACAGTTCAAAAACTCAGATTTTTGCAAGAAAATACCGAAAAAACGCCATTTTTTAACCCCTTTAGACCCCTCTGTACACCCAGAGTAGAGGTATGCGAAAGTATTAATGGTCGATTCTCATTGTAATTGACCAGTAGAATCCGAAAATGACCATAAAAAAGTCGATGGAAGGTCAGCATGTCGTCTAGGGTTAAAAAACTGTAATTTTGGGGTATTTTTGAGAAAAATGCAAAAACTTTACTCAGAAAATCTCAAATTTGAGGCATGCCTCTTCCTCAGATTTTGAAAGTAATGGTATTTTCGAACTCAGTGGGGTTCAATCATGTGGCATTGACACCAATATCGCCCCGTTAGCCCCATTTGGAAAAATGGGGGGTTGAACCCTACCCCAAATCACCCCCATTTCCCTCCTATTGGACTTGGCGACTGCCTCCCGGGCTTAACAATTTTCTTTTGGTGTCCTTGTTCACCATACCAAATTTCAAAGCTTTATCATAATTTGCCGTTTACTTACGGTTTGCCACTGAACTATTAACACTGATTGAAACTACAACCACGAAATCAGGATTTCGATTACCAGAAGACTTGGACTACACTCAAAAAACAGGAGGGTTGTTACATGGAAATACACGTAATTTCAAGACATTTGAAAACGAAAGGGAGGTATTTTTTTGCCCGGCGATGAACTCGAGTACCCAAAAAGAAGAAAATAAAAAAGCAAGAGAAGAGTTGAAAAGAACTCGTAGTTTGAATCCTGAAGTTGGCAAAACCCTTGAAAATGAAATGTTGAAACGAACTTATAGTTTGGGCCATGAAGTGAGTAAAGTATGTACCGTGGAAGTATCACCAAGTCGGGGTAGTAAGATACTAGTGGAAAACACCATATTTCCACGATGTGATACCGAATCAGAACCTGTAATATGGACAGTTGACGACAATAACGGACAAAATTCCGATAAAGATGAATCGTCTGTGAGGAAATATACGTTTGGGTATAAAGTAAGTCACTTTCATACTTTTACTGCCACTTTTTCCTGTAAAAATTGCAAACACAGTATGTATTAAGACGAACATTGAATTCGATAGATTTGTACGGGAAATGTCGCGCCGAAAAATGGAAAATCATCGCGCAAAATACACGCAGAAGTAAATTTGAACTAATTAGAATTACATAATCACAAGCACAACGTTAAGTTTCCCTTGGACTTATAAGTATTGTTTGCATTCAAGGAATCAATACAAAAAAGCAAACAAGAACTCCCATTAGGAATGTACGATTTTATTTACGTTAGTCAAGACAAACAGGTATTATTCACAACGCACAAAATCATTTCGCGTGCCTTATTATTCTCTAAGCAGCTGGAAGATGAGCGAAAATTAGTTTACAAAGATGATACCTATGGTTATGACTTTTTTGGTGAAGATTTTTCAACACGAAAAGACCTATTTGATCAGGTAAACTTTTAAAAACCGTTCATCAAGAAGTATGTTCTCGATATGAATTAAATTCGTCTATTTTGATCAACAACCATAAAATTACGAGCATCGATCAATTTACAGATAACAAAAAAATCTGAATACAAACTTCAATGGCTAATCCCAGCTAATGATTTCCCATTTGCTTTATGGAGAAAGACCACCTACCATTATCTCAACATAGATCTAATGCACAGGAAATTAATAGCATTATGGGATCATATTGGAGATAAAATACGAAATGATATCCAATACGTGAGTTTAATGTTTTTGTTAACGAGGGTATCTTACTACAGGGTGAATTGTTTTTGGATTTTTTGGGGATTTAAAAAAAATAAGAGTCTCATAATGATGGTTAAATGGGCTCAAATGAATGGGCTCAAATTTTTATGCTCTCAACATTTGGAACAAAGATTCGCAGCTTCAATATTTAAAAAAAATGAAAAATCGTGGATACCTACCTACTTCTTTGATTATACTTTTCATCAATTTTTAAATTAATATCGTTTGGATCGGAAAAAAATGAATAAAACACTACCTTTCATATTATTCTGAGCGTTGGAGGATGGTTTTAATTTATTTTTACCAAATCACGATTCGAAAAATGAAAAAAAAATTAAAATTAAATATTTTTTCAAATTTAGAAGCCGCGGATTTAGCTTTTAAAATCATCGGAGATCTTAACTTTTTGGCAAGTTCCATTAAATATATTAACCTATAATTTATTCAATGTTACAGTTGCCAGGAGAATTGAAAATATACACAGGTGCTTTCAAAATGCCTAAGCTGGAGAATTTAGCCAATCAGCTACCTGTGAAAAAGTTTTTTGAATACGAAATACCGCACTTCTGGATAAAATTTCTGCACAACAGAACACGTGAGAAACCCGCCACAGACATACAAATTGTAGAAGATCAAGCAGTCACACGAAAAAAACCACAATCAGCGCATAGCGCATTAGTTATTATTGCAAATAACTACTTGGATGAAAACGTCTCGGTATTTATAGAAAAGTACCTTTGCCCAACTAATTATTGTGAACGTTTCGCAAAAATGAAGGCCCCTGAAGTTTACAAGTACGTTCGCTGTTGTGAGGCAACGGAAGGTACTTCGATATTTCTACATCTGCGACAAATATATGAAGAGCTGCTAATTATCAGAGATTTAACCGAAGCTCGGCGTAACATCAAGTAAAGATTATAATTTTGTTGCAAAATGTAATTGACATCAGCTCATTTTGTATGTAGGTAGTTAGGTACTTAATAAATTCTTTCATCTTATTACTTTCTGTACCCATTTAATAGATATACAATACTTTTTTTCTTCTGTAATGAAAAAGAAAGTTTTCAAAGTCGTGAAAACTAAGAGTTTATTAGAAAACACAGTTGAGCTTGCAATTTTGAAAAAATTCAAAATGTATTAAATTTTAATTAAATATTTTTTGAAAATTTACTCCAACGAACTCGCGCACTTGACAAAACGAACTGGAGTAAATTAAATTCTCTAAATAAGAAATTAAAATTAAATTTTCAAAAACGAGTCGTTTTTCATTCGTTTGGTGAACTCTTTAATACGAATCGTAGGCGTTTAAAAAATACAAAATTGAATTTTTTCCCTAAAAATTTATATTTTTCAATTTAGTGCTATACTCCTTCTCCTTGTTTCAACGGTGGACGCATTTCTTACAATTGAATAAACATTGTAAACGTAAATGACGACGTTGTATCTTTTCGTATAACGAAAACTAAACGACGATTTCGATGAAATATTTTTCACTCCCGAACAATAAGTATCTATCGTGAAAACATTTCGTAAAATTTGTATTTTTTGGAAAGTAAAAACATACGTATTCGAGACGACTTTCACGTAATTAATTCTACCTCGTGATGCAAAACTTTATTAATTTGAAATGAAATCTACAAATGTCCAAAGAAATGCTACACTTGTTCATTATTATATTAATTATCTTGAGCCAGCAAATACAAAGCACCTTTTTCGGAGGGAAACATAAGGGTAAGTACACCTTAAAAATTGTCCAATTTTTCACTTTCATTTGAAGCAGTAAGAAAATAAATCTTTCACAGAAACCTCCTCGGCACCATACGAACCATTTCCGTTCACTTTAATAAAAACGAAAAATGGCATAAAAGTTCCGACCCATTTAGAAATCAGGTGGACAATGACGTTCCAAAAGAAGATACAATTTTACCATAGAAAATTCCTTAAGCAGTTGGTATTTTGTCCAGCTCATTCGAAAAAAGACAAAGAACTGATTATAAAAACCAATCTGGTAGTAAAAGAAAATGGCCTCAATTTAAACAAAATCAACGAAGATTGCTTGTATGTACTAGAGTCATTCATTCAGACATCTGCAACACCTTATCCTCGATGCGCTAGACAACCTGAACCAGTGATTCTCAAAGTTTTCAAAGAAGGTTTAAAAGGTATTAAAAATGATGGGAGTGATTCGCGAAAAACCTGTGGTCCTGATAACGAAATTGCCAAAGAATACAATATTGGATATCAAGTAGGTATATAATTTTATGCTGCTGCATTTTAAGCACATCAATTTTTAAAATTTTGTCTGTACTTTAGATCTGTCATAAGTTGGGTTGGATAGGAAAATTAAACAACTTCATTGGAAAGCTGGTAACAAAATCAGAGGTCAGAAATGACAAGTTTCTTCAGTAATTACTCATTACGAATACAGTTTTCAAAAAAAAAAAAAAAATGTCAATCAATTTTTGATGTTTTTTGCGATACTTGCAGGGATATCCTTTAGATGATGTCGAAGACTACCCAATGTACAGATTCTGTTATAGTTATAATAATAAAAGAACTCTCTATACGAAGCACAGATTAATATCTCCAAATTTATTATCATATCCACAAATGGAAAATGAAAGAAAACAAACTTACGAAATCGATACCAGGACTTTCAATTTACCTGGGCTAGACTTTGAACAAACAAAAAAGGCATACGAAAAGGTAAGAGAAAAAAATTGAGCAGGTAACCTTATCAAAAAGAAATTTTTGGATGTTTCCAAAAATCAAGATACTTAATACACTAGATTTTTTCAGATTGAAAATCTCCATCCAGAGAAAAATAAACAACAAACTCGACAGTCCGAAAACATTTCAAATGGTAAAATTCAAACTCGATTTAAAATTCAATACTTGGTACCTGCCGATGATTTTCCATTTGCTTTATGGAGAAAACCCACCTTTCACTGGGCCAATACGCAATTAATGCACGAAAACCTGATAGAATATTGGGATTATATAAACGAATTCATAAGAAGCAACGCCATTCAAGTAACCAGAACTACTATTTTGTTTCGAAAAGTGATTTTTCCAGATACCTACTCATTTCCTCATCATTTATTATACATTTTCAGTACGAAAGAGAATTCACTATGTACACAGGAGCATTTACAATATCACCTGAAGGCTCAAATGAAATACTTTTAATGGAAGGAATCCAAATACCACAAATCTGGGTCAAAATTATCGATAACTCGCGTCTAAAACATATCAGGAACAACCAGTATTTTCGTTTTCTAAAAAAATTCAATGATGTAGTGATACGTGAAGGAGTAGCAATCATTGCGAACAATTACTTGAATGAAAGCGTAATGAAACTCATTGATGAACTCGATTGCAAAGATAATTTATGCGAAAACTTTGCTAAGAAAGATTTCCCAAAAATTTACAAGTATATTCGATGCTGTTCAGTGACTGAAAAAATTATCAAATTATTCGAGTTGAAATTGAAATTTTACACAGTTTACGAAATCGAAGGTCTCATTAAACACGTAATTAAACATCCTCATATAGTAAATACAGCAATTTAATGAAATAACAACTCAGGATCAAGAACAAAAATTAAAATTAAATCTAAGGAGAGTAGAGATTTTATTTTTGCTATACAAGAAAACGGTTGTGAAATGACTTCAAAAATACGAGATGATAATTCACAGCTTTTTTCGGTCGCATTAGATTCCTACCCTCATCTTTTTCTCTTAAAAAATGCAGTAACTTTTCAAAATTTCCAAAAAGTTGATTATTCTGAAAAAAAATCTTTGGGATATATTTACTTATTGCATTCTAGTTCCACATTCAAATTTTTTCAAGATGAGAAATTACATACTTACATCATTTTTTTCGTGTTTTCTCCAATTTTAAAATTTTTTTGGTGAAGAAACTTTTTACAAGAAAATTTAAATTGAGATGATAGTATCACAGTTATAAATTCCAACACGAAGCAAAAAATTGGGAATGAAGGAAAGAGAGGGAGCAAAGTGATTAATTTTATTTGATGTATTTGTAGGTACATTAAAAAAAAAAATTCTTAAAAACTTCGTGGAGGAAACGACGGAGGAAGAGGTGTTTATACAGATCCAAAAGTTTCATATTTTTGCCACGTTTTAAATGTTTCAATTTTTTACGAATTTTTGATCTCAATATGCGACTCTACCTCCCTCTTTTCTACAAAAAAATTGAAGACATCGTCATCGCTGAACTTAATAAAACAAATCACCTTCATTTTGTATAACGACACTTGGTATCAGGTTTACAACTGTGTAAATATAACACACTTCCATACATACGTCAAATTAGCGAAGAAACGAACCAAAAAATTCTGCTTAGGCATATTTTTTTCATCATAACGAATAACAAGGTCGTACGATTCGCGAAATTCGAGACAAAAAATTCCAAAGTATAAAATGTTGAAAATTGTACTGCTTTTACTATCGAGTCTTGGGACGACATTTTTTATAAATGCAGCTAACCCCCAAGGTAACATTAATTCATTCTATTAATTTTTTGTAAACATTTTCAATCTCACTTTCAGTTTTCATTTCAGAAACTTCCAATAAAGTTTACCCATTGATGCTTATGGTAACTACTGATAATAGTCTACGACGTCCAATTAGTTTTGAAGTATCGCAGGGAATTCTCATGGCATATAAAAATTACGACTTCAATGGACCGGCGGAGGAAGAAGAAATGTTGTTATTCTGTCCAGCCAGTGTGAAAGGTAAAAAATCTCGGCAAAAAGAAAGTACCCATGATGCAAACAATAACTACTGTTTGGCCGAAATGAAAGAAATTTGGTGGGTGTCGGCCGCGAAATTTTTGAAATTAATACGTTTCAATAAGTCGAAATGAGAAAAAGAACCGGAACCATTTATTTCAAGAATTTTCTCCAAACCGGATGCAAATGAAGAAAACGATCATAGTGAATTGGAAGTGACCTTCTGTGGTTCGGATCTTAAAGGAAAACTATACAGATATGGATATCAAGTAAATATCTACTTACCTACGGGTCATTCCATGCCGATAGAATGAAAAAAAAGTTTGAATTGCAAAGTTGATTTCTAATCACCCCCAGGAGGCCTTTGAAATTTTCAATTGGCAGCATTTTAAAAATTTTGAATGCCACTCCTACCCGCAAAAAAATCGTAGGGACCCCCCCCCCCCCCCGGTTTACGCCATTTCTCATCATTGGATGACCTCTACCAACATGCAAAATATGAAAAAAAATCGACGACACTTCGAGCAAATTTTGGCTGATTTGGTATAGGATGACCCTTACACATAAACACATAATTTCACCACTGAATTTGTTTTTTGTTTTCAATTCATTCAAGAGTAATCACATAATTATACCTATGTACATGGAATAATTTTAGATTTTGCTCAGAAAAGACATTTTCGATAGAGTGAAAAATAAGCTAGATTCAGTTTTAAGCGAATCCAAAGTTAGTAACATCAATTGGACGCCATTCCATTATTATTTCAACCTTATCAGCTATATAACTTCTTTGATCTTTATTTTTTTCAAAAGGCACAGGCAACAGGAACTATTCTCGATTATGAAATATACCGATTCTGTTACGATGATGAAAAAAAGCAAATATTATACACCCAGCATAAGATATTATCACCAAAACTACTTTTCGAAAGCGATCTAAGGAAACAAGAAGAAAAAGAAGTAGACTACACGATAAACTTGAGTAATTTTGAATTACAAGAATTGGACATCGAAGGACACATGAAAAAATACGAGGTGTGCTATTTATCAATACTTTGCTGGCTACATACTATGTTTCAATGTGAACTCATTATAATTTCATGCATATTATACTGATCTTAGCAGCTTCAGGAAAGCAACAACAATGAAGCAACACATCAACAAACTTCTGATGCTTCCGACTTACAGGAAGCTCCACAACCTCCTGAATACACAACAGAAAAACTAGTGCCGGCCAGCGATTTTGCATTCGAATTATGGAAAAAGCCTACTTTCCATGTTCTAAATGAGGATCGAATGAATGAAAAACTTATTTATCGATGGACAAGTATCCTTGAAGCTATTCAGAACCATGCTCATAATGTAAGTGATTTAAAAAATATATATTATATTTAGAGTACGTGAAATTTTTCAAAAAGCAATTTAACATAATTAAGTTATATCTTTTCACAGTTCCAACTTGAATTCAGCGTATATACAAAAACTTTCGATCCACCAAAAGAAAATCTTCAAAACCAGGAAAATATTGATACGGAATCGAAACCAAAAGAAACTTTTCAACACGAGGAAAATATCGAAACGGAATCGAAACCACAAGCGCCACAGATTTGGATCAAAATTGTGCATCAACATAATAAAGAACATGACACCGACAACATAAACAGCAGATGTTCAGCGGTAGCAATAATTGTAAATAACCACATGGATAATACACTAAACAAATACATATCCTTAAATTACTGCGATAAGAAAAATTATTGCAAAAAATTTCAAGAAGATAAGTATTCCGAAATGCACAAATATATCAAATGTTGTGCAATAAATAAAAACATTGAGCAACTTTACAATTTCGATCTAAAGTTAACAACTAGACCAGATGGCATGAAAGAGTTGCTATGGATCGATACTTTAATCCAAGAAACTGATGTAGACGATTACGACGAGGAAGATGTTAAACAGGACACTAAAATGGAAACCTAAATGGACATCGATGTAATTGATATTTCATAAAATTATGACAATTGTAAGGATAAAATAAAATAAACCTTGACTCAGAAGTCTTAAATTACAGTACATTTGCATATTTACACAATGCACCTTTTTCTATAAACGAACTACTGTACTGTTTAAACCACAACATCAAAAATTCATCACCTGGACCAGATGATATTCATCCATATATGTTGAAACATCTTTCTGACACCAGTAAAAATGACTTACTAAACCTCTATAATAAAATCTGGTCTTCAGATTCCTTTCCTCAAACATGGAAAACTGCAACTGTCATTCCCATACTTAAACCTGAGAAAAATGCTCACCTTCCCTCCAGTTACAGGCCTATTTCCTTAACTTCTGTCCCATGTAAAATTCTAGAAAAAATGGTTATGAAACGTCTTACTTGGTATATTGACTCTACAAATTCCCTCAGTTCTTTTCAAAGTGGCTTTCGGAAAAAAAGATCTACTCTGGACCATCTTTTTAGTCTTACACAGGAAATCAATACTGCCTTTCAAAATAAAGAATTTGTACTCTCAGTCTTTTTTGATCTTGAAAAAGCTTTCGACAAAGCATGGAGATACAAAATACTTCAAAAAATACATGCTATAGGAATTCGAGGGCATTTAGCTTACTTTATCCAAAACTTTTTATCAAATCGTACCTTTAGAGTCAGAATTGAAAATACATACTCAGATCTTTTTGATATTGAAAATGGGGTCCCTCAAGGCTCTGTGCTTAGCACCATCCTATTTATACTCCTAATTGATGATATCTGTAGTATTATTCCCCAACCTCTTTCCTTAAGAATTTTTGCAGATGATATAAACATTTCAATACGCTCAAATAATATCAAACTAGCCTCAGAAATTATCCAAAAAACTCTCAATTGTATTGAAAAATGGGCTGAATCAAATGGACTAACATTTTCTGAATCTAAAACTCACTGTATACTTTTTACTAAAAGAAATAAAACTTACCCAGAACCTATACTTGAATTCAAAGGACATCCTTTAGTTTTTAAACCAACTACCAAATTCCTCGGACTTACTTTTGATAAAAAACTTACTTGGACTCCTCATTTTCTCAACATAAAAGCTCAACTTTTTCTCAACATAAAAGCTCAACTTAACAAACGTTTAAATTTACTAAAAATTGTTAAAAATCCAAAGTATAACCCATCACGCCAACTATTACTCCACTTGTACAAAGCTCTGATACGTAGTAAAATTGAATATGGAAGTCCATGCTTTACAATCCTCTCAAATAAAACTAATAACATTCTCAAAACTGTTCAAAATTCCTCCTTGCGCATCTGCATAGGTGCTCTCTATTCGTCTCCAATTGATAGCATTTATTGTGAAGCTGCAGAGCTTCCTCCTGATTTTAGGAAAAGTCTCATGACAAACAAATTCTTAACAACTGTTGCAAATAATCCATCTCACCCTCTTCAAAAATCACTCAAGGTCTACAACTCTCAGCATTTCCTCCATACTTCAGGTCCAATCTCAGAATTTATCAAAAATATGAACAATCTACAAATTGACCTAGAAAACCTTATCCATAAACCAATATCTTATCCCCCTTGGTCTCTCAAACCTATACAGATGGAATTCTACTTAAGAAACTACCCAAAACATGATCACTCCCCTTCATCAATCAAGAGTCATTACTTAGAACTGTTATCAAACTATACAGATTATAACTTATGCTTCACAGATGGTTCAAAAATTTCTAACATTCATACTGGTTATGCTTACTCAATAAATGACAAAGTTCTCAGTTTCAAAATTCACAACTGTGCCTCAATTTTTACTGCTGAACTCACTGCCATAAAACATTGCCTAATAGATATAATTTCCATTCAATCAGAAAATAAAAAATTCTTAATCCAAAGCGACTCACTAAGTTCACTGCTATCCATTCAAAACATTTTTTCTGATCATCCCATAGTCCAAGACATACATAAGTCCCTTTTTAACCTCCAAAATTATGATTACTCAATTAGCTTCATGTATGTTCCCAGCCACATAGGTATCACTGGAAACGAAACTGTTGATAATTTAGCAAAAACAGCCGCTGCCCCACCCCTCTTAAGTCTTACCTCTCTCACTCCTGATGATATTAAATCTCTAATCACTCATAACACATTTACCAACTGGCAGAACTTTTGGTCACAACAAACCTCAAACAAACTCTTCCAACATAAAAAAACAACCCTCCCCTGGAAAAATCTAGGCCACCTGAACAGAAAAGAAGAAATCCTTATTACTAGGCTAAGAATAGGCCACACAAAAATTACTCACAACCACTTATACCAAAAAGAACCAAAACCCCTATGCCAATTTTGCAGAAACGAACCCACGTCCACCCAACACATACTCTTCAACTGTCCCCAACTAAAACAAAACAGACTTACACTACAGATAGAAGAAAACCCACCTGCTATTCCTGATGAACCCTGTGAAATACAAAAATTCATCTCCCTAATAAAAATCATCAACCTCACAAACCAAATCTAACCCCCCCCCCTCTACGGGTGTAATAATCTTGTAATTATAAACACCAAAAAAAAAAAAAAAAAAAAAGATCGATGGACGAATAAATTTTGGAGAAATTGAAAAATTATAGATGTATTTCTTCGTACGAAACATGACGTGTTCAATTTTAAGGCTAGGTAAACCGTCTAACACACACATTCGTATCAACTCAAGATAGGTTGCATACATCATAATTGGAAGGCGCAATTTGTACATATTGCCATACTAAAAAAAACACTGTTTTTCATTAATTTTACAATCATAGCTATCAAAGGGCTACTCATGTAAAGTGACATAAAACTTTTAAAGATTTACCTTACCTATTTTTGGAAAAAAATATTTTTCAACAGTTTTCAGAAGAGGAAGAAACCAATACAAAGGGGGTAAAATATTGCACGTGTCTTTTAATACTGTGAAAATGTTCGAAGTCATCGAATATTCATTTCATCCAACGTAATATCAATAATATCATCAATATTCAAGCAATATATTGATAAATCGATCGTTAAAAACCCATTTAAAAAAAAAAGAAAAACCATTTACCTGAAACTTGGTGTTTCCCAGCCACAAGATGGCGGATAGAACGCAGAAAATACCGTCGCACATATTTAGCGGTATCCGTAACACGCTGAAGGCTAATCTTAAAGCATCAAATTTCCTAGCATCGTTGACTCCTTCAATACGAATACATCCGGATTGGTTCAAGTAGTTGAAAAATTCGGCAGGTTTTAATCTATATTGCTCGACTAATTCTTTATTCGACTGCGAAGAAAATAACATGAATTAGGTTCCAAATTGTAAATAGAATTAATCGGATAAAAAATTTGATTCAATTCATAACAATACCTTGGCTCCTTCTACTAATTGATAAAAAACGTGGTAATTTCGTTCGCCTGCGCTTTGGAAAGTAATTCTAGATTGTTCTAATAGGTAGTCTTGTATAATACACCCTCTAATCATCCATTTATTATTAAAACAGACTTGCATAAATTTGCCAAATCTGCTTGAATTATCATTACGAACAGTTTTAGCGTTACCTGCAAAAAACAAAATAACGTTATTCGAGTGAAAACCCCCGCATTAATCATCTTCACCATTATTTTTACACGAAATGAGACCGAAGAAGAGGGGAAAAATACCAACCAAACGCTTCTAAGATGGTATTAGCTTCGAGAATTTGTTGTTCGACCCACGTACTGACGTCGCTAGTGACAGTGCATAAATACTGTAAAATAAACTTGGTAGTTTCGGTTTTTCCGGCGCCACTTTCTCCAGAAATCACGCAAGATTGATTGGAATCCAATGTTTGTAAACTGGTGTAAGCAGCTTCGGCTAAGGCAAAAACGTGAGGCTCCAACATGCCCATTTTTTTGCCATGGTATTGGAAAACATGCTCCTGTAAACAAAAGCAATCACCATCATTGTTAAGAGTAAAGGTACGAGTACAATGCAGCAATAATACAGAAGCAAAAAATTGGAGCTTTTTTGTGAGCTTCGTTTCGCTAATCGAACGTTGTCAGCGTCATGTCCGGGATACACCTTGTTTGCGCGCCTACTCATCATGTAATGAATGGTAACACTGAAATTGTTGTCCCATTTTACAATCAATACTACCGCGAATACATGGCACGTTGACACGATGAGTATGGGCGCCGCGGCAGACAACTTCTTAAAAATTTCGAACCGACGACCCATCAAACCACACCCAGGAAGTCGTTTAACTTTTAAACATCACTTCACACGCATACCAAATTGATAACAGACACGAATCATGCTCGCAAAAAATACCCATACTCGGGATGAAAACCACTCATCGATGAATTTTCTCGTTCGAGTACAACACACCCTCGAATTTTCCACTCGCCAAAAAAAACGAGAAAAAAACCCTCAATCCCTCTAAACCTCATCGTGGCTTACTCGAGAGTGAAAAAATACGCAATCGAATTATAAAAAATTAACGTATATATAGCGATATAATTGATTCGAAATAATCGAATATACGTAACGAACCCTTTCGTTAGGATAAATTTTCCACATCCTGCGAGTCGAGCAGCTTCGAAATAGAGAGGTTTTTGAACTTCATGCGCCAGTGACCTATTTTCCGCGTGTTTTTCTTGTCTTGAATAGAGTGCGTAACATTTACCGAAGCCGGCCGCTTTTCGACGATGATTTTTTTCCAAATTAATATTTTTTCCCAGGGATTTTCTTCACAATTCTACCAGCTTTTGGTCGCTGTAGCTATTCGCATGCGCTACAGAGGTTTTATTAATAATAGAAATGTGACCGTAGCGCGGGTAGGAAAGGGTGACTTTCACGTATATGTGGTCAAATTCAATGAAGAGAAAATTAATCTTGCTCCGAGTTTATTTTTCCATCCGAGGTTCTTTTTTCAAATACATATTAAAATTTACCAAATTAACTCGTGTATTATACGATGCTATTAATTAAATGACGTGACGAAAACGCAAGAACGACGACGACGTAAAAAATTTCCCAGCAACAAGTCGTCGACTATGCTATACGAGGTGGCGTTTTTTAATATTCATAATGATTATTATTAAAACGAGATTACAATCGAAAGGAAAAAAGGTGCGATTAAAATTACAATTTTTTAAATGTTAAATTACACTCCAAGTGGCTTCCTTTTGTTTCACACAAATTTACTAATTTACACACCTCACGATAAAAACTTATTTGAAACCAAGTCAGAGTGTGTCTAGAAAATTTTTAGAGCAAGAATGTAAAACTTCAGGCTTTAAAGGATTTATAGAACATCCTGTGAAAGAATCAGAACTCTAGATAAAATTGAAAATAAAACAACCTGAAAAATCATTCTGGAAAAAACTGAAAAAACTGTTTCGAAAAAATTAAAACAGGTGAGCATTTTTTTTAAATGAAAAAATAATTTTGAAAAAAATACTAAAAAATTATTGTACAGGATGAAATAATGTTTTAGTGAATTGTCAAAAAACATAATCAAGATCAACAAAAATTGAAAAATGAAAAAAAAAAGAATGAACCAAATCCATGTTTACAATTTATTCAAAGGCTATTTTGATATCTTTTTTAAAACAAATCACAATGTAAGTATCTACTCGTATTTATTTTCATTTTTTTTAAAAATCTGGTAACGTTTCAATTTTTTGACATTACGTAGGGCTTACATCAAAATATTACACGTCAAATAAGAATTATTTTTATTTTTTTTCTCTCTACGAGGGGCATTTCATAAGTAAGGTCACACCTGTTCGTTCTCCGGAACTGGTAACACTAGCGAGCTGAAACTTTGAGGGAATGATTGAGAGGTTTCGATGAACACACAGTCAAATTTTGAATGCATTTGGTGGAGTAGTTCGCGAGCTAACATGGTTTTAACGTGAAAGTGAGTAGTGACGTGCCGTCCGATTTTTGAAGTTTGTGATGTATGTATGTGAATTTTTACAGAAAGAAAAGGTTTCCCGGGCCAAAATTGATCCCAGACTATGTAAAGTGTATGGTAAAGACAATGCGATGTCGACCATAAGTGGATAACATGTTTTGAAGAGAGTCTGACGAACACACACGACGAGGAGCGATCTGAGCGGCCTCCTGATCCTGAACTTTCAAAAACGAAACAATTGCGTGTGTGCGCCTCTCTTGGATGAAGATCGTGATCGTCGATGCACTTTTTCAGATATTTACTATGAGATGATGCTATTTTGACATCATATTGTCTTTACTATACACTTTACATAGTCTGGGATCAATTTTGGCCCGGGAAACCTTTTCTTTCTGTAAAAATTCACATACATCACAAACTTCAAAAATCGGACGGCACGTCACTACTCACTTTCACGTTAAAACCATGTTAGCTCGCGAACTACTCCACCAAATGCATTCAAAATTTGACTGTGTGTTCATCGAAACCTCCCAAACATTCCCTCCAAGTTTCAGCTCACCAGTGTTACCAGTTCCGGAGAACGAGCAGGTGTGACCTTACTTATGAAATGCCCCTCGTAGATAATTTTTCTGCATTTTTTTTATTTCAAATGACAAAATTTCACTTTTTTTCGAAGATTGCTGGAAATTGTGAATGCACTATTCCTTCATTACTTTATACGGGTGCACGACCTGTTAGACACCGTGTTTTTCAAAAATTCCCATAAATATTCGTACGCTATGGAAAAAACATTTCGGGGCTATTTCGTTATTCAATAAGGAAGGCAAATAGCCGCGTTATGACCCTTATTCGTCGATATATAACATATTTAACGTGATATTATCCCAAAGCTTTCCCATTTCCGTGCCCTAGAGTGGTCAGAATTACACTCATCGTATCATGTAGTAGCATAAAGTGTACTACTAGTATACCTATTACGAAGAAATGCATTCTACACGTTTGTACCTAGTACGATAAAACTTTTTCCAGCACCATGTATGTTCTCCAAGGATTTATCCGCCGCTGCCCTCCAAGTCCGCTCAACGAACAATTCGAGCATTCCAATTGTCCACCGATCGACTCTAAAAATAGTATTTTTAATCCCCCAAAGGGTTAGTGGATTTTATAAGTATATCGTACAAGTATATGTGTCTATAAGCGCCGAGCTTGGTGTAGATTTCGTTTCAATTTATAAATCGCCATTGAATTACCAGTCACGACTGCCTTAGCTTGGAACTTCCAACAAAGTACATTGAGATACTGAAGGTCGGGGTTATATTTTAGTATCGTTTGTCCTTCAAAGGATATCGAAAAAATGAGCCCAACTTTATTTTTTCGTTGTTTTTGACTGTTTTCTTTGAAACTCGCAATGAACTCGGAATCAATTTTTGTTTGGGTTTATCTTTTGGAGGTAGGAAACAGGGAGAATAATTTTCAAAAACCTACATCCGACTATATAAATAATTAATAAATTTTAAACATTTCTTGACTCCTTCATAATTAAACAAAAAATTTAGAATTGAAATAAAATTACAGAAAAAAATTCAAATGAAAGGAAACATTGATGACAAGTTAAAAAAAAGTGTAGGTAATTTCTAGAGCTTAAAAATACAGAAAAATCACATTTCGAGTGCCAATTCAAGTTTATAAAATAATGATTCTGCAGGTATGGTACATTATTGCACTTTTTATTAAAATGACGAAAATCAGATTTATTCGAAAACCCAAACATCAACGGAAATGAGATTCAGGGTATTGAAAGAACAAGATACAATTTTTAAACCTATTACCAACCTACTCAACAAAAAAATACAAAATTAGGTTTGGCCCATTTTTGTTTCTAATCTGGGAAAAACTGAATATTTTCAGAGGGAAATGTATAGCATTAATTCCTACACTGAAATGGATCATTTTAACATTAGTCCCATTTCGATTTGACCAGATTCGACTCAAAAGAAAAATAGAACATTTGAAAATTAAATCCCATTTTGATACCTAGCGCAGCATGTTGAGGTCTACCGTACGAAAAGTTGCCTATTTTCTAATTGACAGGAACTCTCGTACGCTAGACCATGGCAAAACTTCAAGGCAAGATGTAGGTTTTTAAAAAAATAACGTGGAAGAGGCAAATTGGCGCGGAGCCCCTTCCACTGCTTCCTGTCCTACATCACAAAAGTGTGCGATGACGTTGCCAAAATTCACTTCCTGATGGTTACACGAAATTTCAATGGTGTCAGTTGATCTGCTATGCCTCAATCTCCACCAAAAAATCAAAAATGTTTAGTTTGAACTTTTCCCTTTTCAGTTAGGACAATATTTTTTTCTGAAAGTAACTGCAAGAAATACGAATAGAAAAAATGAAACAAATTTCATGGTTAAGCAAGCGAAAAAAAAAAATAGAAAAATGTTTCTTTTTGTTTTGTTTTTGACCGAAATGTTTTGAAAAAATTACAGCATCCCCCCCTCTCCTCAGGAAAAACTGTTTTGATTTCAAATATAAAATTTAATTTAAAAAAAAAAAAAAAAAAAAAAAAAAACTCATAATTTTTAATTCACTTTTTTTGAGAAGAAGGGAGGTCACAAATAATTTTTTAGAAACACTTTAAACATTCCATGTAATAAAATTCTCAAAAATAGACGAAACCTACGGAACAAAGTTATCGAGGTATACGACTTTAATGGGTAAAAGTTTTTGCAGCAATACTTTTTATGTGAAATATGTGCACGTGTAAATGTACCACCGTATTTTAATTTACGCTTAAATACAAAAGTTATAAAATTTCTAAACGTGTTTTCATGAGAAACCGAGAGAAAATTTAGATTTTCTTTTGAGAGTGGGTGAATTCTCTTTGAAGAAGAAACTTGGCTAATTTTTTTGAGATTTTCAAAAAGGCTGAAAATCGTATAAAACTTTGAAAAGTAAAAACTCGTACCTAAATGGCACAACATCTACTGGAGCAATTTCATTTAATCAACTAAAACGATGCCATAGCTGGTCGCGATCTGAAATTTCGCTCGAAAATGAGAGTAAATTAGTCGAAAATTTCATGAAAAAATTCCAAAATTTCCGAACTTGAAAAATGATTTGATTGATTTTAAAAATAGGTCGTCAATTTTCTGAAAATCTTTCATGTTTCAATTTTTGATTATCGTGAATACACTTCACGATGGTTTCACAAAACAACCATTAGCTTACAAATAGACAAAAACATCAAGTCTCGTTAAAATATCAGAAAGAATTCATCTAGAAAAAAAATCTCCCCATCCAATAACAAAGCCTCTGACTCACCACGAATTAATTCCACCACGATATAGCAATTACATTAAAAATCTTATAGGTACGTTACCTGGAATCGTGAAGGAAAGAAAAGGAAATGAAAAGGGGACTCTCAAACTGGAACCACGCTACAACCCTGCTAAAAAGGAAACTATTATCTGTATTTTTCATTTGGGCGTACGATAAAAACCTATTATGCAGTAAGAAAAAGACGAAAATGTTAACGACGAGAAACGTGAGAATAATAAAAAAATCTGTCAACCGTAAAACGCTGATGGAGTAATTATTGGGTGTACACAATACACATATATGCACGAAAAATTCGTAATTTGACAATATACTTCTGAATTGACGACAACGTTCGATATGCGATGAGCACTTGAGCAGCCAAAATAGGTACATAAAAAATAAAAATACAAATTAATACTTACAAATAAGAAGATAAACTTACCGTCGTATAGATACCGAGCTCCTTGTATGGATTAACTGCAACTAGAATAGTACCAGTGTATGTCTGGTAGGGCAACGTTAAGGAAAATGTTATTGAATCGCATGCAGTACACATATTTATGTCACGATGAGAGTAGAATTTCAAGATGATTCTCTTTCTACATTTTCCCTTCCTTAGGGATAATCAAAAAAGCGAAAAAAAATTCAAGATAGATATAAAAACTAGGCCATAGTCTACTTTTGTTAAATTAAACACATTCTAAAACCATCCCAGGTACTTTTTTTAAAATTTCTATCTACCCTCATAATTAAAAATTACACTTCAAATACACTCCTCGGCTTTTTGCACGTACTTCGTAAACACACTCGACATTTAAATAAAAACATCGTACTTGACCTAAAGCACCTAAGAGAGGAGCGTTGACTCGACGTAGAAAAATTCAATTACCTCGAGTTGGTGTTTTCTTTAAATTATCACAACCACCGCATCGAGCGTACTATATAAAAATCATCGCAGACAAATGAGCGTCTGATTTTTCGCCATAATAATAAAAAGGGGTGGCAAATTTTTGTCGTTAAGTACAAGAAGTATACGTAATACACACAACGACGTGCTAAGAAGGGCCAAATAAGATACGTTAATAGCGTTACAGATTGATCAGTTATTCGAAACTGAATCACTGAAACGAGCATGTTCGACATAAATGATCGTAAAACTTCTCGACAATGGTAACTTTAGTTTCCATTTAGGGTGCAATAAGGGTATTGATTTTTTGTCCGACGATGATTCACGTGGCAAGTATTTCCACAACGCACCACCACCTCGACCTCGACGTGGTACCACTGTCGCCCCGAATCTAAACGCACTTTAAAGCATATAACGCCGCTGCTGGATGCAGATATTAGGTACTTTTTAGTCGTTAAGGCATTTGTAATTAAAGGTATTCCAGGGGATTTTACAAGCGAGACAATCGAGCAGATAAGGCGACAGAGAGAGACGACTTAATGAAAAATTCATCCAACTATTCACCTTATACAGGGCTTTTACTTTAAACAAGTGTGTCGTAATTGAGGGTGCCAAGTAGTTTTATTTTTTAGGCGAAAAAAAACAACGTCGTTTTACACAACGAGGGTAAATACGTAAGGTAATAAATTCTTTTAGTTTCGCGAATCGTTTAAAAATTCATACGCTACCGAGACTCTTTTTTTGTTTTAAATTTCGCAACAAACAGAATAATAGTAAAAAAAAAAGAAAAGAAATAATAACCGCCTTAGGAAAAACTTTTCCAACCCGGATGCCACGTGAACTTCATTTTCATTATATTGTCTGTTTTAAATTGAAATATCGATATTTTTTCCATCCGCGTATAGTTCCTCTTAACCCCACTTGTGTCTTTTGACTCGATTGTGTGTTAGGTACGAGAATAGATGCCAGTTGCATAGATACGTATTTTTTTCAATTAGGTCTCAAGTACGAAGTTGGGTCGAAATTGAAGTTTTTGTCATGCATAAAAGAGTCAGAGAATAATTCTATTTTTTTTCCTCGTAATTTACCTACTCCTTTTTTTTTCAGGGTATTTGGAAATGTTTACGGTGTTTCGTGCAATGGTAATTTTTGTTATCGGAATTCGAAATTCGAATATAAAAGGTTCTGTGAATTATTATAGGGACGGAATACCATTATAAGTAGGTAGGTATGTACCTAGATAAATTTTGCAGTACCGTAGAGAAGGAGAAGAGGGCAATTTGCCCCGGGCCACGATTTCCCAAAGAGTCCGAAAATAAAGAGTTCGAGGAAAATAATAAAAATAATTATTACCTATCTAATTTCGTCTTGTGGCGTATTTTTGGAATTTTGGATGTTTTTCAATTTTTTTTCAATTACGACACCTCTATTGCAAGGTACATATTTCATAATTATTATAAAACGTTTTTATGAAATTTTTGTTTAATTTTGGAAATCTTTTTTATTATGGTTGTGTTTGAACAGTTTTAATATGTATTATTTTGTTTTATGAGGGAGATATCCAAACCTGTAAAAAAATTTCGGGTCCTAATTTGAATTCTCAAATTTTGACGAATTTTCAAAAATCTTATGGGTTTAAAGTGAAAAAATTAGAAAACTGATGTTTGGCGAGTAAGTGCACTATTTTAGATCCCCCCCCCTCATTATTGAGTCGTTTTGACCAGTTCTGGAGCGTTTAGAAAAGTTTTAGAAATTATAATTCCCACGAAATTCCACCAAATCAAGCTGTATAGCTGCGTCAGAAATCGACTAAAAGCAATTTTTTGTGATTCTGGAGCCTCCAGCGACATTTTGAAAACTCCAGGTTTCATAAAATGCCTTAAAATTTGTCCAAATTAATTTGAGCATTTAGATAAGCACGTTCAGTGTATGTCAATGACCTGTGTGATCGATTGACCGCCATTTTTCCAAAAATCGATCTTCACTGTGTAGCGAGATTCCATGATAAAAACATTGAAATGTGTAGAATCGACAGAAATCGATTTTGGAAAAATGGTAAATGATCAATCAACTTGTTTATAAGGGCTAAAATTCATTTGAATAGATTTTGGAACGTTTTTGGTAAACATGGAATTTCTGGAATGGCGCTGGAGGCTCCAGAACGACTCAAAACTGCCTTTAATCAATCTCCGAGAATTCGAGATTGAAAATAAAGTACCTACATTTGTGAAAATTGTAATCTTCAAACATTTTCTGGGTGCTCCAGAACCACTCGAAACAACTCTAAACTAAGTACTTGTAATTTTCAAACATTTTTTGGGTGCTCCAGAACCGCTTGAAACAACTCTAAACTACTTCCAATAATCGATAAATTTTTGTTTTAGTTGGAGAAATATTTTTCATGCTCTATCAAAGCATAGCTTTGCTTGGACCCAACTTTTTTTAGCTGGTTTGGATTCATCCCCTGATGATTTATATTTTGTATCAATTTCAATCGATCTTATCACCATTAAAACATTCAGGTAGCTGTGTTAACATCACTTCAATTTTTTTTTTTTTTAGAAATGAAATATTAAATCATCAACGTTGAAAATATTTGTTACTATAATGGGAAATGAAGAATAAATTAAAAAACGACTGGTGACATACTTCTAACGCTAGTGAAATCAATGGAACTTCCTTTTTTCATACGTTACAATTTTTCCAATATTTAATATTCCACGTAAATATTCTTATGTACCTACGTAATATTTTATTCCGAAAATTCCTGGCCAATTTTTTTTCATGTTTGTTTTTCCCCCCATTTTTTTGCGAACTAAACTACACGCGTTTCTACTTTCGATTTATTTATTCTTTTTTTTTCTCAGAAACGATCCTCTCGAAACCGTCAATGTACGTATAAGGTTGATTCAACGTAATTATGTTTTTTCCGCCCTAATATTTTCAAACCTACGACACGACCGAAATATTATTTTTATAAGGGTTGAAAATTTCTCTCGTATCCTTTTCTTTTAACTCTTGTCGATTCGAGAAATATACACCTACGATCTTTTCCTGAACCCACGAAAAAATGAAATACACGTTGAAATGAAAAGCTGGTTATTTTTTTGACAGCTTGATACAAGTTTTTGTTCACGTATTCGGTCGACGAAAAGATTTGACGACCTGCCTCTCATTCGTTCAATTACGAGTACGTAATGTTTCAAGGCGTCAATCGATTGTCGCCTAATCAAATTGATAAATCAAATTAGCATACAGAAACGTTACAAAAAATTGACGGTTTATGAAACGAGAACGTCTGTGGGAGAGAGGATTTCCGGGTACCTAAATTAGTAAAACTGTGATGAAAGGTGAGAAGTCGAGAACACTTCGGTATCAACACCTAGAGAGAAATTTCGTAAACCACATCACAACTAACCAACGAAGTACGTAAGTACACAAAATTCCATAAATTTCCCTCATTCGTCGTATCTTTTGAGAGTTATACTCGTACATTTTGAAAACACGAAGTACACATATTTCACGCGTATAACACCAGCTCGAAAGTCGACAGATATAATCTTCTGTAGACTCGTAAAAGGCAAAAATAACCGTTGTCGTTTAAAATTACAGTACACAGTATACACTCAAACCTTTCAACTGGTCATAACGACCCATCAAAAAAGAGTAAACGTTACGCGACAAATGCCTTAAATCAATCATAGTTCGTCCTAAAATTACCTAGCAGCCCTGCGAGCCCGTTCGCCAGCGTCTTTATCTGCATCACGTGCCAACCCATACGAATATTAATTTCGTTAAAACCCTCGCGGGAAGAAAAAAAACGACATCGGCGCCGCTCGTATAAATTCCAAAAACGTACCGAATACCCCGAAATATTCCTCGAAAAGTGAGACTGGGTCGTCGCGTCGCACGGTCCCCCTTCGATATTGATGCAACAATTCTACTCGACAAAAACTCGTAAAACGCTTATTTAAAATTTTCAAATCAGTGGTTGTTAAACGCGTTACACGTTCGTTTTCACACCAACATCGACTCTGGGTACGCTGATTTAAATTAATTATCGAATCTACAATACTATACTACTCGAAAGGAAATAGTAAAATAATAGCGAGAATATTCTTTGGGAATAAAACGCAACATGTACAACGTTAAATCGTCGTCGCGTCGCGTCGCTCGCTAGGTACATATAAACAAGTTACACAGGAAATCCTGCCCACCAATGGGAAACTCAACCATTTCCATAATTCGTTTGCATTTTCAAAATTACCTTGGCAGTGCGCGATGATTTTTCGCGTAAATTAACACATTTTACACTGATAGGTTATTTTTTGGTATCACTGGTGCCCTTTTAGTTCGAAATAAGTTCAAATAGCGAATATTTCCGTCCACGTTGCGACGCTACGTCGCTTTTTTCCCCCTTTATAAGGCGAGCGTTATTTTTACGCTACTGAAGCAGCTGATGTATAAGATAATGACGACTCGAGAGTATAATATGTAAACGTATATGTTTTTAACACGGTTTAATATATCAGGGAATGCGATCTCCTATGGTTGAAATGTTTAAATTCTAGTTGGGCACGAGCAGATTTTGCGGAAATTCAAGGAAAGTATGGATGTATCTATCTATCTCGACATATCTCGGGACTTAGTATAGCTTATTCTTCATTTGTGGGGGTTTCGCCAAAATTTAAGATCTTGAGTAGAGTTTATTGTCTAAAAAAAGGTATTAGGGCTACGCATACGTTCCAAATCAAATATAAATTCGGTTAATGTACATTTTCGAGGCTCAGTTTCCACCCACAACACAACTTACAGCAGAAGCTCGAGCCTGAATTACACCTTATTCGAAAAGACACCCAAGAGGATGCAATTCCCATTGAAGATTCTAGGATAGCTGGAAAATTTGTGATAAATTGATTTTAATTTTAACTAATCTTCACGAAGTTTTGAAAAATTTCACAATATGCTAGTTCTTTTTTGTAATTATATGTACATGTACCTCGAAAAATTTTCACAAAATATTCACAATTTGAAATCGGTTCTGAAGAATTTTCAAAATGAAGAAGTGCCTGTTATTATTGTGTTTTTACGAAACACATAAGTAATTTAATATAAATTCTTGTACGAATGCATCAAAAGTTTTTCTTTTTCTGATCATTTTCCCAATTTCTCACAATACGTAAATTTCCAATTTCACTGGCATCTAAAAAATTCACGAAATTTTTCTCATTAGGAATCCTTATACTTCATGAAAGTATATTATAATGGTTAGGTATTAGGTAGGTACACATTTAACGAGATCTTTCCATCAAATTAGTAGTAAGTATAATGCCACTCTTTTCGCACAATTTTTCCATTCTCGTCGGCAACTAGACGCTATTTGACATACTGAATGAGATATCGCCTCTTAGACGAATTAAACCAACATTTCCACACGTTTCACACTCTATTGTCTATTCTCACCGGACCAAGTGTCGTTTTTATCACTTTTTACACTAAAAAAACTCTATGAATTTTACCACGTTACCAACGCTTAATTGCATAAACGGTACTATTTTCATTAACCCAGTTGATATCTTAATTGAAACCTCGTACGAGTTACGAAAATTATAGCACTTCTTTAGCATCTCGGCTTAATTACTGCAGATTAACGTATCCAATATAAATGTCATTCATTCATATACACACACACATTGTATAACATTCACACGCTGTCAGACAAACTGGAGTACATTGGCGCTTCGATCATTAAACATGCATTCCAGTATCATAATGTTGTGTACTTTGCATCATATATAACTGCTGCATAAACCAGCCATCTATAAATAATCTACGTGCATTTAGAAAAAAAAAATGAAAAAGAAAAAACAGATACCCACTCGGGGAGTAATTTTTACATACGGTAATAACTTTCTAATAACCACGTGGTTCAAACCACCTAAATCGTTAAAACTTTTATGGCATAATTTTGGCCACCGATACCTTTACAATACCAACCCATAATAACATTATTGAATGCATACATACGAGTAGGCCTTTTTAGACAAGAAATGGCTCAAATCCAAAAAAATTAACGGAAATGGGAAATTTCGTCATGGTAGTTCATACGTGTAAGTCTCCACTCATTCGTCGAAATGTCCCAGAAAGTTTTGCTCCTTTTTTGATGATCAGAAAGTTTCACATTTTGAATCTTCTGCCATTTCAGAAATTCCTTCAAATTATCCACAAATTGTATTGCAAGAGAATTCAGAAAATGTAACACAACAGGAAAAAAACTAGAATCAACCCCCTGTAATACGCCGACTTAAGCGTAAAAAACCTTTAGATTTAACTAATTAATTAGTGACACATATGTAGATAACCAATACCTAGGTTAGAAACATATTAAATGATTATATAAAAAAAAATTCAGAGGTGGGGGGGGGTTGCGTAAAAATTTAATTTATTAATACGTTTTGATGAATAATGACTTTTTTCAAAATGGATGCATTCATTTACCCCAATTTGGTTCAAAATACGACGCTCTCGTCCTCAGGCTCACCTAAAAAAAAACTCCAGATATTTTCTGCGGTGCTCTGGAACTAGTCGGGGGCTCACATAAGGATCTACTGCACCCCCTCCCCCGCCGATCCTCCGAGACAACTTTTTTCTTAAAGTGGGAGTCCTAAGGAACATTTTTAGCCCTTGTCCTCAGAAAAAAAAGTAGCCCTACTTACAAAATGGCAGCTATTTTGATTGACAGGTCAGCCAAATTCACAGATTTTGGGTTTCAACATAGGACTTGCAAGACATTTTTTAAACCGTACAAAAGTAGACCGAAAGAGCAGGCAAAAATTCATCACCTGTCAAAATTGCAAGTGCTATGTGCCTTTTTCGATTTTTGGTGAATTTTCAAAAATCAAATTCTGGCTAAAAATGTGGGAAAAAATCAAAATTTTACCAAATTGACCTAGAAAGCTGAAATTTGGGATATACCCTATTTTCGACCTGCCAAATCGATTGGAAACTGTTTCAACCCGTTTCGAGCAGTTCTGGAGCCTCCAGCAGATTTTTGAAACTCAAAATTCCCTCAAAATTTCATCAAATGGAGTAGGAAAGACGAAATTCATTCTGCAAACTAATTTCAATACGCTACAAAGTCGACTGCAGGTGGATTTCAAGTCGTTTTGGAGCCTCCAGCGACTTTTAAAAAAATTACTGGAGCCTCCAGTACATTTTTGAAACTTGAAATTTCCCCAAAATTTCATTGAATGGAGATGGAAAGCCGAAATTTACTCTGCACTACAATTTTTTAACACCATCTGAAGACGACTTCAGGTGGGTTCCCCGACTAAACTGGAACTTTATGTAGGCAGAATGTAGATTATTTTATCATTAAAACTTCGCGAATTTTATGTTACACCAAACAATTCACTTCCGCGAACGTTTTTTGAGTCAAACCATAAAAACCAGGCCATTGACCATGGTACCAAAATACGTACCTATCATAATCTAGAAGATGTAATGTAAAATAATCGCATATCAAAAAAAGGATACATAAATTAAATCTTTGGAATATCGAGCTTGTAAATTCTTATTAATTCCTTCCTCGTCGATATCCGATATCACAGTCATATCAGGTACTCCTACCGCACCTGAAAGCAGAAAAATAAAAACCATAATCAGTACATCTTTCGGTTTAACATTTCATTTAGTACCTATACGTATTTCGTTCGAACTAATTACGCATATCCTTTTTCTTCACATTTGGAACGCGTTCAAGCGAGAATCCACATACAGCGGGGTTCACTTAACCGTACTCTAAATGCCATTTTACATTTACAAATGCTGTGTGTTCACAAATCGATCCTAAAACTACATTAGGTCGGCGTCGTCTTTCGTGTACGTACAATACGAGTTTAAGAGTACGTTTCACATGCCGCCGAGTCGGCAAGAAGCGAAATGCACGTAAAAAAACCTATCGTGCGAACACCGTTAAACCTAAATAATTTTCTTTTTTGTACGAGAGGAGGTGTTTTGTTTCTTAACGTGTGTGTATCCCTAGGGAGTAGCAAATGTACGTATGTTATGTACGTCGTCGAGCTGCACATTGTTGCCAAAATCGATATGTTTGGTTTTTCTAGTTGTTTTTTTTACCTCACTTCGCCATAAGCCTATATTTATACCTGAGTTTACTCATACTCGTATAATTTTTCGCGTTCACCCTTTACCTAATTTCTTCGCTAGTTTTGTCCCTACATATATGACAAGTTTACGCACATTAAACAAACTTGAGCTGAGCCCTTTTTTCCTTGCACTTTGCGAGTTTAAGTAGGTACAAGACGAAAACGAAGGCAATTTTATCATCATTCTACAACATGATATAAACTTTTAACAATACATTAGGAGTTAGAAAACCAGAATGGTTTCCTGAATCGATCTAAACTAACTATAAAATGGTACAACGAAGGATGGAGTCACATAAATTGAAAAACTTACCACTATGCCAGATCTTACACCCACAATCTCCCCTTTTACGGCTAATTAATTTTTAATACCGATGGAAATTAATTTAAACTATGTTTCAAATATGAGAAGCCCTATACCCTTTCTTATTTGCTTCCACGAATAAAAAGATGGAATAGATTTGATTTGAAAAATTAGAGGGGAAATAAAAAAAGGAAATGAAATAAAGAAGTGACACTTTTTTTTCATTCAGTTGAAAAATATCGGAATCGGGCAAAAATACTGGCAAACTTCGTTCTTATTTATAATAATAATACCCATTGTAGCAATCACTCTATTATACTTCTTTTCATTGGGTAATTTTAATTGAAAACTTGATTTTTTAACGCGAGCGAATAATTGTAATTGAGAAACATAACCGCTACTGCTGCGTAGAGATACCTTATAAAATGAATGTGAATGAAGTCTTGATGTAAAATGTTGAGCTTATGTAGGTAGATAATCATTAGAATCCAATGGTATTGAAATTGCGTAGGAGACATTTCCTCTCTTTCTTCCTCAGATGCACTTTCATCAAAAACTGAGAAACCAGAGGGACTTGGACTCGCATTCTCTTACGGATTCCAAACCACGGTAAGCTCTCTAATAGTACAGACACCTATTGTCATAAAAATTGACAGTAATGTTTTTTTAATCCACCCAATTCATTATGAAAGAAATTTTTTGCTTTTTGTCCAATTTAAATTTCTCAAAGAAAGCATCAACGTGAAAAAATTCAAATCAGGACTGTTTTTGGCCATCTCTTTTTTTCTAAAACTCGCGCCAGTAAACTGAATACTGGTAATCCCAACTAAGAACACGAAACATTATAAATTCAAATTCCTCGCCAAAATAATCTTATTACGACGGTAAATTTCTCTTTTAAAAAAACGAGAAAGAACAGAAGAAAAGAAAAAAACGCATTAATAAAACACCTCAAAGCACGAGTTCGTTCGGGTTAAAAATTTTGTTTCACACCGATAAAAAAAAAAGACGACCAAAAGAGGGAACAATATGAACACTGCAACGCACCGCGTAAAAAACCAGGAAACAGTTCAACAGTAGGAAAAAAAGCTTCAATCTTTCTTCAAGTCTGTCGATCTCTTGGTAAAGGGAAAAAATTAAAATTGACGAAATAAAAACAAAAGGGGGTAAAAAAGCAGGGAAAGTAAACATTTCATGGAAAAAAGGAAACAAAGCTCCCCCTAATACTTCCATATGTTTACCACATCGTTGTCAATTACTCGTAAACATATATCGCGCGCACGGAGTCGATAAAAACATTCATTGTGACAATTTTTCTCTTAAAATCGTCTCTTTATTAAAGCTCGTCGACATTTTGGCTTTAGCAGGCTCCGAAATAAGGGACGTGGCTCACACTCGATACATATGATGGGCGTTCTGCGAGTGATTCTTTCGTCGATACTCGATATTATACGTATGGTACAGAGGCGACGAAACCATTAACATTTAATATCGAAGGGTTCATATTCTATACGACAATGGAGTATATTTTATCAAAATAAACTTTCGTATAGCAGCGAGTACGAGTCGAGTATTTTTGCGAAAGAAAAAAAAATACCTATGCACGTTACAGGGTCCTGCGAATGTTGAAATTTCACGCTCGTGATACGTATAAAATCATATCAGCTTAATGTCGAATCGTATTTTAATATCACATAGCGACATGTTTGCTATACTATGTTTAAAAAGGCGGAAAGTATGAAATTCGTTTATGCAACGGTAATGCTATATAAATTGCATTTACTCAACCCTACTTTTTTATTCATTTTTTTCCTCCCAACAATCTCAACTAAAACACGATACTATACACCTACCTACCACAATTTTTCATCACCGTTTCTTTCTAATTTAGCTAAATTATCCGCCAAAAAAATGGAATTTTAAAATGTAAATTGAGCTTTAAGTCGATAGGATCCACTCTACGGTTCATTGTGGTAAACGTGGAGCCAGGAGGGAACATGATAAAGTTGCTTGGGTTTTTTCTCCAAGCTACAGAACTGTTCAAAATAGTTCGAAACCGTTTCTAATTGACTCGGCGGGTCGAAAATGGGATGCTTATCAAATTTCAGCTTTCTATGTCAATTTGATAAAATGTCGGTTTTTTGCATTTTTTGTCCACTGATTTTCAAAAATTCGTCCAAAATATAAAAATGCACTTGAGCATGTGGAATTTTGGCTGATGATGTATTTTGGCATGATTTTTTGAATAAGTTTCGTATGATTCAAAAATATGTCTAAAATCAACAAAAATTCCAATATTTTTGAATTCATTTTAGATGAGAAAACAATTTTTGTGTCGAGAAAAAGTGAATTAAAAAAAAAAATTACGAAAAATTCTGTCTAGGAATTTGAAGGTAAAAATGGACATCGGTACCTCATTTTGATACAAATTTTCAAAATTAAATTCCAAAAGAATTGAAAAGCACTCAAAAATGTATGTGATGCGTGAGTTGAGTACCTAACTGAGTATTCATTCATGTATCGATCATTTGATATCCAGCAATCTTTTGAAAGAAAATTTTGATGTTGGCCTTTTTCATAAATAAAATTCATGTAGGTAGTAAAAAAAATCAATTTTTAATAAAATTAATCGAAAAACTGTAAATTATTTTTAATATGTCGAAGAACACATTTCCCCAAAGATATGGCATGTAATAGGATATTAACCAATTATGCCCCTGGTGGGTAATGTCTACGAGTATTGGAGGGTTGGTTCGATAAGTAATAATGGTACTCGTAAAATGTATAGTGCTATCAAGTTGAGTCGTCGCCATAAAATTCATATTATTTTATTTTGAAGAATCAATAGAACAGCTGTTTTACTCACACTTTGACCTCAACAGATAAATTTTCAGGTGGATATTTTTATCAAATATGCATCATACAAAATAATGAAGTGTCAAATGATAAATTGATAAAAATAGCATACGTCAAGTTTCAAACTTGACGTCATAAAATCATGAAAAATCAACTCAGAAAACAACGAAATTTCCCAAACTGAAAATGTGGGACATTACAGTTCACACCATCGAATATTGAATCGTTTTAAAATGGTTTCAAAACAGTGGGTAGTATTCTATTTTAAAACAATCAAAAAACCATTTCCCAAAACTGAAACTTTTCCGGGTTTTTGAAACCTAAACTACTCTGTTATTAAAAAGAAACAGTTTCATTACGGTGTCTTTGCAGATCGGGATTATCAAAAAAGACCTTTAGTTTCACTTCGTCTGCCCTATAGACATTTTGAAAAAGGGAAAATTCAGTAAATAACTCATCTGACTAGAAATTTAATCAAAATAAAACTCCTACAAAAGTACCTAATTTCATCTTTATTATCTGCACACCAATCAGCAAAATTTACAGGGTTTGTCACCCACGAGTATAATTTTGATACACTCGGGGGAAGAAAATTACAGCTACCTTCTACCTTTTATGGCATTGTGGTCGAGCTCTTGGCTCGTGTCGTCTTCGGTCTCTTTTCATCGCGTTGTATAATTTCCGGTTGTTGGGTTCATTGGTAAACAAGATAAGATCGGTTAGCCCGGGTTAAGAATATTACAGGATGCATAAGGTATTGAATAAGAATATAAGTAACAAAGAAGGAAACATAGTACATAAGGTGTCTTCGTTGGGAGACTACAAAAGTGGAAAAAAATCTATCTTAAAGTACAAATTCGTCGAGAATATACCTATAAGACTATAATACGGTGGTTGAAAAAAAAAGAAGTTGTATGAATATCCGTAAGTATAATGTATAAGTGGTAACCTGGGACACACCATTCACCATTCATTACCGTATTACCTGCGGCGATTTTTAACAAGATAAGTCAAACGGTTGTGTACCTCTACCTGTATGAAATGACGTCAGATTTTGACGAATTATACCTCATTCGTAATCGTTTACCACGGTGTGTTAATTCCAGTAACGTCGTTTCGGTATTTACGCACGTGTCATCGTCACCTTCGTCATACATACGAGATGACTGGGCTAGAATAAAGAATAGCTACATCTATACTGAAGAGAAGAAACATGGAAAAATCCGCGTACAAAATAGGACACACGTTGAATCACTTCATCCGTGTTTTAATTGGACCATTAGAAAATTTCGAAATTCGCCAACTTCGTAAAAATCTCTGCTTAATAATACAATCGGGATTGTCTACAGCCTAGATACATAAACGTATTATCCCTTAAAGACCCAGGCTAATCCTGAGATGTTGTGCGAAAATGCTTTCAATTTCCTGAATTAGATCATCACAAGCATCACTTTAACCCACAGTTTGCCCCCCAGCCCCTTAAAGCCGTCTCGTAAAAGCCGTACCAATTTATTTAATTTTCCTTGAAAACCGAGGAAGCAAAAACCCCAATGAGGTCAATCATGGAACTGAATGATATAGATTGATAGTGAACTTGTACATCTTGAAAATTGCTTGAGCAGAATTCGTTGTTTCCAATCATAATATTTCATGATGTTGAACTACACTATCAATGATCGAGGAGGGATAGTGACTTCTTCATGAATGCTTCAACATTATGAAATGCCAGAGACATCTGCAATTTGACAGTGTAAAGTTTTTCAAAGTGGTAGATAAGCCTATTTCGATACTTCTGCAGAAAAACAATCGAACCACTAACCTTTTGCGGGATGTAACTATTTGTTGACAAATATCGAGAAAGAATATCAACTTCAGCAGGAATTTCTCAAAACATTCAAAAGTTCAGAGTTGTGGTTGAACAACAGTTGAAAGCTTTTTACTGAATCTCAAATCCCCTGAATCCTGTAGTCATAAGCCGGACACAATCTCATGATTGTAAACCTCGACTTCTGCTCGTGCAATTTTCATGATGTAGAACTACATTATCTATGATCGAGAAGGGATAGTGACTTCTTCATGAATGCTTGAACATTATGAAATGCCAGGGAGTGCTGCAATTTGACTGTGTAAAGCTTTTCAAAGTGGTTGATAAACCTATTTCGATATTTCTGCAGAAAAACATTTGTACTGCTAACCTTTGTAGGATGTAACTATTTGGTGACAAATATCGAGAAAGAATATCCACGGAGTGATAAACAGATTTGATGGGTGGATTGTAGATTATCTGAACTTATGTGCTGTTAAAAGCATCTGTGTTCCTTTCAATTCTTGTTTCTGTCATTTCAAGCCTACTTGATAATATTTCCCATATTATGTACTTTGCGTATTCATGCTCTGTTTTTTCGGGTTTTTATCGAGACAAGCGAATCAAATTTTCAAATAATCGCTCTGGTCCACCATTTTCACACCTTTCATGATTTCATTTTGTGAAGGGTCTACCATCAATATGTTTATCCAAAAATGGAGCATGGGTCCAATTTTTTTATCCCAACTTTTTTGAAAATTTGCCCCCCAAAAAGGGGTGGGGTGTTCTTTGGGGATATGCTTTCACTCATTCAGTACACCTAATGATACTATATCATTCAGTTCCATGATTGACCTCATTGGGGTTTTTGCTTCCTCGGTTTTCAAGGAAAATTAAATAAATTGGTACGGCTTTTACGAGACGGCTTTAAGGGGCTGGGGGGCAAACTGTGGGTTAAAGTGATGCTTGTGATGATCTAATTCAGGAAATTGAAAGCATTTTCGCACAACATCTCAGGATTAGCCTGGGTCTTTAAGGGTTATCTGATTACGAAATTATATATCAAAAATATTGCGCTACAAGAAACAAGATGTGGGCTAATGCTCCGGCGAAGTTGTCGCAAAACGTGATCTCGTGATACAGATATCGTTCTAAGATAAGTTCCCCATAAGCATATTCACGATGCAATGAACGTCTATAAAAACTATATTATCAATCAACACTGATCTTCTAACATGCCGGAAGTATTCAAAATTAAAATTAAGGTGCCATTTCGGTAATAAGTTCCGAATTCCGAGTACGGCCATCTATCGAAACTATTGGAACGACATTGGTACACATTGCAGCATCTTCATTCCTCGAATACCTTTAGCATTACGTTATAAGTCGATGATGTGTAGAAGAATGCCCATGTCTGTGTTTCTTTTCACTATACCGACTTTCCGAGTTCACTTTTCGGTGAGCTATATGGAGAATTTCGGAGATGTACGAGAAATACCAGCGTTGATCATTTTTATGATGAGTCGTTGCCGCCACGATGTGGTCATTTGAGATTTGATATGGGATAAGTAATCGAATAAAGACGAGTGATTTTTTTAAATGTTCTTAAAGGATGGATCTCTATGTACGATATTTTTTTTTAGAGCGTTGGTAATATTTTTAAGACACTGATTATTAATAATATTCTGAGGATCTTTTTGGATGATTCATTAGCATGATTTACATAATTATGTGTCATTGTGATGAGGCTTCTTCGCTAGAAATATGTCTAGCATTTATTTTCAATGTTTGAAGCAATGAAAAATAAAATATTTTCGGTTCGATCGTTCAGCCCTAACATCTCCTAAAAACCTAAACTGAAATATTTATTGAAAATCAAACTTTCAATTTTTTTGTTACCATCAACTTTTGAGAAACGACAAAAAATCAAGAAGACGAATATCCATATTTTTTCTCGAAGAAAATTACGAGTATGCTAAACATATTTGAAATAGGCACATAATATTAAATTAAAATTGAGAATACCGATATGTGAACACATACGTAATTTGGAAAAATTATAGTCATCGTTTTCGATTTTCAAGTCAAACATCATATCCAAGCAAACATTGACTCCTCCCTCCCTCGAACCACTCACAAAAAAGTGAAATGGACGACACCTATTTATAATTTTTTTCATGAGCTCACTGAACCATTTTCTCTCAAAAAAAGTGAGTGACCAGAAAATTTCTCCGACACAACTCACAAGATCAAAACATCATTTTAGGTAGGTACCTATTTTGGAAAAAAATACACTACAAAACATCCCAATTTTCAATCTACGAATAGTTTCTGATCAAAGCAAAATTTTAAAAAATGAAAAAAAATAGTAATAATAATATAGGTAAATGCAAAAGAAATACTCAAAGATTGGAATATTACTTTTGTACGAGTCGAAAACAGTTGAACTAAAAAATGCATCGCAGAGAAACTTTTATTTTATTCACTGTCACATGGGTTTAGAAATCCCTGATACAAACGAATCATAAGCTATACATTTCACTTCGGAGATTCAAGAGGACAATTTTATGGGAGTCACTCGTTTGGTCAAATCGGATATTCAAACCAATTGTTATGCAGTAATTGGCACCTTCAGATGAACGAACCCATCTATGATATGCTATGCTACAAATAGCATGAATTTTTATTACGACATAAACTCTCAATCAGTACAAATAGAACGGAATTTCGTTCTCGTAAAAATAAAACAATCGCATAAAAATTACAAAATTATAATTAACGAATACCTACACGACTGAAAAATAATTCTCAAACTTATTTTCATACCCATGTCATTCTAAAAATTTCCCCACATTTATCAACAGATTTGAGAATCGAAAAACTGAAGCCATAAATTTCATCGATAATTAAACGACAAAAATTGCCATTCTCAGAAATCTTCTCTCCTTAGATGAAAATTTTCGAAACCGAATTTACCTCATTAGCGGCAAATTTCGACGCAAATTCGCAATCTTCTCTCTTTACACGTGAAATCAGCACGAGGCGAAAATCAATGAAGCAGAACCGAAACACGAGCGAAAAACCGCAAAACCCACGTAAATTTTCATTCAAAAACTCGCAAACGCTTTGACAAGTTGAAAATTTCTCTCATCGTTAAACCTGCAAACGCCGGATAAAATTTCTATAAGTATAAAAAAATTAAAATATTTCTCAAATAAATCTCACTCGATGCTTCGATACTTTATACAAATCGGTCAACAAATATCGAAGAAATTGCTGATTTTATCGACGGAACGGAATATACGAAACACGTATCTTAAATCAAATAAACTTCTATAGATGAAATTCAATTCGTCGGAAAATGTCTTTTTTATAATCCTCTTCGAGTAAGTATTTTTCTTTTCAACTCGATGTATTTCTCAACGAGTATAATATTCATAACTGCGCGATTATTTCTTATTACGTCATCGGTGTCGACCTGCCGAATAAAAATTAATTACAACGATCTATGTAGCTGGCTGGCGTCAAGGTATGAAATTTCCATTTCATAGCGCAATTTCTCTTCATAGACATACGAAGCACGAGCGATGATTAAAGGCTCATTTTTTAAAAAACATTTGACATCTCGTACGCTGGGTATGAATACATAGAGAAGACATATTATCAAGTTGCGTATCCCCGGAGCGATTTAGTTTAATGAACGTTAACGTATACATTTGAGAAGTTTACCATCATCGTTGTCAAGTTACATAGACATACTCGTAGTAGGTACGAATATGTAGTCGAGGCACTTGAGCAGAAACACGGCAAAATGGAGAGAATTTCTAGCAACGATTTTCAACATACAACGTCGAACTACCTATGTTTACTTTTCTTTTGATAAGACGTCTTATGTACATAAAATTAGATGAAATTCGGACTAGGATTTTTTTTCTTCTTTACATTTCGCTAACTTTCGAGTAGGTGCAGGTAACAAAAAAAAAGAGAATGAAAAAAACTAGTTCTCCAAAGTTCATTTTTTGCTCAACGACGACCCATCTTCGAGTGGAAAATATCGACTACGACAACGTCATCCGATTGGAAAACTTGCATGAAAAGTTGGCCAACACTTTGGCAATTTTTTCTACACCGAAGGCGATTGTTGACGAGGTATGAATAGCCGTACAGCATTCTCGCATACAATGCAACGATACGGAAACCATACGCATCGCAATGTAACCACCAAACGACCCAACTTTGTACCCCGACGTACTTTCCCTTCGACACTAACCGGGGTATTTTTGTTCCAGGCCAATCCCCTTTATTCGTATAGTTTTATTCCGCTGCACAGAAAATCGCTAGAAGTAGAAGAGAGAGACTCAGAGAGAGTGAGAAGAAAAGATTATGGGCTTCGCGAGAACAGTATCGTCGCGAAAGTTCACATACACGAGTTGACGTACATCTACCTCTATAATCGAGAACACAAATACACAACTTTTTCTCTCTCTCTGAAATGTGTTTGTGTATTTTACACACGATAAGAGATAGAATGTAATATAATAATAACAACCTGCACACAATTTCCGTTGTACTTGTAATTATCGACTCGCAGCTTCCTATGGGTCATCTATCATAATCGATGTATTTTTTTTTACAAAATTATCGGTGATTTATACACATCAGAATTGTTGTAAAGGAAAAATTCGCATTACAATGAATCGCAATTTTTTCAAATAGCAGGTTGACAAATTGATTTTTTGAAAATTTCAGGTGCTTAAGTTCGTTGTTGGATTCTAGGGATTTTTTGACAGCTTGAAAAATTCAAAAAGTAGCTGTAATTGTGAAGAATTCTCATATTTTTTGACGATTTTTTTCTACGAGTATATCAGAGAATCGGCGAGAATGATTGCTTCATTTCTCCTTCCCCTCACCCCTCCTCCCCAATCAAAAACAGTCACTCCAGAATTATCCTGGAACTTTCAATAAGTTTTCAGTTTCCTTCAAGACTAAAAAAAAAAGCTCAGGAAGATCCAAAAGTGAGCTTTAGAATCAAGGCACTCCGCAGAATAAATTTTTGACCAAGCGAGGAAAAATTCAAGAAAAATACAAAAAAAACGAATTTTTTAAAATCACACACCATCAAACAGATCATTAGATTAGAAATTGACTGTTGGACTTGAAATGTTATGCTTGACTGTGTGACTGAAAAATGACCACTTTTGAGCCTTTTTGGAGCCTCCATCGATTTTCCAATTTTCTCCGGAAATTTTAAGCTGTATGGAAAGGCTAAACGTGTACTTCAGCATCCTTCAACTTGGGTTAATCAATTCTAGCATGGGGATTCGCTCGACCAATAACAGACATTTCTGCGATACCAACTCATGTGCTTATAAGTACATATGTAGACCTATGTAAAGTTGGTTGTAGAAAAAATGTTTTCTATAATAAATTATCGAGCAAAAACTTCTGCACTTTTAAGCTGGTACACCAGTAACTCAGCGGAACAGATGAAACCCCTTAAAAAGTCTTCAATAACTACAAAAAAAATCGTAGGCGCCGAAGTTCATTTTTTATCCTTTCAGATCAATAATTCGAAATTCACGCAAAAAATCAAAAACTTACTAGAAATCTCAAAATGACTGAAAAATTGTTTTTTTTTAAAAATTGGACCGTTGAAATAAGATAATTATTTACACCGAATATGGTGGTGTCGTTTGAAAAAAAAATCATTGAAATGTTCGAAATTCTCTTACAATCCAATGACACTTTTTTTTAGAATTTTCAAAAATTCACCAAAAACTTGTCACCAATTCCTCATTCAATTGTTTATCGAGCACAGTATGTACTTTCAATTTCTGTTTTCGTTTTGTTTTGCTCTTAAATATTTAAATTAAATGAATCATTATCATCAATTTATGAAATTTTTTCCTTGCCCATAACAGGAGCTTTTTATTTTAAAAGAACTCGTGCATGGTAATTTACCTATTAACATTTATCATTTTTTTACTAATTGGTTTTTTACCTTTTTTTTTTTTGAGAAAAATGTAGTTGGTTCCTAGAATTAACAAATAATCATATCGTATATGACGCTGAGCAAACATACAATATTTGATATCCCTCCTCCTCCTCCACAACACAGCATTCCATAATTGGATTGGATTAATTGTCGAAGCTTTGTTACGTGAATTTGCGCAAGTTGCTCTCTCTCACACGGATAATACGTAACTGAATTTTTCTTTGTCCTTGATGAAAAATCAAAAATTTGCCTTTCGAACAAAATCAAGCCATCATCTTCCAACGATCTATGCCACTGACGACTTCATTTTTTAGACATTCTACGTAAAAACAAACGTACTCGTACTACAAATATCAACTTTCGACCGGTATTATTTCTCTCTTCTAAATACCTGTTCTTATCCTAAACTAGTTTCACGCGCAATGACCTTTTTATATAATCTAACGATTTGGTTCTAATGTTACTCACCTTCGCGACCTTGCTAATGTCTATGTCTTTTTTCTTTATCCGGATTACACGTACAAGAGTAATGATAACATCTTAAATCCAACATCGATTAAATTTCTCCCAACTATCAACGCGTTTAATTGGCTTAACCATTAAGTTATGCATAAACAAACGAAAACCGTGATGACTCATGAGCGCAAATTTTTTCCACTCTTTTGTTTACAATACATAGTCAAATTACCGAAAAAACTAGATCAATATAAAATACGTGTAATCGTGTTTATTTAACCTCGTTCCCTATAATATTATAAGTACACCTAATCTGGTAATTACCAGCGGCGGTTTTACCACTATCACCCTTTTGGTTCGTTCAAGATCCACCTGTTGTTTGACATCTCGCTCATCTCTGGTAAGCACCTTTCATCTTCGCTTCGGTGTACACAGTTCCATTTACCTCTTCAACATCTGTCCCTACTTTTTTCCATTTTTAAATACCCTCTTGGAAACGGTGTTTTTGTATATGTATGTTGTACATATTTTCAAGATGCCTCGAAATACTCGTATTTGTATTATCGATGTCGACGTAAAATTAGAAGTTTACAAGGTAAAATGTTATAATGTATCTTGACGCTAGCACCTCATACTATTTTCACTTCTCAAAATGTCAATCATATGTTGCAGATTTAACGCCGTAAGCATCTTTGTGTCATATGTAGGTAGGTACATGAAGGAGGGAAGTAGACGAACGAAATTTCTCTTTGAATAATTTAGGCAGAATTACTATAAGTTTTCATCGATTATAATATACTAATCCAATTCAAAAGAAAAGCTACTCTGAGGATGAAATTCTCCATGTTTGAATTAATTTTCCACCTACATCAGCCTTATCCTCTCATTCTCGAGAATCTCAATTTTGGTAGATTTAATATCCCCCAGAATCTAGTATAACTTTGAAAATGATTTTCGGATTTTACTTTAAAAAAGAAGACGTCTAAGATTTTGAAAGTTAGTGGTTGGAATCTGAAAAATGTTTAAAAAAGAGATTCAAAAAACATACTTGATACTTATATTATTTCTTTCCCTTTTTCATAAGCCACTCTAAGAATAGCACTGGCAAGTTCATCTCAACCTCTACATCGTTTTTACATTCATCATATCGCCATTCATTTCTCAACTCGACCAACACGGTTGAAGATTTATATATCGGAAAAGGGGACTGCTACCTTATATTTCGTGGATAAAAACGTGCTGTAAAAAGACGCATCTGCTGGTACAAAGCAGGTGCACGCGTAGCTCACGTGTCTTCTTCTATCGTTGTGTATCAGAACACACTTTAACTAAACGAATGAGCCGAATTAAATAAATATCAATGCCATGCACATAGGAAGGAAGAAGACAACCCCACGCATATGGCTCTTATTGCGAACCTTTTTTTTCTTCTTTATTCCGTAGTAGTGGTACCTTGCAAAGGTGTATTTCCTAGCTCGTTATGTTCGATCTTCCGTTGAATAAGACAAAAAAAGGTAAGTTGTTTTTTTTTTCAAGTTTATGGGTCTTTTTAAAGGGTCGATTTATTTTTGTGACAATCGGTGAGACGAATTTTCAAAAACCAAAGTTCGAAAAAGGAACTTACAAATTTTTTTGACTAAAAATAGGTGTAGTTCTGATTTATACTTGAAATGACTTTTTTTTGTACATTGTATTTAATATTGGTTCATTACAAAAAAAAATCCCCAACGGCATAATAATTTTAAAATGACTGTATTTACTACAAAAAGACAAGTATTGGTCCAAGTAATTGACTTTTTTGGCACCAAAAAGTTAGAATTCGTGCTGAACACCAGAGAATAATTTTCATTTCATGAGAGCCTTTTTGGAAGAGTTTATGGTTTATGGCCCAGAAATAATTTTATCGGCGAAAAAATTTAAATGAATAATCGGGTGACAGTATTGGGACACGAGGGACCTGTGATGAGTTGAGGTAAGAGGTCCAAACGCACCAATGTTTTCTAAAACTAAGATGGACTCGCACCTATCGCAGTGAAATAAACATCGAAAAATAATTCTGACCCTGGGAAAGGTTATAGGGGAGTTTGTGCTCAAAATTTTCCGCATTTACGAAAATTTCAACAAAACCTCTCAATTGACACATTCGTGACTTCTTCATGACTCTTCACACGACCAGGAAAAAAAACTAAATATAGGAGAGTTACTTTCTGGAAGTCCAAAAATCATCAACAATTTTTTCAAATTCGATTTTTTTTCAATTTTGAAAAGAAGCAGCAACTTTTTAAAGCATTTCGGGCCCAATCGAAGAAATACGTATTCATCTCGACAATTTTTTTTAGGAAACTTGAAACGATCAACGAGGTACATTATTATACGCAAAAAAAAAAGTAAAGAAAATCATTAAATTAAGAATTTCGTTTCCAAACCATACTTCCACACTCCAGATTGGATTCTTAAACCATCGCAATATCGAAATGAAAAAATATTCTAATTTGATAAATCCGGCTAGCAAATGGCTTCGGTCTTATTGCCGACCCAAATACGAGGCCGATTTGTACACAGCGATTTATTTAGGAACGAAACAATCCGTTCGCGTTTGATGAAACTACCAATAAATCCGTAAGTTTAAAAGCGGAATAAAACGTCGATCAATCTTAATCTATCTTGATTCAACGCAAAGTTTGTCGACACATCGCGGTATTTCCAGTTGTTTCAACGAACCCATACCCGCAATAAAAAAAAAGATAGAAAGAAAAAAAACTTCGCATGTGATGTTTCAAAACCGCGCGCTGATTTCATCGCTGTTGAACATTTTCAACTATTAAACTACATATTTAAAATAATTTTCCTCTATTATAATACAACCTCTCGCGAACAAGTTTCCTAAGGTACGTAGGTAGATAATAAAACCTCAATTACTTGGCGCAATTATCAAGCTTTTTATGAAAATAATTCGCATAAAAGGCAAGTTTTCCAGAACTGCACACGTACGTCGTACAGGTATATTATAATACACTAGGGGCAAGATTTATCCAGGAATTAAACTTGTTAAGCTGTAAACGCGCGTATGGCTTGTTTTCAAGTAGGTACTTCTCTCTCATAAGAAGAAAACTTGGCTTTAAAATTATACGCGGTAAAGTTTTGACATTCGAGGAAAGCTTCAGAGATTTAATTTATATCGTTCACAACGATTAAGCTGTACATATTAGACTGAAAAAGAAAGCTTTTCGGACATCCTGTGAGCGAATTCTCTCAATAACACAGATGAACTAATGGAGTGTTATTTCCTTTTCTCCGAAGGGTTTATAAATAACATCATATGTATACGATATTGTAGATGATGAGACATGAGGAAGGGTAGGGGGTTGTCAGCGCCACATTACGTGTATCCTATACCATACCTACGTAGATCGGGATGGTTTTATTTTTGCGTAACTATTTCCGCTTTTTTTTATTACCTGAACATGACGATGGTTTTTTTTTTAAACACATTTACATCGGTTTAGTATCTCCTGCAACTACTAGTATCTAGATGAGTAATTCGATTCAGCGTTCGAATACCCCGCGAAAAAAAAACTGAAGGACGTAAGTATCATTTTCACTGGAAATCCAATTGTCAGCTCGAGTCATTCTTCAGCCCCTTCTACTCTGAAACGTTCGCAACCATGTAAAAACAATTACTCCAGTTCGTCAGCTGTACCTGGAGATAGATCTTACGTTAGTCATCGGTATAATTATATACTCGAAGGCCAAGATTAAATACGATGAATTAACCGCAAAGGTGTACCATTCAGATGATGTACAGGTAATTGTAGGTATAAAAGTAATGATACGACAGCTTTGGAAAATTATACCTACACGACACCGCTCGTCAACCAGCAGTTTAATCTTGAAATACATCGGGTTATTTTGTGATATCTGTTATTATAGTATAGAGATAGATAAGTATCAAACAATACGGTGGAAAATCGATTTAATAAAATGTCTTATTCGCGCCATGTATTGTCTTTATATCGTGAATAATTTACAAGTCGATCGTGTCAAATTGCAAACCTCGGGTATATTATTTTATTTATTTAATTTCGTTTACACCACACAAAGTAATCGTATTTTGGAAAACGATTTGGAATTTTTTTTCGTACACACGAGGCCAAGTTTATTACTGAAAATCTCTTCACAGTTCTTTCCCCCTTTTGTTTTGGAACGTGTCACGAACATCATCAATATTTACAAACGTTGATTCAGCTTCTCCAAAGAATAAACGTTATTCGCATAATTTTGAAACGACAACCGTTGACGTACACGTCGGTATATGCTCCAGCTCCAGTATAGAACAAACGATGATATGGATGGAGAAAAAAAGGAGTAAAAAAGCAACTTAAAATATCTCTTGAATAATGAATATTCTAAAGAAGCTTTTTGATTAATTGCAAACTATACGACGTGATGAAAGCTGCTTCCAAGTATAGAACAGCGATTCGAGTGGTTCTTCGAGTGGAAACGAATAGCGGTATAATTTAGAGACGAAAAATTTAGTATACCGTAAATTCTTTACCAGGCCGAAGAAATTTTGTTTGGAATAATTGAAGTGTTCTCGATAGCCTTTTGTTTTGTTTAACACAAGACGAGGGCAACGATTGAATTTTTTAGGTTATTCAATATTATTCATACCTATACCTACGTTTTACAGCGACGGTTGAATGAAACGAGCGGAAGATTTTATTTCATACCAAAGTACATACAATGAAAATTCTATTCTTTCAGAACGAAAAATTTGAACTCGCAAAAAAAAAATTCTAACAAAAATTGGCGTGAATGGTCACAAAACAATCTCATATCATTTTAACAAATGAAATGGGTATTTTCTAGCAATTTCTACCATAAAAACGAGACTTTGGAACAATTTTTTTTTTATAAAATAAGCTTTGAAATTTTTTTTCAAAAAACAACGAATTTATTTTTAGAAGTTTTTATAAAAAGCGAGGATTCTTTACAATTTCTGGCAAAAAGCAATTCGACAATTTCAGCAGGGCTTTTTGTGAATTATTGGCAAAAAAATGATACTTTTTGGCAATTTCTGGCAAACAAAGTACCTAAACGAGGCTTTTGGATAATTTTTATGGAAAATAAAACAAAATTTAAAAGCAAAAATCAACGATTTTTTGGGAATTATTGGCAAAGAAATTCAATTTTCTCGTAAATTTTTTTTGAAAAGTAAGTAAGATTAGTTTTTTTTGTAAATTTTTGGAATTTTAGGTGAAAAAAAGGAGATCTTTCATTTGCTGGAAGGCTAGAATTTTTGGCAATAAGTGAGACCTTTGGCGAATTTTTGGAAAAAAGGAAAAGTTTTTGAAATTTTTAAGAAAAAAGATGGGACTTTTGGAGTAATTTTCAGGAAAAAAGGAGTACTTTTTGAAATTTTTTGCGAAAAAGTGACAATTTTTAGCAAAAAAAAAGACTAACAAGGGAACCCTCCCACGTGATAATCTTCGATTTGAATGAAACTTGGACTGGTGGAAAGAGCACCTCAAAAAACCCCCATCCCCCAATTTTTAGCTGCTGAAGTTGATTTTTCGATTTTTGGCGAGCGTTTAAAGTTTTGTGTATTTTTTATACTTTATCTCAAGTCATGTCAAAAAATTCAATTTCTGATTATGATAATTCCAGATTTGACCGTCGGTAGTACTTATCGATTAGGTATCAAGCATATACCCTTTTGCCAAAATTTCAGCTGCTGAAGTTCATGTGATGGGGAGAGACAAACGGTGATTTTTCAAATTCACACATAACATGAGAAAAAACGGTAAAAATCCTGTTTTCTAGACGGACGGCCGGATCCGGCCAATGATGGTATGAGTCGATTTAGTATTCGGCACAGACTGTTTGACCAAAATTTGAGCCCTTAAAGTTCATCAGATGAGCTTAATTTACTGGTTTTTCAAATTTTTCAATGGCATTTATAAACCACCAGATGAACAAAAAATTCGATTTCTGATGATAATTCCAGATCCGGCCGGCGGTAGTATTGGTCGATTAGGTATCATGCATAGATCCTTTGGCCAAAATTTCAGCTGCTGAAGTTCATGTAGTGCGGAAGAAACGGTCATTTTTTGAATTTACAGAACAACTTTACCTGTGTACTCAAAACTTCAAACGCTCGTCAAACATCGAAAAATCAACTTCAGCAGCTGAAAAATTGGGGGATGGGGGTTTTTTGAGGTCCTCTTTCCACCAATTTAAGTTTCATTCAAATTGGAGATTATCATGTGGGATGAGGGTTCCTTTGTAAGCCTATTTTAAATAATTTTGACAAAAAGAGTTTTTTTTTTTAAATTTTTGGCGAAAAGGAAGACTTTAACAATTTTAGTAAAAGGCAGGGCTTTGTAACCGAATCACTGAAAATGTACTGTAGCCACTTAGAAAAGAATAAAAAAGTGAAAACTCTTATTGATATTATAAGCAATTTTTTTCTTCAAGATAGATGTATGAAAAAATTAAATTTTTGAAATTAGAAAAAAAGTAACTTCAGCAACCAAAACTGTAAAAAAAAAGTAACCGAGTACGACACCAAGTTTTCATACAGCGATAACAATCAGATCTTCTTGCTTCTCTTCACTCACACAGATTTGGGTCCCTTGGCTCAACAGAGGTCCATGGCACAGCATTCCTGATGTTCTACGATGAATGTGTTCTTGGTATGGTAAACACCCAGAGAAATTACAAATTGGAAACTTTCTATCCATTCAGCATTTTAATCGTCACTCCAGGCACCTTTTCAAAATTCACTGACTGAATGTACCTTACATTTGCCTCAAAAACCCCTTAACCCGGCAAAAAAAAACTCACCCATCGAATGAGTCTTCAGCCAACTTCTCAAATCTCACAACAAAAATTCAACTAAAATAACAAACAATACCACCATCAACCAACTCGTTCGAACACTTTAATCGAGAAACCTTACAATACACAGCGTTCCTAAGGCGAAAACTTACCCCGGTAATTCGTTCGTAATCTTCATTCAGGAGGAAAACGTGATTAAAAATCTTAACCCTAAACTGGAAGAACTTATAACGCGTTAAATTATCTCCTAAGACGAGCTGTAAGACGAGTAAAATTCGCACCATTAATTACGCAATCGTCGGAGATGCTTTTTCTCCTGTACACGTTACACGTTCGGTGTTGCTTTATGTAAATTCTACTCATGAGGGGAATGCTCGTAACTAGAGTCAAGAAGAGGAAGGAAAAGAAGGCAAAAAAACCACCAAAGCATCTTTGCAATCGCGACCGGCAAGCTGCAGGCATCAATATACCGGACAAGTTTCTTGTAAGTAAACATCCAACTAGGCAAGTCGAAGTACCTAACTCTTGGGAGAAGTATTTCATGGTCATATCCTTAATGCTTGGATACATGTAAACATGCTCGCCAAATGTTTACATCTCATTTAATATGAACATCGAGGAAAGAAAACCAATATGCAAAAAATTAAAAAAACATTTGCCTATGGTGTAACTTGGAGTCGGTGGTACTGGTGGTACATCTGTAAAGTTTTTTACTTCTTCTGTTCACGTCGTGTTGAATTCACTGACAAACTATAAGACGAGTAATGAGCATGTATGCGTACTTAGACGTACAGAGAAAGCGCATTCGAATGCGAAAAAACAATTCACACCCGAAATACGTACACATGGTATCGTCTGTAAAAATGCATTATTTCGCGTAAATAAGCCGCATCTTCTCGCGTATAATAATAAGCTTCGTGCATAGTACGAGTACTATAAAAAAAAACCCTCGATGTATTCTTTTGACTGATACGTACAGTCTGGTAGTCTGGTTAGATTTATACAAGAACAAAAGGTTCCAACATAGTACCATTGTAGTACAATGCGAGTACATCTCACGTGTGCTGCTCTAAAACAAGAGGTGAAAAAAAGAAGAAGTTAACAATTGATTAGACTCGTTGCCCTGCCCTTTGGTGAAAAGTACAGCTATAGATGAGCGACTATAAACAAGAAAGAAAATTCGTTACCGGTGAGTACGTCTTTCTCTCTCGATTCTGGCGTATTTATCAAAATAGTAAGTGAAAGGGTTTCACGAAATTATTTTAATATCCCGCAGACAAGCAGACATCACAACGTAACACGGCAAAGCAAATAACAGCTGTTATCTTATAGCATCGTGGCTCATGCTCGCCGTAGCTGGCATCAATAATGTGGACGCCATGTGGCACGTGTATAGCATTTAATCGTCTTTCCCCTATTTTAAGTACAAACCGAAACTTATATAAACTGGTAACTTGATCGAACCCTCGCCTAGTATTCCCATTAAAAGACCGCATCTTAAGCTCGACACTATACACATTCGACCAATTCAGGTGTTCCTTCGAAAAACGTGTATCCTGCTTCGCGAATTCCTGGTCTTCTTGTAAAGAGTAGGTAGAGGTACTCACTATAGTACCAGCATAATATGAAATTTTCGTCATCGGAGATGTCTTCGTGTATCGTATACAGCCGCCTCGAGATTGATTTATTACACTCGTAAGAACAAAGCGACAATTCCTAAAATGTCAATAGCTATGAACGATCAAAAAAATAAATAAAAAAAGTCAACAAAACCCCCAAGTTCATTTACCTTATAGAGTAAAAAATAACCACGTGCTCGTGATTTACGGCTCATTACTTTTTTTAGATGGTAGGAAGGAGGGAAGGGAATTGTAAAAAAAATGCAAAATTCATCGAGTGAATACGAAAGTAGGTACTTAATATAGGAGCAGTTTTGGTTGACAATAATGATACGTTGCGGTGTATAAGTTAGTCAATTTATACAGGGTGTCTGATATGAATGAATGTTCACTCACGAGATTTAGATACAAACGTGGTACCATTAACAAGACAACCTTGAGATTATCACATTGTCCATCTGTCGAATTGGACAGAAAATTGGCACTTGAATGTTCGATCATTCGAAGTGAATGATACTCTGAAAATTTGTATACGTAGGTACTATGATGATTTTCTGTCTCAAGTATTGGAGGATCAGAATAAATGAAGTGATCTAATCAAGAAATCACCCTTGTTTGGAAAAAATTTAGCAACTTTGGTCGAAAATTTCTCTATGATAAAATCGACGGAAAACACATCTGAATAAAAAATGCAACTAGCTGAAGTTATAAGTGAAGCAATCTGATAATCAAAAAAATGACGAAAGATTCTATTAAAAACCACCAGAAATGATGCTTAATGCACAAATAAATCAAATAATCCGACAATGAAGCTCAAAAATATGGTTCCAGAACTCATCAAATCTGACATCAAACCCAAAAAAACATCACATCGAAATTTATATACTGCAACAAGACGTTAATCTAAACGATAGTATTATTCACTTTTATCCAAATTTTGCAGCTGGACATTCATTAACCGGACACATTGTATAATTTATGTCTAACACAAAGGCACATAAATTTAAACAGCTAAACTGAAAAATATACTCGCGAGTGTATACCTATACGATGAACAAAGAATCCAATCCAATATTATCTTCATTAAACGTACATCGATGTACACTACAGAGTGAACTTTTGGAGTTAATGCGTCGGATAATCCGTATATCAACATGAACAACACGGTTAAGCTTTTTATTGAAAGCTCACTGATATAATAGTGTAACGTTAATACGATCTTTTCAGCAAAGACGGATGATACTCGTGTGTTTATTTTGAATTACGTATACGATAGGTACCTACACCAAAAAGTTTACTTCTGAGTTTGTCTATATGTTCGTTATCGCAATTCGTAAGAGTGGAGATCTTTTGTAGAATCTGTTTTCTATCAGTTCTTATTTCATTCGAAGATTCAACCCTATTTTAAGAAATTTAGAGAGAGAGAGTTTCGCCAAGTTGAAAGAAATATCTACAGTCCGGTCATCGCGACACAGACTAGATTCTCATTATCGACTGCTTTCCACGAGAAGATATGATTAGGTATCAAAAACAAATTGGATGAGATAAATTTATGGATATATCACGGAAATGAATAATTCTCGGTAAACTGTTCGCAAATAAGATCCATTTTTTCTGATATCACGAGGAAATGCATAAAAGTCGTATTTTGACAAGAAAACAAATTTTGATTAAGGGAAAACCAAGAAATTATTTTACATGGGATAATCAGAAATGGGTAATGATTTTTCAAGTGCATGGAACTTGACTTTATCTACACACATCGTTGTTAACAAAATTCGTAAAATGAAAAACATTCATTAAAATAAGAAAAGTGATGATAGTTTCTGTTTTCTGAGAATTTTATCTTCGTGAATTTATTGAAAATTGACACGGATGTTAGAATTTTGGTTTTTATGCATGTTTTATAAATTCATATGTATTTCAATTTGAAATCCCTTTCTTATGGTGTAAGAGAAATAACGAAAAAACAAAAAATAGTTTCATCATAGATTTTAAATTTGCAAAATAAAATTTCTAATTTTCAAAAAAAAAGTTTATCATTTACTTGGTTTAATTTTTTGATAAAATGATTCAAAGTATTGCCTTTTTTTGTCATACGTATTTACCTATTTACCTTCACCAGGTAATACACAAACCAAATTACTAGAAAAATACTCAAAATTGAAGAAAAAAATCAAATACTTAGCTAAGTACCAAAAAACTGACCGAAATGGTCTCTTTTTTGAAAAGTTATTCCACGTTTTGAACATTTTTTAAAAAAATAATTTGACAATTTTGCAGTATTTCACTAGAAATGCAGGGAGGAGGAAAATCAATGGTGCAAAGTTCCTTTAACTCCTGTATTTTTGATAAAAATGCATTCGGCTTCGACTCCAGTTCCAAAGAAGCTCCATTTTCAAAAGGTTTCCCGAGAAAGTCGGTTGCAAGGGCCTCCTGAAGTATTTGAATCGGACAAAGCTACATAAAAAGAGCATTCGAAAATATATCAGTATCACCAACTACAACTTCAGGCGCTAAATTGTATTTTTTGATTGTTGGTGAATTTTTAAAAATCAAATTCAGGTAAAAAATGACAAGAAATTCGAATTTTACCACATTGACCCAGAAAGCTGAACTTTGGTCAATACTACTCTTCTTTCGAACCCCTTTTCCCATAGATAGAAAATGATTTCGAACCATTTTAAGCAGTTCTGGAGCCTCCAGCGATAATTTAGAAATTCCAGTTTTTCAAAAAATCTGTTCAAATTGATATAAAATTTGAATGCTTGCAAAATTTTACGCAGTAATACTTTAAGGCAACCCATTCAAGCAAATCGCCTCAAGAAAAATGTTTGCGTCAGAAAATATTTCTTAATCAATTTTAATTTTCCCAAAAACAATTAATTTTAAACATTTACAGTTTGAATATTCATATGAACTCTGAAGTCACATGCCTTCTTTTCTCTTTCATTATTTATGTTGTTACACAATTCTATGTTATTTTAGCGCGTCTTTTTAAAATTTTCACTATTCAGTGATGCTTTTATCAACAATATTTTCATCTTAGGACATCAGACGTCTCAAAAGGTTTTATTCTGATTCGTAATGCTATTCGGTGTCATGAATGGAAAAATAGGTAATCCTAATTGTGACATGAATACTTGCTAACAGTCCAATTTCCTGAAAATTTCAAGTTCTAGGCAGCAACCAACCATGAAGCATAGCCAGTCTGAAGCAGATCAAATTTTATCCATCAGATGGGGTTAACGACCTTTTGATTTAGCTTTGCCCGGTTCAAAATTTCACGTAGGTACCGATTGGGATACCTCATCAGTAAGTAATAGCAATAATTCTTCTGGAGTATTTCATCACATGTAGGTGCTTTTGAAAAAATTGACCTTTGAGAGGAGAATGAAAAAAATTTCAAACCATCGAAAAACGTGACACGAGTATCGAAATGCAGGTTTTCGAAAACACTGATTCTGATTCTGAAAATCATTGGAATCAAAAATCAGCAGCAAAACTAGACTTCCCAGAGACTAGATTTTGACACCCGAATTGTATTTTTTTTAAATTTCGAGTCTTAGCTTCCATCATGAGGCCTAATTTGATTCATAAGGGAAACAGTTATCGAAACGAAAATATAGTCGTCTGTTAATATCCCAAGTTTTGACACCCACATTGCATTTTTCAAAATTTTGGAGCTAAACTCCTTCCAGACAGACTTGATTTGGTTCTGAGGGCGAACGATTATCAGAACGAATTCAGAGTCTTTAAAAATCTAGATTTTGAAGACCGAGTAGCATTTTTTGAATGTTTGTACTCGACTCCCATGTCTTTGGAGGGTTCAGTTTTGATTTTGGGATCAAACGGTATTCAAAATCAGAATCAGTCATTTGCATACACCTAAGCTAATACGTAGTAAGACCATTATGCTAGTTAGTATTTACTCCTTCAATCACCACCATAATCTTTCATCAGTTGAAAAATTTCTTCTCAATTAGCTTCATTTCATATTATCTAAGTACATAAAGAAGGCACGTAATTTCAGATTCCAAACATGTTGCAAATGCAAATGCAATTTAATCTTATCTATGATGATAAAAACATTCAAGTTCAAATGTAATCATTAAAATTATAAAAAAAATCGATTATCATAATGCAAAACACGAGACTTTCATAATAGAAAATGCAATGTGAATCATCTTGATCTGTCATAATCAGTAATCATCTGGGTGAATGATCGAAAGTGAAAAAGGAAATCAATATTTCCAAACATTGGTCGAAAATAGCACCGATGAGTAGGTAAGTAAATACAGGGTACCCAGAAATATCGTGAACCCCCAAAAAAGTTTTTTGCTAAATATTTCCGTTGGTCACAGTGAATGATAATGATAGCACATGATTGGTTGTTGCACTGGAGAGATAACATTCCACCAAATACCAATCATATGCCTCTATTTCACGTTGCCAACCTATATTTTCAATGAAAAACTTTCTTTGGGTTTCACGATATTTCTGGGCATCCTGAACAGGGTGCTCAGAAATATCGTGAACCCCTCACAAAGTTTTCTGCTAAATATTTCGGTTGGTCACAGTGAATGGTGATAATGATAGCACATGATTGGTTGTTAGACTGAGATGATAACTGAGATGATAACATTCCACCAATCATATGCATCTATTTCACATTGCCAACCTTTAGGTATTTTTAATAAAAAACTTTCTTTGGGGTTCACGATATTTCTGGGCACCCTGTATGTACAATAGGTAATAGGTAGATATGTGTAATTCAATACCATAGCACTCCAATGCAGCAAAAAACATTGCAAGATTCAAGTTGACTCAAATCTAAAAATCTCCACCCAACTCGAACTCCACAAAATTTCATCTTATACAACTCATTTCCAGCTCCAGCATCAAAATACTCCAGCTAATCACACCACACTCTTGAAAATCTCAAAAAAAAAGAATAACCGTAACGACGAGCAGGATGACTCATCGCCATCGATACTCTGACATAATGCATAAATGATAAAATATGAATTATAGATTTCTCCAGCGGCGTGTCGATATACCAAACCCATGTGCTCGCACGTGATTGACGGGTATAGTCTGGTCAAAATGACATCTCACGCCCTTCATAACCCAACTCTGTCGAAGGTACCTAGTAACAGACAGGACAGTGGTAAAAAATCTCACCCAAACCGATAAGTATAGCTTTCACATAGCACTCTAAACTAAACGTTGAAAACGACGGAAATTCGCACACCTCCCTAATTCCAAGCACGACATACACGAGATTTTGCACATTGTAATCGTACCAAAAGTTGCGGTATCTTCACTTACCCATGATTATTGCGTAATGCAGCTCGATTCCAAAGACAGACAAACCACTAAAAATCTAAATTAGATTACAAAATCGATAATGCACACTAAACACTCCGAAAAATCGCACAGTAACAATAGACACACGAGACTGGAACCCGAAAGAAATACCGCCCGCAAATGCGAATTGCGAATCAGTTCATTTTGAAGCGAGAAAACTTCCAAATTCGCGAACACACTTCACATTATAAGAGCTTATTCAAAGTAATCGCGAAGTAGTTTACCCAAAATCGAGCATTTTTTTTGCAAATTTAACACACATTTCACGATAAACACATTGATACGAACGCGAGCAGCCGCCGACAAACGATAAATTCCGCGAGCCGGTCATCCGACAACTGCTGGGAACTGGAAAGAACAGCGTTACCGTTTCTCCGGTAACCGAGGATCAAGCCACCACCCATGAATTGCGAGCACTGTTGCCAACATAGCACTTTATTACTTTACTAGAAGAAGAGCTTCAAGAGCGGAAAACTCGCTGGGATTTTACCGCAATTTTCACGAAAATTTTAATTGCACTTGAAATTAAAGAAAACTTGACGTCGAGGATGCAAAAAATTATGAAATACGTTGAGAAAATACGATCGTTCGAAGTGCATTTTTAGACGCGAAAAAAATCACCAATGGCGATGCTGCATTCGGTCACATGACTTTATTATTGCTGTTCATAGATAAAAACGAAACTGACTGATAAAAAAATCGAAAATATGACGAAAATACGTAAACTTTACACGCTTATTTTATTTAAATGTTACCTTCATTACGTGAAAATGTGTTAAATTAAGATTTAGCGTAAGTTTCGACTACATTTTGTGTTCATTTTCATACGTAAAAGCATAATGCGATGGATTACGAAGATATCATCTACTTGGCAGTTCTCATCGGTAGCATCTTCGTCGGTTATTTCTTCCAAAAAATACAGTCTCCCGAGACGAAACGATGGTTTTCCACGATTTTAGGAACTGTTATATGTACAGTCGTGTGTGGATTTCACGTATTACATGGGATATGTGTCACTTTGACGATTGGATTGATAATCAAGTTCAGTTACAGGTGAGTAGAAAAACATAATGTTAATGTTGAAGTTCGTTATTTTTTTTTATATTTTGATAATATAATTTTACATTTTCCAGGTATTGCCATGGGCTTAGCTTCGCTGCCGGATTTTTATACCTGGTATTCTTCAGAACAACCGAGTATTTCAACATTCCTTACCCTACAGGTCATGCTAACATGATACAGATGATATTGACACTGAAAGTAATATTCTTGGAGTTTTTGTAATAATTATACCGATAATACGGAGCGATTGAATTGAAATATGAATTTTTCAGCTGGTTGGGTTAGCTTTTGAAGTCCACGATAATCACGTAACCGAACGAAAAATGAAAAAAGATGAGAAAAGTGTTACCGATCAAGACATTTATCGATTATTTCCTAAACCAAGTATATTGGAAGTATTTCATTACGCTTTTTGCTACGCAGGTGTTCTAACTGGTGAGTAAAATCATCTTCCAATCTGAGACTAGTTGTATATTTCGAACAAAATACACGTGTGGTAATTTTTTGCTTGATTACAGGTCCTTATTTTACTTATTGTACTTATAGAGATATGTTGAAATATCCGCTTAAAGAATGTAAACTTCATGTTCAAGAAACTTTGAAGATAGTCGCTTATGTACCTTTATTTTCCATTTTATATTTAGGAGCTTCCAAAGTCTTTCCTTTACACGTAAGTTACCTAATTTTTATTACAAAAACGTATACTTCGTGTTGTGAAAAATGTTTTAGAAGTTTATTTATACTTACAGGTATTATTTAGTGATGAATTTTACAACCAAAGTCCATTTCCGTATCGCCTGTGGTACATGTATTCGACCTTCTTTATATTTCGTATGAGAATGTATATAGCTTTCAGGCTATCTGAAGCTGTATGTATCATGGCTGGATTGGGATTATATCCGGTCAGTACGAAACCTCGAGCAGGAAGCGGACCATCGTGCAACTTTGAAGCATTGAGTGAAATGTAAGTAGATCTGTCAAACGAGTACATACTGAGAAAATAGAGCTAAATATTGATATTAGATGTATTTCTAGGAATAAAATGTCTTCGGGTGGTTACAATTTCGAAACCATAGACACGATACGTGTCTTAGATGCTGAATTTTCGACCACAGTTCGAGAAGCGACTAGATATTGGAATCGTTCTATTCAGTATTGGTTAGCTGCATACGTGTATCGACGATTCCCGTTCAAAAAATACAAGTAAACGAGCTGATTTTGTTCCCTTTGAGAAAATTACTAATAATGATTGATTTATGGCACCTAAGTAGATAGATCAGTAAACTTGAAAATTAGTCGATAAACTTGATTTATTTTTAGTCCAATTAATGCCTGTTGATGTGAGGTTCGACTACTGTTCCTGCACGTAATCAATTCACATTGCCTAAACGATCTGTATTTTTATATTGTTTCAGAACATTGATGACTTTCTTCATTTCGAGTTTTTGGCACGGTATTCATGCTGGATATTACTTCAGTTTGTTTTCCGTTCCTTTGTATTTATTCGTTGAGGATACTTTTGTCAAACGAGTAATCAAACATGATCAAAATAAATTGGTGAGTGTGTATTATTCATCAGTCCGGGAGTTATTTTGTTGCGATCAGTTATTCATAATTGATAAATGATAATTCATTTTCAGAAAAATTTCCTGCTATGGAATGCTAAAATGTTCCAATTTTCATATTGGGGTCTTGCATTTCAAGTGAAAGATTCGATTGTAATATGGAAGTATGGCATGTCAGTCTATTTTGCTCCCTATATTGTCGCTATTGTGATGTATTTCGTGGCTGTGTTAATCAAATAGTTATTTATTTATTACATAAGTAATATTTTTTGTCGTTATTGTTGCAGTTGGAAAAAATGCGTTATAAAATTATTTTTAGTTGATTGTAGAGTAATTTTTTCAGGCTTCGGAATTATTTTTATATCATTTTTCAATTAGTTGTGTTTGTGTCACTTCATTGTATGTAGGACCAGGCGAGCGAATGCGTATTTATTATTATGTAGGCTAGTTCAAGGCATCGTATCTATGAAATAATGTACTAAGTGAATGACTGAACGCCGATAAGCGAGTATTGTTCTCGTAGATAAGATAATGAGACATGTCCGTTAAAATGGTATATCTCATGTTTTCGGATAAGTATTCTACGAATGACATGAGGAATGCGATGATCCGGTATCGATACATAGTAGCTGGATCGAGAACGTGTGCTATCAATAAAAATATAAAAAAATGTTACTTAAATTTTCCACTTGTGATCTGAAAAAATCGAACTACTTCATTTGCGGATCATCAAGCGATTCCTTTGTTGAAACTTTGCATTTTGGAAAAATAGCCTTCGATTATCTATTGAACAAAATTTGAAAACAAATCAGTCCAACTCTTTGAAAAGAAGATGAAAAATTTTTTTACATCAATTTTTCTAGAATGAAGCAATTGAAGATATAATACATCACTTCTACGTTCTGCTAGATCAAAATCAAGTGCTGTTTGTGATACCGAAATTATGTTAACATTATTTTGTAGGCTTAAAAGTATACACGAAGTGGTTACACTTCAATAAAATCAAAACGTACGCCTATATCTACGTAGATCCCGTCTCATCGTCGTTCTAAATTCATCAAACGAACAACGTTTCGGCGCTCTTATTCGTCGGAAGTTGCATATTTCCTACTAGAAGAATATTGATAAAATTATCAAAATTCACTGAAAACAGATATATGCTTATTATTTATCGTATCTTGAACCACCTACGTAATGACTCCTTGTTTTTTATTTATTTTCTTTGAATGTGATGATGAGTAAGGGACGATGATGCATAGAAGAGTGTAGCAATATGGATTCTACGTCCAAAAATAAATAGAGTCCTGAGTGTTATAGTCGTGAAAAGAACGTGTTTTCAATTTTCCTTGTGTATCATTATTCATTACAAAGTTGTGCGGCCGGTGACATTATCCATATGATAATATTCAATTTTTTTTTTCTATCGAAATGAATCGCATGATTAATTTATTGGTTACCTTTATCTGTTGTATTTTTATTTGTGGTGTTGAAAGTGCAAATCGTTGTTGTCCTGATAGCATTCTTGTGAATGGAACAGAATGCAAAGATGGGCTCAACATTAACCTGGATTGTGATGACTATTTGTTAATATTAGATCCATCCCGGAGTACTTACCAGGAATTCTCCGTTAACGTTGATCGTGAAAGAGCTGGAAAAGAGTATTTAGATTCTTACGTTGCCGGTTTTCATGTTGATGACCCCTAGTGAGTAGTTTTATTTCATATCACTTTAAATATCCGCGATACCTATTTTAATTTCCTATCTACTTGGAATGTCTACTTAGTAACTAGGTACGCGCTTCGGGATCTTGAATAGAGATATATAGGTAATAGGTAATTCCGAGTATTGAGTTAATCTTTAGCGAAAAAAAAAAAAAAAACAAAGTGTGTAATGCATGATTTAAAACTTTTCTTGAATAGAAGTATTTCTTCATCGTTATTTATAAACGTATCATTCTGTTTACAGCTTTTGCATTGGTGACATACAATACTCTTTTGACAATCGTACTCATGCATCCTATAACGTAGCTGTAATTTGTCCATCGTTCAGAAAATGGCAAAGCGATAATTACGAAAGCGCATCTGTTCAAGCAAAATACTTTATAATATTTTACCTATTGGCCCTATTATTTAATACCATTTCAGCTGTACTACTTTTGACGACTGCCGCAATTTATTACGCATTGCCGAATTTGCAGAACGTTCAGGACAGTTGTTACTTTTACCTCACTTTATTTGCTGGCTTGGCACATCTGAGTTTTTCCTACACGGAGATCTTCAGCACGAGGGGGCTACTCCCGGATATGTGTATTACTAAATGTACATATGATGCAAATTTGATGACTCAGCGTTTACCTATAATTATAACGCAGTTTTATTATACAAAATTTGATTTTCATTTTTTCAATTTTCAGTATATTTGGTGGTTTACTTAGTATTATGCGCGATGTCGTGGTCCAACATTACTTCTTATCACGTTTGGAGATCGGCTATGTGAGTACCTACATATATATCGAACGCATTTAGATTCCAAAGTAGGAACATTAGCAGTAGTAGTAGACCTACCTAATCGATTGAATTTTGTGATTTGAAATCAAATTTATTTTAGGAACTACCAAAGTGATAATGAAGCAAAATTAGTGAAACGTTATAAAATATGCGGATTTGGTGTACCTCTCTGTATAATAATTCTTGCCTGGATTCACGTGCACCTTAAAAATAAAACTAAGACGATATTTGTTCAAGAATGTGGACAACACGGTAAAAATTTCGCTTTTAAGCACTTGTACCTATTATAGGTAAATTAATAACTCAGGTATAGGTACCGAACTTTTTTGAATTTTAAAAAGCAATTGATATTTTTACGAACAGAAAGACTTGTGTATGAAATCTACGTTTCAATTCCCCTCGTGGTGTTCATTATATTGAATTTCCTTATGCATGTACACTCTCAAATACGAGTCTGGTATTCACATTCGATTCAATTGCAAGATAGGAAATTAGCGATGAAAATATTAAAATACAGGTAGGCTCATCTCGTACCATACGATCAATATCTTGTTCGATATTGAATATTCCATGGTGTCAACCCTTCTAATCATTCTAGATTACTTATGAACGGCAAATTATTCTTTATGATGGGTGGACCTTGGGCATTACTGGTGATGGTCACTTTGTACAACCTTTTTATAGGCACCAGTGTGGCAGTGGTCTTAATGTAAGTTTTACAGAAATATTAACTGGATTAATATCAAGTAGGTACATAGTAGATACCTAAAGTATAATAATTTTTAAATTGCAATTTTTTTCGTAGTGAATTTTTTGCTGCATTGTTGGTTCTGGCCGAAGGCATACCTGCATTTTTGATACTCGTAGTATTCCGCAAACGTGTTCTTAAGGGCATGGGTAACAGTTGGTTTGCAAATACGAGAATATATCCAGATAAATGGAAGACGGCTAGAGATTCTGAAACCGAAGAAGAAGTTACCGATGAGGAAACTCCTTCCAGAAATCCATCAAGAGCTAAATACACCGCAAAAATCTATAATAATAGTGACAATGATAATATTCTCGATGAATCGGCTGTCGACATATTATAAAAATACGATTAAATTTTTTCAAGGGTAGGTACAGGTACCTACGCATTCAGTAGATACTTCATTGTTCATTAAAAAATGATCCTTGAAAAAATTGGTCTATTATTAAAAATTCGATCCAAAAAATTTTAATTCTGATTTTTTTTAAACTGTTGGATTTGAATATTTTGAAAAAAGCTAAAGCGTACGCTAGTTTGTGGCAAGGTTGTAGAAACATTTATATTTTAAAAAAAAGAATCTTTTTTTTTCATTTAAAACATTTTTTTTCGTTTTAAACAAAAATTCATTTTTAAAACTGAAAAAAGGTTTAAAATTACCACAAATGACAGTATATTTTAAGCTCTATTCTCTATTTCTTATATTTTCATCTACGATTTTAGCAAATTGTGCATGTTTTTTGCCAAAAAAAAACGTGTAGGTAATTGAAAAAAAACTGAAAATTTGATTTTAAAAAAAAGTTTAAAACGTTTTTTTGTTTAAAATACCTACTGTTTTTTTTTCATTTATTTTAATTTAAATGTGTTTTAAACATGTATAACTCTGGTTTGTGTAAACTATCTCAAGGAACTTGTATTTTAAATTTCAGTCTACTGGAGATTCTGAGAGCTAGTACTAGATGATTAAACACATCGATAAAATCCCCATAAGACCAACGTAAATTCAAGTTCTCTGCCAGTCTGCTTGCAAATTAGGCAAAAAAATATCCAAAAATTCGAAATCTGCCCTTAAAATGTTTTTTTTTTTTTTTTTTCAAAAGAAAATCAAATTAAGATTTTACTTTATTCTTCTTGAAAATTGCAATTTCAAGTCCTGGAAAGCCCTAGGGCGAACACTTCATTCGAATCCTGGACATTGAGCCCTGAAACCCAAACCCAAAATTTTCCAGCCCCAATCCAAGCCCAAGACCTAATAAATTGTTGATTGAAAGCCCCAAAGCCCAAGCCCCGATACCATGAAACCCGAAAAAATCGTTCGGGACCTCATCCTTGAAAAAAAATTGGTATAATTTTGTTGTTGATGTGTTAAAAATTCATAATCAAGTATTTGCGTACCTGCCACCTGAAAGTACAGATTCAAAGTACCTAGGTGTAGGTACATAGTTACAGAAGAACCTGGGTAGGTAGGTTTAGGTACCACATCCAATGTTGATTAGATACCTAAAAATATCTGTCGTTTGAATATCATCAAAATAATATCATGTCGGAAGTTGAGTATAGGTATCCCGTTAGAATAACATCGATAAAATAATAACAATTTTCTAAAAATACGTATACCTATTTGGTATTGGATCATAATTTTTTATCACATATAATGTAATGATAAATGAGAGGCGATGATGCATGGAATATACGTATAATAGGTATTACTTTATCTATATTCTCAAGCCTGTATATTAGGTACATATGTACTACATATGTTGTTATCAACAAATTATACTAAGAGAAGAGCACAATATGGAATTGTTTCATTTATCTATTTTACGCCCCCAATTGTTGATAGAGTTCAGAAGTGCTTCTTTTATCATCGTGAAAAGAACTTAGTTTTAGTCATTGACATTGTGCATTATTATTGCATAGTTTTGTGCGGCTGCTAACGTACCTATTATGTGAAAATATTAGTTTTTTTCGTGTCAAAAATGAAATACTTGCTCAAGTTATTTATTACCGTTTGTTGCGTTTTCATTTGTGATGCTGAACTTGCATCACATCACTGTTGTCCTGATAGCATTCTTGTGAGTGCGAAAAAGTGCAAAGATGGACGCAATATTTCAATGTCTTGTGAAGATTATCCATCTATAATGGATCCATCTCGCAGTACTTACTCCCAATTCTCCATTAGCGTTGATCGTGAAAACGATGGAAAAGAATATTTGGATGCATATGTTGCCGGATATCATATTTTTCAACCATAGTAAGTAGTACCTATCTGATTCCTTTATTTTCAATTTACTGGGAATATTTACGTATCCACTCGATTCGTTCATGAATATCGAGACAAAGTTAAGCAGATAGGTTTTATTTGAAAGGTTATAAGCGTGATGGAAATTTGTGTTTCGACAAAAATTTTGTAAATTTTTTCATAACATGGATTACAATGCCCATCTATCTGCTCTATTTACAGCTTTTGCACTGGAGACATACAATACATGTTCAACAATCGTACATCCTATAACGTAGCTGTAACCTGTTCATCGAACAGGAAATGGTACAAAGACGTCAACGTTAATGGAGGCGAATCCGTTCAAAAAGCCAAATACTACAGATTATTCTCCTTTTTGGTCAAAATATTCAATTTCACTTCAGCTGTATTACTTCTGACGACTGCCTTAATATATTACGCTTTACCGAATGTACAAAATGTACAGGACAGTTGTTACTTTTACTTCACTTTTGTCGCTGGTTTGGGGCATTCGACACTTACCTACATGGAGATCTTTGACCAAGAGGGGCTACTCCCTGATATGTGTATTACCAATGGTAAGACGCAGATTTGATGACTCGACGGTATTGTAACCTAATTCATTTATCGAAGTTTCAATATTTCTTTATAATTTTCAGTATATTTGTTGGTTTACTTATTACTATGCATGATGACGTGGTCTAATGTTACTTCTTATCACATTTGGAGATCGGCTATGTGAGTATTGAACACAAATTTAGATTCCAAAATAGGCCTACGTTGGTCAGCAGGGGCTCATACGTAGTCGATTTAATTTTTAATTTGAAATCAAATTTACCTACAGGAACTATCATACTGATAATGAAGCGGAATTAGTAAAGCGATATAAAATGTGTGGATTCGGGGTACCTTTTTGTCTAATATTTCTTACCTGGATACACGTGCACCTAAGCAATACAGGAAATACGATATTTGTTACAGAATGCTGGAAACATTGTGAGAATTTCACTTTTAAACTTTAGTTTTGGTATTAGGTAAATTTTAAACCTACTTGGACTCTTTTTTACAAACAGATCAAGTTATGTATACATACTATATAACATTTCCCGTCATGGCGTCAATTTCGTTGAATTTCCTTATGTTTGTACATTCTCAAACGCGAGTTTGGAGTTCACATTCAATACAACTGCAAGATAGAAAATTGGCGATGAAAATATTAAAATACAGGTAGATACCTTACCTAATTACCAACCTCGTATGCAACCCCAATGCATACTCAAGTACTCCCATAATTAATTTGATATCAGACATTAAATCAATACTCGTACTTATTCAATTCCAGATTATTCATGAACGCCAAGTTATTCTTCATGATGGGCGTACCTTGGATATTGGTGGTGATACTCTACATCTATGACAGTATTTTAGAAATAGGTACCGGTCCAATAGCCACCCTATTGTAAGTTTAATCAACATGTTTTACTTACTCAAACAGACCAATATTGAGCATAAATGTTTTCTAATTGGAATTAATTTTGGCAGTAAATTTTCCGTTATTCTATTGGTTCTGGTCGAAGGAGTACCTGTCTTTCTGATACTCGTAATATTCCGAAAACGCGTCCTAAGAGGTATGGGTAACAAATGGTTTGCAAATACGAAAATATACCCAGATAAATGGAAAACAGCCAGAGATTCTGAAACCGAAGAAGAAGTTACCGATGATGAGACACCTTCTAGAAGTCCCGAAGCTAAATACTCCGCAAAAATCAACAATAATAGCGATAATGATAAGAATATTCTAGATGAATCGGCTATTGTCATACTATAAAAATACCTACGAATAAGTTCCTTGGAATGAGAAAATCATTTAAGTAAAAAATGCATGTATTCACAATTATGGTATTAAATTCTAAAAAGAGAGAGAAAATGGCGTTAAAATTATTCCGAATCTTGATCTTGTGATCCGGAGATTGGAGGGTGGTTCGTTCTATCTTCCATCTCGCTATCTTCTACTTCGAATGGATTATCAGGAATCGTGTTGAGATCTGACTTGACTTGCGTTCTGTCATCCATTTCGCTGCATTCCATTTCCTCCGTGTTAGCTGGAATATTTTCTGAATCTTCTTCCTCTGCTTCTTCTTCCATTTCAGGATCCTCTATTGGACTCGTATTAGCCTATTGATCGAAATATATCGAAATAAATCATCAAAGTTGATAAAAGCACATCTGACAAGTAAAATTATGTTCCCGAGGGGACCGAAAAAAGTTGAACGTGACGTCACTATGGGAATACCCAGGTAATACTTGGGGATTTCCACAGTAGTATCAGTTTCTAGGGAATCGCATTTGTGTAGAATAAAAAACCTTTGGCATAATTTTCTGGTTCATGTATAAAAATTCGAACTTTGCTCTCTTTATAAAAATATTTGTTTTCGGTACCTAACATGATAATATCGAATATTGAATCACCAAATAGAAATGCAGCGTGTTCGAAAAGAGTATTTCTGGTACCTAATTATATTAAATGTTATATGAAAATTACCGTTTGCTCTCCTTCATCTTCGCTATCTGAGTCTCTATCACCGCCCGGGTGAATGGGAATATTATGATCGGGAGCCGATGCGTTGATGGTTCCTGGTTTCGGGTATTGGTCCTGCAATGCAATAAAACCATCAATATAAATTTCACATCGACGACAATAAAACGACTATACGAAAAAATTACAATAAAGTATACTCACATAATAAGTTTGCTTCAAGGATTGCACCTTCTTCATGTAGAAATCATATACAAAGAATGACATTTGAGACATATCTTCGATAATATACGGAGGATTGGGGAATGGTACGTTCAACGGTCTGTGAGTAGGGTATATTTCTTCCGGATGAATATGCAGTTTCGGTGGTCTCATCATTAACTGGTTGAAAGCTGGCGTCAACTCGAAACAATTTTTAAACAAGGCGATTCTACCAAATATATACAATCCTAGACGAGCTCTTGACATCGCTACGACCAATCTTCTAATATCTCTTAAATGACCAACGGCTTTGGATCGGACTAGCGACAATATGATGTAGTCATTTTGCTGACCTTGGAATTTATCTACAGTAGTGATCTAAAACAAACGGTCAAATTTTTCGAATGAAAAACGCCTATTTAAAAATAATCATCGCAGGCAAATTACCAAGTTACCTTATGCGGTTGTCCAATAAGAGGATTAGAGCCGCAACGTTGCTGTATAATTTCACGAATCATTTGTTTTTGACCATTGTACGTGGTCAAGATGGAAATCTTGTGCGCAGGATAACCAATCAAATGCATGTACATGAATAAAGCTACACAATATTCAGCTTCGGCCAAATTCTGAAAATCAGATGCAGAAGAGCAATTTTTTAATTGATTAGATTCGATTTACGAAGAATAAAAATACTATCTAAATTTCAATTACCTGATAGAAGAAAGGTTTCGGTTCACTTTCGCCAGCTCCTTCGAAATCTTCAACGTTAATTAACTGGAATTCGAACTGGAATCCGGCATTAGCCAATTGATATTCGGGCATTCTTTCAACATGGCTGAGATTTCCTAACTTCTTGTATCTCCAATTGTACAGATTGCAAATACTGAGGAAAATCCATTATTTTAGATGTAAAATTTCCATGAGATTTCCCGATATTGAATGAATAATTATCACATACCTTGACCGAGCACGACCTTGACAATCTAAATCAATTGTAGGAACTCCTAATCGAACAATTCTCGTAAACAAAGACTGCTCCATGTTGGAATACTTTTGAAAAGCCATATTTTTAATAACCGGTGGTAACTGGTGATGATCTCCGATCATTATCCAACGTTTCAGCCGATTAAATCCATCTTCGGGATTTTGAAGCAAAAGAGGTATGAAGGTTTCAATTTCAAGAATTTGAGCTGCTTCTTCCATAAGGATATTATCGTATTTGAAACCTGTGGGTGAAAAAATCCAATAAAAGTATGTTTTCAGTTTCATCACAAATACGTACATTAAAATAGAAGTTTAGATTTTTACCTAAGTCGACCAGATCCTGTCTTTTCAAAGCTGCGTGAGTACAAGTCATCGCTATAATTTTAGCTTCTTTCACGAGTAAATATTTAGACCGATCGAGACCACTGCGCAGTAATTCGAATGCTCGGAATTCTTCCAATTGGGTGAATATTTTTTCTAAATACCTGTAAAAAAAATAGATTTTTTTTCGAAATTAATTTTTCTAAAAGAAAGATTCGAGCTTGGAGATCAATTATTATTATTTACCTAAAACAGCCTTCTGCAATTTCCAAATCTTCCTCATAGCTTTTACCTTTGAATAACGGTTTAGGAGCATCTTCGAAGAAACCATGGAATGGAAACTCTTGTTGAATAACATCGACAGGGACAATCTAATCATTAATTCAACATTAGAATACACGATATTATTCAATGACGTAGACAAAAAATCGTTCTCTTTCACCTTTTCTTTTTCAGGTTTTACAACCGATAAAAATTTCTCCCATCGAGCGAGTATTTGGTATAGGAAAAAGTGACCGGCGGTTTCACAAGTATGCATATCTTCTCCTGGCACATCTAAACTGTGCTGTAGTCTTTTTACTTCGTTGAGTAACTCTAATCGTTTTGACAACACGTAGTTGACTCGTCCATATCTAAAACCAGGCAAAAATATTCAACGAATAAGGAATAATTTATGATGAATGATAATGAGTTAGGATTAGTCTACCAACCGGCTGAAGTCTTTTTCTGTTTCAAGAGCTTCTTCACCATGACCCAAACGTAACAAATGTCTTTCGTCGATATCTAACATCATGATTTTTTCAAATAACTGATTCAGGGCTTGATTAGAATGTGTTACGATTAACGTTCTTTGACTGGGAAAATTGTGATAGATATTCGAAATAATTTGTACAGCTACGTCCGTTTTACCAGTACCAGGAGGACCTACTACCACAGTGAGACCAGGCTGCATTCCGGAACGGATCGCTTCGACTTGAGTGGCAGTGAAAGGGACCGTATTTCTGAAACAAGGATTTATTTAAAATAAATGATGTCTAGTTCGGGTGAGAATAAAAAATACGCACTTTTTCGGTTCGTTAAAATGATAAGGTCCTCGACTTGGAATGACGTAAGGTTCTACCGAGATGGATTTTTTATTTAGCTCTTCCTCGCTGACGTCTTCATCACCGGATTCTTTCTTTTTCTTGAGGACAGCTTGTTTGAAGGTTATTCTAAAAATCGATCAAATAGTCATATTTTTGTCAAAATATTTATCTTTTTGTTTTTTTTTCTTTCTAAATTTACCTAAACGGTGGCACTAGCTTTCTGGGATCATTTACTTTGACACCAATTTCGTAATCTGGGAAACTATTTCTTAGATGATCCATATCTAAAAACGTATCGTTGAAATCCAATATCGGTATTTCATTCGGCATTCTGAAAAAAAGAGAAAAAGTAGCAAAATGAATAATTTACCATCGAAAAATTAAAGTATTTTCACAAAATATACATACTGGCTATAATGTGCCGAGCTAGGATCACCATAGCCTAAAATAATATCGTGAATCCAATCAGGAACGACACATTCTGTATTCATCAATGTTCTAATAGTTTCTAATACAGCTTTGAAATTATTTTCTTTCGGCGCTCTTCGCATTATCACATTAAACGTTTCATACACATCCTGTAAAGATTAAAAAAACGTAGAAAAAATTCTATTTTTCGACAGGATTGAAAAAAAAAATGAAAAACTCACTTCGTTTCCTTCAGCAACACTATCCATGTCAATACGATACTGATTCTGATCTAAAAGTAATCTATACGTGCGAGTATCTCCAGGTATTTCTGGTTTAGGATCAGGACCATCTTCAATAACTCGACCATTTTGATCAAGCATTCCTTCTACTTCGCATCCTCTCACATAAGTGAGACCAGTTTGCTCCAAAAATGCTTTATTGTACGTCAAAGGCGTTCCTATTTGAAAAAAAAAAAAATCACCAATAGATTATTTATTTTATCGAATCGAAATCACGATCAAGATGAATTTTATCATTTTATCGTACCTATTGGTAAAGGTGGCTTCACGGTCAACAGAAAACAAACGTCGTGTTTACGTAAGCCTTCCCATTCTGATTTTATTGATGGTTTTAGGTTTAGCTGAAGAGTAACGTCTGCTTTGACTCGAGCTGGTTGCTTTTCACCTTTGGAATACAAATGAAATAACGTAAATATGAAAATGAAATACAAATCTCGAAATCGAAACATCAATCACACAATGGCAAATTATCTGAGAAAATACCTATTTTCGGTTTCAATACTTCCACTACCGTAAAATTAGTGATAGGTTGAGCCATTCTGGTACGGGTTCCAAAATATGCTCCTCCATCTTCGGCTTTCCTGTTTAAAAAAATCAAAACACGAATTCATTAGCTTCTTCATTAATATTTAGATTAGAAATCGAACAAAGAGCCAAAGAATTCGCTCTAGGCGAGGAGGTGGTCAAACAAACATCAAATGTTTTGGAGTTGCTCATCATTTTTGTGATATTTTGAATGATTTTCAACGTATTTCTACTCGAAAATTCCAAAAATTAAATATTATCCTACATATTCTCGTTTTTTTTTTTTTTTTTTTTTAGCACGAATAAGCATAACAGGTGATACAATTTCTCTTCGCGATGCAATTTCAAGGCTTCTCTTACATATTCATGATTTCAAAAAACGTAAATTCAATTTTTTACGACGCAACGTTTGAAGTAGAAGAAATAAAAAGAAACACGTCGGAAAATAGTCTTATTTTCGTGATTTATAGGAAACAAAACCCCTCTCCAGGAAAAAAAAATGAATCACACTTTATAGGTGAGAAATTTTATATTCTACCAGTTCGTTTCTCTTCATTATTTTTTTAAAAAAGAGATCGTAATTTTTTTGTAGAAATTGTTTTTTATTTTCTGCAATAAAAAATGTGGAATCAAAAAAATTGATTTTCGAGAAAAATTAACAGAAGTACTTCAATCGACACAATAATTTCTGCAGTGGACAAACGAAAATCGAGAGAGGACCTCAAAATACTTTACCAGCCAAAATTTCGAATTACAATTTTTGATTTTTGGCGAATTTTCAAAAATTCAGATCTGGCCCAAAAGTGGAAAAAATTGAAATTTTATCAAATGGTCGTTTAAAACTAAAATTTGGTTTATGTTCTATTTCAGACCTCCAAAATGGATTGGCAATGGTTTCGAACCGTTCTGGAGCCTCCACTAGATTTTCGGATTCTCCAGTTTTCGAAAAAACGCTGTAGGTAAGTAAGTAGGATGAATATGAAATTTAGTATGTAATTATAAATTCGGATTAAAGATCTTGGTGATCCTTCCGATCAATTTATGCACATTATTTCAAAATCTTTCTATGCCGGTTCAAACCTAAAATTTTTCCCATTGAGTATTTTTCGAGAAAAAAAATGAAAAGTAAAAATCCGTTGGCGGCTACAAAACGGTTCAAAACCATCAACGATCGATTCGACAGGTCAAAAATATGGCACAAACCAAATTTCAGCTTTTTTGGTTCACACGTTTGTGAATGATGATTTTTTTCATGTTTTTTCAAAATACCCACTATTGAGAACAATAATTTTGGAGTTGAACTGGCACAGAAATATTTTGAGAATATGTGCCTAAATTGATCAAAAGAGTCATAAAGATGATTACTGATTAGGTAATCCGAGTTTATAGGTGCTGGATTTCATTTTCACTCTACTTACAGCGTTTTTTCAAAAACTGGAGAATCCGAAAATTTCCTGTAGTCTTCAGAACCGTTCAAAATCATCATTAATCAACTCAGGAGGTCTAAAATAGTACACAAACCCATTTTCAGCTTTTTACGTCAGTTTGAAAAAATTTCGATTTTTACCCATTTTCAGCCAAAATTTTAATTTTTAAAAATTCGCCAAAAATTGAAAAATGAATTTCAGCACCTGAAATTTTGACGGTTGGTGTATTTTGAGGTCCTCAATCATGTCCTTCTTGTCTGGTTCAAAAATTTTTCTGTCGTTTGGTATACTTCTCTTGTAAGAGACTTGAAAAAAAAAAACAAAAATGTAAGAGATTTTTTTAAAATTCAAATTTTGAGCATTTTGAAGCTGAGGAGAATGACATTAAAGTAATTTCTTATTGGCTCTTTTTCAAATACATAAACGTGATATTGTTACTTTACCATGGAGTTAATCTCATCAATGAGTATTCTATATCTTGTCTAATTTCATCTGGAAAAATTCAAAACAAAAAACCAGGATTAATATACTAAGTAGGTAGTTATTATTAAAAATACAAACTAGGTAAATCTCGACAAATAACTCACAAGTGGATTCCAATCGAAATAAGTTGAAATTCCTCAGCAAATAATCATGCAACGTTAAAAACTGTATGTTGAGTTTTGGAAGAGCCAAGCATCCATCTCCGGAGAAATACTCTGTCGGGACTATATTCTCATTCCAGATAATATCTTCGGTCGGATATAAAGGCATTGAATTAAGCGCTTCCAATTGAGAAGGCCTTCTTTCGTGTCTGGAGATCTGTACAGAATAATTTCATGTTAGAAATATTGTTCCAAAATTACAAAGTGAATTGAGTATTTCAAAGTACCAAAAGTTCCAATAGGAAAGACGAATCTAATCTGAACCAGTTCTCAATTGCTCTTCTCTCAGTAGGAGGGATTAGATTCAAGTAAATAGCAATCTCTTGTAACTTTTCTTCGCTAAAATTAAAAAAAAAAAATCTATAAATATTTTGTATTCTTTCTTAATTATTTAGTTTTTTCAAAATTCTTACCCACCTTAAAGCTTTAAAATGTTCCATAAGCGCATCTCTGGTATCAGTATTGGCAACAGTGGCTAAAGCGAATTTTCGAAGCTCAGGGAATTTAGCAAAAACGGCGTACTAAAAATACAGAAGGAAAAAAAAACGTTAGGTAAATGAGTCACACATAAATCACAGCTGACATGGTATAGTCTACTGTCTACTCGAAGCATAAAATATTAATTACTTTCAAGGACACTATTCTGGAATAATGGAGTTGCATCATGTCGTGATCAGTTAAGGGATCGCCGGACACGTCGTTGATTTCAAATTTGGCGTAAAATTTCAGCATTTCTAAAAGCTATAAAAAAATAAAAATGAAAAAAATTACGATAATTATTTCATAATATATTCCAGATTTTGAGCACATGCAGGTGGATTTATATCAGCGTATTCCAAGGGCTTGACTATTTAAAATTCTTTTATCTACTCAATTTTCCGACGACAGCTGATACACAGAAAACCTCTTATCGAGTCTTTCGTTCAAATAAAGAAAACAAAATACATAGTTAGGTTTATTTTCGCACGTAATGTGATTATTACCTACATGAATATAAAGTGAACGTAACACGTTGGGAAATGTTGCCACGATGAATTTTCTCATTTTACGCTGCGCGCGCGAAAATTTCATTTCAATTTTAAATACACCCGGTTCATTGAAAGTTTAACCTTAGTTAAATGACGGCTCTACTGTCGATATGGTTATTCGTGGCTGTAATCGTACGAGCCACCGAAAGCTCAAACATCTGTTGCGAGCGTAATGCATTAATATCGTCTAATTTGAAGTGTCAAAATGGCTCAAAGTTAACGTTTACTTGTAACGATGGCGATTCGTGGCTGTTGGATAGAAATTTGCCTGACCAGGAATTTTTTATCAACACGACAACGGAATACTTGTCGTATAACGATGTGGAAATTGAACCAGCCAGGTAGGCTATACCTCCTAATTACCTACAATAATTTTACGATAGGTACCTAAATTTTTACTACAACTCACTGAAATTGTGCGTAAATTACGATGCTATTATAGATATTGTATCAATTTGATGGAAGTAGATCCTGAAGAACCACAGCATGAAATCGCAATCGTATGCATTGAGAAAGAATCGCCGGAAGAAGATGATACACCGAACATAGCACCAATAATAATCTTCGCCATATTAGAAATAGCCACCGTAGTTTTTTTGCTCATCGTTATATTCGTTTATTTGGCATTACCGGAACTTCGAGATCTCCAAGGAAAATGTATTTTACATTTTCTGATCAACTACACAGTTCTGTTCATAATTACCGATACCTTACACTACCATTATTCGTTGTCATGCGTTATTAAAGGTAAACGAGTAAATTAAACTGGTAATTAAATCAACCTAAGTTATTGGATTTCTCACGTTTATATCTGCCTTATTATTATTTTTATTGTTTTTTCTTCTTTTTTATTCTTTGTAGCGTATAGTTTCTACTTTTTCTCACTTTGTGCTTGGTGCTGGTTATGTGTATCGTCTTTCAACATATGGAAAGCGTCGATGTAAGCGAACATTCATTATTTACAATTGCCTAACAATAATTTCCTTGTTTTTTTCTATTTCCAATGATCAATTACAAAAGAACAGAAATTCTCTAAATTTTCAAATAAAAACTGCCAATAACGATGATTTGCTTTACAGAGTAAAAAACTTGGAAGATTCTCGAACATACTGTATGTTTCTTCTGTACGGATATGGGATTCCGGTGATGATGCTTTTCCTGATGCTACTCATACAAATTCTTCCTGGCAATCATCTGAAGCCGAATTTCAACAATAGTAATTGTTGGTTTACAGGTACATAGACTGCAGTTAGACACTAATTACTCGAAAGCGAAAATTCGAGAAAATTAATTTGAAAAACTGGTTCTACCATTCGATTTTTCATTATCTCCAAAAAGACAAGTAATATTAATTAGGTAGTTTGTTTCTAAAACAAGATTACATGACGAGATGGTGGTATTACCACGTACCAATTGCTGTACTACTTTTGGGCACATTTTTCTTTTTCATCGATACGAGTAGAAGACTGAGGGTAACGCACCATACGAGAATTAATATCCATCGAAAAAAAGCTCTAAAAACGAGGTAGGTAAACGATTGCATATACTCGTCACGATAGTTTGATTTGCGATATGAAATTAAATACGAATATTTTCAAATGTACTTAGGTGTTGCTTGTACTTAAAATTATCCATAATTGTGGGACTGACTTGGATTTTGGAAATTCTATGCAACGAAGTGTTTCCTTCCTTTAAAGCTCTGTAAGTTATACCTATGAATATTGAACGTACCTAGACCTATCCATATATGTAGGCTAATTATAATTGGATAATTCACGAGAATCAATTAACGCCATGAAATTTGTTTCAGCATTCTGATAACAGATATTTTGAACTGTTTGCAAGGTTTTCTCATCTTCATTACTTTAATCGCAACTCGAAATAAGGTGCTGAAAGCTATCGCGAAACGAAAACCTTGCGGGCTGAACTGCTTCCCTAATTCTTGGGTTACTGCTATTGACATGGAAAATGAAGAAGAAAATCGTAATCGATACCATCATATTAGTATTACCGAAACCGAATTCATAGAAATACCGATGAAAACATTGAACAGTACTATTTAAAAATGGTGCAGAATTGAAACAAAAAAATGTTGAATTGAATGATTTTCTTTCTGTGAAATAAGGAACGATGAAATGAGACTATGTAATGTTGGAATTTTTGAAATCAAATTATTTATTTATTTTTTTTGTTGATTTATTTTCTCGAAATACTCCATTATTTTGCAATTTTTTTTATCTGGAAAATGATTTTTTTGTGATGATTCATTTCATCGAGTGAAAGGGTTTTTTCAACTCTTTAAATGGATACGTAAAAATAGGGGTGAAATGGGTCAACGTCACCAATCAAAACTTTTTTTCATGTTTTAAATCAAAAAATCGTATTTTTTCGCAAACTTTCAATTTTTTAAAATCGACTTTACGAAATAATGCCATCCCAATTTTTTAAGATACCTGCTTTTTATCGTTTGATATAGGTTTCTAACAATGTTTTTCTTTTGCAATTTTTAACAAGTTTTTACTAAAACATCAATTTTCGGTGGTTTTACTGTGTTTTCAATGCTATTATTCGTATTTAGTTTTTTTTCAGTTTTTTGTGTCATTTTCGAAATTTTTATCTTTCCATATGAAATGAAAATGCAACGTGCTAAAAGCTCCGTTCTCAATGATAAACCAACTGATATTTGAACAAAATGAATAATTTTTGCATAATCAATTTGCGTCAGGTTTCCAACTACCAGATGATAAAAACACACTGAAAAATGGAAAAAAATATTTTTCTGACCTCTTCACAAATTTTGCATTTCTCTTCTCATCGATTTGAAGTTTTCAGAATGGATTTTGGTGTCATTGTTGAGGACAAAAAAATTTGAAAAAATTTGGGATTATTAAATTCAATAAAAATAGTATGAAAACTCGTCCGAAAAAAAGGCAACATTAATTTTTATGCAGGGAATCTAACGGATTTTTTTTGAAAAAATCACTACTTTTTCACTGTTTTTTTAACTATCTTTTTTCAACCAAATTTTCTGCAGAATGCCATCCACTCGACCACACGGCCCTCCCTCCCAGACAAAAAAATTAACAAAAGTCAAATTTTTCACAAGAAAATTTTTAAAGAAATTGAAACTGGAAGAAAATTTGTAATTTCAATCAAAATTACTGAAAAAAAAACAATACAAATAAACGAGCTTATTACATTCGTTATAAGACAAAGTGTCAAACAAAATTTCAAAATAAAAAATCAGGACTTTAGCAGGACATTTTTTAAACACTAGAGATTTTATTAAAAAAGGAGCCGGTGAGAGGCAAAATTTTACATTAGAATTTTCGCTTTTAGTTTTCCAATGTCTTCAACATCCCAAGATTTTTTTCAAGCAAGCGGATGTCGAAAATATAATTTTATCATTTAAATTTTTGATATTTTTTTCACGTTAAAGGTTCTTGCTCATGTAATTAAATTAGGCGAAAAAAAAACTTTTTTTTAACAAACCAAATTTTTAATTTCGAGAGGGAGGTACGTACATGTACATATGTAAAAAACGATGATTTTTTACTGTGGTGAATTGGTTAATTATAAGAAGTTTATTACTTTGCTTCAAAATTTTGAAATTCAAATGATTTCTTTCTCTGTAAAAAAACAAACGAGCCCGAGCGAAGCGCGGGCAGAAGATTTCAAAAATTCGTGTTTCGAGAAGTGAAAAAAAATTTCCTCATGCAGGGAGGAGTTTATTTTTCTGATTCAAACGTTGATCATTTCTTGAATTTGAACAATAGTTATTCACGGAGAAAAAGAGTAAACAGCCCGAGCGAAGCGAAGGCAAAAGCTCTCAAAAATGTGTAATTCAAGCTCTAAAAAAGTCGACAAATGAGCTCTTTTCTACGGAATAAAAATCGAGAAAAAGGAACGAATTTGAATTTTTTCATTTTTCACTACCTTTTTAACAAAATTCACTACTTTTTCACTATTTTCACTACCCATTTTAAAAATCACTACTTTCACTACTTGCACTACCTGTTAAATACCCTGTTATGATATCACCAAAAAGCCTTTCAAAACCCCTAACTATTGGAAAAAGGTATCCACTGCAGAAATTGATGATATTTCAAATTCACTGAAGACTTTGACACCCCTAGTAGCTTTTGAAAAAAGGCTACTGGGCTGCGATTTGCGTCATTGGTCGTCCCTTCAAAAGGCCATTTCACAGGAAAAATTTCAAAAAAATCGGCGACCTCCCTTGGCCCCTTACCACTTTTTGGTCGAATTGACGTGGAATGACCCACCTTTTTTAAATTGTCAGATTCAGACAATGCGACTATTTCCCATCTTTTTTGGTAACAAAGCAAGACTTTTTGGCCATTTAAGACATAAAAATGAATTTTTCGACAGTTTCCGGCTTGAAAGTGAAATTTTGACAATTTTAGCAAAATTTCACAAAAAAGCAATATTTTCTAAGCAATTTTTTTGTAAAATAAAAAATGAAATTTTTGACTATTCTTTGGCATTTTGGTAACAACGAGAATTTTGGTCAATTTAGGGCAAAAGCAAGACTTTTTGAAAATCATTGTCAAAAAAGTGATACTTTTGGGCAATTTTTGTCGTAAAAGTGAAAATGAAAGTGAGACTGTTTTGTTACTTTTAGTTAAAAAACTGAACGATTCACTTTTTTTTTTGAAAGATGTTGGCAAGCCAGAATGACAGCAAAAAGTTGAGACTTCAGAAAATTTTCGGTTATAAAGCAAGATTTGCTCAATTTAGGTAGTTTTTGGAAAAAAAAAACAAAGTGAGACATTTGGAATTTTTTGCAAACAAGCGACAATTAGGCGACACTTTTTTGCAATTTTGACAAAATCTGAGAGTTTGATGAGATTGGAAAACCAGTCAACGTGAAAACCAGATAATTGCTAAAAAGAAACTCAGATTAAAAGAGGATTAAATCGAATTCATGTATTAGATTTATAGCTTTAGTCCAGAGGCATATTACCTACTCAAGTAGGTAATTAATTTATTTACTAGTTGTGGCGTATTCTGAAATATTGTTATTCTGTAAAAATCAACCTAATCAATAGAGGCCTTGTGGCTGTGCAAATTTTATTGAGGAGAATATTCAAAAAAGTTTACAGGGTTTTGAAAATGGTTTCGCATTTTGAAAAAGTTGCTCTAAACTTTGGTGGCCAAAATTAATTTTGGCCATTTTCATGTTGGGTCAGCTTATTCAGCTTATTGTAATCGTTGATTGGATGGGAACCTCAGTAACCGTCTTCAAGTTCGTTCAGTTCACATCCCTGTCGGCCTGTCCCTTTCTTTCCTTTCAATTTTCATCATACATTCTACAATTCATCATCCTTCATTTCATCCTTCGTCCTTCAACAATCAACATCAATATCACACACATGAAATAAAAATTTGAAAATTACCAATGAAATGAGAATGAGATGAGCAGAGTAATAAAATTGAACAAAATGCATTTTTACCTATAAAATTTGAAATTCAAATCCAAATATTTCAAAAAAATAAAAAACAAAATAATTTTTTTTCGAGTTTTTAGGTTAGGTTAGGTTAGGTTAGGTAAAGCCACTGCATATCGCGCATGCGCAGATAGCTCGCATCAATTTTCAAGGTATTTGGTTTACTGCGGAACTCTCCCATATCGGCAACGGCAACAATGAAAACACAACAAACATTTTTTGAAAGAATCAACAAGCGATTCGGTAAAAAATCAATAAATTCGTGTAAATTTGCGGCTTTTTTCATAATTGCGGCCTAAAAGTTATAATGTTCAGTGAAAATGTTCAAGATGCATACACTTCTGACAGTTCTCTCAGTTGTGTCTCTTTTTTTATCGTACTGTGTTTCAATACCACCGTCAATCGCTCCTGTAGTAAATGTCCATAAATGCTGTCCAGCTAACCAGTACGTTTTGGACAATATAACTCACTCAGTATGTCAAAATTTAACAAATTCGGAAGAATCGTGGGTGGCTCGTTTCGAGGATGATCCTGAAGACCCACCAAAAATCAAACTCATCACCAATCCTCTAATATGTAAAACGATCACCCCGTGGAGGGTAGACGATCTACCATCCAGTTGTGATCGTCTACTCTTACTCAGAGATGGTAGACTTAGACACATAGTTCATCAAGAAGACGCAGAAGAATCTTGCAGAGAAAATGAAGATGATAAACAGCAGTGGGATTTTTCTCTTACAGAATACTGTATTGACAAGGTATGCCTCACATTGATAAAACACATTTCACACATTGCTCTGGAAAAAAAACCTATTAAAATGTGTTTTCCAGGTGGTTTTCAACGATACAAAAATCGAAGGACAAATTGGAATGTTGTGTGTACCAAAAGCGGAATTTTCATGGAATGGCATGAGCAAATTAATAAAACGAATAATAAACCCAGTTTTCCATATTCTATCAGTAATTCTTTTACTGACAGTTGCACTGATTTATTTTGTTTTACCCCAGCTTTGTGATTTGATTGGTAACATAGTTACCACAATCGCTGTATGTTTAATTTGCATCGAAGTGGCAAATATTGTACATATTTTTGTCGAATTCCATAGTGAGATTAGTTATTTAACAGTTGGTGAGCGCATTTCTTTTTCTTACATTAGTCATCGTATTGTTTATTCATTACGAATTGATTATAAAATGTGGTTTGTTTATAGACTCGGGCATACATATCAGCACATTGTGTGCTTTCTTTTGGTTGAATAGTTTCGGATATTACATATGGAAAACATTCAGGTACATAACTGTGATTTTATTAGCGCCAATGAGGTAACGAGTGTTTAATAAATTCGATTTTCATTCAGGTCACGAAACGTGTTCCTGAGGATTACCGACGGAAAGAAATACTGTTATTATTCTTGTTACGTATGGACATCAACGCTTAGCATGTCGAGTTTAGCATTATTTTCTCATATTATATTTGACAATACTAATTTACGAAAAGAATCAAAAAAAGTTACTGAATCGACGATAGGTAAGATGATCTTTCTTTGGGAAATTTATGTTTAAATGAGGAAGTCTTTTTCAAGATTAATTTCACTTTTTAGGAGAAATCGGTGTAGCAGTATTTTTTACAACAATAGCAGTATTAATTTTGATCAACGTATTTTTCTGCCTGTCTACTTTACAAATTATTAATCGAATGTCAACTTATGGGAGAATTCACCACAAATTGAAATACAAGTGAGTAAAATGTTGGCAACTATTTCTCAATTCCAAATTTTAAATAAAATTAATAAATCATTTTTTCTGTTTCAGCTTTCAACTATTTGTAAAAATGTTCATCATAATGACCATAAACTGGTTTTTCTTCACTTTATCAAAGTTCCCTCACAATGCATTTTTTTATGCCTACGTATTTTCAAATTTCCTGCAGTCAGTGGGAATATTTTACGTAGCGATCATCAATTCGAAAAAAGTACGATTCCTATTGCGACGTGCGTGTTGCCACGAAAAATGTATATCAGCCTGTTGTCGGCCAGGTGCCCCAGATGAAACAACTGATTGGGGTGAGGAAATGATGGCTATGAATCTCAGCGGCTATTAAGCTATTCGGAGGAGTAAAAATATGAAAATGACCAAAGACATGTGCCTTAATAGTTTTCGAATACTTCAGATTAGAAATGACCTATCATGACCATATTTTAAGACTAGTTAATTATTTATTATGGAGTATTAAGACACTTCAATTCCATTATACGTATTAGATAACTGATACTCGCCTAGTCTATAATTTTCCATCGTTTTTCATTGTAAATAGTTTTTATAATCAAAATTTCATGTACTTACGTTTTTTTATAATAATTTTTTATTGAGTTTAAATTTTAAGACGGTCACTGGTTTGTGTTAGCACTCAAATGCCATTTTTAAAATGTTATACTTTTTTTTTGAAGAGTAAAAAATGTTCCCCGTATTTTACATTTCAACAGTATTTTAGCAGCTATGTGATATTTTTAAGATTGTACTTAGAAAATATCAAACGACTAACAATGTTGTGATAGATTAATATTGCATTTATGTGTGATCTGATTTTATACGAGAATTAGCGAAAAATTTGTATTTTTAAAATAAATTTTGATTGACTCGAGGTTAATGTTTTTGATTCGTATAACTAAGAAGCGAATTAATAATCGACTCACTTGAACGAATAAATTCCCGTCGGGTCGTCTTGTTAAAGGTGCTAATCTACATCGTACCACTAAATGACAATCATCTAAAACGGTGTTGAAAAATCTACGAGTTCCCATCAAGGCTTCTAAATCGATCATTAGTTCCAAAAATCGTTCGCAATAATGGATTTTTTCGACAGGAACATCACCTGAACATACATCAAATGAATTAATAACAGAATTTAATCACAGAGACGAAAAATTACAACAATAAAACATACCTTCTTCAGGAATACTTTCCAAGATGTTTAGAAATTTCAATATTAATCGATGTAGAAATGTTTTTTCCCATTCTAGTTTTTTCTTTTCTTCGGGCGAAGCTTTGCTTTCTAATTTTCTCATATACTTCCAGTATTTATGCCATTTGGAATTATGCTTGAATTCGTGTTCTCTACGGTTCTAAGAACAAAACAAACAGATAATCATAACCGATGACAAGGAGTGAAAATTTGCGAGAATGTAAGAGTAAAACTCACTTGTTGTAATGAACTCCACATTGATAAAGAGACTAATTTTTTCACTTGATCTCGGATCATATCTTCTTCCATACTATTGAAGCTATGCGTTAAAAATACTATCAACAAGGTGTTTTCTACTAGAGATTGTTTTGGATTATCTGATATACACGATTCGAGGACGTGTTTGAAAAATCCTGGGAAGTGTTCTCGATCTTTTTTCATGGCCTGCACAAATTATATACAATGAGTATTTGACTTTAATCCAGAGTATAGCGGTTTTTTACATTTACTTACTTCCCAAGCAGGAACACGTTCACGAAATTTCTCATTTAGCATACAAACAATGGACATCATGTGAGCAAATGATGATTCATTCGTTTTGTAATTCGGCCATAGATAATTTTCTAAATACTGACTGAATTCTAACATCATCACTCTTCTGATTGAAAACCTATACATGAAATAGTCAAGTTAGTATGATGAATACAATAGAAATCTTGAAGATGAGGGAATTAACGTACCTTGACTGGACAATTTCTTTAAAATATACATCTTCGACAATTTCAGCACTGAAAGGTAAGTGCATTCCAGCAGTGTACGGAGCCCAATACTGATTCGCCAACTGCAAGGAAGTCACACAAAAGTATCAAAATTAACTGTATTCATATGTTTGGTATGTAAGTGATTAATAATTACCTGAGTAATTCGATCTGATATTATCTGATCAACCGTAGGAGCCGGAATTTTGGATTTTGATTTTCCTTTTTCGGTGTTATCAGTGGCGTTTAATTCACCCATTGTTGAGTGTTTTCAATAACTAACTTTCTATTAATAAGTGGTAGGTAAAAATTCACATTATATTCTACGATAAGACATGAAAAACATGGAAAGTGGAGTCCAAAATTAAAAGAATTGTCGCAAACTTGATCAATGATCGCAATAATACTCCAAAAAATGCTCAAAAAACGCCGCAACGGCGTTGAGATATCAAACCGAATACTTCACCGTAGAAAAGTTTTCACCTAGCGCTCCTAACGGAATTTATGCGTTATTAGTTTCATTGCTGATTTCAGTAATTCCATTGGTCGAAGCCAAAGCTTTGGCAACCGCTTTGATATTGTTTTTAAATTTTTTTTCCAAGGAAGAAAATAAATTATTGAAAATATTGAAGGAGGAAGAATTAATAGATGAATTTGAAATTATCAAATGCGGATAAAAGTGCTGAAAATCCTATTTAGACGTTTTATGCATGAAATTTTCATACAATATTCAATATTGTCGTTTTGAACTTTGAAGGACTTTTTTGTTTTTCACCTTGTTTTACCTTGTTTGTCACCACTCATTGAATTTTGATACAAAATAGGTTTTTTCTGTTTTTCAGGCAACGGCAACAAAGTATAGTACCTATCAACTATCAATCAAGAAACTGAAATATCCTCACACCCCACATGAACGCTCTTCATTGGATAATAAAACATTTTCAACACAATGTTCATTTGTTGAAGCGAATGTTTTTTTTTTATTTTTTAAATGAAAATTTCACTTTACAAATTTAGTAATTTACAATAATCAATTCATATTCATAATTTCAAAACGAAATTTCAGAATAATAACGAGCAATCATCAAAACTCTCGCATAAAATTTTCAAACGATTCAAATCATTGTTATCCTGGCGAAATAAAAATTATTTTCACTGCTTGCGTTGCTTACGTAGCAATATCGACAACGATTTATTGATATGTGTAGAAATAGGTCCCTGGGCGATCTTTCAACGTAGGTACTCATATTTTGTAGCGTGCACTTATAGCGCGCAATGTCTGAATGTAGGTAGGTACCTAATTTATTTTTTGAGAAAAATAACGTGCGAAGATTTAAAAAAAAAATAAGTAGGTAACTCTACCCCACGATGAAAACAAATATTTATTATAAAATAACTAGGGGGCTTCGCCCCCTAGGTCGCTCCGCGACCTCGACCCCCAGCTCGCGCACTCGCTTCGCTCGTGCTGCTCGCCCTGGACCTCGCTTCGCTCAGGCCTCTCGCCCCTTCGGGGCTCGCTTTTTTGACAACTCAACTCATGCCCCTGCTCCTAAATGCAAATCAGTTGAAATGTGTCAATAGCAAATTCTACTCCGGTTCTAAAGTACAATGTTTAAAAAATTCAAGTTTGAACAATATTTTTATCAATTTCTATACAATGAATTAACGACATTTTTTTTCTCAAAAAACTTACATCTATTCACTTCAGATTTATACCTTGAGGTGTTGAATTACTCTGGTATACATATTGACTTGATAATTATCATCATTTTTTATAGGAGTAAATTTTCTGAAATTCTACATATGTAAAATTGGTAAAAAAAAAATGTTTGAAATTTTTGTAAAATGATGGCATAAAATGAGTAGGTAGTGAGTATGCTGGAGTAATTCAATTCTATTAAATGAAAATCTGAAGTAGGATAGTCAAATTTGTATCCCAAGTATAGAAACCTTACCAGTGGTAGCTTAGCTAAGGGAGGGACGTGACTTGAGCCACCCACCCCCCCGAGAGTGAAAATTAGAAAAAAATGCACGCAATAATGAACCGTTTTTTTCGTTTTTCGACCCATTTTTTTCAACAAATTTTCGCTCTCAATTCACTTGAGCAGTAATTGCACCTTCATGTTCATACAAATTATCATACATTACGAAGGGTTTCCATTACATTACCTACCTCTAATTTCGATTTTTCATACCCAAAAATCTGGTTTTGCCCTCTCTTTGAGAAAATTCTGGCTACACTGTACTGAACCCTTCTCCATCTTCACATTAACTTTTTTACAAACAATGTTCCACTAAAATCCTAACCCAAAAATGATCTCAAGTGTAGAACCTCCTCTCCTTATTATTTTAACAGACACCACAATATTCCAGTTTAGAAAAAATAAAATACTATAGCAATGAATGTAACTCGCAACACAACAACATCATTCCCTCCTCAACACCCCTACGCTGTAAACACGCCCACATAGCAACGTTCTGAGTGTATTGTTGTCGGAGTGTATTGTTGTCGGTGTGCATTGTAATACCTACGTGCATTTCTAAACAATAGAGAAAGTGTTTTTTCAATTTTTTCGACCCTTAATTTGAGAAATTCCGATTTTTTTTTCTTGATGACATATCTACACGTCGAAAGGAACGTTTGAAAAAAAAAATTGTCGAAATCGGTTCGATAGAAAAGGCTGGCGAACTCTATCAAGGTTTCTACTCGAAATTCTATTGTTTAAACACAATAGAAAACGTGTTTTATCAATTTTTTCGGCCCTTAATTTCAAAATTTTCGATTTTTTTTTCTTGATGACATATCTACACGTCAAAAGGAACGTTTTAAAAAAAAATTTGTTGAAATCGGTTCAGTAGAAAGGGCTGGCGGACTCTATCAAGGTTTTCTTTCAAACATCTTTTAATATATAAGGATGGCAAAATATCTATACAACAACAATTCAACGCTTTAAAATTACGATAACTACGACTAAATAAAAGAAAACATTCAATGATACAGTTTGGGCATTTAGATACATACAACATACATACACAAATATATTTTCGTAAACAACGGTTTCGAGATACAACACTAGAAAAATAATCTATTTCGTAAAAAAATGAAACAAAATCTATCTAGAAAAAAACAATGTAAAAAAGAGCAAATGGTTTAAAAAAAAATTAGGACAGATTGGAAGAAAAATATTACATTAAACCAACGTAGATTTTCGCAGCGTGTTCATTTTTTCGGTGGAAGACGAGAGCGGTATATTATTCATATCGTATGAGACAAAAGCCTCTCTTTGTTGATAATCGGTAGCATTGCTTTCGGTTTCTGCATCATTCATGGCATATGGATCATAGATAGTGCTTACAGTTTGAGTTGTAGTTGATTGCATTGACGTTGATGGTCGTTCTGGTTCTCTGTAGTGATAACTATAGTCACCGTATTGGGATAATTGATCGGCAGGTGCGTAAGGCTGTAAAATGAAAAACTGTTTTAGCCAGAGTAAACGAATAGGTCCTACTACCTAGTGTAGTATTTTTGATTTAATGATGGATTAAACACGTATCTGGTACTAGGTAGAGAAGCGGAGAAAGTCCTAATTTAATTTTAAAGAATGGGAAATAATAGTGTTGCGACAAAGTAAATATAATAATTTAATTCCACATCATCCCGAAGGGAGATGTTTGTTTACATGTTACCTTTAGCAAATTCGCCCTAAATTATTAGCCCTTTTGGTCATATTATTTTCCCAGCTTGAAGCATCGGCTCAACATTCTCATTATTTTATTCGATTATAGTTCTTGGTTGATATATTTTGTTACCTACTCGAACCTAGCTTTGCAGAATTTATTCAGGATTCTGAGTTGTAAGTAGTTATGCATAATTTTATTTTAAATAAATAAAATTTACCTACTGAAAAAAACACACACGAATTTTTATGGAATTTCTTACCGGACTATCTGAATCTGAATAGTAATGGTGATTTATCTCCACTTCTTCCCTTTGTGATGGATATAAATGTTCTGAATGATGAGACAGAGTATCCATGGCTACGCACAAATCGCTATGTTTTTGACACGGATATATCATACCTAAAAATAAAAATGTTAGATAGTCAAAATTATAAAATATAAACTTCTGACGCGTAAAAAAATACGGAAATTAGAAAACATGAAAAACTTTTCATAAAATAAATGAGTTTAGAAATGAACTTTTTAATATTGGTAGATATTCGTGTAGTATTCTGAACACTCATGGGTAGTTTCCCATTCGTATTATAATGAAAAGCTAGGTATTTGTTGTACGTTGTTTGGTAGGTATAATTTACACTGTTTTATTTATCTCGCTCGAGTCTACAGAAGCAGCTATGTCTAGTCAAGGCAACGTGGAATTTTAACCCTATAAGGTTGTAATTATTTTTGTGCGTATTATAAATTCAATGTCTTACTGTTGAATTAATTTACACACAAGCCTACGAGTAAGAAACATATTACACATAAATATCACCAAAAAATTACATTCATTGTGCACATACTTGGATTCGTCGCCGTTGTATTATAATTTCTATAAATTACTGGTGAGGGTTGAATAAAATGAACACTTTGAACACTTTGGTCTTGACATACAAAAAGTAACACGGCACAAGTGCCTGACAATTCGACGCAAACGAAGCCGCTGACGTATAACACGAAACTGAGGGCAAATTTAATTTCATAATTGAATTACGCGTATAATTTGTGTTATATTTTAACGTTTAAGTTCAACTTTGGTGTTCTCTGCTGGAAGGTCTGTTTTATGCTATAGCTCTTACCTGACTCCGTATTGATAATTGAACCTCGATTGGTCGGAACTATGTTTGAATTTGGAACCAACTTCTGATTTGAATATTGATATGTACATTACCATTCCTATCAACATGACTAAGCCTATAATACAGACAAACATAATAATCCGCGTTTAAATCAATAAAATTAAAATGAAATTAATTCATTAAATGCTCGATTTATTAACCTGATACTATAAATATTGTGCCACCGATGAATATGAACACCTTTCGATATCTTACATAATGACCATACAGGTAACCCAGCTCACCAAATAACTGAACTAAACTAGCAACAATAAAAAAAAATACCGACTGTCTCACAGCATCTGCAACAGAGTAAAAAAAAAAAGTTACCAAACTCGTAAATATGCTCGTTCGCATTTGTTGCTTTTATACGAGTAAAATGACTTTTACCAACTTAATTATACAAAAAAATATGGCCAGGGGAAAAAAATCTCAAAAACTAAAAAACCCCTCATAAATATTCATATTTTTGGATCAGCGGTATAGAAATAATTGGAATCGTACATCGGAAAATTCGCCTTTAAGCTGTATTCTTTGGCTTGTCGCCAAATAACGACATTATTTAATCTGTTTCATTTTTAATGCTCCAGAGAATAGAAATAAAATAACATTATAAAATTTATGGATCAAAAGTGTTTAGCATGTTCAATGAATATCTCAATTCCGAGTATTATATTTTCGTTGCCAGTGACAAAATGTCGTTAATTCTATTCGAAAATTTATTCAGAATCGCGGCATAACGCCGCCCGCGCGCCGGGGCCAGTATAATTTTATTTTAAAATTCGCTACAATATACATTTTCCGGTCTATTAAAACACTGTGCAGTTTTGCTCGCGAAATAAAGACGTATTAAAATGATAAAGGTTATTAAAGATCAACTACTTTGGCCTGTTGTTTTCTATTATAGTTGATGCTCTTTCTGTCCTTTTATTCATTCGCGGCGATAAGAAAATATAAACGATTCGATGAATTAATTCAATTTTACACCGTAATGAACTAAGGTTTTCATTTTATAGCTTTGATTTCCACTTTTACCAAACCTAAATATTATTAGAGATGGTCTAGTTATTTAAATGACCATGATTTGCGAATTTATAGCAGAATGGGGTGGATTTTTTTAAGGGGGAAAGTTTTCTCTTTATGTTATAGTGAGGATACTTGATGAGGAAAACAGATTAGGGATTACTGATTACACTTGTACCAGAAAAGCACGCGTTTCGTTTAAGATGAATAAATTTGAATGCTCAATTTGAAACTGAAATATTTCAAGATTTAATCATTTACATTTTCTTCCATTTCATTGCGGCGAAAAAGGAAAAAATTAGGTATGAAGAATGGCTCTGTCACGACGTTGCCAAATTGATTCCTTAATTTTTACTTTTTTTTTCTGATAAAAGCAAAGGCCAACATAAAGATAAAGCACTAGGTCTAAATTTTAAAAATTTTTTATGTTTTCGTAGTTTCATGTTTGCTTCTGTTCAATCGCTATAGGTAAGGTACCTACCCAAATTTTTTTCTAAAAAAAAAAGTCGTAAAAATAAAAATTTGGTATACGACATTTTGAATAAACATAAAAAGTAACAATTTCGGTTCAAAATCATACATACACATTCAAAATAGCAATGTAGTGTTCTAGAAGCTTTACAGGTTCAAATCTTTACTACTCGTATCTAATGCAAAATCGCGACATTTTTTAAAGATGTTAATAGAATTGCATAACCAGTTTGCCGTAAATACGTAAGTTCATTTTTCATCAGGTTACTCCACATAAACTTGAACCAAAAATTAAATCTGGGCTTCTGATTTCGCTCAATTTTCTTATAATTTCTTTTTGGTGAACTAGTGAAATAAGAACCCTTCCCCACCCCCCCCCTCACCAACTTCTTTCTACAAGTGGGAATAATTTTCACGCTCTTTGCATTTTTTCGAGAAACTCCTACACTTTGAAGGTTCATATTTCGAGACTGGTCCTACCCGGAGCAGATCTACTTGCTTGGTTTCAAACAAAATGAATGGTAGATTAAAATTTGAAAAGTTCAAAATTTCGATTTTCATGGTGAAAGCTCAACTTATCAAGATGCATTCAAAACTTGAAAGTTAGAGTTTAAAAATTCTAAAAAAAATCAGTGAAAATCTTCTCTAATCTTTTTTCTACCATCTTATTTTCAAAGTAAGATTTCAACACTCATTGGGTGGGACGGGGGGACCAAGGCCCAAGGGTACTCAATTTTGAAATCAAAATTTAAAAAAATTGAAAAATGATGTAAGTAGCACATTGATTGTTACTGACTCAAAGGCAGTGAGTTCGAATATTCGCCACTTTTTTCGTTTTATTCTACCAATCACCCACCCTCTCACAGTTTACAGAAAGTTGATGACATTTTTTCAAAAAAAAAAATTCTGAATCAGAATTCTTCTGAATAACTTGTTCAAAAGAAAATTTCCTTGGCCTACAAAAAAAAAGTAGTCTTTAGGAGCAAAGACTCCTTTCTGGGCCTCCCATCAGAAAAAAAAAAACCTGGAAAAGTAAATCAAATTTGTTAAATAAGTTTCAATTTCTATCTTAAACCTGCTCTAATTTTATCGATTTTTTCAATTTTTGGGAATTGTGTTCTAGAAAATGAATTTAAATTGATTTGGTGATCGGTGCAATTTTATTTTGAAAATGAGGTTATTCGGAAAAATTCTGACTCACTGAAATTGAGAATTTTTGGGAAATTTTCATTGACTCCGAATTTAACTATACTGCGAATTTGGGAATGAGTATTTTTTTTCCGCAGGAAAGGAGGGGGGGGGGAGATTGTTTAAAATGTTCAAACCCATGAATATCGTTGTGCTGATAAATACCTAACTTGGAAAAAATCCTATAGAGGTGAGAAACAATATCCATGATTTGAAACTTTCCTCTTAGAGGAGACTTTGGCCTCATTTTATTACATTTTTGGATTTTTGGCGCTCCAAGGCTTACTTTTTTTATACTTAGAAAAATCAATCAATTGAGAATAATTTTTTCATTTCAGCATATCGAAATTTTTAGTCAATCATAATCCATTCAATTTTGATGTAGGACTAAAATTGAAAAGAACCTCAACCTGCTAATCATCAATATTTGAAGAGTTATTCAACCTAGAAAATTCAACAATAGGTATAGGTAGAAGTACCCTGCTCCGCGAGGGCACAGGTTGTTGTCGCTAGAGGTAGTCTCTAGGTAGTAGCTCGGATCATCAAGAGGAGCCAGTCCCCCAGGACAGATGAGAAGGCGAAGACAACACCAGGGGTATTCTGCGCGTCCACGTCGTGCGGGGTGGTAACATGTTGCTGTTCGATGGACTCGGAATCGATAAACATGGCTAAAGCAGAATTCTCCAGTTGGTGGAACGACGGGGAGGAGTGGCAAGTCGAAGGCCAAGCCTCTACATAAATCCGGATTACAAACAAGAATGCATAAGAGCTGCAGAACACCAACAACTCACTCGTTCCAGCCCCAGGGAAGCGCAAGAGCTTCAGAGTGAGTAGGCGAATCCCAGCGCCTAAAAACTGGCAAATTCGGCTAAGGGAGTAAACCCCAACAGAAAATCATGGTGGAAGGCAACGGGAAACCAACACCATTATATTTCCCTAGAATTATATGGACATCAATTTAGCAACGGCCCTAAGTCTCCGTCAGGCTGATCCTCATCCGCCAAGGCAGCCGGATAGGGTGCTAAGAATACGCGGAGTTAAAACAAGGCGGAACAACATCAACGTCGCAACCTGGAATGCACGAACTTTGTAAGTATTTAGCTCATAAAATACGAGAAAACTGTATTTTCATGCTAGCGGTACAGGGGAAAATCCAAGGAAGATCGACGAGAGGGAGGAAACGATCGGAACTGTTAACAACAAACTCACCGGCCAACTCCCCCTGCAAGACCCTGAAAGAAACAATTAGATACGCTAGATACCGGCTAATATAGATGGACATATACGCTATCTCCTGTAAAGGAGCGCGACTACGACGACGAGAAGTACCCTCCGTTTTTTTTCTAAGAGATCAAAATAGTGATTATATAAAGGAAAGTCAACCCCTCCTCTCTTCTCGTTGGGTTTGCTATTCAGTTTTTTGAAGCATGACTATTGTGAAAGTTTATGTGGTAGAATTTTTTGAACATGATATTTTTCATTGTGGTGTCTACGATTACTTTTTAATTCTTAAATTTCAGTCATAGGTATTCTTTCGGTTTCCAATCGTGCTAATTTTGAAGGGGAAAAAATGTGGGATCCCGATTAAGCTTGGATTTTAGGCCCAGTTGGGTTTATCTTTTCCAACGGTGACTATCATTTCGGAAATTATTACTGCTATTGCCACAAAAATGTTGAAAAAAAGACATCTCCACCTCTTTTGCATCGAATAATCGACACGAATCGACATCGACATGTCCTGACCACGGTTTGGGAAACCATTTTCTTTTATCTCCTATACAGTTTTTTAAAATGTAGTTTTATGGTACGGTGCGAATTCAATAGAAAGAATTAGTTGGAAACGGTTTAATCTTGAATTTTAGTGTAGTTTTTCAGGGTTTTCCTGCTGTGGTGTTTGTGCAGATTTAATTCTCTAAAGTGTTTCTTCGGTAATTTATGTTCGGTGTTTCGTGAATAAATAATTGTTATTTTTCAAGTAGGTAGGTAGGGTATTCGAGGAATTCTTCAATCATTGATTAAACTAAATCCGAACGTGATTATGCGATGGACCTTTAAAAATGTCGAATTGGGTATCCATTGGTACAATGCATACTTATTTTTATCCACTAATAAGATATTTAATTGGCGAAATAAGCATCAGTTCATAATAAAATACGTGTTGAGTTAGGCTTAAATTAATAAAAGACTAAAAGTTGTAACAGAGACAAAAAAATTAAAATTTCCGACAGTATAGCTTTGCTTTTCCTACTGAAAATCAAATTTTCCTAATTTTATTCAACATCAGCACAAAATTAAATTTTTTATATTTTTTTTGGCGATTCATTACCATTTTTTTTTTTTGGTAAAAAAAGGCTGGCTTAATTATTTTTAAAAAATTTCCGAGAAAAATGTTATTTTTACGACTTGAGAATCAATCTTGTCGATTACAGAGGATGAAGTAAGCCATCATCCCAACTACCTACTCGTTTTACTCCTGTCTTAAATCAACTTACGATTAGCCTAATTTAAGTCTATATAGATTGTCTTTGGTTTAATAAACTTCAAATGCAGCAGGTATAAGTAGAGGTACAGACTTGATAGATAAACAATAGGTGCACGTATTCATACTCCATTAGTTCGTAATTCATCTTACCGTTGGTGTTGAACGGAGAGGTGATAACATTCTACAAATATGCTCAAGATTGATGATACCATTTCACAAAACCAAACACTTCAAACAAAATTGCATTTCGGTGAAAAATCAGGCAAATAGCTGACGTCGAAAGGTGAAACAATTTCCAGCGGGTAAATAATCTTTTATATTAGGTATCAGCTCTCTTTCGTTACACATGTGTATGTATATAGTAGGTATAGGTACATAAGCTCCACACATTGCATAATGTCGAATATGTTCGGCGTATACTTTACCTACTTCCTATACTGCGTATCAACTCTCCGGTGACATTTTAATGCCTAATATAAACGTATGTATATTGTATAGGTACCATAAGCATAGGTACTTGTATGTATATTTTCTATAGTAAAACTTTTGCCACACTTACATGGTATAACAACCGAAGAATCTGCTGGATCGGGATAGTATGGTTCGGAAGAAAAATAGTGTATAATTTCGCACGATATATCAGTATCACCATCTGCAACTCAATAATTACATTAACGTTATACAGGCATTTAAAGTTGCGTGTAGGTAGTATTATAGTATAAATATACGAGTATCTTAAAGCACATACACTACAAGTAGAGGTATTTCTATGTGCTATGTAGCATCTTGATAGAATCGAAACGACATTTCGTGTATCTTCGTACATACGAATAGTCACTATACCATCGCATATCGTCGAAACGAGCGTTTAAAGTGTTTATTCTTAATATGCTAAAACGGAAATTACAAAAACAGAAAGTGAAAATTCAAAAATATAAAACCTTATAGGCTTCGACGCTGGTGCGGTTATTTAGCTTTCTGAAAACCATTATTTTCATCTAATAAACCGGTAAAATCGTGTACAAGAAGATCGGGAAATGTTGGTAATTTCCGACGCTTTTCCTCTCGAACGAAGGAAATGATTTCAGTTATATTTTCTTCTCTGGGTGTAGTCTCTTACTGTATACTTTAACTAAATCTTCTGTCTCTCTCGAAGTTATGCCGAATGATGGGATAGAGTTTTGTTTTGGTTGTTTTTTCTCAAGGCATCATTTGACCGATTGAAGTAAACTTGAGAAGGTATTTCATCCGCGGTGGTTTTTTCTCCATATTAGGAAGTAGAAAAAGTTTGATGGGGAACTTTTTAACCCATTTGTTTCCAAAAAATCAGAATTCTTCATACGAATTAGGATGAAAGAAAATTACTCGATAATGTGAATGGTGATTTTTAACTCCCCCCCCCCATTTTAATACTTGTCTACGTACTCTATCTACCTAATTCTATGAGAAATTTGGAAACGAGCTTTGCACAAGTTTTCAGATTCAACATGAAATTAAAATTTCAATTGAATTCGACTGAAAGATAGAAAAAAGAGAAACTTAATCCATTCTCATAGAATAACAGTAACCTACCTATAAAAAACGATGTGAAATAAGTTGCCTAATCAGTTTGCCATAATATGTATTATGTACATATGTAGGTGTAGGTACTGCTTAAGTAGGCACGTATTGTTATGATTGAATAACAGAAAACGGAAAAGAATAAGTCACAGAATCTAAATTTTTCAGAGTCTGTGATGCGATTCCTTCCATCATCCCTCTTTCTCAAAAAGAAGATAATTTTTTAAGGAACTTAGTAGGTGCCCTAAAAATACAGCTACCATTTAAAATAAATTAAAAATTTCAAAATCGTGTTTCATCAGAGGAAAATTTTTTCGGTTTCATTTCTATTTTTTAAACAATTTTTGCACACTACATACGAGTAGAAAGGCATAAAACCGTGGTAAATTTCTCCTAGTGAAAAGACGTGAGGTTTTAAAAAAAGTTATACTTAACATGGCATCAAAGGTACAATAAACTTATGAACGTTTTGAATAATATCCAATTTAATGATCATCATTGAAATCAGGTCAACAATGTTTTATGCAATTTTTGCGTGTAGAATTCTATTGGGATTTTGTAATTTTTCGTTGGTTTGGAGTAATTTTGATTTTCTAATCTGTTATCAAGTCATTCTAACAATAGGGATTTGACAAGACAACTGTCGCGATCTAGGAAATGGTAGTCAAAAACACCGGAACTAACGAAAGGTCCCGTTGTTATCAGCAATTTTCAACAATTTTCCTTCAATTTTCACAACATTACATTCCAATGTTTATACTGGGACCTTTCATCAGCCAATCATAAACAAGGCGACACTAGCGCGGCGCACCTCTGTCAAGTTCCTATGCGCACAACTTTTGCTATATTTTGTCACATCTCAATGAAAGGCTGTCATATTGATGCATAAGAGGGGTGAAATGGCCACCGAGAGATTCGGGGTTGATATTTGTATGTTGTAAATTAGTATGTGGATGTGGGTACCATCGAAAGACTTCCACGTAGAAAGTTTTACACCCCAGATCAACCCGTTTTTGAGAAACCTCTCCTTTTCTGAAATTACAATAAAAATCATTTTCTCAGCCCCATGCGAACCAATCTTTTTTGATTTTTTGGTTATTGTGAATATTTATAAAAGGTATCTCTACAAAAATTTTCAACCCCCTCCTTTCAAATTTTCCCCCTCAAAATGGTGTTTTAAAACTTTTTAAATGCTTTTTTAGACTGAAGATCACGAGGTACGATTTTCTAACTAACAAGGGAATCTCTTGAGGTGTCATACTCCGATATGAACGGGACTGCGATTTTTGGAAAGAGCATAGTCTAAAACCTCCAAAACCAAATTTTCAGCTGCCCAAGTTCATTTTTCGATTTTTGGCGAATTTTTGAAAATTCAAAATTGACTGTTTTTGGCGATTTATGTTTTTTTTTTAATAAGTGCATAATTGATCAATAAAATTGGTCAAAATAAGTCCCAAAACTAATATTAATTACCCAAATCCAAATTTCACCATTTCCAGCCATTCTGGAGCCTCCAGCGCGATTTTTCAATTTCTCCAGAATTTTGAATTTGCTCCAGAAGGCGTGAATATGAAGTTGGGCAGCTAAAAATCGAGTTTCGTATTATACTCGACCTGTTTAACGAGTTCATCTACATTTGAGCCGATTTTGGGAGTGACACCTCAAGAGTGGTTTTTTGATCAGCTTTTTTCAAAATTAAAAAATCCAAAAAATCAAAAGATAGCCGTTAGTGAGGAAATTTTTGAAATTCGCGCGAATCGCTGTATTTCTTCAAGAACCAAACCCCGGAGATTGGGTCAGATTTTGTTTTACACTCACACAGTCCCTCCAGAGCCTCAGCCCCCTCCTCAATTTTTACTATTCTCGAAATACGGCTAATTTTAAAATATTTGGTGTCATTTTCATATGAACTGAACCTCCTGAATACAAATATGACCTCAGATTTCGTTTTACTCTCACCCAGCCTTACGGAGACCTCGGCCCCCAAACCAAAAAAAAAAAAACGCTATCAAATCCTATGTACCATGTTTCACATCAGAAGAAAAAGGTCTTTTCAAACTCAGTATGATCCCCCCCCCACCACCCTTAAATACATACATGCATACCTAACTTGAATCAAAATAAATTTTAAGAAAAAAAACAAACAAAAACCAATAAAAAATTTTAAAAAAGGAAAAAAACTGAAATTGAAATTGAAACTAAAAAATGAAAACTGAAACTTTCAGTCTTCAGTTTTTCCATCCATGTTTTTTTAAACATTTTTTTTTTCAAAAATGTGCAAATAAGAGATAAATTTTTGGATTTTTTGAACTAGGTAATTGCAGCAATTTGACCAATTTTTCACCAAAAGAGCGCTATAACGATGGAAAAAACCACAAAATAAGAAAACCATAACATTTTTGGACAAAAATAAGCATTTGACTCAGGATGAAATGAATTGTAAAGAAAATGTATTTATGCCGCATGTAGCCACAAAAAAGCATCATCATAAAAATCAGTACCTAAAATCCTAGCTCCGTGATTTTTTTTTTTCATATTTTTATACGATTTTTTAATAAGTTCTTTTAGTACCTACTTTTTCATGCAAATTTTTCATGAAATTTATACCATTTAAAATTCATTTAGTGTTTAATTAAAAGAGGTTTCAACGACGTTTCAAGTAATTTTGCTGAATTTCTTCAAATTCCTTTAAAATGTTGTCGCTTTTTGTTAATTTTTGGTAATTTTAATGTTTTTTTCGTACTTTTATAATAATTTTGACAGGTTTTTATTAAAAGTTTTATGAAATTTTCACCAAGCTTTGTTAAATTTGTAGCTTTTACATTATTCATTTAGAGTCGTGGTTCAAAAATTCCAAAATTTTTATTAATTTTTAAAACCAGTTAATTTTTGTTGCATCCAAGTTGAAAATTTTCATCAGAATAATGACATTGACATCGGTCAATTTTTCAAATTAAAATCTCCCCTTCTTCCTTCCACATTGATGTAAGTAATGAATATTTTTCTCATTTTTAGCAAGTAATTTGCATTATACAATCGTATAATAGTATCTCAAAATGGAATCCAATTTTTCGTGTACCTACTATAGGTACCTACTTTCAATTTCAAACTGTATAAAAATCAAATACCAACTTAATATATACAGTTATTAAAAAACAGCTACCATTTTCAAGAAACTAAAATGTCTGCGAAGTGACTTCCTATAATGGAATTTCCCACTAAATTTTGTAGACGACGAAGCTAATCTAAAGTCGTAGCTCTGCAGGTACATTGACCTTTCATCAATAAGTAAGGTACCTACACATCAATCATATGTGTACTCGAGTTTGATTTAGGTACTAGCAACGCAACTTGTATGCTCAAGATTGAAAATTGAAAATATATTTCTTTGATTTTATAAGACGAGACGTAAATTTAAAAAATACCTATTACCAGCTGTAATGTCAATTCCTTCATATCATCTTTTGTACCTTTAAATATGGTACAAAATGCATAATTTATTCCCTTTCAACTACACACAAATAAGTAAAATCTGAAATCGAAATTTTATAAAAAATAAACACGACGATTTGCGTGGCAAATTACTATGCATACGTATTTGAATTCGAAATGCCGTTGACCTATGATTATAAGTATTTTAATAGGGTAAAATTGTGTCCCATTGCATATGTAGTACAGCATCCCTACTGATTTTGTCTCTTTCTACATCTACACGCCACTTACCGGTTAATTTAACTATATTTAATGCGACCGAAGCAAGTACTCGAATCACTGTCCTGGTGTCCTCGTCCCGAGCGAGGCATAAATTAATTTCGGCTAAATTGGCATAGCATTATAAGCTGCAGCGGTACACTTTATACTATATGCAAAGTCCAGAAAACCTTTAAATTAGCGCAATTGATTTAATGCAATTTTAACACGTTCGCTAGACAAAAAAGCTTCCATTTTTGGCCCTGGTGCCATTACCTACTAGTACGTTACGAGCGGGTAAAGTTTCCGGTTACGCCGGAGGCGCGTAAGCAAAATATTCATGAGCAATATCATCGACGACGGAAGGAAAAAATAACATCTTTGAAGAAAAATTTATACATAACGAAAGAGACTCTCCTTTCTCCTTTTTCTTGGATGGATAAAAAACAAATAATCTTATACCGACGAAAGAGTGAAGGGAAAAATCAAAAATGAATAAAAAGGCAACTACGGTAAAACTTTTTTTTAAACGGCTTTCCTTATAGATTACAATTACACACTTCACTACTGATGGCGGCATCGTTCAACATAAAAAAAAAGAAAGAAAAAAAGAATAAAGCAGAAAACGACAAATGTATTTATGAAGAACAAAAAGCGACAAAAGAAAAATTCAAAATGACATCGTCAATGGAAATAAACAAAAATATTTCTCAAATAAGATGTGACGTTTGAAATTTCGTGAGTTTATTTTCCATTTAAATAGAATCGCGAATTGTACGATATCAAGCTTATTTTATACTCGTATACTTATTTAAAGAAATACCTAGGATTTTTTTGTTGCCAAGTGTACCTACGTGTATTTTCAAAGTAAGCACTTACCAGTTACCGTGCATATTTCCCAAATTCCAGAGTAGGTCATTTTCAAAATGTACTTATTATCCGCCGAACCATTGTAGTGTAAATTTAATATACGCTCTTGTGTACGTATCCAGTCGCTAGTGGCCATAGCAACCCAGACGATGATCACCGAGATAGTAGACGAAATTGGAGTAAGGACCCATAAAAATGAAATCACTTTGCCCATCAAATACGCGATAAATTCAAATCATGCTGAAAAATTTCCAAAAAAAATACACATTCTATCAGTAAATGTTTTGTGCTTTTGTCATTGTTTTTTCATTTATTACACGATGTCGATAAACGTCGTGTACGAGTACTGCAAGTAAAACAGTTTTTGACGCTGTTTACTTGGCTTCTCTACGTTTGCTTATTAGAAAAGTAATAAATTGCTGAAAACGCGACAGTATTTTTCAACTTTATCAATATATTTTTTATTATATGTTCGGTTATTATGATCGAATTTTTTATATCGTATCAAATAAATTATCTTTTTTTTTCACGCGTTTTATTAAAAAAATTTTTCTTCGTTGAGATGAATTTAATATAAAGTGAGATAATATACTTTTTACCCCTTCGTATACATCGGAGTCGCATTACCTGATACATAAACAAGGTGTTTCGTAAATGATGATACACACCTACACCTCGTACATGGTAAGTAGGCAACTTCTCTCTACATTTATGTACTTGTGTTTGACTATCCTTCAGATTACAGGAACTGTGATGAGGAGTTATATTTTGCTCGATATTTTTAGCCTTGCGTTGCTTATGACAACCTTGATGGAACGATAATGTAGGTTTTCAGGCCTGAATTATGCACTTTTTCAGGAATATGTAGTGGTGTGGTAAATAGGTTTTTATATTAAGAGTAGAAATCAATGTCTCTGAAAGCATAAACCAAGTCTGCTGGAAGCTTCTGAGGGGGAGTGGGTGATTTTCCGCACTTTGTGTTGGTTTAAGAGAAAATTTTTAGTCGATGGTCGATTGTCCCTTGCCCCTTGCTACTTTATAGTAACAAATGACAGTGTTCTTAAAATTTTTTTTTTTAATGAAATTTTTTAGAACTAATCCGGCCAAAAAGAGATAATTATTCAAGTAAAAATCATTTCTGGACTTACTTACATTGTGCTTTGCATTGCATAAAAAATTTCAGGATCAATATCTATAACAATGGCCAAAAAATTATCAATATTTCCCTGATCCTGTGTTTCTTTAAAAGATGGACGGAAGTCAGAAGAGAGAGGAGGCTACAACAAAATCTCAAAAATGCTGCGTGAGGTGACGTTTATAGTCTGAATTTTAGCTCAGTTTCAGGATTTTACTCTTACAGACTCTTTTCATCAACTTCAAGGCTGCATATTTTAAACATCCCTGAATTAAGTATACCTTAAGGAATCAATTTATGACTTTTTATTGGTAGTAGCTCTGTGAAGGTACAGTATGAGGTTTAAAATACCAGCCAGGGGATTCCCAGGTAACCACCTATTCAAATTCTCTTTTTGTTTTCAAAATTAAAGAATTTTTTGTGTGAATTTCTAACCCTAAAGTATATTACTTATCAGGGAAAAAAGTTGAATTTTGAGAACTTGTTTTCATTTTTTTTTTTTTTCAGAAAAACACCTACCTACTGAAATAAAATTAACTCAAAATTTCAAACAAAGTGAAAGAATCACATTAAAATGACTCAAAACATCATAAAATTTAATTACTGGAAGAAGTTGGAATTCGAGCGAATTTCCTCTCACTTTCTTCAAACAAACATTTCGCAATAATTCTTCAATTTTTCAACTTTTTTCTATAAAATATTGAATATGTGGTGTAGTAAAATGAATATCTCGAATGTAAAAGTTTTCACTTTTTCTGATTTTTTAAAACACCGAAACCCTTTTTTATAATTTTTTGTTTTCTTTCAATACTTTATAATTTTATCAAACTTTTATATGTACCCAGGTACTTCAAACAACAGATTTCAAAAACGTTTTTAATTCATTTTTCTATATTAATAATTAGGAAGTAATAGTAATAACACAAAACATTTTCTTCTCAGTTTTTCAAAATTTAAGTGTTCTTTTTTATATCGTAGAGGATTTTAGATTCCCATTTTAAATTGGTTTCAAATTTGTTTGAAGTTAGATACTACCTGTAAATAGGATTTTAAAATGAAACGTATGCACCTAGTTCCATAATTTCTCAACATTTGAATTTGATTTCAAATAGCTATTTTTACATAATGACATTTTTCTTTAAAAAAATTATTTTGATTCATTTTTAGACTGAATTTCTTTGATTGTAGGAATGGTGGTGGGACAACTCACAAAATTCGTTTTAGGGTCCCACAAGTCCATTTTCATCAATTACCGAATTATAAAGTCATTTGAGCCGAAGAAATTTCAACAAATTTGGTAGGTACTTAGGTATGTATATGCTTCATTTTGACGTTGAATTAAACAAGTTTGAGCAGAGATGATGACTTTGACTCAGAATTCGCGGTGGAAAGGATAAAAAAAATCAAAAAAGTCAAACTAGAAACCTGTTATGCAATAGGGAATCAAATTTGTACAGCATATACAAAAATCAGCCTCCTAAATCAATCTAGAGGGGAGAAAATCAGAGTTTTCCATGTTTTTTTTTACCTTAAAAAACTTTATGTTGTATACCCACCACTACAAATTGACCGGGAATGCTGAAATTTGGCATTTGTGGGTAAGTGGCCTACATTTGGAGGGTGCTCCACTTGAGTTTGGGGGGGGGGTCGACGTTTTCAATACCTCTCCATCTTTTTTCAGCTGCAATGCTGCAAAAAGTAGATTTTAGTGCCTATATATAGGTATTTTTTAAATCTAATTTCTATCACTCTCCCAAAAATGGTAAATATCACCAAGATGCAAAATTTAAATTTTTTTAAATTTAAAATAATTTGATAATTTTACCAGTTTATCTTTTTTTGTGCTGAGATGAATTGTGATTTCAGCTTCAATGCCTAGAAATTCTAATTTGATGTCAAGTGAGGTTTCTTGGCAATTTTTTACATGTTTTTAAAAATTAAATACAATTGAAAATTTTTTAAATTGTGTATCTTTCCCCCTCTACTCCTCTCCTCTCCTCTTCCTTTCATTCTTTCGAAAAAAAACTTGTGGTTGTTACTAAGAAAAATGCGTGTTTTTTTTAAAATTTCAAGTAAGTATACCTATCAAGGTTACATATTTAATTTTTATTCAAATAAAAAATAATATTTTAAGTAAGTGATATTTTCTCAAATTTGAAAAAATGTTGAATTTCAATTTGATGTTAAGTTGCCTTTTTTGACACTTTTTATAAGCTTTGATTTCTTTTCTTATTTCTTTCTCAAAAGAACCCCTTATCCTTTCCTTCCTTTTCATTCCCTTCATCCCAAAAAACACTCAAATGCCACTGAAATAAATTTTTTTCCAATTCGTAACGTTTGATAATTTTTTGAATTTAAACTAAAAATTCCAGTCATGAATAAAATGTTTTTAAATGCGAAAAAATTGTTTGAATAAGCAACATTTTTTCTCTCACGTTCAGAGCTTAAACTTGTGATTTTGGATTAGGCAAATGAAGATAAAAAATTGAGGAATTAATTTCCAAGAAAAATAATAATAAAAGAAAAGAACCATCTTAGCCCTTGAAACTCGAATGATGAGCAAACATAGGTATGAACTTTGTACATAGGTACCTACAAATATTGTAACTGGAGTTGCATTGTTCACTACTCCCGATCAGTTGAAAGAGGACGATCCTTCACGAAACACCCTGTACCTATATTATGTCGAACGGTTCAGTAAAATCCAATACCTTCCCACGTAGAGGTTTATAAAACGAGCTATATTGGCTGTGTTGATAATTTAAAAACGATTAAAATTTTTTATACTCGATGGTTTTATCTATTTTATTTACTCATTTCAATGGATAATAATTGACGGGAGATTTTCATCTTTTTATCTGTTCGTAATTTTTAGCCTGTATAGAAAACCTATTGTTGATAAATGAGGTTTTTTTTCAATAATAGATTTTTCTAGGACGTCTATCTGTTTATTCCATTCCAAAGTTTTATCTTGGCTGCAAAATTTTTCAACTTTTTTTTTATCGCTAGCACAATGTGGCAGCGAGTATATAGAGAGGACGCGGAAATTACGTCGGCTGAGATTAAATTTAAATAATTTGACATTTGAATCTATTATTGTAATTTTATAACAATTTCAAGAAGTTATATTCAGTTTTAAGGTTTACATTTTCTTATATTTTTCGGTTGAATTTCAAGTAGGTACCTACTTACTGACGCATGACGTCATCTGCATCGCTGTCGACTCGCGTTTTCATTTTTCACCCCATTCTCGCATCTCATGCCGGTAATATTTCTATACAGCAGTTTGGGAATTTTTTACGTATATAAAAATTTCGTCACTTTTATTACTGATGTTACCTACTTTCGAGAACCGAGTATAACGAAAAATTTTACAACAGACTTGTTTTCACTTTGTATGTCAGAGAGAGAGAGAGGAGAAGTTGCAGGTTGGGAAAAAAAAAACATTCTTTTCCTGTGTTTTTAATAAAAGTTCTGAAGGGTTGATCCTTAATTATTCAAGAAACGTAAACAACTAGAATAATTTTGCTGTTTCTTATTTCATTTATTGTCTTTTCGTAAATCAAATTAATTTTTTGTGTTGTTTTCACAATGAACGACGATTCTCATTCAAATTCTCAACGATGTGATGGTAGAAGAAATGTTGTGGATTTTGGGTTAGGATTTTTCTTTCCTGTCTAACTTTCGAGTCTCTTGGATGTTTTAGAGGTTGGTTCGAAATGAAAGATGCATGCGAAATGTTCCAGAAGTAAAGTTCTATGTTTGTTTATAGTTCTTTATTTTAAACGTGGGGTATGGATGAGGAATTATTCTTTAAGATTTCACAAAAGTAGTATGTACTTGCAATTTTTATGATGAAAAGTGCATGTTAAGGCTTTTTACAGATTTGTGCAAGTGTCATTTTCACAAAGAGGTTGAGTTTTTGTTGATAAGAAGGAGAAGAGATCGGAAAATGAACGAGGAAAAGACGCTTTCATAAACAGAAAGAGCTTGACTATAGAGTCCTATTGTGTAAGTTGGAATAATACAGGTAAACGATTTTCAAAAATCTCGACGTCATATAAAAAATCTTGAGACTACAGTAATAGGTAATATTGAAAATTCAAGATAGGTAACAAATTTTAATTGAAAAATGAATCCCGAGACATAAGCTTAAAATCAAAAGGTTCTGTTATCTTGAAATAGAAAAATTTTCAAAATCTCCCAAGACATAATAATTTTTAGATGAAAAATTTTGATAGCAAAACTCGAGACTAAAACCATCTTAAAAGTCTTGAGATAGAAAAATCTCAAATTAGAAAAAAATTCCAGATGAAAAAAATGTTTAGACAAAAATTACCAAAATCTCAAGATGTGGAGGTAGATTCTGCACATTCGTGCACATGCAACAAACCTCGTACATAAGCTAATCTTGAACTTTACCTAGCTTCATTGAGCTTTGTGAGTACCTGGCGATTTACCGCCTTAACAAACAAATAGGACAAACACTTATGGAACGCACATGTACCTTAGTAAATAAAATTCCTTCGATTATTCCGTGCACATGCAACAAACCTCGTACATAAGCTAATCTTGAACTTTACCTAGCTTCATTGAGCTTCGTGAGTACCTGGCGATTTACCGCCTTAACAAACAAATAGGACAAACACTTATGGAACGCACATGTACCTTAGTAAATAAAATTCCTTCGATTATTCATCAATTCATTGTTTATTCGTTGAATATCACATGATTATGAATAATCTACTCTAGCTATATACTGAGCCAGTAAGCCAGTACAGTATTACGAAAGGAGAGATAGCATTTTAAATGCCTTAAAGGAGTGCAAAGCACATCACAGGGAAGGGAACAATAAACGGATGTGGGAAGGTCCATCTACGTTACTCTTTCAAAAGAGATTTGAAATAAGGATCAACAGTAGTTTTACGTAATAACTGCTGGACCCGAGTGCATTTGACAATCTCAATCAGCATAACAGGAACTCAATCTATTTCGAAATAGATCACTTGAAAATAACCAGTTCATATTTCGAAACACAACTGGGTTTATGTAACTAGTTATCTCTAGAATTACGCAAACATGAGAATAGGTATGAGCCTATCTCATCTCCGGAACGCCGATGTACCAATGTTATATCATTGGGAGTCGCCAAATGACTAGCGTTTAGCTCGTTGCTCTTGCAACTCGTTGGTCATGAAAGAACTAACTCACCAGATGGCGCTTTTACGTAATTAATCCGCCAGATCGCGTATTTATGGAACTAAAATGAGTTGCAGTTGAATGCAGAACAATTTTCTCTCACATAAGTGACAGAAAATACTGCAATTCCTCCCATTACAAAGACATGAAAATCTTGGAATCTGGAGACGAAAAAATCTTAAAAATTTTCAAATGGAAAAACTTGGAACAAAAAAATTTTGAAAACTTGATGTAAAAACCTTGAAATCTCAAGACTACACCATCTTGAAATCTTAAGCCCGAAAAATGTTGTATCTCGAAATCAAAAAATCTTGGGGCCATAAAATCCATAAATCTGGAGACAGAAACTTCAAATCTCGAGACGTGAAAATCTTGAAATCAATAAAATTTCAAAAGTCTTAAATATACGATCTTGAAATCAGGAGATTACAAAAGTATCAAAATCTTAAGACATGAGTGAAAATCATGAAATCTCGAGTTTAAAAAATCTTGAAATTTCTAACATTATGAAAATCTCGAGATGAAGAAATTCAAGACAAGAAACTTTTAAGATGAAAAATCCTGAGAAAGAAAAATGTTGAGGTAAAAAAATCTTGAAATCTGAAGACAAAAACCCCAAAATCTCAAAATTAGAAGTTTTATCTTAAAACAGATAAATCATAACAGAGGATGGTCCCTAGAATCAAAAAATTTGAATTGAAATTTAGCGTTCCTTTTTTTCTCATAAGGCGAATTAATTTTGAGATATGGCTCTTCAAAGCATAAGTTATTCATGAAAATTGAGAGTTTCACTTTACTTTAACTATGTACTTAGCTATATGGAGAGTCAAGACCGAAATTATGATTGTCATTTTACAAGAATTTTCAACAGAAATCTTCAAGGAATTTTGAACGAAATCGGGATATCCTACTTCATTTTTGTGTCAAGTTGGTTTAGTTAATATAATTTTTCCCCAAAAATATGAGAACCACTGAAAAAAAATTGAAGTAGTTTTCAAAGTATATAAAAATAAAATATACGAGAACGCGTTCATACAGAATAATAAGTAAGAAAAATTTCAAAAATTTTAGCCCTTGATACCAAAATTAGAACATTGTTATCAATTTACAGCCTTTACTTTCCTTTTCTTTGCTTTCCATTTTCACGAAGGAAGTTTCAATTTACCTAGGCGGCTGTTAAAGTAATAAGTTTCTCTTACGTTTTTAAATTTAGGTCATCACCTCACTTATTTCATATTTTCCTTTTTAAAATACGTAATTTTTTATATCGTACCCAGCGTAAAAAAAATATATACACCCGAAACTTGGTCACAAACCCATCTATTTTGAAAACCCCCAGCAAGACAAACAGATAAGGAAAAGTAAATTATTGCTTTTTACTGTATTATTTACGAGAAGACGAAATCGCACCTTATATATAAGTATACGAACCCACTTTGTTCGTGATTGAGGAAATAATTTTGCTACAAATGTTCCGCGAATACGCAATTTCTCACTTTTATCCTTTTTCCATTTACACGAAGAAATTTCCATCTTATATTCGAATACGTAAAATAGCGTCAGATTCTCCAGTCTGTACTCTATAAGCGTCTAAAGTGTTTATTCGTCTCGAGATATTGTGTTTCCTTATTAACGCGCTTATATAAAATACTCGAGTAATAATTTTTCGATAAAATGGCGTTAAGATTTAAAACGTTGTCGGCTTATCTGGTATAATTAAGATATTAATGAGAGAAGTTCGATCGTCTTAAAATTAACTAGAGAGGGTATTAAATTTCCGCCAGTTATTTGCAAAATTAAATGATCTACGTAGCCTTGACTTTGCCTTTTCATACAAATGGTTTTGTACGAGGGTACCAATAAAGTAGGTAGTCTCACAATGAGGTTTTGTGCTTATCTAGCTTTTCATTTGTAATCGAAAACCATTGAAAAAATTATCCAAATATTCAACATTTTAAGCAAATGCATAAAATGTATAGGTACTGTATACCCATACACTTGAAATAAAAAAAAAACAAAAACGAAGACAGAAACAACTTTTATATAATTAAAATCTCATCTTGTCCAATTAAGTAAGCTTTCAAAACGACATTACAGATATTGTTACCTAAAGATATGGCCCAAAAGAGACCTAAAACTTTTAGTTAGAGGAAAAGTAATCAATATTTAAACCACACTTGGGTTTTCATTCGGACCTGAAATATTTCACACGCGTGTAGCTTCGTCAAAAGTTTTCATATCGCAGTTGAAAATCTTTTCTCTCTTTTAATTACGAAAATGTTTATTTTGTTGTAAAACGTACTCTCGATACAAAAAGCAAGCAGCTTCACGGCTTAAATTTATTGACAGATACAACTATACTGTGGTTGCAAAACGGCCGATCGTTTATCAAGTAATACATATTTGTACTCGAGGGAATCACGCGTAGCGATTCCCTGCGTGATTCCCTCGAGTACCTACATGTACGAGCAGCAAAAATTTCAAATATTTTCTTCCCTTCTTTATGAGTACTTTTTGCTTTTTCAACAAATGTTAACATAAATTTTAAACAGCGATATATTATCTACTCGATACATTTTTCCCAGCCAAAATTCACCGTAAGTATTTGGCGAAATTTCAGTATCAAATTTATACTTCCAAGGTTCTTGAAATTTACCGCACAATTTTTTGTAACCAAAAAAATAAAATAGGCTGCGAAATGAGAAAGAAATTGAGAAAAGAAATTTTTTTAAAGGCAGTCATCTGCGAAAAATATGAGTTGGCGTTTTAAGTCTGGTAAGAAACAAAAAAGTGTAAAAGAACTTCCGTTCTGAATTCGCCTTTTTAATCCCTCAAGTTGAATTTACTTACTACTTAATACAAAATTCAATTACTAAAACGATTTTCTGAATGGAAAAATGCTGAAAATTAATTTGTAAATTAATCAGGTTAATTTCGTTATGTTTCGTACCGAATTGAATAAATCTCCAGAGACGATATTAAAATTAGATAAATTGATAACAATGCGGCGAATGGTTTACCTAGAAGGATAGATACTTAGATAGTTTTTTGATGAGCAATGACCCCAAATGTTTCGGAGCTGCTTTGAAATACTCGTTTCTATCTACTTATTACTTACCAGGTTAAGAAAGGTGAATTGTCCCTGAATGATGGTTTGAAATTTGGAGAACGAATAAGCTAGATCGCATGATCCAAACCCTCGTGATAAAATTATAGACTACCCCTACCTCACCCCCAACCCATTTCAAATAGAATCACTTTTATCTCCTTTTTTATAGTCGTAGGTGTTGAGAAAAAAAGTAAGCGATAGCGGGGGGAAATTGAATATTTTCATTATTCCACCTGTTTGCTCGCACTATAAGCATATTTTATCAGCACTTCTACTTGCATAAATTGCACAATGCATGAGAGAAAGAGAATTGTAGGCACACGTACGAGCACGTAGGAAAACGTAGGTAGATTTTCGAGGCAAAAAAAAATCATTTAAACAAGTTTTTCTATGGTCTCAGCGGGACTCTCGAACGACAATGCTTTATTTTTTCAACACGCCAAAAAAGAATGTAGGACGAAGGTAGGCCTATATTGAATTTCTCTCGAAAAATCATTAACATGGTGTAGCACATTCGAGATTATACGCGGATTTACTTACTTAAATCATCGAGCAGAGCACTTAAATTGTATAGTAGGTATTCAAAAAAGAGGCCCCCCTCTGTGTCGGTGAATTTCCAAGCTCTCTGGTAGGTACTACACCGTATAGCAATGTTTTAAAATTTCTGGCTGAGTAAATACAGTAGTAAATTTGCACCCAGCAAGGACCAGCCCGCTTAATGGAAGCAGCCAAAAAGAACACTGTTGAACAACTAGAACAATATTGTTTTAACCTTTAATTAATTAACGAGTTCTTTTTTTGTAGTCCTGCGCTTTTCGGTTTATGCTCCTTTTTTATTTCTAGTGTTTTTAAAGCTAGTTATTTTGTAATTCTTTCTTTTTCTTCGAGTAGGTACTCGTACCTACGTTCTTTTATAAGTTTAAGCCTCGCGTATTACCGGGTCATTTGTTTTTTCTATACGCTCGTCGTCGTCTTAATTTCGCATGTAGTGATCTGCTTTCCGTATCCAGATCGTTAATCTTTATCCGGGCCGAGTATGGTGCTTGAAAAGAGAGCAACGTTTATCGAAAAAATACCCTAATCGTTAGCTCTCTAGGGGTAATTTTGTTTCTTTCTCGAAATGAAATACAGTCAAGGTGTAAAGGCGGTACTACCTGAGTTACACGACTCTAATTAAAGTTAAAATGATTCAATGTTTTAACAATTGGCAAAGCTCCATTAGTTACTTTTATTTGCATTTTACTCTCTCTTTAAAATTAGCAGAGGTGATTAAAAATGCTAAAATATTTACTCTCTAAAGCTAGAGCTTTTAATGAAAGAACTACACGACCTAAATGTGTGCCCGGCCTTTTGTTCCGAATTAAACCATCATAATAATGCTAAACGAAAAGTTGAATATTTGCATTTGTACGCTATTACGTTGCTCGATTGTTGGACATAACGAGACGTGAGGTGAGGCATTCGAGTTCTTGCAAATGCCTCCGCACTATCCCTACATATAACTAGGTACATGAGGCGGAAAAAAACACGATTATAATGACAAATTATAGGCTTGTTGAAACAAATAATGCATATGCATTCACAAAGTGTTGACCATTGTAATAAAAGTTGCTTATGATAGGTCAGGCAATTTTAAATCGTCCAGTAAGGAAATTCACCCTGAAATGGTAAAATATTGTTTGGAAACAATAATGAAAGGAAGTGCATATGATTTTTTTTAAAATTATTTTTGTTGACTTCTTTTTTTCTTTCCTTCTCGGGTTTTTAGAATTTTATGTAGGTAATTTTGAAAAGTTGAAGAAGAGAATGAGGAAGATTTCATTTGAAATTAAGTAGGTACCTATTAAAAATGATGAAAATTAATACTGAAACTAATAGCACCCCCCACCTCCAATCCGAATTTCACACTTTCGAGCCATTCTGGTGCTTCCACAGCGTAATTTTTAGATTTTTCCAGTGAAATGACTTCAGAATGGTAAAGAACTGTGAAATTTGGATTTAGAGGGTTGGTTTTAGTCTAAAAACTGGGGTTTCTGCAAATTTCAAAACATTTTTTGCAAACATAAAATGTTTGATTTTTTCAAGTACCTACATACATTATTTCTTTGTAAAAATTTTGATCAAAATAAAACGCACGGGTGGTGTCCGCCTAGAAATCGGATCAAAAGTGCATAATATCGTTACACCGATCGAATATAAGCGCAACTCGATTTTTTGCTGCCCAAGTTGATTTTCACGTCTTCTGGAGAAGTTTCAAAATTCTAGAGAAATCGAAAATCATGCTGGAGGCTCCAGGATGGTTCCAAATGATGAAATTTGGATTCAAACAACTGGTTTTGTAAAGGGAGGAATTGCGCCATTTTCTACCATTTCATCATCATTGAGTCATACCTATGGTATCACGTACAAATCAACGCATACCCTTATGCCGAATTGGGTATTTGGGCTATAGCATCCTTATTTATGTTATTGTTGCCTCTATTGCGTTGATTATGTATATCATGGAAATTTATTTTTGAGCTTCCACTAGTAGTTTCCCACTTGCTTACTACAGTTAGTTCCGCTTAATGTGTTATCGGTTAATAGAGAAATTCGCTTAATAGAGTTGAAATGGGTTGGAACGGAACGTTTGCATCTTTTTACATGCAAGTTTTATCGCTTATAATAGTGAAAATGAGCATTTCACTTGGTTAATAGAGTGGACTAATCTTCAAAAGTTGGAGAAAATCATGAATTTCAGCAAAATTTAACAAAAATTGGATGACAAAATGTTGAAATTGATGAAAATTAGCAAGAGATGATGAAATTTTTGTAAAAAATGAAAATTGTAAAAAAAAAAGGAGTTCAAAGTGTATTAAAAGATTAACTGTAACTAAAAAACACAAACAGTATTGAAATCACCTTAAAAAAATATCAAAAAGTGATAAAACTTCAATTAAATTTGGAATTTTGCAGTTTTTTTTCCGCATCAGTTAATTAGAGTTTTTCACTTACTTAATAGAGTTGAACATGCCTTGGACCAACGCGCCCACATTAAGCGGAACCTACTGTAGTGACATCTACACAAGCACCTTGGAGCTAGCTGGGTTGTTTAGAGACCCTGAGCTCCTCAGTGTTGACCTCTATAGACCCTTGAACCAGTTTCAGCTTTTTGATTCTGATAACAGATGGTGTGCATGATCTGTTAGCTCCGCTAATAACTGGTGTTCCCTCAGTACTTGGGGTGTAATGTTGATAGTGCACATACAATTTTTAAATTCGTTCTCTATTTAGTCTTTGGCAAAATACATAGTACTTTTATTTTACATAACTATGCCATCTGGCAGTTTAGTACCTGTATGCTACGAGCTGTTAGAATTAGAATTTCCGAGCCACCAATCAGTCACCCATGGACTCACCATGCGTAGCATGGGTATTTCATCCATTCACTAAGATAGGTCTAGGTCAGGCTTCCTATCTGAGAAGATAAGAGAAGTCGAGGTGTGGAGCCCTGTCTTTAAGGACATCATACTTGAAGCACGGAAATGCAAAGTCGGCTAAGTACCAAAAACGTTTTTTTGCAGGAGAGGGTAGATACACGCTCGCATAACACGTACCTCTTATAGAAAGTGCTATCTCTCGGTGTTCAATAGATATAACTTGGAGATGTGTTTTCCCTAATGTGAAGCTAGGATCAAATGCGTGACAACACTTAGTACACATTGCACTGAAAAAACACATTTGAAGCAGGGAAATACAATGTCGGCTAAGTGCCAATCACGTTTTTTACGGGAGAGCGTAAACGAGTTCGCATAACAGGTACATCTTATAGAAAGCGCTATCTCTTGGTGTTCCATAGTACAACTTGGACTCCAAGTTGTACTATGGAACACCGAGAGATAGCGCTTTCTATAAGATGTACCTGTTATGCGAACTCGTTTACGCTCTCCCGTAAAAAACGTGATTGGCACTTAGCCGACATTGTATTTCCCTGCTTCATTTTGAAAAATTGGCACTTAGCCGACTTTGCATTTCTGTGCTACATTGAACCATTCACTTGTGATCTGTTGCGTAATTATAAAAAGGATTCAAATAAATGAAGTTCAAGATGGCTGGCGTGTTACATTACTATCATCCTTATCTAAAAGCTCTAAGCAGAGTCATGGATCATGGACAATGAATCCGCCCTGTTCATTGCTCATGCCCTTCCTCCCTGGGTGCTGTATTCACACATTCATGAATACCTACCTAGTATTCGTCCCTATTTATCCAAATCGTATATACCTTTGTACGAGTATTATTTAACTACACAAAGATTATAATTACATCGTAAGTGCTTTAATAAAAGCTGGTGAATTATAATCGACTGAGTTTTATCATTTATTATCATGCATTCTATATTTAGGTATCAATATGTCATGTCCCATTACTGAAGAGTGGGTGTTGAGGCGGTCATTCGCCACCACTTATGAGCTATGTGATATCTCTAGGTAAATTGTTCACTTCCTTGAAGTAAGCTGGAAGATGGACCAGTGGTGTATTAAGTACACAGGGCTAAATTCCTCTTTACAGTTTTAGTCTAGAAATAGCAATTCCTGCTAATTTCAAAAATCTTCTTGTGAACACAAAACTTTCAATTTTTCTACCTACTGTTTTCCTTATAAAAATTCTGGTCAAAAAAACGCACTCAAGATGTCTGCCAAGGAAACGTCTGAAATGTGGATAAAATCATTAAACAGTTCGAGTATAAGCCACAACCCAATTTCTAGCTGCTCAAGTTAATTTCCATTCTTTTTGGAGAAATTTTAAAATTCTGAAGAGATCAAAAATCGCGCTGTAAGCTTCATAAGAGGGCTCGAAAGTGTAAAATTTAGATTCGAGGGGTTGACATTAGGACTTATGACCGAATAAATATTTATTTTAAAAAAAAGCATAAATCGCCTGAATTGGTCAAATTTGGATTTTCAAACATTCGACAGTAATTGAAAAATCATCTTTAGGCAGCTGAAATTTTGGTTATGGGGGTTTCAGACGATGCTATTTTCAGAAATCGCGGTCCTGTTCAAATCGCAGGCACCTCGAAAGGTTCTCTAGGAACATTCCATTTTTATCGTATTTTGACTGTCTAAAAATAAATTGCCTTTCTTCTTAATACCTACCTACTGATGCCGAAAGGGGGTCTCGAACATGATAATGTGATAAGTATAGGTACATTTTAGAGTATATTTGTGAGAAAAAAAATGCAGTAGGGTTTTGATCAAATTCAGTGGAAAACTTCATTTAGAGTTGAAAGTCATTTTTTTTTTTAATTCCAACTCCGGGAGTGCTTGAAGAGGGAAGATATGGATGCTCAAAGAGTTCGAAAAATTCGTGGTTTTTCACTCTAGCCCATATACCCGACCAGTTTTAGAAAAAATGACCCAGTTCCAAAAGATAGTATTTGATATTCTGCGTCGACATGTGTCATTGCTACATATCAAAATCCAAGGCTACTTTTATAGGATTCGTAAATTCGTCGAATTCGTGTTTTGAAACTTTTTTATTCTGAAGTGTTTCGCATTAATCAAGCCAAAACATGAAAAGACGTAATTTCTGGAACTTTGGAAATATTCTGGAATACAGTGGTGCCGATTTTTTGGTCATTATTGCCAATTTCAAATAGTCGAGAAAAATGACCAGAAACGGCAATAATGGCCAAAAATTGGCACTTTTGCATTCCAAAATATTTCTCCACTTTCAGAAATAATATTTTTTTGAAGTATCGGATTGATTAATGCGAAATACATGCTATTTGGGAAGATAAAATTTTCAAAACAAAAAATCAACCAAATTTTTTTTTAAGTGACTGCTTTCAGCCCAAAATGAAAGTCTTCACTGAATTTGCTCAAAATCCATCTTTTAACATTTTCAACCCTAAGGAATTTACGAGTACCTACCTACCTCCATTGTTTCAACCAGATCTTTGGACTTTCTTTCAAACTCGCGTGAAGTTTTCGAATCCATTATTTATATGTACAAGTTCACCGATTTACTGCCCTGGTCACTGGTGCCTTTTAACCTTCAACTATACCAGGCGTAACATTAATTTGAAAATTGGCCAAATTAATTGTAAACGACCTAGACTCTTATCTTTCCAGTAAAATAATTCGAGCGAATGCTAAACCAGTAAAATGCCTTTCGGGAACTCTAAGTGGTACAAATTTATTCAGTTTCATTGTATAATTTGATATTTTCTTTTCCATTCATTAGGTAAGTATATAGAAATTCAATACCATTATACATACCTATAAAAAAATTCTAAATGAAGTTTCACTGCTGTGTGGATGAGGTATACTCAAATACATTATCAAGCGAAGAAAGTTGTTTAAATTTAAAGCTTGTAAGCCTCTCTTCTACATACCCCCGCTTAGTTTTATCGAATTCCACAAACATATGGGAAAATGAACAAGCGCTTTTAAATCGTAAAATGATTCTGTGATGAAAAGCTCTCAAGTATGAAATTTCGAGTTCGAAATTTTTATAATCCATGTCGAGCATGTATGGCCATGATGAGGTGAGGAGAGAAGGAAGTAGAGATTGAATAGCTCTCGCATATTATATTGATTCGTTATCAGATAATTCGAATAGAGAATTCGTAGGTTTTGCTGTACCATGAACAAAAATGTGAGTTTGCAAGCCTCTCTTCTATGCGACTAAAATTTCATCAATTACTGTGGAAAAAGAGACGCAAAAAAGTACACATCTATAATTTAAAACGTGGCTCGAAAGTTGTCAAAAATTTACATTAAACTTGTAACTTTAACAAGTGAGTACTTAAGACGAAAAAAAAAAGGATAAAAACGTGGCAACTTAAAAAGATGTTTAATAGTATTAGTTAATCTTTTTTTTTTATTTTTTTCAAAGCACACTATTCCTTCAACGCCTAAAAAAATAGAAAAAAGTCTTAAACAAAATATTCATTTTTTCAAGATTTATGCTCGAGTTACGACACTGCTAAAATTAATTTTTTTAAACGTTTGTTGTAAAGTTTGCCATTTGAGAAAAAATAAACTTTATAAACGTTCGTGTCATTAAATGAAGAAAAAAGAAGCGATATAGAAATTTATCCCAGTTGATGATAAATTAAAAGACTGAGCATTTGTGAATTAATTGTTGGACAAATGGAAAAATTAATTTATTTTTAAATAAAATCTTTTTACACGTTGAGCAAATTTTTTTCACTTCGTTATTTCGATGTGTAGGGTAAATTTAGCCAACTCAATGTCTTAGCTCTTTACACAGGCAGATTTATATACGATCGAGTTTTCTCTCTAGCTTTTCTTTTTTACTGCTACGTGATAAAAACCGTTAGATTTTCTTCGTTTTTTTTTTTTTTTTTACTTTGAACTAAGAATGAAACTCTTAGCGTAGAAATGACAGAGGGAAAAAACATTAAAAGGTGTATTGAATGGTGAGAAGGCTACGGATTCTGCACATCGTCGAGGTGATGATGGTGATTCAAATTCGTAAAACAGACTTTTCGCCTTATAGCCTATTGGTATGCGTGCACGGATTTTACAGATGAAGTTCGGCATACAGTCTGAATTCTTAGCAACTTTGACAACTTTTTCACTCACTCGCTGTGACGGTGTGTTTTAAATTTGAATGTAAAATGAAACTGCGGTTGCAGCTTTTAGTCGAATTTGCTCGCTTGGGAAATGCTATACATATAGCTGTGCCATATGGTTATGGCTTTACTCGTGTGAATTATTACCTACATCGTTGCCGCCAGTTTTTTTTTTATTCGCAGGGTTCATTGATTGATATCATGTGCTATATGGCAGCGTCGTTTTTATGTATTTTACAAAGAGTTTATTTAGCTTTATCCGCAGGGGGAATGTTGGTATGGAAAAGTAAAGATTATAAATTGTGAATTTTGATTTTTCAGCTACGAATAAAATTTTGTACCTCTCCAAGATGATTTTTGACAACGTTAATTAATTATTCTGAATTTTTCGAAGATGTTCATTAATTTTGAATTCTTTTCCAACTTGGATCTCTTTTTCTGAAATCCTACGCCGAGTCTACTTTCTATGATCATAAAAATACATTTTTTTTGAAAATTTCATCTCAAAATTTTATTAACAGAGCTAAAAGTTCTCCTTCGGGATTCCAAAAATGGAACTCGAGTCATCCAATCGAAATCTTGAAATATTGAAACGGGAACTTTTTGAACTGGCACTCTTCGATATGAACAAAACCAAAAGACCGTATCTTAACCCGGTAATCAAAATTTTAGATCATCGAGTTCATTTTTTCGAATTTTGAAAATTTTTGAAAATTAAAAATAGTTTTAAAATCTGTTTCTTCAATTTTTTCCCTATGTATTAATTTTGGTCACCCGGCTCGAAGGACCAAAATTCTGTTTTTTTTTTCAGGGTAGGTATTTTTTGAGTCTTGAAAACCGACAAAAAATCTACGAAAAGCTCCAAAATGGCTTCGATTCATCACCAATTCATTCAGGAGCTTGAAAATGAGTCAAGTAAAATACGAGTAGAGTGGATCGTTTTTCAACTTTTTTCGAATTTTGATGCAGTCTAGCAAAAAATGATTGCCAAATGACCTCAATAAGGCATGAGCAAAATTTCAAATTTTTTAATCAAGGTTTAATACCCCGGCTCGAGCTCAAAATTTAAAAAATTTAAAAAATTTTATACGTGTCGAGAAAAAAAAATTGTTTTTTTTCAACTTAATAGATGGCTTATCGATACTCACTGGGTAAGTCAGTGGTTCAATTATAATTTTATCATCTTGAGGAGATGATTAGGTACAAAATTAATCTTATTTTAAGTGAAAAAATGAATATTTGGAGAACACTTGCATTTGGCAAAAATGAACTTTGAATTTTTCTAATGACCTAAAAGCGATCATTTATGCATAAGTAGGTTAGGTACTAAAGATGTCGATGGACCACTTAAATTAAAAAATTAAAACAATTGAAAGGAGGAGTTGCAATAAGGCCATTTTTTGGGACCAGCTAGTTATCGACTCAACCACTTTTAAAATACTCTAATAAATGTCCCAAATACGAATCCATGGCTGGTTAACCCAAAATGACAATTTTTTGGGCTCCAGGGGTTCCCAAAGTTGCGAATAAAAAAATAATTTTAGGAACCACCGAGTATGTATTATTTTAAAAACTTTTTTAGCGTAAAATATCTGCTTGAACCCGATAAATGTTATGCGAGGAGATTTTTCTATTTTCGACCCTGGGGTGCAGAAAGGGGGGTTCAATTTTTTGAAAATTTGGAACCACCATTTTGGACCTACCCCTTCGAACCCCGCTAAAAAGCTTTTTACAGTTTATTGGTATCTGAAAGACCTTCATCCTACCAAATTTTGAGCTCAATAAAAATTTTCGCTGGTACCTACTCAAAAATTCAATTTTTCATAATTTCGATATTTTGAGAACACCTGGAAAACTAGAAACCTGGGATTTGCGCCAAACGTAACGTTTTGAGGTGATGTATATTCGATTATTTAGATGAAAAAGTTGAATTAAGCTCGCTGTATATTCGTAATTTTGGAACTTTTTTTTAGGGCACCCCCCTTTAGGCACCTCTAAAAAAGGCGTTTATGCATATTTTTTCAAATAAATCGCAAATTCTGGCATTTTTACTTCGTTGAAATCATGAAAACGTTATTTTAACGTCTTTTCGAAGAGTTAAATCTGAGATGAATTTGATCCAAAATAGCTCAATTTTGAAAGTTACTGGGAAAATCATATGAAAAATCATCGAGCACTTGCTATAGTGTGTTTCGAATGTAAATTCTTCAATTTATTTGAAAAAATGAAACGATTTTTACAACGCACCGTTGATTAATTCAACGAAAATGTCCAGTTAGGTACCTCACTTCATCATGGGTAATTTATGTAGAATTTGACATTCGAATGTAGTTAAGGTACACATTAGTTTTAAAACTAGCAGCCATAACGATGATACGAGCACAATAGGCAGCTAGACGTAGGTACCTAGATAGGTAGTAATTTTTCATCAATTTCTAGAATAATTCCCTTTAAAATTTCACCACATAACCCTAATATTTGAACTCATTAAAATTAAATTACGTAACACTTGATTCTAACGTCATTAAATCAATATTAGATTACATAGATATCAAGTTTACAAACACAGCGCAATCAAAATTGAAACTAGATTTACATATTACTAGCGAAACGATAGGGGGGTAAAATCCACGTATGTGAAAAAAAAATGACCATAACTTTTGTACATCGAATGATAGGTTTCTGTAGGCAGTTTATAGAGATGAATACAAATATACCATTAGTTTTCAAATCATATTCAACTCTTTGGAGAATTTCAGACAAAACGATTGATTTGCTTATTTGTAAAACATAATTTTGAGAGGTTTCACAACCTATACAGTTCGAGTAATGTACATCGTAAAGTGAAAATATTTACCAAGGCACAAATACATTCATATGTGAGTCTTATTGTATATCAATCGTTGAGTTTGAGATCTGAGATCTTGTTCAGACATTTATTTATGTACTTACCTACTTAATTATTTCACGAGTCATCATTATACTGAATGCTAATTTAATCTCAAGAATAAACCTAATAGAGTAAAAACAAAACGATCAAGTACAAAAGACTATTCGATGTTTCGAAAAATTCCACAAAGGAATGTCAGTTTTGCAAAATAATGAAAGGAAAACAATTCTTGCTCAACTGGGTTGGCAATGGTGCTCATTGCAAAACAATTCAAAGCGATACGCTCGACCACAGCTTCCATAATTCAACTCGCATCGACCAAATACAAAGCTGTAATATCATTTTCATAATGGTAAATGCCTTGTACGAGTACGTTGTACTAACTTGCATTTATATTAAAATCGCATCGAAAATAATGACTTTTTTATAACGCTCGTGTTTGTGTCTCGATGCCGATGCAAACCTACATAAAAGCAAAGAGACAGTTTACCAACCAATGGTACCTAGTTTAATTTTCGATGTAAAATTTCACAATGAATAGACCATGTACTACAAGTAGGTTCAGTACTTATGTGGTGAATTCCAACGTTCTACTTTTTAGTCGAATAAGCATCTATCTAAAAATCCCCCGTTGATTTCTGAATTTTATTCTCAAAACGATCGTTCTATGTATCTATTCCGTAGGTAGGTACGTACTACGTACATGTATTGTGATCGATTTGTATTTTGTATTGAACGAGTGTTTTATTTCAGGCAAAAATACTATGAGGAACCGCACAACGCACGATGAGAGTTTGATTTCATCAAACGAATTACAATTCGGATATAAATTTCGCGATGGAATGGAAAGGAATTAATTAATTCGTCAAAATGTGAAAACTGTTCATACATGAAATAGTATACGCGATGGGTATAGGAATGTACTTATTCTCATCGCGCGGCAGGCCTGATCGCGAAACTAAAACAAGAATAACGTCAGAAATGAAATACCGTTCATTGGTAAACAATATAATGGGGTTTTGTTTTCATCAATACATTAAAAAGGGGGCAAAATCACAAGGCGTAAAGGTGAAACTTTTAATGCCGCCGAAAAGTTAAGCCTGAGTAATTCCAACTTTGATACTCAAACTTCAACACTCAAATTGCTATTATTCGATACGACGACGACGACTGTACTTTTAAATAATAAATGCGGTTCGCGTGTTAAAACAATTATGATTTATCATTACAAAATTACTGTTAGGACTTTTAATTCATTTACCATACAGAAATGCCAACTTGTTTGTCGAAAGCTATAAAATCTTTACGATCGGCACAGACCTACGTATAAAAGATGTCGATAAAAAAGTACATATACTATGATAGACGCGTATTCTTTAGTAATGGCCGTGCAATAAAAATGGCAAATCACCTATTTTTATGTCCGTCAGGGTGCCAATCGTTTCTTATCAATTAGTTGCAGCGTAGGTACAATTCAATAAATCGTCATGTTTCTTGCGGAAGCTACCTAAAATGTACCAAAATATAAGTAGGTATGTATACCTACCTATTACCTAATAAACGTTCCGTTTGATCAACTGACGAATCTCAACAGTAGGTACCTATCTTCTGACAGGATAATGTAAGATTGGTACCTACCTAGTACTAAACAAGTGAGGTTCACAAGACGTGGCAAGAGGGTTTCCCGGATTGTATGATTTAGATTCGCGTATGATATTGTTGAATATCAAATCATAAACTCAACTGTTGAGATACCTACGCTGAAAATCAAGAGTAAAATTGATCGAAAAAAATCGTCAAATCAACGAAAAATAATTTGTAGAAGAAAAAAGGTACCTACTAATCATTATATCCAAATTAAACTGGAATTGCATACTGCATTTATATAGATAACATTAAAATCTTTTTGAATTCAATGTTCATTTAAGTTACATAAATGGGTGATTTCTTTGAAAAATCTCAACATAAACGTTTTTCCTTTTTCTCAAAAAAAAAAAAAAAAAAAATTGGAAAAAAATGTTACTTGTTACTATTTTTTATATTATTTAGTAACTAATCAAATTTAATAAAAATTAAAAGCATTTTAGATTTTTATGAAAATGTAGACTAAAAATTAAACCGCAAATTGGCCGGAATGGAACAAAAAGATGAATACTAATCATTGATTGGTCTCGGTATAGGTTTTATCAAAATGCTATCCGCTGATTGGGTGTCGTAAGGAAAACTAAAATTTCACACTTAGTTTGCCGTACATAAATAAGTATATGTGAGTGTTGATCACAAAAAAAAGAAGAAAGAAGTCACCGGCTCTCGATTTTTTTCAGATCTCTTTTCTACCCCACCCTCATCGTATCTACTCTCTACTTCCCCACTTAATTTTTTTTTTCAATTTTTGTTTTTAAGCTACCAACACGGTTGTTCAGCACCACCTTTTTTTTCTCGAAAATTAGCGGTATGATTCGATAAAAAGGTGCAAGAGGACGTTTGAAGACTGCAAGAAAATTTTTGGATCCCTGACTCGAACTACAACTTTTCTTCCTGCAGTGTTTCAAATTTTAAAATTTACATTGAAATAAAAAAAAAGTTTGCAAAATGAAAAAAAAATTCCTTGATCATATTTATTCAGACGGATCCCCCCCCACCCTCCCCCTCACAAAATGTAGGCAAATTTCGACTAATTCTGCAGAAACTTTTTCATTTTGAGTTGAAAGTTTCTCAGAAAAGTTTTTTTTAGCTCCATAGATACTTTTGGAGTGGAGAAATGGGCCCTCAAAATAGGAGAATTTTCGAAAAAATCGTGAATCTGTTTTGAGAAAAACATCTCAGTCTCAAATAAAAGTATTTAAAATTTTGCGTCGATTTCTGCTATTTCCGTTAAAATCCAAGACCGTCTTTAGGGTTCTAAATAGCAATTGAAAATTTACAAATCGCTTATTTTTAGGCAAATTCGTGTTTTGAAAATTTTTTCTTGGCAAATTGTATTTCGCACTAATCATGCCAAAATATTTAATGATATAATTCCTGAAACCAAGGAAATATTTTGGAATGTGGTGGTGCCAATTTTTTTGATCATTTTTGCCAATTCAAGAAAATCGAAAAATTTCATAAGTTTATGGCAATTTTTTCCAATAGTGACGTCATGACTGGGGGGGGGGAAGAAGGTAAGTCGGCTGAGTCATCCCCCCATACGATAATTTAGAGTTTTTTCAGTTCTCCAAGTTGAAGACTCAAACTGACTCGACAAATCTCAGTCGTCTATGTCCATAAGTCGAACTATAATTTTCTCTTTAAAGTAGGTAGGATTATTTTATTTATAGTTCGACATTTTTAAATAGGAAAAACAATTAAAATAATTCTTCAAAGTTTCATGTTCTAAGATATGCTGAAAAAATGCAATCAAAAAGTTGTTTTGATATTGAAAACGGGCAATTTTTCAAAAAATTTTGCTTTGTTTTTTCAGTGATTTTTTCTAGGAAAAAAGTTTTAATTTTTTCTTGCAAATAACTAATACACGCAAATAACCCACTTATTCAAAATTTTCCAAGCTAATTTGGAAGTGTTCTGTTGTCAACAAAATTTTACTGAAAATTTCTGAAATTTATCACGTCAAATCGTCTCAAATTTGTAATGAATCGTTGAGATTGGGTCTGAATACTGAGCAAATGTGTTGCTAAACAGATTGATGGGGTTTCAATACAAATTGTCGAACACGTTTTCTTTAACAATTTTTGATTTTTACCCCTTTTTTTGATGAGATGATGAATAAAATGAATCTCTAGGATTTTTTTTCTTTCAAAAAATAGATCATTTTCAAAAAACGAATAAGAAAAAAATAAAACAAAAAGTCACCAAAAATTATTAATTTTTCAAAATTTTAAGGTGATTGATGAAGAAGTTCGATCTTTTTAAAAAATGATTCAGAAAAATTGTCGAGATTCAAGAATCTATCATGTTTTGAATGGGGGTCAATGACACATTTTTTTTCATGACTAATCGAGTCAAAGAGCGTCATTCTACATCATTTTTCTGGGATTACCATACAGAAAAAAATAATCAGAACATTATTCTAGTTCATGTTCATTGGAACGTCAACGAATCCACAACCCCAGAACAGGCTATAGGCATTTTCGAAGCCTGTTGGCAGCCTCCCCTCCCCTCCCTCCTTCACCGGCCAGTAAATTCCAACTTACCCTGGTCCGCAAGAGTTCATCAAAAGATTTCATTGTAATATCTTCATTTGAAGTAGCATACGACCGACATCGTCGTCGTGATAAGCTTAAATATACACGAGGCTAATTAATAAAGATACATAATAATTTTAGGCTGCGAAACGTCCTGCGTTCATTTATGATTAGGGTAAAAACTATGTTAACTTTTATAACACGTCAAAATTGAGCTATCCTTAATGCTACGTACAACATGCTAAAAGTTTAACAAGCAGAACAACATTCGCCTTGAGGTGTTAAAAGTTGCCAACTTGGTACAGGCGGACTTGCGAATGCGATTGCTGTACAAGTTAATGTTTAATTGATTAAATTACGCCTCCAGTATTAGCATGCTAAACTCTTGAAAAGCACCAAATCCTAGATGCCTGCTTGCTTTAAATATTATACGGAAATTTTCGACTCTCGGAAAAAAAAATCCGTTGCTGATATTTATTACGTATAAAAGTATATGGATATCTTCTATAGGCATACAATATATGGATAGAGGCTGATAATATATGTATAGGGTGTTTTTCACGAATCGATACACTCGTGTATAGGTCGAATGGTCGGAAATGCAGAGAAAAAGCCACGTTATAATATCATTCTCGCGACCAGAGATTGTTTTTTTCCCACCAACAATCAAATAAATGATGTCATAATTTCGTGAAAAAATCTAAACTTGACTAATTACATCGGTAAAATAAAAAAAAAAGCCAAGGGGAAGTTACACTGTACAATGTATACACAGGAAATGGTAGAATGTTGAATTAAAAAATAAAAAGAAATGGATGTAATCCGCATAAGTACTTTTATAAACGAACCCTTTCACGTGATATTTTATTGTACTAGAGATGGTCATTACGAATCCGCGCGTAGATTAAAATTTGTCGTCGGGTTTTTTCGGTATTTTTTTTTTTTGATACTTTTATGGTACGAATTTGTAGGCTGTTTTTTCCTGGTTGTCTGATTCGGTGCGTAAATTTCGATCACGTTGGAATAATTAAAAGATTCCCCAAAGGTTGCGGAAAAATGCTCGATGAAAGTGAGTGTAATACGGTTTGATTTATTTGCTGTTTAAATCTCACGCAGCTGCGAATACCTACGCCAATTAATCACATATACTTGGAGCAATGATCGCAAAATGGTTTGTACTTAATTTCGACCCATATATACGTAAATGAAAGATACACGAAAGTAGGTACTTGGAACGAAGATGGGTATACCTACGTAAGAATGACGTTGAAAAACATATATAAATATCGTTATAAGGTATACATTTAGGTTTATTTCGCCGATTGACATTTCAAACGAACCGCGTTACGATTCTTTTTACATCTTTTTTCATCAATCATAACACCGAAGAAGGTTTTTATCCTTTGAAATTTATACTTTTACCAACGTTTACACGCGTCGAGTCGAGTTGCTTTTTTTTTAAACGTGGAAGAGATACACTATTGCGTATGTTAATAAAATTAATACCAGGCACTTGTACGGGGAGAAATGTTTCGTTGGTTTTATTCACCTTGGTCTATTTATATAAGAATTTTGTTTCAAAGAAATACCTACCTAAACAGTAGGCTGATATATTCGTTGCCCGTATATTTTGAAATACGAGCGGTATTTTTTATTTTATTTTATATGCCTACGAATTCGTCGTTTCATTTTTATTACACAATTTAATAATAAACATGTTCTACCTTCCTACGTAGATAGGTAGGTAGAGGTACCCAAGAAAGCAAATACTTACTCGTATAGTTACATGATAAACTACACAAGAAGAATTTCCTCACCGGAGTGTTTCGAAAAATTGAAGAAAAAAAATCATAATTTATTTTTTCTCTTTTTTTGATATAATAGACCAGGTTATTGGTAGAGAGGCACGAGTCAGATATTGGGTAGGTAATTTTAATACAAAAATATAGGTACGTTTTCGATTCTCTCGAATCGGAATTACTCGTACATTTTGAAAAAGAAACCCGTAGTAACCGAATTTAATCCAGCCAAAATAACGTCGTACAATTTAATCCTTTTAAAACTCTCAGATAAAATGACAACAAAACCGAGTATCTTAAAAATACCACATACTATACAAAAGATTAAGTTACAAGCACGTTTATCAAAGCGGATAAGCTTTTAAGCGTTTAAACAAAAATACCACGTCGGAGACTCTCTCGTGTAGCACATCAGATGTACCTAACATACGTAAAATTTGCTCAATTACTCGAGCTGCAGTTGTCGGTGTTAAGTGTCGAAATGGTATAAAGTAGACTATAACACGATATGATACTGTGTAGATGTTTTTTTTTTAATGTGAAAAATACCCAAATCGCAATTTTGAGTTTTGTTTGATGTTTTTTCCAAGTAGGGTTTTTGTTTTGTTGGGGGGGGGGGGGTGTCTAAATGTGGTGATTTTTATGGCAGAAGTTTAAATCGAGTCATTTATTTAATTTTTGATGTTTGTCAAACGACCACAGTTCATCAGATTTGGTTACGTACAAAACTTTTCTGTTTAAAGGGGTATCAATTTTAAATTGGTGGAGTGGATCGTTCAATCCCCCCCCCATATTTTCAAATATGCTCACTCGATACAAAAGTTGATTTTTTGTGGTCCTAAAAATGCATTCACAATTTTTGTGAGAATTTCTTAATTTCTCTCCAGTTGAAATTAAAATTTCTAATCACTAAGAGATTTAGAAATTGAAAGAAAATGATAGCAATTAATTTTAGTCAATATTTTTAGAAATCTGAGACCATAAAGTGTGATTTTTTATCCTTTTCACTTTGTCTGCAGGTGCTTAAAACATAACCATTTAAAGTGACATAAAAAATTGAGTTATGAAAAACCATCAGAAGCAAATGAAGTGTTTAACACTATATTCCTCTATCAGGAGCATCTTTCGTTACAGCTTCCACTTTTCAGGGGTTTTTGGAACCTTTGCGATTTTCATCGAGGTGGAATTTCAAAATTTTTCAAAATAATACATTTAGGACAAAATTTTAGAACCATTTAAAGACAAATTTTACCAGAATCGTTTTCAAAAATTTAAATAGGTAGGTGTATTATATACCTACTTGAAATTTTCACAATTCATCCTTTTTACTAGGACAATCTTCATTCGTATTCAAAAGAAAAAATTGAAATTAATCCAACTTTCAAGGCTCTCTTTGAATTAGGTAACTTATCTAATAAAAAAGCAAAATGAAAATGAGGGTCGTCGAGAGTCAACGACGCAGGCCCTGGGAAAATATCATGTTTGGTCCCATTTCTAAAGCAGAAGCTATACTGAGGTTTTTGAGAGAGGGGGTCGTGGTGTCGACTGATGTGAGAGAAGAAATCAATTTTGCCAATTGATGTAATATTCAAATTTTTATTTTCTTTTTTGGATTTTTGATGTGAAATTTCTGAAACGAGAAACAAATTGGCGCGAGCGAATCGAAGCGAGAGCTTCTGAAAATTTTCATTTTAAGATGTCTAAAAAGGAGTTTTTTTAATGCGAAGAGTTTATTTTTAGATTTTTGAAATTTCAGAATTTAATGATGTTTTCTTTTAGGAAAATTTCGAAAAAGAAGAGAACAGTCTCAAGCGATGCGAGGGCGAAAGCTTCTGAAAATTTGTATTTCGAAAAGCATAAAAATGATGTTTTTATTAATGTGAGGATGAGGGGATATTTCTTGGCCTGCAGAATTTTAGAATTTGAATGATATTTTATTGAAAGAAGTTGATTTTGAAAAACAAAACGAAACAGGCCCAAATGAAGACGAAAGCTTCTGAAAATTAAAAATTTTGGGAAGCATAAAAACGATGTTTTTTGTGAGAAGTTTATTTTTTGGGTTTAAAGTTTTGAGATGGGATCTCTTGATGGAGGGGGAGCACCCCCACCCCCAATTTTGGGCAAAACTTTCGAAAGAAAATCTGGGGCATGTGATACATTAAATTGTATGTTTTTGGTGACGCTGAACACGAATAGGACGTCAGATTTTTGATTAGACCCGTCCACGGCCCCCAGCACCTCCCCAAAGAGGGTAACCCCCCAAAAAAATGGTTACATTTGTGTGACACATGAAATAGTATGTTTTCGATATCGCTGAACACGAATATAGCCATAGTTTTCAAATCGACCTCATCCATGGCCCCCAGATCCTCCCCCAATAGGTAAGAGTCCAAAAAAAATTGTTGAGGACCGTGGATGGAGTCCTATCAAAAATCTGACGTCATATTTGTGTTCAACGTCACCAAAAACATACAATTTGATGTATCACATGCCCCACATTTTCTTTCGAAAGTTTTGCTCAAAATTGGGGGTGGGAGTGCTCCCCCTCCATCAGGAGATCCCATCTCGAAACTTGAATATTTCAAAAAAGTATCAAAAGGTACTTCTATGAAAATTATTTCAAAATTTTAAATAGTAGTTCCCACTTGAAGCGCCATCTTGAAATTTGAACTTTCAATTTGAAAGTTCAACTTTCAACTTTTGAAAATTTCAAAATGCTTAAAAAGTTTTTAATGCAATGCCCTTCGAACTGTGAAATCAGTTTTGATCAAAGTATCATAGTTTTGAAGGAATGGGCTGCTGTAGTTGAGTATCTCGAGACAATGTGAAAATAATGGGAGCCCTCCCACTCGCCCCCTGAGGGGGCTAGGACCAAACTAATTGCGGGGTTTTTACTTATTAGATGGGTGTATATTGTAGAAAAAATTTGAGCGAAATCGGAAGACATGACTTTCAAAATCGCCTTTTTTTAGTTGAGTTGACATGGAATGACCCTAATGCTAATTGGGCTCTAAGGTGAGCTACATTCCATTTTTTTTTGTTGGAAAATTGGAGGGAGGATTTTTAAAAAAGTTGTGGGGGAGCTCAAAAGACCGTGAGAAACATTTTGAGTTTCCGACTTTTACCATCACTTTTCCACTGATGTTTTATTTTATTTACATAGGTAGGTAACATAGGTACCTATGTACATTAAAAATCAAAAAGATGAATTTTTTTGAAAAATAATTTTTCAGGCGATGATTGATCATATTATATCCACTTGGATGTGAGACCGTTTTTGATTTTTTTTTCACCTTTTCAGGGGGTTTGCATGACTTATTCGTACAAAAGTAATACGATTTTGAACCTATTCCAAATTTGTACCGTTGCCTAAAAAATTGAAAAAATTTCGATAACGGTTTTCTTACTTCCAAAAGGATATAATGTGACCGATATATTGCACAACAACGACATAAAGGTGCTTGACATTTGACAACAGTGCACGTCATTGAAATTAAAGTAAGTACCTACTTATAGCTCTGTATGTTTAACAAACCGTATTTTGAATTATTTGTGATCTCTGAAATCCCTTTTCCCTTTGACTCCGGCCTTACTTTCCGCGAAAACTTGATTATAATAAAATCTGAAATATGGTGGACATTTGCTAGAGACGCCCAGTTAAACCTACAAGAACTAGAATCGATTAGATTTATCTATCTGCGTATTTATTTTCGCCAGAAGATAAAATTAGAGGCTGCTTCAAGTTGAAAAATATCCTCTACAAAGTATAGTCTTTGTCTAAATAACCAACATAGATATGTAGTAAGTGAACAAATCCATATACAAAGTTTCGACAAATTTGCTGTCTATATACATTATATACAAAGAACCAAACTGATTATTTATATAAGAATAGCCTTATGTCAAAGACAAATCTGTTTCTCTTCCTTATTTCTTCATCCCTACATCGATAAAATTACCAGATTCTAGAAAACTGCCGTATCTCCTCGGTTAAAAATATTATTACCAGCGTTTATAATTTTTCGAGGCTTATTTTCGTGGAATTTCTTATACGAAAATATCATCATCGAGCGCAAAAAAAAATACTCGTTTACGTATGAGCCTACCGTATTCGAGCTTGATTGCTGTCATTGCTTGTTGACTTGTAGCACAACACTCTTTTCCTGTTCCCGGTACCTATTTCTCTTCTCTCCGCTTTTAAGCTTTTTCCTTCCTTTTGTTTTTCTTTTCCTACTACGATATATTTTTTATCTTGAGGTTTTTGACGTATATGAAAGAATATTTACCGTATGAAAAAATAATAAGTATCTAATCCATTTTTCAAAATGACGTATTTTTTAACTCTCTTATACACGTATAAAAACAATACTCGTTTCGATGTGCTTACATACTGAGTATAACGTCTTAAATTTGGTGGGTTTATTGTTTGATGATAGTCCATTATTGATTTGATTTTTTAAATTACCTATACGTAAACGTATACCATACTTATCTTTTAGCACTGGTGCGTGTCGCTTGTGTTTTCTTTCATTTTTCATGTGTGAATTTTATATTTTGAGTGGAACAGATTTAAAAGATGGAAGAATTAAAGAGATGTGTGATGATGAATTATGAATTAAAATGGTTGAAATTTTCCACTTCAGGTATAGATGTGGACCCAGAATCGTTTTCTAGGAGGTGATTAATGAAGAAAAATTTTCAAAACACAAAGTAATTTTATCCAAAAATAAAGGATTTGAAAATTTTTAACCACTCAGTATAGAACCCTAAAAGTGATCTTGGATGTTGATGCCAATGACCTAAGCTGACCCAGAATCTGAAATACTATCTTTTGAAACTGAACCATTTTTCCTCAAACAGGTTGGGTAGGGGCTAGAGCAAAAAAAACACTATTTTTTCAAAAATTCTCTTTTTTTGAGCACTTATTTTATCCATCTAGGGACACTTCCAGGGTTAAAAAAATTTCTGAGAGACTTTAAACTCAAAGTAGTTACCCCAACTTTTGAGGCTAACCAATTTTTTGGAATAATTTTTGAAATTGATTTTTTTTTTAACTACCAAAAAGAAATGAAAATCTTCGTGGCAGCATCAATCCTAAATTAAACGTAAATTTTTAGTTATTTTAAGCTCCACAGCCCTTACCTATAACATTTAATGATCGTACCACATTCGAACTGAAAATAAACCCTTTCACACGTGGCGAATATGTGGTCAAAACGTCACGAAATTTTTGACATCATTATCTGGGTAGTTTAATTTCAATGAACTCGCACAACACAGCGGCCGCTTCGATATACCGACGAATTAAATACTCAGCAAGTCCACAGGCTGCGGTGCCGTGGTCGAGAATATTGGTAAGGTAAATATTATTTTAGCTGTTTAGCTACTGCAGTCGCACTCGCATTATCATCTACTAATAAATTTGTTACCGTTCGAGCGAGTTATTTTCAAGATATTAATATCGTTTCGACTCATCCACAATCCACATTAAAATGCCGAACTGCAGAAAAACTATATTCTCGACGTTTGAGTTTTGCTCGGCAAAAGCCCAACGAGGCAAATACCAACATCGGAAATGAAATAAACTAGAATTATTGGACGTGACAACGAAATAGGTACATTCCATTATATAGGTTTACCATAGATAGGTATAAGGTAGGCTACAACATAACGAACATCTCGAATACTAATCGAGCTCCAGACTCGTTAATATTTATACAAAATTGCCAAGTTTTATCCAAATACCCTACTATAGGACACCAAATCCTACGCGTACCACTTTTTTTTATCAAAATATTTCCAATTGAGAAATTTCAGTACGTGTACCCTGCACTGGACTGGTGGTTCTCTGTTTGGTGTGAATTTTCCCAAGTATATTGTGCGTTTCGAAGAAACGACGAAAGGGTCCATGGAAGGAAGGGAAAAAACGTTTTTTCGGACGGCACGACGAAAAATTGACCGTTGTAAATCACCGTTTTGTTGACTTTTATCTGCGTTATATAGCATCTCGGTTAGTGTAATTTTTTTATCGGTCCGGATTTACTCCGAGTTGAAATTCGTTGCTGCAAAAAAAAAAAGAACTCTTCTTTATACCTACGTATTATAGTAGAAAGCTGGTAATATACAGGCGCGGAAACACTCATAACAGTATTGTGATTTCACTATACCACAATACACAACGATGGAGCAAGAGCTTGCGGGTGAAGACAAACGGGGAGATGGGGATGAGTTTTTCATTCAATAATGATAAAATGTACTGTAATCATGGAAACTCGTCTAGCGGCGATATTCTGTGCTCTAGAACTGTATTCGTATATGAAATACCAAGTTTATATATTTGAATGTGTTTTGTAATGTGTATCACATACGCGGAAGAAATGAAAATGATGAAAAAAATTCGCCACACGAGATGAAGTCCTGTCCAGTTATACGTACGTATAGGATACATCGATGAAAGAATATTGAAAACGCGAAATTAAAACTTATACGGATATTGTACCCTGTGTTCTCACCCCTCCCTCCACCAATTACATTCTTCGTAATACAAATAATGCATAAGCTGGTTGAATAACCTCATTCCAAGCGTCGAGCGCGAGAGATTATTTTTTGAAAAATTACGTACTGAACGATGATAACAAGTTTTACATTTTACATGTAATTTGGGTATTTCGGGAAGGGACAGGGGAAGAAGGAGGTCATTTCATAACAATTTTCCACTATTCGACCTCAGGGTTTTCAATGTTACATGGATTGAATTTCTCATACACGTTTTTGTCGTCTCGAAAATTATAAAAACAACTTTTATTCCCTCCTCGCACTTATTAAGATTGTAGAGACCCTTTGATTGGAAGAAAAAAAGACCATTGAACTCTTTAATTTTGGCAAGGCTATCTAAGAAAAAAAATGAAATTGTTACCTTTCACTGTCCTTTTTACCGTGTTCGAATGATTTTTCGACTGAAAATGTCATATTGTGATGCATCGTACCTTTTTTGTTATTTATTTTAAACTGTTGAGTTAAAAATCAAGCTAATTTTTAGCGTGCATAGCACACTATTAGTCCTGGTCTGAGAGAGATAATTTTTTTATACTCGAATATTCTCTTAAATTATCGAATTATTGTTTGTTATGAAAATTAGACAGAATGTGAGAATCGCTCATCAGCACAAAAAAAATCAAAATTCGAAAAAATCTTATTTTCAATTCCAAACATAAAAAAAGTTGAAATTTATTCAGTTGTGTTATTTTGACTTCTTTCTAACGTATATCATGAAAAAGTTGATAAAAATTACACTCATAGCAAAAAAATTGAAATTCGTTTATTTTTAGTCAAATTTTTGTAAAAAATGATGGCTATTGCGGTAGGCCCAACTTTGAATAAAAATATCGGGGGTCAAAAATTTTAATAGTTCTAGACGTTTTGAGCTCAAAGCCTCAAACTAGACGATTCCAGGCGTGTCAGTTTTTATACATAAATCATTTATTTATATACCTACATTACAACATTTACATAAGTGTTTATTCTTTCAAGATAAGTTCAAAAAGGTGATGATATACAAAGTACACACTAAATTACATTTTCTGACTAAAAAAAGTATCAATGACTCTCAATGTTTTCAGTTCACATGTTGTACTGTAAACGCGCGATGCGTAGCAAAAAAAATGAGCACACTCTTACATGGGCCACCCGGTAGATATAAGTTTCAGCACTTCACATTTTATGACCGGGAACCTCTTCCAATTGATCAAATAAAGTCAAACTTGGGAAATGGGGTTCTTTTTGGACCTAGAGCTGACCCCAGCAGTGGGAAGGGTCAAAGTTGAAAATGACAGAAAGGTAATTTTTTTAGAGAGGCATAATATGGTCCCAAATAGACAAAGAGAGTACAAAATCATATCATTGGTCAGCATTTCTACTGTGATCAACATATCCCAATTTCAGCTTCCTAGGTCATCCCCACCCCATTTAAGGTGGAAAAAACCACATTTTACCCCGATTTTTGAGGAGGTCCAAATTTTCAGAATACAATGGGAGGGTGCCCCGTGAGTACTTATTGCAGGTTTCAACCTTCCAACCCTATTTTACCTCTCTCCATGGGTCAAACAAGTAGATTATTGGTCTATTTTTTGTGTTTTTTGACGTTTAGGAAAGCCTACAGCCCCTTCAAATTGACCTAGAGGGTCCAAATTTTCACAGTACAATGGGAGGATGTACCCAAAGTACCTTTTGCATGTTTCAACCTTCCAACCCCATTTGACCCTTCATCAGGGTCAAAAAAGTGAAGTTTTGGGCTATTTTCCATGTTTTTTGACTTTTGATCGACATTTAGGAAAGCCCACAGCCTCTCCAAATTCACCTGGAGGGTCCAAATTTTCACAGTACAATGGGAGGCTGTACCCGAAGTGCCTTTTGCAGGTTTCAACCTTCCAACCCTATTTGAGCCATCTCCAGGGTCGAAAAGTAGATTTTTGGACTAGTTTATGTTTTTCGATGCTTAGGAAAGCCTACAGCCCCTCCAAATTGACTTAGAGGGTTCAAATTTTCACAGTACAATGGGAGGATGTACTGAAAGTGCTTTTTGCCGGTTTCAACCTTCCAACCATATTTGACCCGTTTCATGGTCAAAAAAGCTTTGCTACCATATTTTTCGAAGGGGGAAGAAGAGAGTTGGGTGAAGCCCGAGGGGTGTGGCGAAGCACAGGAGCAAAACGAGGGTGCGAGTAGTTCAAGGAAAGCGCAGAACATGAAAAAAATATTCGTCGTCGTCGTTTCCTTATACGCGGTAGGCCTGTTGGCCTGTCTGCTGCGGTGTGGAACCTGTTGAGGATGAGCCTGAGGTATCCGTGAGTTTTCTCCTTGGTCTCCCTCTGCTTCTCTTCCCCGTTGGTGTATATTGAAGGACCTGTTTCGGTGATCTTGTTTCCTCCATCCTTTTGACATGATTTCTCCAATCTTTCCTATACTGTTTTATCTTCTTCATGACTGGCTTCACTCCGAGATCTGCTGTTATTTTCTCAGATGGGACTCTGTCTCTGAGAGTCACCCCTGCCGTTCTCCTCATGAACTTCATCTCTGCTGCCGTTATTCTTCTTTTATCAGATTTCTTCAGTGCCCATACCTCGCTTCCATAAGTCATTGCTAGGGTATAGTACACCTTCAATCTTGTTTCTTTTCGCACCTTACTGCTTCTCAGGGTCCTATTTATCAGTCCTGTGACTCTCAGGAACTTTGCAATCTTTCCACCAACATCTACTTCTCCCTGGTATGATATCGTGTTTCCCAGGTATTTGAAAATATTGACTTGTTCAATGATTTTTCCATTTATTACAATCTTGCTTCTTACTGGCTCCTTTCCTTTGAAGGCCATTGTTTTTGTTTTCTCTGATGATATTCTCATATCATACGTTTATGATGTCTTTGTTAAATTGTACATTGATCTCTGTAGGTCATCTTCTGTTTAGGCTAGTACTGCTTGATCATCTGCGAATAATACTGTTGATATTTCTTGCCTTCTGTCTGTCTTGATTCCTTTTGGCTTCATTTTCTGTCATTCTTTTACCATGTGATCCATATACATGTTGAATAAAACACAAGACAGTGGACATCCCTGGCGAACTCCTCTGTTTATTTCTGCTTGTTCTGAGAGTTTATTTCCAATTCGTACTCTTATTCTGGTGTTCATATATATGCTGTTTATCACCTTTCGCATTTTATATGTTATCTCTTCATCTTTTAGGACTTCGAACAGTTTTTTTCTATTAACCCTATCATATGCTTTTTCCAGGTCTATAAAGCACATGTGTGTTTCTAGGTTGTATTCGATCCTTTTTTCCATCAGTAGTTTTACTGTATAACTTGCGTCAGTGCATGATCTTCCTTTTCTAAATCCGTTTTGACTTTCTGACAGCTTTTCTTCTGCGTGCTCTGCCAGTCGTTTTGCCAGTATTTTCACATATATCTTGTAGCAGGTGTTGAGTAGACTTATTCCTCGGTAGTTTTTCAGGTTTGACATATCGCCTTTCTTGAACAGTGGTATTACAATTGCTGTTTTGAAATCTTCAGGTACCTTTTCTTCTTGGTACATCCTTCTTTTAAATTCACCACTTGCATATTTGTACAATTCTGTTGGTATGCCATCTTCTCCTGGAGCTTTTGCATTTTTTGCCATTTTCAAAGCTTCTTGTAGCTCTTTAAAAGAAATTCTGTTCTCTGGTTCTCCAATTTCATCTTCTATCTTTGTAGCTTGTGCATTTTCATCACTCCAGAGTTCTTCAAAATATTCCTTTGCATCATTGATTTTAATCTTTGGCAAACCCACTCTTTCGTTAAAATTTGAGTCAATTCTCCTTATGATCTTGTACACCTTTGGCCGTAACTTGTATGTGTCATGCTCCAGGAATGTGATGAAATTTTCCCAGCTCTCTCTCTGTAATTTCCTGGACTTTCTCTTGACTTTTGCCGACTGTTTTCGATATTCTTCACCATTAACCTCGCTTTTTGTGCTCATGAATTTTCTAAATGCCTGTCTTTTCTTTTGTATGAGTTCTTGGATTTCGTTGTCCCAATTCTTTATACAGGAGATAATTGGGCGAAGCCCAAGAGGGGTGCAGGGAAATGCCCCCTCCCCCCAAGACACAGGCGAAGCACAGGAGCGAAGCAAGGGTGTGAGTAGTTCAAGAGCCCTCAATGTTTCTGGCACAAAAATTTGGCTCTTACGTAGCGGCAGACTGCTACGATTTTTTTTTGAATTTTTTCGAATTTTGAGTGAAAAAGTGAACGTGGCAACAAAATGAATGAAAATGAGAAGTATTGATAACCTGTACCTCCTTTTCATTTTTTTAGTCAAAAAAATTATCGAATCATAAAAAAGTGGAACTTATTACCTATATTTGGGTTTCGTAGTTTATGTATTTTTAAATTTTTAGCTGGAAGGAGTCGATGCGATGTCAAATTATCCAAAAATTACCGAAATACTGGTATTCAAAATTTTCCCAGTATTTACCCCCCCCCCCCCTCCCACTTCAATAGTATCAAGATCCTGATATTCCAAAATGTGATTAAAGCCCATTCTTCAATTTTTTTAACCTACGAAATTCTTGAAATTGAAGAATTTTGCTATTAGGAGCGACCTATAAAATTCAAATTTTCAAAATAAAAGCCACCTGAGCCACATTCATCTTTAGCTTCATGAACTCCAGGCAAAAGTTCGTGGATTATTCAGTTGATAAAATTCACTGCTAGTGACATTAAAAAAATTAATTCTCCTATTCCCCTTCCGCTATTTTGTGTTTAAAAAATCTAGAAAATGGGAAGAATTGGTCAAGAAAATTGTGAAAAGCTAGGGAAAATCATTTCGCTGAAAACAATCAATTTTTGGGAAAATTTTCAGTCTATTTCAAAAGGATTAAGTATTCCTATAGTCCAGTTATTCAAAAGCACATACTTAAAATCTCGCTTGGCTAAAGGCAAGTAATTCGTATGTAGGTAGTAGGTACTTACTGTTAATTTAGTATTCGAAATGCAACATTGATGTTGAGAAACTTCATTCGTAATTATTCACCTTTGAAGATTTAAGTCCTCGTCAAAGATTATACAAGTGCATGGAATAATTTTTGAACTACGCAACTAAAACTTTGAACTTTTGACGAGTAGGTAAACTCGTTTGGTAAATACGACGAATGATTTTCCACGCCAACACCAAAATTTTGAACGCTCGTCATTTTCCATTTTGCACTTTCGCTTTTGATTTTTCGTTTTCTTTTTCGAAATTATGCAGTTTTATTGTTCTTTTCCTTTTTGTATCCTTTCTTAAAATTTTTCGAATACCAAGGTCTTATTTATTTAACATCTCTAAAATTTTAACTTTACGAAAAATTCATTATCGTTCAACCACTAACCACGGTCGCCAATTTACAACGAAGAACGCTCAACCTAATAAACATCTCGTGTTTATCTAGTAAACTTGACACTTGACCATAGGCTCAAGTTCAAAAGGCTCTTAGGCTCGGTAGCTCGCTCGCAACTCATCGAGTAAATAATAATATTAAAAACACACAAACAACAAGATACAACGTACGAAAGAAATTCTTCGATGTTTCATTCGGTTCGAAAGTCTTTGAACTTTTTCATCTCTCTTGGTGGCTTATAAAGCCTAAAAGCATTTTATGAAAAGCATTCCCAGTGGCTCGGTGGTAAAAAATTCACAAAATTTTTCATATGTGAAGAATTTTCCATACTTTGAAAATTCTCTTACGATTACCGAAATGTAAAAGGGTAAAAAATCTCGACTTTGCGGTTGACTGAATTGTTTAACAAAATACCAGCAGAATAAGATTACGAGATGGGCGGGTAAAAAATGCTGCTTTTTGGCGAAATATTAATTCAAATTTGTTAGCGTGATTTATCTGTCGTTGATTCCGTTACATCGCGTTTATATGCTTTATTTGATGATGGTGTTTTCTCGTTCACAACTTCTTAGCTCGATTTATGTATTCATTGCTTAATCTTTTAAATAAATGTATTTCGTTCTATTTTACACTTAGACTAAAGCTTCTCGAGACGATTGCGAGCAAGCTTCTCGCCTCGGCAACGTTTAAAAATACCTACCTCCATTGTCATCGAATCATTCGTTATTTCGTTAGCTAAGAAAACACATCGGTACGAGATAAAATTTAATAATAAATCCACGCAACAAGCTATGATTAATTTAAACTTATTATCGGATTAAAAAGCTTCTCTCTTTAGTCGACTCTTCCTCTATAAATTACATGTGTAGAATTTCTTCACGTAGGGTAGGTATAGGTATATGATATTCGTATAAAAATACTATACATAGGTAAACTTCATCAACGCAAAGATTTCTACCTTTATTCAACTACATACCTATATAACATTATACTGGAAAATACCAAAGACACGGCATCATCCGAGGTATGGAAGGGTGAAGGAGTAAAAGGAGAGAAAACAGAGCGGAGAATGTTTCGAAATAAAGCAACTCAAGTAAACATGCTTAAATAAACTGCAAACATTTTTAATAAAATTAATTCTCAAAGATTACGCGCACAAAAGAAAATCAACAAAGTTTACCCCTTTTCACTTTCGAGTTTCGTGACGACAAACGCAAAAATACAAAGCATACACATTTATAATACTTCGAATATACTCACTCGTCGTATTTTACGAGCTCTTTTCCGCTCAACACCAACGGTGAAAAAATCTCACCAACGTATACCACGGGTCAAATAAGTGTAACAAGGGTGCGTATTTTTTTTCTCGTTGTTTTAATTCGCTAAGGGTGGCCTTTTTCACATAAATACTATCTAATTGTTTTGCGGCTTCGTTATACAAGATTCTATAATAACGGGGCCAGTTGCGAAGCTTAAATATCTCCCAAGAAGCCATATCAATTAATTTTCAATTGGAAATTTTTTAATGAAAATTACGAAAATATATTACCCTTTTTGGGTTCTGTTCGCGATAGTTTCAAACTTGGGGTATGCTTTAACCCCGGTAGTAATTTTCCTCTCGAAATAACCCTTCAAAATTGCAAATGCTAAAAAAACAAACAGAAAGACTGCCGAAAGTTTTTTTTCACGCCATAAAAAATTACTAGTTTTAAAAAGTCATTAATCGAGGGTAATGTTATGATTCATTGATGAACACTGTAGGGTGGATCGTTTTTTTTTTAGGTCTCTTTGAAACTTGATAATAGCTATTATAGCTCGGTAGGTAGTGTTTAGATTTTAAAGAGGTGGGAAAAACACACCTATCTGACACTATATCAGCATGACACTTTTATTGTGGCAATCTGAGCCAAAATCAGTGTTGGCGGAAGGAAGTAGGAGAAGCTAAGTTCTTAAAGTTGGAAATGTTCATTTGTTGTTTTTCTTTTAAAAATTGGGTTAGTTGTCTCTCCTCAGACTGTAAAATTTCAATTTAGTCATCTTCTCTTGTGCCTTAAATGAACCAGTTCCAAAGAAGAAATCTTACTTTACAGAAAAATTTCCAGTTGTGGTGAAAAAAAACAAACGAGTTCCTAAAAATTTTCTCTCAAGTGAAATTCTAGGAGACAAATTTAATTTTTTGAATGAATCGATACGAGCTAAAAGGGGTCAAGTGCCAAAATTCAATTTTTCAGGAGTAGAGAAAAACTAATTTATTCGAAAACTGAAAAATTGTCAGAAACGTCACTTAGGCCCTTGGTAGACGTTCATTTTAGAAAATTTTTATGATTGGTCCAATTGAAAAATATAAACGTGTCCAGGATATATGGCTCATCAAAGTTGATGGACTTATAACCCCCTTTTACTCTAAACGTTTCAAAATAAAGACGTGATTATGGCTGATGATGGAAAATGACTTGGTGCCTCGTGAAGGTAGGTCACTGGAGTCTCATATTCACTTGGAACCTTTTAGAAATACTGGGATGCACGGCATTCATAAGCAGATGAAAAAAAGGATGCATTTTTTGGGGGAAAATGCACATTTTGGAAATGAAAAATTATTTCAAGGATAAAAAATCAACATTTTTCAATCTTTGGATTATTTTGATAGAAAAGTACAAAATTTCAAAAAAAAATTTCAAAAAGTCATTATTTAAAAAAAATTGAAAACTTTTTTGTCAAAAATACAACTTTAATCGAAAAATGGGTGCCAAATTTGGAATCTGCGACATCGAAAACCTAACAATTGATATGTCACACGTCAAAATTGGTACGTTTGGACTTAACATCTTTTAGGTCCTATAACAGAGAAAATGTTGCAAAACACATGTGCTCCCAGTACTGGACTTGAATTCTGATTATGTCAGTAGATCCGCAATATTTCACTGCATCATTTTCTGAATAAAACCGAAAATCGACAAAATGGCACTTAACCCCTTTTACAAATAGTTCTTATCAATTCAAATATTACTGTTACAATATTCGAATTTACCTCATGAAAAATGTCAAAGTTCGATGTAATCGAGTAAAAAGCTGAAGTTGTTTGCTTTTCATTCCGTTTTTGAATTTATAAATCCTCTGCTGACAATACTAAATCGTTGAATCTGCATAATCTCCAGTTCTTACTGAACAAATTTTTCATCATTGTTAAAATATGAATCTTAACACGACAGAAAAATTATTTTGAAAAAATTGTGTGCAGGTCAATGACCTCTAAATTACTTGAAGTTTTTTTCAACATAAAACTGGATATTGTAGCAAAAAAATTAGGTATCTATCAAAAGAACCTCACAAGCTGTGCAATAAACGATTTGACTCATTTTTTTATTCAAAAGTAAGAAAAGGCCCGTAGGGTAGTTTACCACAAAATTTATAGCTGCTCAATTGTAAAACTACAGCCCCCAAAAAGTTCTAAAAATTTTAATTTTTGGCCAATTCATCCAAAAAAAAAAAAAAAGACATATAGGTATACTTAGATATGTATTTTTTGGACCCGAAAAAATTGCCCAAAAATGGTCGAAAAATGAGATTGGCCTGCTTAAAACTCTGGGAATTGTCTGAAATTCGACTTGTGACTAAAAAGATGATTCCTAAAGTTGTAGCAGCCTAATCACATTTTTCGACCATTTTTGGGTAATTTTTTGAAAATTTTGGGTCTTAAAAATACTCTTTCGGATGTGCGGACTCGAAATCGCGTCCAAATTCCAGGAAACTAGACTTGTGACTAGAAAAAACGATTTCCAACGTTTTGGCTGCCCAATCGCATTTTTCGGTCATTTTTGGGCAATTTTTTGAAAATTTTGGGCTCAAGAAATACTTGATGGGCTGCATAACTTTTTAACGCTTGATGTATTGTAGGAATTATTACTGTTTTACTGTTTTAGGCACATTTTTTTATCGGCAGAATTGGCTAAAAATCAAAATTTCGGGATCGTTGGACCCCTGTGGGATCCATAGTTTTGTGATTAGACAGCTACAAAGGGGTACTATTTTAAAAAATATCGGGTCAAATCGATTACTACATACTAATCGGATAGGTAACCGTAGAGGATATGGTTGGAGGGGGGACATAGAAGTGTCTCATTGAGAATGAAAACCCCTGCTATGCTCAGAATGTATTTTGAAAATCACTTTGGCTGTAAAAAAAAAGATAAAAATGGCTGTCTTCAGTGTAATTTTTTTACTCTGCAGACGATGTCGTTCAATTTTTTTCACTTATCACGAAAAGTTGAACCTTCATCTTGAAAGTTCAATTTAGAGCTAGGTATTCAAACTTCAACGAAAGCATGTAAATAGCGGGGGTCACCCCCTTCTCCTCTACAAAATGGTGGTATTTCACAATTGAGCAAAATCGAAAAGCTAGATTTCATTTTCTGAACGAGTTCATGTGAATGAGGAATAAACCAGATATTCGTATTTACGGCGAACCGAGTATGCAATTATATTAACACATCAACGAACAATAAACACATGTTTGAATTTGAAGGCATTTTTACACGATCAATAATGAAATTTGAAATACAATGGGCGGGTCATTAATAATTGTATTAGGTAGGTATAATTATATACATATTTTTTGCATTTTTTATCACTCCAACATTATCATAGGGAATTCACACAAAAATGTGAGTGAAATCTAAAGCCTAAATTTATTTTTCGGTTTGGGTCGGAAAATGAAATAGAATAATATAGCTAAAGGCCTCAAATCAAACGTTTGAGAGTATTCAAAGTAGTATTTTTACTGACTTCTCAGCGAAACCTCTACATATTATTTTTAGGTTTATAGGTTTATGTGCCAAACTTTGTAGACGAGGATGAGGTCGAATTCAACCTGAATTATTGATTTTATTTTCAAAATAATTTTTATCAAAATTGTTTTGATTTTTCTCGAGGTATAAATTTTTGAAAATTTTTCAATCATCAGATAAAATTGACCGAAGAGTCGTTTTCTCACGCAGTCTGCATTAGAGTTTTTTTACCCTCAGCACGAAAACAAATTTTTGGGGACTTTTTTTTTGTTAGAGTGAAAGTTTGTCAAACAGCTCTTTTCAGTCTCCTTCACTCCTTTTCTCTTCCAATTCTAATCTTCTTCAAAAATTATGACTCTTTTTAATTAGTTTTATTCATCATTTTTTTTTTCTATGGGTCTTTTTACGCACACAAGTTACGTGTACTAATAATTTTTCTGACCATTTTTTCGAGGTTTTAATTTTAAAACTCCCAGACTCATGTCAGATGTTTGAGTACCTACCTAAATATTTATTTACCTAGGTTGAAACATCAATTCCTTCAACAAATACCTACACAGAATTATCTACTATTTGGATCATTTTTTTCACGTTGAAAAAATATATATTTTAGAAAAAAAGTACCGCAGTGTTTTCCACATCATGTAATATAAGGTAGTGTAATAATTCGTAAAACAGGAAAAACAGGGAGGCTTCCTTCGGTTACAATTAATTTAAAAGATAGTAACTAAAGTCTATCACTGGGATGAAACTTTTGGACCATAAAAAAAATAAAAAATAAACGTTGTTCATTAAATTGCAACAATAACTCAGAACAAACAAATCTCGAGTGAAGTGACATTCTTTTTTATTATTTTTTCTTCCTCGCTCGATGCAAAATGAAACATTTTGAACAATAAAAAGATTAATTGGCGAATACAGAGGGTAAAACGACGACGAGAAGGGTGTTCTTTATATTACAGCGAAACGTTATTCACGAATGAACGAATTTAAAAAAGTATACTAGCAAAACAAAAATTGACTAAACTGTTTGTCAGTAAGTGTCGGCATTGTGTACGATATTGATGTATTGTCGAGATGAAGATTTTACTCGTGCAAAAACTTCTATTTTGTATCTCGGCGTAAATTCCATTTTCAATTGAAATTTCGGCGAATTTTTCAGGCGCGAAAAGTTTCTCGCCTATACGAGTACAATCTAAAGATCTTACTTTTTTCTTCTGGCGGGGACGAAATTCTCATAATTTTCGTTCATTAGTATTCCCGTTACGTGAAAAACGTCGACCAGTAAAACGCGCTTTTTTTCTTTTCGAGAACCCCATACACACGCTGACAATAAAAAAAGAAGAAAGAGAAAAAAAATACCAACTTGTAATATCCCGGAAAGCAGCCCTTTTAGAAGAAAAACTTGCGAGAAACGATAAATTGCGGGCCAACCTTCGTCTCAATAAACTTTGTCGGATTTTTCTTTATATAAATTTCCTTGAACTTCATCGGTTATGGCCGCGTGGTATCCGCCGCCAAAAAGCAAGAACCAACGACCTGCTACTCTTCGTCTTCCATTAATTAATTATTTCTTGGGCGAGCTTTTTGAAAAATTCGCGCGTATCGAAGCAGCACCCGGCCACGCGTCGTCCACCTTTTGAGGTTTTTATGTGTAGTTGGCCGATTTATTATATTTTGTTCGAGGCCAAAACTGCATGATTAATGATTGCAGCGGCTATTTTCTTGGCTTTCGCGCCGCCTAACTACTCGACGAGTGGTTCATTTATCAAAAATCTTCTTTAGTATTGAAACTTCGAACCGAACCATTCAGATATAATCTTCCAGAGAAGGTATTAAACAGTTAATAATGCCTCCATGTTTGCGCTTCTGTTTGTAAAAACTCCAGCCTTTCGTTCTCCGATTGTAATTAACCGACGATATTTAACCGCCGCGAATAATTGACTCGGCATTAATCCTTTCTTTTTCTAGCTGCTCACTGCTCAGTGATCTTCTTATGCGAGAAACGTATCTGCGCGAAACCTTCTCACATAAATACTTTACTCATTTCACCCACCAACGAACCTGCTGCGTGAGAAATATTTATACGTCCTGCTTCATAATTTCTACTTAGTTGAATTCACGTTTTTAATTCTTCCTCTATCGTCTCATATTGTACGAGTATGGTTTACCGAAGCGCGAACCCCTCAAGTAATATAAGAATTTCCTTATACTTTTTCGGCAACTTTATAATTATTTTACCATTCAACTGTATACCTATAGGTATAGGTACATAGGCGTTATAGAAAGTTGGGATTTGTAAGATTTTTTGGAGGTATTTAGAAACGCTTTTCTTATATAAATTTACTATCTGATTCTTCCTAATTCCTTTTTAATCTTATCTCATTCAATAATACTGTAGCGGAAAGTTACCTGAACAGAATTACTCCATTATAGAAAGGCAAAACTTTTTCAATTCGAATGTAACTTCATTAAGTTATTCAACATTTTACGTGCTTTCGCCGCCCATTGTGTCCTCTCGAGGGATTATTATTTTTTTCAATGAAATTTGTATATAGCCCGAGGAAATATTTTCATTTGATTAATATAAACGAAAAAGGCTCCAAGTGTTTTGAATACTACTGGAAATTTTATGGAAAATTTTCACTATCTGGGTTGGAAAAATTTTTGCAACGAAAGGAATTTGAATATTAATTAGGTCAAAGTCAGGTTTACGATTAAGTTGAACTTCGAAATCTTTTCATAAAACTGTGAATACCAGATAAGATGAACTCTAAGGCAGATCGAAAATAATGTTATTGGAAATGTTTTGTGTTTCAATTTAGATCTGAATCTAGTTCAGAATAAGTAGATATCCATCCAATAAATGGAACTTATGAGACCTTAAAATAATTTATAAAATTATTTCCGTTGGTAGGTGGCATAGAAATCAACTTGTTTAGACATGAGTGGAAAAAATATCGTTCTGGATTTTGACAAAAATTGGCGAGGAAGTTTATTCTCAATCGAGGACTACTCTCAGCAAAAATGTTAATCCTTTTAGTCGTACAGAGGGTTGAGGCAAAGGATTCTCAAAGTAGGACCACTTTTGAAAAAATGTGTTTTTTTGCCATTTTTGGATGTTATCAAATTTGCAAAGCTCTATTCAGTCTCCCTATTGAAATGCGATTTGAGTTTTGGAACCTCCTTGTCCACTCATTGACTTTGAAATTCAATATACCTTTCTTAGTACTCTACAACAAGGGACCTGAAGAATTTTAGATTGCAAATATTTCGACTTCGAGTTATCTTCAATTTTGAGGCACTGTTCTATCATTATCTAATATTCTATTTTTGAAAAACCAACGCTGGTTTCGTTCTCAGTAGGTTGAAATAGGTAGGTAGGTACACTGATAAATGTGATAATTCTGATAAAATTTTCAAAATTCATATATTATTCTTTAAATTTATTTCAGTAGATGTTTGAAAAAATCAGACTAAAAAAAGTAAATTTGAACAATTTTATCGAAATTACTGAATGTACAATCGAATGATTCACCAACCTTCAAGACACTTGTAGGGGACTAAAAGTGGTAGGTTACCTTCTGAATTTCGAAATCGATGAGTCAGAGATGTTCAGAAACTGAAATAAAACGTTGTTGGGGGGGGGGGGGGTCGTAATAGTTAGCAATGCCCATAAATGGCAAAATAGTACTTTTTTCAAAAATTACCCCAATTTGATGATCTCTAGCTCAGCTCCTATCAGGTTGACGGCTCAAAAAATTTTCATGTTATCTCCCACTCAAAGTGAATTTCCTCACCAATTTTCATCAAAATCCAGGAGATTTTTTTACTCCTGTAAGTACCTATATCTACCTGTTTCTCAATTGTAGTCAAATTAAATTCAAATCATGAGACATATACATATATGTACCTTTCATTAGTTTTATTTCGGATTTGCTCAAATGAAACGTTGAATTTCTTTTTCAATTTTGGGAGAATTTTTGAAATTTTGATGTCCACTTATTTTTTTGAAGAAAAATGAAAACTTTCATGAATTCGAGGAAGAAATCTCAAACTTACAGTCTACCTACCTACTCTATTCCTCATCACCCAAATGGTGTGGTGCCGGTTTTAGCTCCTTTTCTGGCTTCCAAAAAAGTTCTCTAGTGGTATTCAAGTTTCGATATAAACGCAGGTAAAAGTATATTTTTTAAAGAATTTTTTATGCAAGTGCAAGATGTATAAAAAAGCAAAAAATTATGTTTTTCACAATTTTCCCGCCAAAAGTAGTCAATTTTGATTGACATTTTTTTTTAGAAATCACGATAGGACGTTCAACTCATGTTCAAATATACCATTAAGTAACTAAAATTTGATTCAAATTCGTCAATTTTTCATTTGTTTTATGATTATTTCTATGAAATTGAATTGAACCACGCCAAATTTTGGAAACCCCTGACTTGACTTTTCTGAAACTCGTCGGGCAGAAATTAATTTTTAGATTCATATCAACACGAAGTTAGATCATGTATTGTAATCTCAGAAAAATTACCTAGTTTTAATTTTTTTAAAAATATTTTAAGTAGGTACTTGGGTGCATTTTTCCAATTGTAGGTAAAATAATCACGTTTAATGAAACTAAAAGTGAAAAGGAAAAAATTTAAGATTTCTAATTTTTCTAAAATTTCAATTTATGATGTATTTGTCAGTCCAGACATGCATTGTAACCCAGTGGCTTGTACGATTAGGTGGACAGGGGTTCTCAAGATAGTGCCTTTCAATATTCTTAGTAAAAATTTATAAAACATCGAAAAAGTTGACGAATTTGGTCCAAATTCAGCTTAATTATCGACTAAGGTGGAAAAAAATCGTGAAAAATCAGTTTTTTGCGTTTCAGAAGGTCTAGCGAGATAAAGAGAAATTAAGAAAAAAAAGTGCCCCGTCCATCACTACTCCTTTTTTGGATGAAACAATATTGAAATGTGATTTGAATCGAAAAAGTACTGTCACGAATAAAAGGATCGAGATCGATACGTCGTTCGTGATTCGACCATATTTTACTTAGCTATACGAGTATCTACTTCGAGAAAAGTAAAAAAGGATTACGATGGTTCAAGTTGGATTGATATAACGTGGGTAGTACTCGTATTTCTCGCACCTTTACCTGTAGGTTAGATTTGTATCGTGGTTTCGTAAACCTACCTATATAGAAAAAAAAAGAAAATCGCTACGAGAAAAATGTCTGTTTTGAGATTTTTAAACGTTTTGATTTGTGTAGGGTAGCTGTATAACTTTTTCCATCGCGGTTCTTGTTCGAAAAATATTCGAACGCGAAATAAATTATTTTTATGACGGGTACACTTTATATTTTATAAGATAAAGAACGCAGGAAAAAGTTGTTTTTCCAATTGGAAATATTTTTATACGGGTTGTTGATTGTAGAAATTATTTGTAAAGAAAATTCAAATTTAGAAATTACAATTTTTTCAAATTAAAAAAAAGAGGAAATTAAAATTCACCTGTAGTAGTATTTCTTTGTTAGCTATATTTTTCATTTGGCGGAGCAACGTTTTGAAGGAGGAATAAAATTCAAAGTTGAAATAAGCCACCATTAAGCATTAAGTGAGCCAAAAAGTCACTAATTTACGTTTTGGGAATTTCGATAGTATTTTTTATACTTACTTTTTTTTTTTGCATTCTAAATTACGCCCATCAAAAAACCACGAAGCGTAAGGCAGGGGTGCGGCAATAGGCGAAGAAAAATCACAAACGAACAAACTACAGATGATTTCATCTGAAAACATTTCGTTTAATTCGGTCTAAAAAAAAAACGAGGAAGATCGAGGAAAACGGAATGGAAAAAATGAAAGCACGATTGAGCACAAACGAATGGAACCGTTTAAACTTTTTAAAAAGATAATCGGTAGGTAAGACAGAAAACGTGGAAAAAATTGTACAGGTACGATCCCCAATTTTCGTGAGTTTTATAAAATGAACGGAAAAAATGCTAAAATACGTACGCCGGCTCGTGTGCTTGATCGGTTCCGTCAAGTCCTTTTTTCTCTCTACAAATTCCTTTGCCGGAACTAACGTGCACGTATTGGGAAAATAATTTTGGTGGAAATGAACATTGAACCCGAACGGTGGAATTTTTTTTAATTATATGGCTCCTGTCTTGAAATTTGAAATAGACCTTTGTTGTGTGTTTGGTTTGTCAGAAGTTCGATTGAAAGATTTTTAATATGTGTACGCAGGTCTATGGTAAAAAAAAAAAGGTTGAATTTTATATGCGACATGTTGAAAGCCTGAGCACTCCATCGAAAGGCACGAAGTACATGTTGGGTAAATGAAAACAACTGATCTTTAATTTTAATCGATAAATTCTTAGTGGTTTATCTATGAAAGGGATAATGAAGCTTAAAGTTTTCCAAGTAAGCGAGTACAGGGCCGTAGAGAGCCAATTCGGGCCCGGGGCAGATAATATAGGTAGGTACCTAATTTGAGAGAATTTAGTTATGGTTTTGAGGACAAAGAGTTATCAAAACGAGAATGAAGGTCTCTCTCTCAGAAAAAAAAACTATTATGACACCTACAATTGAACACCGCCCATTTCCCTTAAAAAGAGTCAAATTTAGATTTTGGAATGAAAAGCTTGGATACCAGCATCAAAATTAGCTTTTTTCAGTTATTTAAAATTTAAAAAAAAAAAAACAATAATTTGGTACTCAAATCAGTTTTTTTTTCTGAAGGTTTGAAATTTGTCCGCATTCGAAAACAAATTCAAAGTGTGTTCAGTGATCAACTCATCTTGAAAAGAATTTAAAAAAGAATTGACGCAGAGTCAATTCAGATTAGGCAACTGTGATTTACATTGAATTGAAAAAAAAATTCTTTGCCCAACCCAGCCTAGAGTTTTGAGTAGCAGTAGCTGAATCGCATTTTTCAAGATTTTGTAGATTTTTTTTCCGAGCTGCCTGTGTAGGTACTTTTTTTTTTGACATAGGTACTACTTACCTATTAATACATTACAGTGAACCAATCCGCTATATACATAACATGCTATATTACATCACTAGGTCATGACTCACGAGGCTTTTGACGTTCAAGTCGCCTCACCATCATCCTAGCATCTACCAGTTGTATTGCCTCTGGATTGATGTGCCTATGAAGTCGTTTCTCATGCTTTGTTGCATATTCTCTAACAACTTCATCCACCCATTTTACCTTAAGATCTTTATGTACCTAGTGCTTCATTTGTTTGAAACCATCTTGCACCCGTGATTGTTCGGAGAGTTTTGTTTTGAACAGTTTGGATGATTTTTCAATTTGATGGTTCAGCACATACCCATAACTGTATCTCATATGCCCATACTAGTTTGATTATCATTTGATAAATTAACCATTTGCTCTCTATCTTCATTTTTGAATGATGTCTAATCAACCAGTGCATTTGGCAGAGTTTCAGGTTGATTCGAGTCTTCTTCTGGTCAATATGGTGGCACCAGGTAAGACTACCCCCTTTGGGGGAAAATCTGCCCATACGCTGAAAAAGATGCCAAAACCAACTGGTTAATATTCTGAATATACGCATGAAAAAGCGCTGTTCAGAAGGCGGATTGGTGCACCAAAAAAATCTGCAAAAAAATACGCTACGTGAATATTTTGTGGCGTATTTTTCTCACATAAGGCCCAAATTACGTGGCATGTTTCTTCCCACTGGAAGAAACCAACTACAAAATACAACAGAAACCTGTTTTTTGGTGTATTCTTTTGTGTATGTATTAGCGAAATAACACGCATAAATGCAGTATCTCAGACACCCGGGTTTGATCCCTGGCAGAGCCAAAACAATTTTCATGAATATTGGACATCAGCAGAATTTATCGCATAAAAAATACATGCACTGATTAATGAGCAGAAAAGTATAGGCAGAAAGTGTTGCAATTCTTGCTGCATTTTTTTGTGGAGTAACATTGGCAGATTTTCACCCAATGGGGTTGCGTCAAGACAATAAGATGAATACCCAGATATTTAACATGGCTGGCAGCTGGAATTTCACTCTGTTTAATGTAGACTGAGTATTGAACACCACATTTTCTCATAGCAAATGTGACATAAATTTACTTTTGCTTATTTAGCTTGATTTATTGATCTGCCCATCTTGAGATTCCATCAAGCGCTTTTTATAGATTCTCTGTTGCTTGGGCTTGGGATGAATGAACTGATAAAATTGCAGTGTCATCACCTCATCAGTAAACTTTACCATTTCAGTTTCTACAGTTGTTGGTACATCAGCTGTGTAGATTAAATACAGGATTGGTCCCAGAACACTACCCTGAGGCACTCCAGCATTAATTGGATGTTGAGTAGATATGGCATCTCCATGGCATGGCACACCCTGAATGCTCTTCCTGTGATATAGGATTTCAGTACACAAACATTAGTTCCTGGTAGGATTTCTGATTCTTGTGCTACATCAAGAAATGCTGCAGAACAGTAGGTATTTCTTTTCTTCAAATGCCTTTTAAATGATGACTGCAACCCTGTGGACCTGATCTTTCATACTAATGATCTGGTATTTTGGCTAGATGTTTGAGACGTTTCAGAGGTAACTTTTCAAATAATTTTGATATTGCAGGCAATATTAAAATTGGTCTATGTGATTCCACTTTTTTTTCAGGCTTGTCTGGTTTTTTCAGCATGATGATTTTTACAATTTTGAAGCACTGTGGCATGGCACATACTCTAGCCAAAAGCATGCATTGAATATGTATGTTAGCATCACAAATACCTTTTTTTGATAACTCCCTTTAGTATTCTTGGTGAGATTTTAGCAACACCCGCAGATTTCTTTACAAATATTTTTGAAAAATTTGGGATCTCAAGAAATAGGTACCTACCTGCTGTTTTCCCTACTGTTTTCAAAACTAGACCTCGGGAGGCTATTTTTGCTGGGTGGTGTGAGGAGCTATGTTTTCCAGCATGTAATTGGTCATTTGATTTTTTTTATTCGTTATGCAATTTTCGAACTAAATAATTTGAAAAATTCAAGCCTTAAATTAAATGAACTTTTTATTTTTTGATAAGATAAGTAACTGAAATTATTTTGTAAGGAATGTAATGGGTCTTCATACTTAATAAACAAATTGCGATTGATTACTAAATGACTAGGTAAAGTGTTTTGTTTTCCATTTTTTTTTTCTAGTTGTGTGATATACTTACCTACTTTTTTTTAATTCCATAGTAAGCTTGGAACTTTTAACCATATTCTTTTAACAGCATGTAACAACTTTTTCAGGCTTTTAGCGCATTTAACTTGAAATAAATAGTGGATATCTGTACAGTATTAGGTACCTACAAGCTTACACGAATTTTTCCATCTTTACTTCAATAACACCTTACTTTAATCAATAAGAATATGTATGATTTTTGACGCAATTTCCAAAGTTCGGATGAAAATGTATGGAAATAATTATCATTCTAAAATATGTACGGTAAGTGCTCGAAATGAAGCATTATTATTTTCTTAATCACCTCACACTTACTAAGCATACAATTTATCAATGCTGCTGACTTTTCAGCCACTCACTCGAGCTCAAAACCTACGACAATAGAAATTTCTAAACAATAAACTGCAGCACTATCAATCAAACCGCGATTAAAATTAATCTCTCGACACCTCCCACACAATTCAGCATCAGCTCAAATTCATCTCACCTCGACATCGTCTCGTCTCTACCCAACAGCATAAAAATCCAGGTAGCGTCAAACCAAATTGCGGAAATTAAATTCCAGCTTATCGCGACATATTGAACGATTCAACACGTTTTTGTTGGTCTGACTGGCTGGCTTGGCTTATAACGTAGGTAGCTTGCGTGCAAATCATGCGTGAAATTTAAGCCGAAAATTCAACCTATGTGTAACGGATTATCGCGAAAATACGTGACGTTTACAAATTATATTATTCATATCGAACACGCTTAATTACGTTGTTAATGAGAGAACTGGCAACTTTATCGTGGTAAAAAAACACACCGACGACGACGACGACATCGTTCGTCTCCGCGATGTTAAATTCTTTAATAGCGACAAAAAAATTTAATAAAAAGACCTTTTTCGACTCCGACACACTCGTGCGTTTACGCTTCATTTATATTATAAGAATTTTTTTTACATTGATCATAAAAGAGAATGTATCACCGCATCGTAGCTGCTATTTTCTCGTCGTTGGCGTAAGAAAAATGAATTTTCCTTAAAAAAGGATTATGCAGACACTTTCGCTTTTCTCGTAGTACAACACGACGGAAAAGCTTTAACAAAAAGTAAAGTGTGTAACCGCGTAAATTGGCTTTTTTTCGAGTATCAATATATACAGAAGAGCCTTAGCTTCTGCCTCACCTCTCTCTCTATCCCTATATCTCGTTATGTTAGGGTGAGTATGCGAATACTTACACGTACGCCTGGCAACTTTGTTAGATGTATAGGCAAAAAAAAAGTGATTATCGTTCGGCTCCGTATAAGGATAGGTGTGAGGTACGTATTAATCGACGAATAGATTTGTTTTGAAGTATTGCCAAAGAGATGAGAGAGAAAAAAAGACGAATTACCCGATGTATACGCTATTACGTGATCGTTTTGAAAATTGTTACTGATATGTATGCTGTTATCGTACCCAATCCCAATTCAAGGTCCGGATTTAGCGCGTTAAATAAAAGCTTTATGTTTATTGTGTTTCCTGCTTTTATTTTTTATTGGCGCGAAAAAATTACACACTGCTTTACAATAGGGAAATTTTTTCCACCGCCGAACATTTTAATGATTTTTCTCCTCCCCGAGCTCGTATAACTCGTCGTCGACCTTCTGATACCATACTGATGCTAGTCGCGTGGATTACGTTTCATTATAAATATTGTTTATTTTGCTGTAAAACAAACGTTTTATACTCCCCTATAATTTAATTTCCGCGCATTAACGCGTCAACCATTGATATTATACAACATAGAAAACGTTTTTCGTTCAAACGAGTTATTTTTCAATTTCCTATTTTAAAGTATTTTTCAACGGCAAGAATATATAAACGAATGAGAATGATGAGCAGGCGGACGAGAACGTGTGTGTATGAGACAAAGATCATTTTGTTGTGTAACTTTGGAAACCTAACACACAAATTACTCATCGTACGCGTTACATACTCGTATATGCTATCGATATTTTGCTCTTCTTCGTTTTGTTGTTGTAGGATACATCTTTACAAGTAGCACCAAACACTCTCGAGAGCATAGTTTTATACGTAATGATATTCCACTCGAAGAGCTTTAAAACTTACTATATATACTCTTTTACTCGTGCATACCACATAACGCGGTTCCTGTTTAGCAAAGTTCAACTTACAAAGATATTCTTGTAATTGGAACATTCACTACATGAGGACGCTCGCTCTTAGCACACATGTGATTCGAATTGAGTACTTTTGACAGTTTCTACATTTTCGATAAGGTCTATTTTCAAAGCTTAATAAGTAGGTAGATGAGTAGGTAGTGTTGTAAATTACATTCTATGTGGGTATTAATGTTGGGCTGAAACGAAGAAAAAAGTACCGTTAATTTTGATTATTTTCACACAGAACATTCGTTACAAATTGATGCTCTGATTGAATCTTCCTTTGCGCTTCAATTTCTGCGAAAAAAATGTTGAGGTAATTTTATTTTTCAAAAATCTACTGGAAATTTCCTCCCCCCCCCAAACGCCATCTTCTTTGAACTAACTAATGCACAGATTTAGACATAAAGAAACTTGCAGTCCCAAGGCTAGGATGAGGTTTGGACAAACTCAATTGGCCTCTAGTGGAGCAAGCTCTAATAGTGTTTCAAGGATGTTCCAGTCACACTAAGAGTGTGCACTCTCTCACTAGGGATGCAAGCTTAAAACCAGAGTATTCCCAAATGAGGCAAATGTATATAAAGAAGATAATTTTGTAAATAAATACAGTTTTTATAACTACATAAATGTTTGTATGTAGGGGTTCAGCATGAATATAAGATTGTACTTGAATAAGTTAATCTACCTATCATTCTTTCCTTTACACTTTTCAAAACTTCTCTCACTATTAGTAATCTCTTTGTAAATTTCTATTTTTTCATTCTACTTGTATAATAATTTATACAGCCAAAAATCAAAAGAAGCCCAAAATATTCCTAAGCCAAAATTTCCAAGGACTTGAGGTAATCAAGAGTCGTCGTCGTCGTAGTCGCGCTCCTTTACAGGAGATAGCGTATATGTCCATCTATATTAGCCGGTATCTAGCGTATCTAATCGTTTCTTTCAGGGTCTTGCAGGGAGAGTTGGCTGGTGAGTTTGTTGTTAACAGTTCCGATCGTTTCCTCCCTCTTGTCGATCTTCCTTGGATTTTCCCCTGTACCACTAGCATGAAAATACCGTTTTCTCGTATTTTATGAGCTAAATACTTTAGCTTTCTGTTTTTGATGTCTTCAACTACGACTTTCCGCTCCTCTCCTATTCTTGCTAGTACTTCCTTGTTGGTAATGAAGTCCTTCCATGAGATCCGTAGTAGCCTTCGATAGCACCACATCTCGAAAGCGGATACTTTATTCTCGCATTCTGCACTCATGGTCCATGTTTCGCAGGAATACTTCAGAACGGTCCATACGTAGCATCGCATAATTCTCTTCCTCAGATCTATACTCATCGTTCGATTTCCCAGCACATTGGCAAGGTTGTTGAAAGTGGTCTTTGCCATTCCAATCCGTGATTTAATTTCTTTATGATCTCTACCATCATTGTTTATCAGCGCTCCGAGGTACCTGAATTGATTTACATTTTCAATTTCTTGTGATCCGATGTTGATTTTGACCTCTTTATCATCTCCTTTTGTAAATCTCATCACCTTGGTCTTGCCTGCATTTATTTTCATTCCATATTTTAATCCAGCACTGTTGATTTGGTTGATCATTTTCTGCATCTGCGCCTCTGTCTCAGCAAGGATCACTTTGTCGTCTGCATAACTTATTTCGTTTATCCTTTTGCCGTTGATCTTGAATCCCATTCGTTCGATTCGCGCTTCTCTCATTATTTCTTCTGCATACACATTGAACAACCTGGGTGAGAGGGGGCATCCTTGCTTCACACCTCTCTTTATTCCATATCCGTTCTCTGAGTACTCAGTTCCAATCTTGATGTTAGCGCTTTGCTCCCAGTACAGGTTCTTGATTATTTGCAGGTCTTTGTTATCGATATTGTATTTTTCCAGGATCTGCAACATCTTCTCATGGTTGACACGATCAAATGCTTTTTCATAATCGACGAAGCAAGCAATGATTTCCCTATTTGCATTCAGTGCTCTTTGAATGATCACTTTCAGCAGGGCAATTGCATCTCTCGTCCCTTTTCTCGCTACAAAGCCATATTGTGTTTCACTTAGATTTTCATCTATCTTCTTTTCAATTCTGGCATTTATAACTGTAAAGTATATTACAATAGATATTTTTAGTATAAGAACAATCTTTTCATGTGGGTAACTGGTGAGAAGCCAAAAGCAAGTGCACAGGCTGCCCCACAAATAACCCCATATACCTCGTGACTACTAACTAGGGGCCCTAACTTGTTAGGTTCACCCTCAGGAAAAATTTCTCTCCCTTCAAGCTTCCCCTGAGATGGGTTGGGAGCTCCCCCTGCTTAAGCTTGGGGTGAGGCATGTAATATTATCTTAGTACAGTTATAGTATTACTCTAATAACCCTAAGCTTAAGATTGTTTTCTTTTAATAATTAAGAACCCCCGGCGTCTACTGCAACCAAGGTCTAATAAAATTTATTAAAAAAAAAAAAAAAAAAAAAACTTGAAATCTCCAAAAATAAGGACGTTGTTTAAAATTTCTTTGGGAACAGTTTTAGTATCGGTATGCAAGAGAAGTGGACTTTCACTGGAGGCTCTAAACCGGCTCGAAAGTCATTTTCAGGCTTTCATTATTTTAGAAATGTATTCTTTGTAAAAATTTTAAATATCAATATGCTATTTCAGTGTGCTTTCAAATAGTCGGGGAGCCCACTCAGGGATAAATTGCACCCCCCCCCGGTCGATCCTCCGGGACAACTTTTTTCTTAAAGGGGGAGTCCTAAGGAACATTTCTAGCCCTTGTACTAAAAAAAAGTGGCCCTACTTACAAAATGGCGGCCATTTTGATTGACAGGTCAGCCGAAGTCGCAGATTTTGCGTTCCAACATAGGACTTGCACAAAATTTTTCAAACTGTACAAAGGTAGATTGAAAGATCAAGCAAAAATTCATCACTCGTCAAAATTTCAAGTGCTAAAGTGCGTTTTTCGATTTTTGGTGAATTTTTGAAAATCAAATTTAGGCCAAAAATGAGGGTAAAAAATCAAAATTTTACCAAATTGACCAAGAAATCTGAAATTTGGGATACATCTTATTTTCGACATGCCAAATCGATTGGGAACTATTTCAATCCGTTTTGAGCAGTTCTGGAGCCTCCAGCAGATTTTTGAAACTCGAAATTCCAACAAAATTTTACCAAAATGGAGTTGGAAAGCTGAAATTTATTCTGCAAACTAATTTCAATACGCTACGAAGTCAACTGCAGAGGGATTTCAAGTCGTTTTGGAGCCTCCGGCGACTTTTTAAAAATTCATGGAGCCTCCATCAGATTTTTGAAACTTAGTGGGCTCCCCGACTAAAAGTTTTTCCAAAAAATCTAAAAATTAACTTCGGCAACTCATAACAGTTCTGTGATGCGGATGCGGATCCCATGCTCTTTTATTATGCCAAGTTTTAGCACAATCGAAGTTGGAGCAGCCTTAAAGGTTTCTCTTGTCAGTCTAATTACAATTATGAATTAGGTACTAGGAAGTTATCATCATTTCTCGTTTTTCATGACACAAATAATTAAATTTTCACGATACATAAAACAAAAATGAGAAATGAAACCAACAATTCGCCTTATTAATCCGTTAAAAGTTTTCTAGAAAAAAAAACTACGACAAACTGTTTTCAAAATTCAACAAAATTGTCTACCTACCCAACTTAGCGGAACAAACGAGTTGAATTTTTTGAAAAAAATATATGTCATCTTGATCGTAAACTCGTCTCCGAAAAGTTGAAATGATTACAAAGACGAAAAAATAACAGCACCTCGTACCTATCTACAACTCGACAAAGATGTACAACAACTTTATACCAAACTGCACTCGAACGTTGAAAACTTTGCTCATTAATTGTGTAAATTAGAAGGTACGGTTGTAAAGCTCCGGCAAAGTAAAAATTTCCAGTTAAACGCGACTATTTAAAAATGATTGATAACCTTTATATAGTGGGGTGTTGGCGCTTGCTTTTCATCAAAAGGTTAAAACACATCCATCATGTTGGAATTTTAACATAGGTCAGCATTAAATTAGGTTATAGGTATTGTGGAGAGGTAAGGAGAAATAGAAAGACTCCATTCATACTGAATTTACATAGCTTTTACCATCAGGCGAATAGTACAACCTAATACATAGCCTACCTATACAATATAAAGAGAATTGATTTTCAAACGAATTACACCTCTTCGAAGTTTCCATTAAATCGAAAAGTATAGAAGAGAAAAATGATTGGCGGATTTATGAAAATAATGAAGAAAGTAAAACGAGAAGAAGGTTTTTTTTTTTGTAATGTCAAAGAATCATAAGGTTTACATCAAACTTCGCCTTGTCTGTAAGTATGAGAACTGGCAGTTTTTTTCAAAGTTTATTGATGAAAATGTTTCATTTTATATGCAAAAAAAAAAAAAAGGCAAATAGGTAATGCGAGAGAACAAAATAAACATAAGAAATAGTTTCGACGTCGTTATTAAAGAGCGCGGTAATTCGATGGCGAATTCGACTCGCTATAATAATTCAACAAGTAGGCATTTTTCAATGACTTTACTCGTTATATTTGGCGTACACGAGCGACGTAAATTTACCTCACATTATAACGTAGGTACAGCTGCGCTACATGCTCGCCTTATTCACCGAGACCGCGAGCGGTTTAATGGGAATGTACTTTAAATGATGTATAGTCGCGAGTACCGAGTAAGGCATACCGCTAAATCTATCTCTCGTATATACCTTTAGATCACGTTTAAAAAATTAATGAATGAAAAAGCCCATGACCATCTTGGCCGAAATTGAACATCAATATATCATTTTTTTAATCGCAATCCATCATCATTTTTTCATCGGCAATGGTCTTATACGCGTACAGTAGTCGTGCACCCCAAACGGAAAAACCACTTGAAGTTATCATCTCTCAACCCCAACACCAGAAGCACCATCTGACTGTGTATAGTCTGTACAACAAATAACTTTCCTTTTCGTTGCGAAGAAAAACGTGCCATATTTCATAAACCGAGTCGAAACGCAAACTCTTATAAAAATTTATAGATTACAAACCGAGCTATTAAGGAGCTCGATGTACACGTATATCTCTTTGCCACAAATAATCAACTCGATCATTTTTAATAATAAATTTTTTTCAATCGTTTTTTCTTCGAAGGTCGTCAATTTTGGGTATTTAGGTCAACGCGACGCGACGCGATATGTTTTGAAATAAAATCTTATATGTATAAGTAGGTATGGTGTGTGCTTAACTGCTTATGATATTACCTATACATAGGTACAGAAGTTCCTATTATTATTTTATATGCGTTTGTGTTGAACGTGTTGTCTAATCGAGTACCTGAATTTATCATCTTTGCTGGAATCAATCAATCTCATTCAAGTGTTACCTTTATTTTGCCTTTTATTGATTCTGTTTCATTTTCAGCCAATTTTTCACGTTGAAAAATGACGACGTGTCGGAAAGTCTCGCATTTTCTTTTCATTATCGCGAGATGAATGCGAGATGTACTCGAGTACTCGACGCGAGATGCCCGATTGTATAATTATTCCCAAATGAGAGAATCATGAAGACTCATTTAGAATTCCGAAGTGAAGCATTCGCGAATTTTTTTATGGTGAGTGGAGCTAGAAAAGCGACGGTAAGAATTTTAATTGATTTTGATGTTTTCTTGGCACAAATCGATTAAAAAGGTCGCGAAGATGATAAATCCGAGTTAGGTGTTGAATTTTTTCACTCGATTTACAGCGTGTTTTTTTTTTCGAGAACTGGAGAAACTGAAAATCCGCTGTAGGCTCCAGAATGGTTCAAAACCGTCACCAATCGATTCGAGATGTCAAGAATAATACATAAACAAAATTTCAGCTGTCTTGGTTAATTTGCTGGAATTCTGATTTTTTGATGATTTTGACCCAAATTTGAATTTTTCAAAATCCGCCAAAAATCGAAAAATGAATTCCAGCATCTGAAATTGTGACTATGGTGGTATATTTCAGGCTGCTTTTTCGATTGTCCTTTGTCCAATTCGAATTTTTTAGTCCGATTGGGGTACTTCTTTTGTCACGTCGGAAGCATGATTTACTGGAGTTCATTTTTTATTTTTTGAAAATTGATGAACTCTGGCAAAAAATAAGTAGATGGGTCAAATGACCTTGACAAAACGTAGAGAATTTTCAAATTTTTAGATCGACATTCACTCTTCCCTCGGACAAGAGCTAATACCTACACTTGATTTTTTTTTAATTTCAAAAATGTTTACATTTTTCTTCTGCATTCAAAATGGTTTCGTGTCTTTAGAATTTACATATTGCCAATCAAGTTTAAGCACTCAGAAAAGCTCAAAGTTCATTTTTGTCATCAGAATTGAACGACTAATTTACATTTCTACGTGACTTTGGATATCAAGTGAGCCAAAAAAATTAACATGAAAAATTTTCAAATCTTTAAATCTTTGAGCTCTCATTGAAGGAGGAGGAGGGGAAGTTGAACATTGATCTAAACATTTGTCATTTTTCCTCTATTTCTTTTTAATGTCATTTGGCATAATTTCTTGCAGAACTCAACCATCCTCCCCCTACAAAATAAAAACACTGGAAGAGTTTGTTTTCGATTTGAAGGATTGAGGCAATTTTTGGAAAGAGCATGGTCTGAAACTAAATTTTCAGCTATCTAAATTAATTTTTTGTTTTTTTGAGGAATTTTTGAAAATTTAAAGAACGTGATTTCTCGAAACCTGTTTATGTGTTTTCATTTTTTAAAATGCTTGTCCTCTATAAATGATGAAAATTATTTCTGAAGCTAATATCGACTCTTTAAAACCAGATTTCAATATTTCCGGTCATTCTGGAGCCTCCTTCTTGATTATTGATTTTTCCAGAATTTTTCCAGAAGATAAAGAAATGAATTTTGGTAACTAAAAATCATGTCTTCGCTTACATACGTATTTTGCGGACTTCTTTGACGAATTTATTCACAATTGGCTTATCTTCAGGAGGACAATCTGACAGTGTTATTTATGACTAGACTACAGCTGGGATTTTTATGCAGAAAAATATGATGAAAATATGCAATATTTTTTATGCAATTTTTTCACCCAAAATATAGGTATGCAAAAAATATGCAAAAATTTCAATTTTGAGTAACGTATTCTTGAAAAGGATTTTTCAAGCTTGAAAAGCTTAAAAACTCTCAATTCAAAACAAAATGAACCCAGTGATCAAAAAAATACATTTTTCTTTTTAAAAAATAGACAAAACAAGTCATTTATAAAATTCATAAATTATTTCGAAAAAAATTTTCTTGATGAAATTTTAGCAGTGTTGCGTTTTTTTGAGCAAAAAAAGTCTTAGAAACCTCAATGTTTGTAAAATTTCTATTGATATGCAGAAAATACCAGTGAATGCTCAAATATTCAAAAATATGCAATTTGGTTTGAAATATGCAAATAGAAAATGATATTGGGTTCATTAGTCAGGAAATTTCATGATTCGTGGAGATCTTATCAAATATGCACTTTTTCTAGTCCATAGAAAGATCTGCAAAGCTTAAAAATCCCACCTCTATTTATGACCAGCATATTTAGAAGTCGAAAAATTTGAAAAATCAAGAATTATTATTGATCAAAGAACACGTCTTGGAAGTGTCCATTTGGAAATCGCCTCAAATTGTGAATAAACTAACTTGTTAAAAAGGTGAAGAATATAGGCCAGAATCATCAAGATTTTTAGCTGCCCAAGTTAGTTTCTGTAGGATTCAAAATTTCTGAAAAAAATCAAAAATGTCATCAAAGAGTTCAGAATGACCAAAAAATGGTGGAATCCGGATCTGAGCGAGGGGGAGGAGATAACTGTGTCAATTTGGTAAAGATTCGGGGTATTTTTTCTGGTAAAAAAGACCAGGTGGGAGGAAAAAATGTTCAAAAATCCATTCAGGTTTTCAGTCTATCTATAGTTGACTCTGGTTCGAATTCCCCTCACCTAAAAAACCACAGTTGATTCGAAGATGAATGAATGGGGGTTGTAGAGAATAAGGGGTGGGTTCAATCGCTTTGATCAGATTTACTTACATGGCCATTTCGATTGGATCCACCTACCTTACTTCTATGAATAATTATTTTCCCATTTTTTCACGTTATTAAAATTTTCTTCCAGTAAGTTACATGAAATAGGTACCTAGGTAAGTAACTTTTGATGACGATAGGCAAAAATATCGAAATCCTTTACTAGAAACGAAAACACTAGTGCAAAGTTTTCTGGACTAACATAATTACATTACGTTCAAATTGGCTTATTGACCTAAATTATAAGTTCAACTTTAACGTCTGCGTTTTATGCTTACAAACGAACAACTAAATAAATAATTTATGTATTATGAAAATAGTTATGAACCGAAACCGAGTCAATTAATTTTAATAGGCTTATGAAACTTGCAATATAAGAGCATTTTCGCGCTACAATTTATATATTTTCTAAAACTCTTCCTCCGCCCCCGATCTTCTCTCCTTTACTGCTCTATCTTCACGAGGCTTTCACAAGTATACGTAGACACGTAAATTTGGTTAAATACAAAAGTGAAATTATCATTATAAAATATTCACCATAAAATATACCTACCTACGTTTCTGCCTTGTGAAAAGAGCGTGGAGGAAACAAAAAAAAAAAAAAGCTCTAGCATGGTGAAATCGATTCTCATACTCGTATATGGGTACCTACAGTTTAAAAAAAACTACCAAGCTGTAAAAAGATTAAATCCCTTTTATGACTGGACGCTTCCGAGATCCACACAACAGTACAGCAGCAAAAAATCTAAACACAGTTTTGTTCTCATGGAACAGCTGTCAATTTTTTGTTAGGTATTCGGTCATTTGAAAATTCAAAAATGCCAGATTTAGAGCCCAAAATACGTATACCAGGTATACGAATGTGGTATTGCGTTAAAATGGAATTACCGCGTCCGTCTGATGAAAAAAAAGAGAAAATAAACAAACAAAACGTCCTCGAGGCTTTACTTACCTCTACCAACTCGTACAATACTGAAATCGAGCCAATTTTCCAGTAAGTACTTTTCCAGCATAATGTAGTTATCGATTCCATCTCTGGATAAGCTTTTCGACGCAATTGCAAATCCATTTTTACGTGCAATCTAATTACTGAAGAATGAGGGAAAAAAACTCGAAGAAAATTCCATTTGTTAATTAAATAAGGCGAGAGAAAAAAAAAACGTATTTTTTTCTTGTTAAATAAAAATTATAAAATAACGAACTGTCGAGACTTGGAAATCATTTCAAATATTCGTTTTATCGTAAAGGTGGAAAAAAGAAGGCGGATCGTGGTATAATTTTATAAAGAAGATAGTACCTATTTTGAAAAAAAAAAGAAAGAAAAATGTGTTGGCGATTTACAACTTTGTGGGTTTCACTTGTCGATGGCATTGTATTCGTAAATCGCTGATAGGCATAGTGCCAATACAGCTCTATTAATCATCTTATAATTTTTCCGCTGTTCCAAAATCCATGCTCGATATCAGCACCATTTAAACTTTTCACATTCTCGTATAACATATTTTTTATTTCAATATCTTTCCTATATGTTGGTAGTTTTTTTTTTTCAGCTGCAAGATACGATAAAGTGGCAAAGAGAGGAAAAAAATCGCAGAGAGTAAATATTGTTAGTGTTACGTTAGCATAGGAGAGGTTGTAATGTTGTATACACATCGAGTAAATCACCAAAGTTGTAGTTTTATAAACTTTGCAAATACATTCTTGGGAATATTCTTCAAAGTGTAATAAAAGCGCGTTGAATACGTAAACGACGAGAACGGACTATGATGGTTTATTATTTTAAATGCGCCAAGACGAAATTCTGCACCCCTTGTAAACTTGTCGTTTGGTTAAAAAGTGTTTTTTATTCGTGCTTTAATGGTACCAATCAAGTTTAATGGTGCTGTGCTATCAGGGAATAATTAAAATGTTTCCAAACTTGATAGAATATACTCGGTGCTTAGCGTTTTGTCGCCACAGGGCCTTTGTACTTGGAATATTTTGCTGGTAATTTCACTATGGTTCGAGAGAGAGAGAGATATATATTTTCGTTACAATCCTGTTTCGTATACTTATTGCTTATAAAGAGGTTCTTCTTGCTGTATGTCTAGAAAATTGACAAACCTATTTATGAATGGATGAAAGGAAGGGGTGTTTTACTTGCAAATACATATAGTCAAATGGCAAATGCGAATGAAATATTTCTGTTTCCTTTTTTAAAAGAAGATCCATCGTGTAAATTAAATGAGAAAATTAGATCGTAATAGGGTTCTTTTCCTTCGTCTTTTGAAGAGTGCCCTTGGTCGTGTCTGCTCTAAAGCGTCTTGTCTTCGATTTGCACCCCAAATTGCAAAAGTAGAGAATTAATTACCTATACCAAATTTCACCGGCCCGATTTTGAATCAAATTTTTGAATATTTTAAAGGAAAATGTATGTACTTGAAGATTGATCTGTAGTTATTGTTATATCAGATAATTTTCTGATGATCCGGAATGATAGGTAGCATAGTTTGATTTCTGATGTGCACTTAAATAATTTTGAGCACCATGTGATTTTTAGGCGATTTTTAGATGATCGTAGGACCTTGTCTATTCTTATTCGTATCCTCAAATTATTTTGAATGGATTTTCAGATGGTATTCGCTTTGATTTTTGAATATTGAGACAAATTTTCTGGGAGCATTTAAGAATCGGATTTTACAATACTTGATCTGACTTCTGAGAACTTGAAAAAAAAATTCATTCAATTCCCAATGTTATACTCGACTTTTGAACTGGTAGGTTAGTGACCGCAAAAACCTGATAGATGGGTCAGTGACCTTAAGAGGCCAAACATGCGGATAGATAATCTTGGGATAAGGCATTGTAGACAGGTAGGCCAGTGACCTTGAAGGTCCAGGCATATGTGTCAATGACCTCAAGAGGCCAGACAAGTCAATAGGTACCTAGCTGAAAACTTGGTCTGGATAATTAGACCAGATCATACCAGACCCGATGTCAAATTTTTATAAAAAAAATTTTAAAAGCTTGTCTTAAGGACTCACTTAAAGGAAATTTCCAAACATTTTCGTGAAGTATCAACTTTTATCATTTCTTATTTTTGAGCAAAATGAACTGACAGAAATGATTTCTTCGATTCAACCCTCACACATCATTCATCAACAACAACTAGTTTTGGGCCATTCTAATGGAGGCTCCAGCAATTTTTTTATTTTGTCCAGAAATTTAAAATCACTCTGGAAGGGTCAAGTTAAGGGCAAGATCAGATGAGAGTTTAGCTTTGTGATGCGGCTTGATTTTGATGTACGCTGTCACACATACTACAACCGTGATGTCATAGTGGGGCTTACATCCTTCCTTATTACCATCTTTATTATCTGGACAGTGTCTGGTGCTGCTGCAGTTATACTACTGGCTGTTTGGACCACACATTGATAGGTGTTCACATCCACTAGTGTTGCTTTTACTTGTGGGACACTTGTATCCTTGTGCTAAATTAGCGGCTGATCTGCAACAGGGGCCTACAGAGTGCTGGAACTCACTGTCCATCTATTCCATCTCTTTTTTGACAACTTGTTGATTTACTTATTAATGTAGAGCAAACTAGGACAAATACAAGAGTGCCTTGCCTAACCCAGCCTGTGAATCTACCTTGTGCTATAATTATACTGTTGTACTAGGTATACATATTACTATTTTACGTTGTATATTTACCATGTCTGAAACTAATGGGTACATGTCAAAGTGTTTCAGATACTCTTTTTTAGGTAATATTGTGCAATGCTGTCTTTTGTAGCAGTACCAACAAACTTTCCCCTTCTGCCTGGAGGCAAGACACCGCTGGTTGGTAGCCACCGAGTGGGGCCCCTGCTCCTGACCATCTCTGCAGGGAACCTGATCAGGATTCATGCAGGCTCCTTTCTGTCCTAGTTTAAGATTGTATGTTTTTATATTTATTTAAAAAAGAAAAAAAACAATAATGAATGTGGAAATGTATTAATAGCTGTCAGGGATGTGTGAAGTGGAACTTGTAGTGATGGTGTGAATGGCTTTTTTCAGAGAGGCGTGTGTGGTGGTGGGGAGTGTAAAGTTTTGTGAGGGATCTTAGTAGGTACCTATCTTATGTTCACCAGGGCCACTTGTTTGGAGCTTGCTTCAACTACACCCCTTCCACAAAAAAAGGGTCAAAAATAAATTTTGGCACCTGTAACTTTGGTCAGTGTTTAATTTGTACCTGCTTGTCTGTCTTACGTGATTACTGCAAAATTCTAGGAGTGTCAGATCAAAAGTAAATTTTTGACTATTTCTAATTTTTTTTAAATTTTCAATTAAAAGTTTGTCAAACCCCCCAAAAAAGAACTTAAGCACATAATTTCTGGTTACGGAGTTTTAAAACTTTCTCTTCCGAAATAAGTATCTATGTCTCATTTAAAAGTTGTACTTTTCAACAGATTTAAACACAAAATTTCATAGTCTTGATCACCAAAAATATTTGTGAGAATTTATAATCCCAATTTTGAATTTTTGGAATTCTTGATCTCAGCCAGAAGAATTATTTTGATTTCAAATCAGCATTTTTCATTTTTTGAGTTTTCTTTTTTTCATCCCGCATTCGACAAATACTTTTTCTATTTCTGAATTTTTGTATGTATTTGGAAAATATCTCTTCCCACTTTTCAAAATGTCAAATGGTAGAAAAATTAACTTTCTAAAAAAAAGTAATGGTAGACATTTTTGAATATATATTTCAGAAAGCTTAAGATACGGAATTACGGATGCTTTGATAGTTTTGACCTTATTTGATGCAAAACTGTAGGTCTCGGAAAACATGAGCAGGTACCTACATATATAAAGTATTCCCTAACATTTCATCACTAATAATCACTTTATTTCTCAAGTTACAAATACCTATACCATGAAGTTCTTTTATAGTAAAAAAAATGCTCGTATCTAATCCATTAAAACCATAAAATATTCTTTCAAAAATTTTTCGCGAAAATCAAAAGCATAACTCGACCCGCCCAAGTTTACCTATCTACTCTTACGATGAATTCTAAAATTATTAAAAACATCTCAAAAATGCCAAAACTAATTAAAACGCAAATTCGCTGAAAACGAATCCGTCCTGTTGCTAAAAATCAAACAATTTAATAAGAGTTTTATTCCCAAGAATTCAAATAGGTAGGTAGGTAGGACTATAGGCCTATTGTTTACCGTATAAAATTTCATATTCGAAACAAAATTAATTAAAGAAAAACTCGTTCGCGATTTCTTCAACCATTAGCAACGATCAAAAGAGAGAGGAAAGTTTTCGAAAAAATATAAGAATAAATAAATAAAAAAAGCCCAACTCCCTCAGAGTTCATTACCCTTAAAAGAAATTTGTAACTAAAAGGTATCATTTTATGTTAAACGTGGAATGAAATATGGAATCATAAAAATTACGTATAGGCCCCTTGTGGGGTAAATTGTTGAAATACTTTTTCTTGTGAAATGAAAAAATTCCTCGCAGTAAGTTGGAATTTAAAACAGTGTACGCGACTTTCGCATATGCTAATTCGACGAAAACGAAAAAGCTAAGAAGATGACACGTCGTAAAACCGGTTAGAAACTTGCAAAATATCTACCAAAGGGTAGGTAGGTATTTGAGTAGGTAATACAACTTATGCTGAGGTGATGAGGTGTACACGAGAAAACGTTTGAGAAAAATTATTTTTCGCTTCGTTCACCGCGTGTATTGCGAGTTGATAGAAGTTTAGCACTTTGACGTTTTACTTGTTGCTCTGCAAGTTTCAAATTACCAAACACTATTTAAACTTAGACTATCTGCAATAATATTAAAGATGAGCAACGCGTTGTCATAATTTTACCAAAACACGAAACGCGAGTATGTGTACAATTGTACGAAGTACATTGCGTACTATACATATATCTGTAGATGGAAAACTTTTTCTACATCTCTGATGCGATATGAACGTGGAAAAAAATATATAATAATAAAAGTATACGAACCGCGTATAGAGCGGCGCAAATCTCAGCGTAGAAGTAATTTAAGGATCGAATTTTTCTCCCGACTGTAAGTTTTTCAAACGTGTCCATCACGGTTGTCATTTCAAACAAAGAGTTGCAAGTTTTTAGCAAATAGTCGTACTTTCATGATATATTTTCATTTTTTTCCTCGTACGAGTTTACAAAATGAAACAGTGATTACCAAAATTAGGCACACCACAATGGAGCAGATTTTATATTGGATTAAATTTGAAGGAATTATTCATAAGTTGATACTTATTTATTTGGTTCACTTTGCTCAAAAAATTCTGTTTTCTCCTTTAAAACATGTTTTTAAATTTTTTTTTAAATTTCCAAAAATTCAAAAATGAACGCCTGGGTTTTGGTACTGGTTCCTTGTTCCTTTGTTTTGATCATAAAAGGTTCCTGGTTCTGGCTCAAGTTCTATACGACTCTGTTTCAGACACTCAATCTGAAAAGGGGTTCAAAATGGGTAATCAAAACCTACATATTTCATTAAAGACAGTAGGTAGCTCACCGGGGGATTTCAGAGGCTTTCAGTGACTTATTCGAAAGACCCGAACAAAACACATCGACCAACTTGTAGTTTCCTGGTTAAATTAGCATTTTTAAAAAAATGCTACTTTACGTACAAAATGATGTATTGAAAGTTAACATCGCTTTGTACCACCGAAGGAAGTCTCTCAGCTAATTTATGAACTCTTCTACGCGGATAACTTCATAGAAAATCGATTTATTCGCATATAATTTATCAACAAAACGTGGTCGGTAAACTTTTTACGCGGTGGTGGCGACGGTGGTTTTCACTCGAGCCTACGAAATGAAATACCAACGCACCTGTTCTATACGTAAGTATTCCATTTCCAGAGAAAACACAAAGCAGAAGCGAGCAGAGGGAAAAAAGCTCGCGATGTGAACTTTTTAAAGATGCATAAATTAAGTCAGAATTACGACGTCGAGCGTCAAGTTGAGTTTGCCAACAATACAATATAAAGTTGAACAGTTGGGAAAGGCTGTGGAAGCTCCAAGTCATCGATAAACCAATGATTAATGTTTACAACTTAGTCTTGTTTACCAATTTAAAACTGTATTTCGACACAAACCGTATAAGAGGATTTCGATTAATGGTCATACAAAGAAACAAAAACCAATAAAATACCTACACAGTGTAGACTTGATCCAATCACGTTGCATTATCCTTTTGTACGATAATTTATTTACATTCGCGTGCGGTTTCATCAACTAACTGCAAAACATTAAAAGGGTTCGGTACAGAGGCAGATTTTTTTTTGTTTATTTAACTTATCTCGCGTTTGAAAGAGCCATGCTGTAGTGTGCACGATATTGAAATTGGATTTTTATCCACTAAAAGTGGATTTTTTGTACATTCGATCTATACGTTTATATAATTGTACTAATCAAAGATAAACCAAATTTACGAAACGATTGCCTATACCTATCGTTAAAATGTCAACGGGTTTTTCATCATCTTGTTCACTATTTACTTCGGTACTTATTTGTAGATATTGTAGTTTTCAACACGAATCGATATGTCAAATCGAACAACGTTTTTCTGCTTGTAATGAGCATCGCTTAAGGGAATAACTATGCTGTTACCAAACGAGAGAGTGAAAGAAAAAGCGTCGAATTTACCGATTGCTCGCAAAGTAAAAAAAAAAAAACTACGAGGTATTTGTATAGTAAACATTTTCCCATCGTTATCTTCGCTAATCTACCATTTCATTAATGGATATTTTTATGGTTTACAATGTTTTTTTCTCCCTCTATTTCTATCGCTAAATTTTAATCCGACTTTAATACAAGTCGTAAAGAAATGTATTCTATAAGAGATAGATAGGCAAGGTACCTATTCGGATTTGCTACGTTGTAGATATTTGTTTTCAGTAATGGGAAATTAGTTCTCGATAGCAATTCGTCCTTTCGATTAGAAAATTTGAATTGAAATAATTTCAGAGGCATTTTTTACAGGTCTTTGAAGATATCTATCCATCAATATCGCATCAACGTTGGCGAGTTAATGAAAGAGGCACAGCTGAGTTTTATTTTTATTTTTTATGAAAATCGATTAAAAATTTTAATAAAGTCGTTTTCTTATTAGAATTTTCATTTTTTTCAACTGGAAGGAACTCTTCTCTTTCAGAAAATGCTGACTATTACGTAGGTACTTATGTACCTATACTTCATCGAGAGAGTACATACAATAGATATGTACGTAGGTACACTAGGGTGGATCGCGAACAAAAAAAGTTGACAGATCTGACCAAATTCAGCAGAGACCTTGATTTTGAGTTAAATTTTTTTTAGCTCCGGTGGTGACTGTAAGCAATGGAACCTCATAATAAGAGGCATTCTCGAAAAATTTTATTGTTTTCGCTCCTGTCGGTCACTACTCAACCTGTTCAGTTCTGGGAAAAATTGCAGAGTTCCAAATGAAAGTGTTTGAGATTCTGCGTCTATTTCTGCTGCTGCCGTCAAAATCTAAAACCTTTTTTTAGGGTTCCAACGGCAATTGAATTTTGAAAACTAAAAACCCTATCTTGTGCCTCATGCCCCTGCAATCTGATCGATATGTAACTTCATCTTAACATGATATAACTTTGGTTGCACGCTTACTCACTTGAAGGAACCGAGCAATGCAGCATTCCCCCAAAATGACTATTTTACCAACAAAAAAAAATTTGCTCAAAATTCAAAAATGTAAATCTTCTGTCTATAATCAACATTACAACCTTTCTTGACTTCTTGAGACTGAGAAAATGTTCTATGTAGTTCTTGCTTTTTCCAACAATTCTGCAGAAGTGCGGATTGCGAGAAAGAAAAAAGGTTGGAGGATTTTTGCCAAACTCAGTGGAGACTTTTATTTTGAATTCAAAGCATGTTCAAAGTCACTCAGAATTTTTTTTAGCTCCAGAGGTTCTCTTTGAGAGGAAACATGGATATGCAACAGGGATGAGGCCCAAACGATTTTTTTTCGGGTTCCGGGGCTTGGGCTTTAAATCAAAAATTTATTAGGCTTGGCCTTGGATTGGGGCCCAGGAAACGTTGGGCTTGGGTTTCAGGGCTCAATGTCCAGGGCTTGAATGAAGTGTTCAGGGCTTTCCGGGGCTTTTTGGGGCTTGAAATTGCAAGTTTAATGAAGAATAAAGTATCTTATTTGATTTTCTGTTGGAAAAAAAAAAACATTTCAAGGGCGGATTCCGATTGCTTTTTTTTCAAAATTATTTGAATGGAACTGTTGTTTTTTTTCGATCAGAATTAAATAAATTTTTTTGGAATTTTTAATTATTGTCCAAATTTTTCATATTTTCAAGTATCATTTTTCAAAGAACAATGAACTACCTGCAGAATATAAGTACTCTACCAAAAACCCCTTGAAATATTAAACTTTTTGCTGAAGTTCTGAATTTTTTTTTGAAAATCATCTTTTTTGACTACTAAATTGAGATGCACTGAACGGTAATTAGTAATTACAATAGAAATCTACAAAATTCACACAAGCCCCGAAAAGCCCTGATCACAGTTTGGGTTTCAGGGCTCACGTTCTGGGCTTGGGAATGTAAATAATGTACCAAAAACCCCTTGAAAGTTGAAATATTGAACTTTTTGCTTAAGTTGTAAATTTTGTTTTTGCAAATCATCTTTCTTGACTTTTGAGATGCACAGAACGATAATATTACAATAGAAATTTTCAAAATTTACAAGCCCTGAAAAGCACCGAAATGCCCTGATCACAGTTTGAGTTTCGGGGGCTCACGTTCTGGGCTTGGTTTTCAGAGGAAAAGGTTTCGGGCTTTGGCCCAGGGTTTTGTAGGTTACAGTTTTTTTAAGGTATTGGGGCTTGGACATTCGGGCTTCAAGGAAATAATTGGGGCTTTTTCGGGTTTCGGGTCCTGGTCCTGGGCCGGGTCTTATCCCTGGTATGCAAACAGGGAGCATGGTCATAAATACTAAATAAGTGAGTACCTACAATTAAGTAATTATGTAGTACAATACCCCAGTACGGCCAGAAGGCAATATGTACTTATTACAAAACGAAATTCGGGGAAATATGTATTATTCTACATGATTCATGCTATTGCTTCCTCCAAAGTCCAAAGTCTACAAGTATTTATTGTGATCAGGAGCAGGCGGAGAAACCCACAACGCTACCAAACCAAACGGAAACGAGGAAACGACTACTGTGTGCATCAAACATACGAAACATGATCATTGTTCCTTCCATTCGATTGTTTCCCCTTCCAGAGTTTCAGTTTCCTTCCAGATGAAACATACATTTGGATTTGGAACCTTTGACTATATATACATGGACTACTATCTTCATTGTTGCCGATGAAGCCGAAGTAATAGAGGTACTAGATCGGGAGCATCGGGAATTTTCATGCGCGCGCAGGAATCCCACCCACCCTCGCACCTTCCAATCACGGTGAACCACGGAGCGACGAACACCCTCCTACGTTCCAACAACCGCTACGCTCGTTGCAACGAAATCTCGCGCATGCTCAGAGCCCATGTCCCGATCTAGTACCTCTATTGCTTTGGCTTCACGATTCCCATTCAACAACAATAGGAGATAGCAGTCCATGTATATATAGTCAAAGTTTGGAACGTAGAATGCGAACGGATAACACGTGGCGCTGGCGTTGTGATAAACAGTATTTCTTATCAGTTGAACTGAGTTGCTTGCTAAGATTGCTACTATTGCTATTGCTACAGTACAGTTTTACTGAAGCCTTACGAAACCGTAGTGATCTAGAAATGTGTATTTTGTTAACTTGTGTTTCTTTAACTATTCACTAATTTACTAAGCTACCTTATCGATCATTTTCACCCTTGTGGATCGAGGATAATAATCAGGTAGTTATGATTTGTTTATTTTGATTGCAATTCGACATTATGAATCAGACAACCTTTACTTAATACACAAGTATTATCTCAATTAAACAAGTGTTTCTGATAAGTGATAATATTCAACTTCATTATTTTTCGAACGTCGAAATTTCATTCTCGTAGGTATGGTACACTCACAGATAATTTACAAATTGCTATTTTGTTCTGGTTTTGAATTCTAGATTTAAAATGTCACCTTCCAAGTCAACCTTATCACCGAGAAAAACCCAGCTATGGGATAAGAGCAACATGATACTAGCCGTTAAAGCGGTCATGGAGGAAGATTGGACATTCAACAACGCTTCGAGTAAATACTGCATACCTCGAACCACACTTCACGAAAGAATTACAAAATTAAGATCAGGCCATGAAGTTGATTTAGGCTATACTACCCCTGGGCGCAAACCAGCATTGTCTGAACAAGATGAAAACACGATAGTCGAATACGCGATGGTAGAAATGCAAGGCCTTTTTAATATTCCAAAATTGAGGACAGCTATTTGTGAATTAGCTGAAAAGCTCGCTGCTAAAAATGGCGATCGTGATGAATCTCAAAAAAATGAATTTGCAAGTAAGTGATTGGTTTCGTTTGTGACTTGTGTTGTTTTAGATCTGTGGCTATTCAGATGACTAATCTTCAACTATATTTTATAGGTAGTAAAAGTTGGTTTCGAAGGTTTGTGGAACGTCATCCGAATTTATCAGTTCTGAGACCAGCTGCGGTTCCGGCAGCTCCTGAGCCAGAATTCAAAATACCTGGCCCTCGTCCGAGTACGAGAAGCTCCTCAAGTACGTCTGAATCGTATTATAATAATATACCGAAAGTAGTTAATCAGACAAACTTGGAAGCGAAAGAAGAAGCTAATACACCAAAACCGTCCAATCTCAATGAATCGAAAAGATTCCGTCAGACAAACTTCGCTGCCAATCAAAGAGCAAAAAAACAAGCTAACGCACTAAAACCATCGAATTTCGCAAAATCGGGAAAATCAGAACCTTTTGTAACAAATCATCCTGTGCGAGAAGCTACTGTACCAAAGAAATCATCGAAGTCTAGCGAACCCGCAGATATTTCTGAAAAAGTACGGTGTTCTATGGTGTCTTACGATCCGGATGGTGGTAAATGGGTTAGATCATTCACGTGTGATTCTTGTGAAGTTCGTACGTGTGAAGATTACTATAATCTAGATGAGATGAGTGACAAATACCTGTGTAAGTCGTGCTCAGATTAAATTCAATTTTGACTGGTTCAGTTTCAAGTGATTCTCATTATTTTTTACCAATTTTTATTATGTTTAAAAATTGTCTTCGATATAATATTTTTTACTTTTATACTTATGTTTCGTTTCGGACAGAAATAGAATCTTATTTCGATACTTTGCTCGGTTTTTTTACTCATTAATTATAATGATGGAATATTTCTTCTAGCTGAAACTCCTTTTCAATTTAGATCTGACCTTTCGAAAAGTAGTTTGAAAAAATGATTTTTAATTTTGGAAAATTGCGTTTTATGTGGAAAATTTTTGAAAGCGAGAACTTTCATATCGATTCTGCGAGAAATTGCATATTGATTTACTTTGAACGAGATCACGTAAGATCAAAAGAGCAAGTCAGGTTCTAAAGTTCATTTTTGGATTTTTGGTGAATTTTTAAACTCATAAACACTATGTTTTAACGGCGACTTTTGAACTTTTTCACAAAAGATAAAATTTTCAGAGTCAAGTGAACCGATGTGAATACATAATTACGTACCTTACTTCAACTCTTACACATCAACAAACAAATCGTTTTGTACCATTCTGAAGTCTCCAGCAATTTTTTCAATATTTTCTATAAACTTCAAATCGCACTGGAGAGACCAAAAATGGACATTAGAAAGTTCAACTTTGGTCGGTGTTTATTGGGCATCCTCTCGGTTATTTTTGGCGATCACCGCAAGATTTTAAAAGAGGAGTTGAAAAGTGAATTGTTGACCAATTTGTTTGATTTTTTTTCACTTTTTCTGGAATTTGACAAAATTTGGTAGAGAATTCCCTTTTGATTTGACACTCCTTGAATTTAGCGGTATATAAGCCCCTAAAACAGTTGATAGGATGCCCTGTAGGTTAATTGTGTGTAAGATGGCGCATTCGTCCAATATGACGCAGTGCCAGTTTCGCGAGATAGGCGATACTTGACCAAAAATCAGTCAAAACTTCACTTTTTAAAAACTAAAATTCGCTCTGTAGGTTGATTGTGCCCAAGATGGCGCATTCGTTCAAGATGACGCATTTCCAGTTTCGCGAGGTTGGCAATACTTGACCAAAAATCAGTCAAAACTTCACTTTTTAAAAACTAAAATTCGTCCTATAGGTTAATTGTGTCTAAGATGGCGCATCCGTCCAAGATGACGCAGTGTCAGTTTCGAGAGGTTGGCAATACTTGACCAAAAATCAGTCAAAACTTCACTTTTTAAAAACTAAAATTCTAAAATTCATAACTGTGTCAATTTTGCATGAAACGAGCTCATTGGAGCTTCATTTCAAGCGGAATTTCATCTATTTCGCGATATTGTCTATTTACAGTCTCACAAATCCACCCAAGTTGTTCCTTTTCTAAGATGATGACACAAAAAAGTGCGCCATATTAGGCAACTACCTTCCTAAGATGGAGCACTCGTGTTTCTTAAAAAAAATTAAAAATGTCATGTAGTGTGGTTCATTTGAAAACTAAGTGCGTCATTTTAGGCACAACCCCCCTAAACATCGACCTAAGTGAAAGTGTTTCAAAGTTCATTGAAAATATGAATACGACTCGTCACTCCAAAGTCCAAAATCCAAATTCATCTCGAATTGAAAAGGCAGGTATAGGACAATTTCCAGACAGTTTGTCACATCAATAAAAGACCCTCGCGAATTCTTTCAGACATAATTTTTAGAAACCCACAGTTCGAAAAGCATCGTCAAAACATCATTTCCCCATACAAAGAGAAGCACGTCGCGATTCACCGTTATAATTATCCATCTTTCATTTTTAAGATCATAGAAAACCCACGCTTCACATACACTATCAGTTCTTTCTTTCATATAGCGATAACATATGACTCTTGAAGAGCTGCTCGTCCTCGTACATTCACATTCGCAAATACTTACTGGTGGAACGATGTTGGCTTTCGCATTATATTATGTCAAAAAGTATACCAACACGATAAAAGAACATTGTCACTTGAATCTGGTGATATTTCTCTAAATCCGGCAACATCCAAGAGTATAGAGCCAGCGCGTTAACCCTTATACTACCAACGAACGCCAGAATTCAAAATAGAAAAATCCTTCACCAAAAGATAAAAAACAAATGAAATTTTCATTCGTATAGTCTCTCTCAGTATATATTCGAGTAAAAATACAACTTTATTACGCAATATATCAAGCGAAAGGACAAAAAACAAAAACCCAGAAGATGGGAAAAAATTTGTCTCGTGCTCGAGATGAAAACGTATATATAAGTATTCGAAATATTCTGCGAACCTGTTAATATTACGCATACCTTTTCATAAGTGGGTACATACAGAGTACGCGACTTAGATGGAATCAATTCGTGGTAAAAAGTTTTTATTCTCGACATATTACAACGCATTGTACTCTACGTAATGGATTCAGAATACAACCGAGCACCATCATTGGTCAAAACTACCGTAGAAACTATTTGTAAAAAGTCCCCAGAGTTGAAAAACTACTCGAGTATTTCAACCGGACAGAATTTTGCGACACCGACGACCGACGACGGTGAAAAAGTACCCTAGTAATTTTACCCCCTTTAAGAAATAAATGAACCGCGTGGACAGTTTTAGGAAAAAATTAAATACGTGATACGGCGATGCGGACGTAAATATAGGTATTAGCTAAGGCCTAAAAACACATTACATACACGACAGATTATTCGACATTTTGAACTTAGACCTTTCATAATTTAATTTAAGCCTATAAAAACGCGTTCGTCGTCGGCGTATTTGACGAAAAAATCCTAATTCTGTGACTCACTCGTTTACATTCAATTAAAAAAGGCAAGAAAAACGTATAGGTAGGTAGGAAAGGTATGGTGCATAAAATGAAATAAAACCATTACCTTTAAACGAGTAGAATATTAAGTGAACCAGAATTGAAACCAGAAAAAATTCAGATATCCTTGTAATCACGGTAAATTTAATTGTTTTGTTTATTTTATCATCGCTATCCCTGTTTTTTTTTTTTTTTTTTATCATCCTGCAGTTTATACGGTACCCTCCTATAAGTATCCATATTGTTAACGAAATCGTCAGGTATACCATCACTGTTATCGTAATTTAATCCATAATTTTTTTCTCGAACCCACTGCTCCGACCGAATGAAAACTTTTTTTTTTTAGTCGCTTCGGTGTGGTAAAGAGCAAATGTATAGATAAATAAAAAAAATGAATCGTAACGGAAAAAGTTTGGATGTAAGCCAAAATCAAAGAGCGAGAAATTTTCATTGTTGATGATATCAACAACAGGGAGGAAAAAAACCGGAATGAAGTCCTTTAAATCATGTCTCTTTATACGTACTAAATTTAGTTAATTTCCCAGTTGGGTTTTTTATGGGTAAAAAAAAGAGACATAACAATCTAACATTTTGATTTTCAAAGTGGACGTTTGCAGCATTATAAGTACATCACGTGGGTTCCTGCGTACAATGTATCATAATATAGAAATTCCTATTACTTCGATGGTGTTTCAAAATAATGGCAGGATTTCGATGCAAATTGGAGGTCACAAGATGAAATTTAATTTCGAGGTTTTTTGTGTTCTTCAGTATAGGTAGACACTAGACGGTAGTTGGCGAGATTCAAGGTTGAAACTTCATAAATCCTTCGCAAAAGGTGCGATAAAGGCATGGAATTTAACATGTGCCAAAATCCTTTCCAATATATGATGGATATACTTGTAGTATGCCAAGCATACTCGTACATACGACTGTAGATGTAACTTATAATATTGGAGATCTTTAAAAAATACTTGAAACAATTTTTTCGTTAGAAGAAACTAAAGTATTGCTCTTTGAAAAAATTTGAGGAAAATATTTTGAATTTGAATTTGAAGCTTGATTTATTTTAAGAATAAGAATCGCTCAAAAAAATCACAAAATTGTCCTTCTCAATAACACCTTCCAATTCGTAATCTAAGATCTGAAAAATATAGAATGCGGCACATCATCATATTTGCTGAATCTGTCATGCGACTTCCTCTCTAAAAATCAATCTACTTCGCTCTCATCTGGTAGGAGGAAGGGGGATTTTAAAAAAAATTCGAAGTCATGTGATATCTCGAACGTCATCGTCATTGTAAAATGTAAACTGGGACAATTCTACATCAGTTTTTGCATTTTTTAAAAATATTTTCATTTGTGAAGATCAATTTGAGAGTTGAGTAGATTCTTCCAAAAAAAAAAAACTACTCTTACCGAACTACGTACTTACACTTTTCAAAAAGAGTCCAGAGTTAGACTCTTTTTAAAACTCGTTACCAAAAAAGTTTAAATGTGAGTTTACTGCCTTTTGCTTCAAGATCGGTTAGAGGAAGTCGGTTTATCTGTCAATATGAAAAAATCGAAGTTTGGGCAGTCCGAAATCACGTTTTTGGGTCATGTCATTGGTCACGGTATGATCAAGCCTACGATCGATAAAGTCGAAGCGATCAGAGAGTTCCGGTTACCTGAAACGTCCGAAGAATTGAAAAGTTTCCTGGGTTTGGTATCCTATGTCGGTAAATTCATACCAAATCTGTCGACGGAGCTAGACGTTTTGCGACGTGTGTCCAGATCTGTACCGTTTGAATGGTCTGGAGAAGCAGTGCAACATTTTCTTCATGTACGTTCGCTACTTTCCGATGAGAGTCACCTTTACCTGTACGATCCCGATTTGCCAACGATTGTGATGGCCGATGCAAGCCCTGTAGGCCTCGGTGCGGTGTTGCTGCAAAAAAAGGGCGAAGAAAATCGAGTAATTTGTTATGTCAGTCGCTCCCTTACGGACGTAGAGAGACGGTACTCCCAGACCGAAAAGGAGGCGTTAGCCCTAGTATACGCTGTCGAAAGGTTAAAATACTACTTAATCGGTCACAAGTTCGAGTTAATAACAGACCATAAGCCGTTGGAGGTCATTTTCGGTCCGAAGTCGAAGCCGTGCGCAAGAATTGAGAGGTGGGTGCTCCGGTTACAGGCGTTCAATTATGTTGTAAAGTATGCGCCAGGCAAAAATAACATTGCCGACCCCCTTTCTCGCTTACTTCAAGTCGAACCTCCAGCGAGCAGTGTTAATCAGATGTACGAGAAGAATCTGATTGGTTTCGTGGAGCATCTTGTTCCAAGAGCAGTGACGTTACGTGATATTCGCGAAGCAACAAAGAAGGACCCTGAGCTGTCGAGCATTTGCGACGATTTACTGTTTAATCGAGAGTTGAAAGTCAAGCCGTACTCAGCGATTGCTACAGAGCTCTGTGTTGTTAGTGGTGTTCTTCTACGAGGGAATCGGATCGTTGTGCCCTCCGACATTCGTGAACAAATATTAAGTAACGCACATGAGGGTCATCCCGGTATTAGCAAGACGAAGGAGCGTTTACGAACCAAGGTTTGGTGGCCAGGAATCGATGCGATGGCAGAAAAGTATGTACGGAGTTGTGATTCGTGCCAGAAGGTCGATAAGTCAATTACGATCGAGCAGATGGCGAGAAGAAAGCTGCCGGATGGGCCATGGCAAGATTTGGCAATCGATTTCAAGTCGTTACCTGCGTCGAAGCAACATCTGTGTGTTGTAGTCGATTATTTTAGCCGTTATGTCGAGGCTATAATCATGAACGAGATCTCTGCCGAGTCAACCATCGAGTTTCTCACATATATTTTTGGGAGACACGGAATTCCTTATTCGATAACGTCCGATAATGGGGCTCAGTTTACGTCGGCTGTCTTCAAGAATTTTTGCTTGTCTTACGGTATTGTGTCTTATACCTCGCCTCCCTATTGGCCGCAAGCGAACGGTGAAATCGAACGGCAGAATCGTTCCCTGTCGAAGGTCCTGAAAATTGCGCAGTTGAAGAACGAGAGTGTTAAACGTGCTCTAGTCGATTATTTGTTGATGTACCGTTCCACGCCGCATTCAGTGACTGGTAAAAGCCCAGCCGAGTTGTTGTTCGGAAGAAAAATGCGCGATAAGTTGCCTACCTTGAAGGAACGTGTCGAAGAAATAGCAGTTCGTGATGCTGATGCCTATAGCAAGGGCAAATCGTTATTGTCAACAAATGCCAATCGTGTGTCTGAGAAGAATTTGGCAGTAGGTGACGAAGTCCTAATCGAGCGTCCTTTTACCCGAAATAAAGGGGAGTCTAAGTTCGCCGAAGAAACGGGTACGGTAATCGCGGTTCATGGGCCAGAAGTAATTGTTTGTACGCCACACGGTGATAGGCGTAAACACAAAAACCAAGTACATAGAACGATATGATCGACGTTCGTCTGGTGTAAACGTTGAAGGTGTTCAGCAGTCAAGCGATGATGATAGTGCGGTTATCGAGCCAGCGTCCGCTTCAGCTGAAGGAAGTGAATTGTCTACAACTACGAGTGTGAGACCATCTCGCGAAGTAAAAAAGCCGACATGGCTTAAGGATTATGTGTAGACTTTGTTCGTTTTTTTTCATTCGTAGATTATTCGTTATCGATTAATTAGCAATAGTTTTTTTATTCGTTTTTATTTTTTTTAATTAAACGTAAAAAGGGTTTGTGGTATATTTGGCAACCCTGCCTTGTAAATATGTTGTGATAGTGACGTGGAGGAGGAGATATTTTTATTCTAAGAAAATGTACCGATAGTGAAAGACATGTGTTGAGTTTTATTTCGTCTTTTAATTAATTATTCGAGTATGTTACCATAGTTGATATAGGGCATACTGCCTCCATCGCCTAAAGGGGGATGATTTTATGAACCCCTTAAACTGAAAAGTTTGAGAACGTGTGCTTTACGAAGGGTAAATAATCTAAATAGTTAGTAATTTGTCATCAATTAAATGACAGATTTATGATGACAAGTTAGGTCTTTGCATTAAAATAGGGAAAAATGCCGACAAAGATCTTAGCCTTTGGTCACGTGACTTTCTTAAAAAACTATATATACAAGTAGTCCGCGGCATTTTCTCCACTTAGTTTCATTAACTGCAGCAATATGGTTCTTTGTCATTTAGTAATAAGTTTTTATTTGTTAACACCTCGCGTGTGAAATTATTTAATTTGATTTAGACAATCAATTGATCCGATGATCAATTGTATTGGAGTTCTTTTCGGTAGTTTGAGGTGTATCCGGACACCTGTAAATTATGCGAAGTGTTATATGAAATCTCGTTTAGTTAAGGTGCCATCGTCGTCCTTGGATTTGGTAGGACCCCCGATAGAGATGGTCAATGTGGACAGTTTTCAGGTAAATGTTAAAGCGCATTTATCATCAAGGTAATTGGCTTATTACTAATTATTGTAATAGGTAGGGGTGTGGAATCGGAGAATTCCATGCCTACCTAATATTTTTATCAATGGTGTTTTTGCATGACTTCATCGTGTATTTTGTGTATAGGTTTCTTATTTTTCTACTCGTGAGCATTCCCTAAATAGGAGGAATGCTACGAGGAAATTAATTAAGTGCACTCGGTACTAGTTATAAATTATGCTTAATACTTCCTTAGGACGGATCGTAGTAGATGTAGGCTACCGATTGGTAGAACCGAAATCCTATGTATAAATACGTTATAATAAATTCTTTAAATTGTATTGTAGGTTGTCTTTATTTCAGTGTTCAATACATAGATTTTTGCGTAGTTAAGTCAGGTTATTGGTTAGATAGAGAGTCTTGAGCTATCCAGGCAAATAGGGAAATATTCACTCCTTAGGTGATATTTCTAAAACTCACTAGCATAGGGAAACAAATAATTCCTCCTCTCCCTCTAACTGAGGCGTCTAGATTTAACTATGTCAAAGTTGTAACTCTTTTATATTTTTACCTTTTTAAACGCCTGTAAAATTAAATCATGCTTGCAACATTACAACATCAAAACTTGAAAAAGTTTTCCAACGTTAATTAAAGTTTTGACACGGTAGCCTACAAAGTTTTCAGAGGAATTTTTTTTCAAATCTTCAAAATTCTATTGTAAGGTAATTGGAACTCATTTCTTCAGGCTCTTTTCAAAAAGAGTCAAAGTAAAACTCTGATTAAGACTCTGAACGACTCCAATTTTTTTAAAAACTTGAATTTCCAAAAAAAAAAAAATACACACATATCGCCTATCCCTGAAATTAGAGCTACCTAACTCTAATGGGCAATTCTGCTTTGTTCGGGTAGTTCTGAAAAAAAAAATGGACAGTTCTACAGATGAATAAGTACAGATCGAATTTGACCTCTTAATTGACAAACCAGTGAAATGAAATATCAGAAATTTTTGCTTACGAAGGAATCATCTTGAGAATCTTGACTTTTGTTTTTCTCTTCCTTTTTCCTTTTAATCTATAAAGATCAGAATTCTTAAACTCCTTGATTCAAAACCATAATATTTCCATAGTCCTCAGATAAAATTACTGGAAGACTTTCAAGTTTATGACGGTTTTATTATCTTGTCGGAATAAAAACGTTTTCATGTTTGCCCCAATTGCATGTTTTTCAAAAAATTATGATATTCCTCATCCCATAAAGTGGGAAATTGATAGATTAGTGGAAGTGGAAGTAGGTCTAGGTAGCTTAGAAAAGAAAAAATTTTTAAGTCTACTTCAGCTCTTTTAAATTTTTGTGTGGCCCTCCCTCGCGAATAAATTTTTAAAATTTCGATCTAGAGATGTTTGAGTAGTTCTGAAAAAACCTTACAAGGAAACATTTTAAGCTGGCACTCTCAGATTTGAACGAAACCAAGCTAGATAGAAAAAACATGGCCTCTAAAACTTCCTTAACCAATATTTCAGGCTCTAAAGTTCATTTTTTTTGGATTTTTGGCGAATTTCAAAAATTAAAAACAAAAACAAGTTTACTTTTTTAAGTAAAGTAATTCAATATGAACAAGACCTTCAAATTCAACTCTCACACATCAACAGCATACTAATTTTGGACCATTCTAGAGTCCGAGCGATTTTTCGATTTTCTCCAGAAAACATCAAATCATTCTGGATGGACCAAAAATGAACTTTAGAACTTCTTGACTTTTTATAAATTTGAGAAAAAGTGAAAAAAATCACTTTTTAACCGACACTTCTGAAATTTTGCAGGGACCACTTGAAATGGTCAAAAAGATGCTAAGTAAGCAGTAACCAAAATTATAAAATTCGAAGTTCATTTTTGGCCCTTCCAGATAGTGATTTTGAAGTTCCTGGAATAAATTGAAAAATTGATCGATGAGGCTACATCATAATGGTCCAAAGCTATTGTTCGTAGTTGTCGATGTGTACTGATTTAAATTGGAGGAATTATTCACCTTGGTTTCCTTTCAAAAAAAAATTTGAAAATTACCCTCGAAGTTTTTTTTTTAATCTTTAAAATTTTCGAAAATTCTCTAAAATTTTAAAAATGAATTTTAAGGAGAGCGCGAGTTTAAAAAGAACCCTTTTTTAGAATAAAACCTCGGCCAATGACCTTGAGGGGAAGTTGATGTGGTTCAGGAATGATTACTGGAAGGAGTTTAATCAAAGAAGTGAGATCACTTCCGTGTTCAGCCCACTTTGAAACATATAAGTAAATAGGTAGGTAGTTAGGTACCTATATTTTTCGGCTTTATTAATTTTTTAGGGGTCAACAGAGATAGAGGAGTCTTTATAAAAGAGCAATAAGGGCATGCAAGAGATCAGAAGGAAAAAATTTGGTCATGGTTGTTTTTAGTGCCTTTGAAAACGTAGAAGTTATTAAAAGGTATTTAGATTTTTGAAACCCAGTCTCTAATTTTTAGATGTTCGAATGAAAATTTTCATGAAATTGCTTTGCCAAAGCTTCTTTACCTATGTAGTGGTTGAAATTTCGAGTGACAGAGCTTTTAAACTTTCAAAATTCAAATGCAGATTTTCAAAAATTAATTATCAGGTCATTTTCGTTTATGAGAGCAGTATTTTGTAATTCAACTTTCTTTGATAATCGATTTTTTTTTCAAATTATTGTTTCAAAATTAGGTAGATACCTACCTACTCACGTAGGTACTGAATTACCTATTTTTTTTTTTTTACATGATAATTTATTGATTTCGCTAGTTTTTCATTTTTATGGTAATTAACAAGTAAATTACGAATAGAAGCCAGGAGCTGTTCAAACGAAACTGAATTGAAAAATACGAAACTTCTATTTACCTCGTTACGATTTCGAAACCGAGTATGCTTTCAGCAGTTCATATTCATTTCGAAAAAATACCTATCTCTTTTTTCAATCATCGGTATATCCGAAATATTGAAAAAAAAAACGCACTAAAAAAGGCAACGATATTCAAATTCGGATCACGAACACGCTTCCATCATTTTTGAAAATTGTAACGTAAATATTACTCAGCGTCTTCGCCCTTATCCGAATAAGTACATAAGAATACCCAACAATAAGAAAGAGGGGAAGCACGAAGCATATCTTAAAATTTTCTGTGGCACTGTACCTATACCGTACACGATGCTTTTCAACTACCTGCCACTCTACCTGTGTTAACTTCTGGCATGCGCACGTGTAAAATATGAGGTAGATCTCGCGCGAAGCATTTCATCATGCCCATGCCCAGTTCCAATGTAATCTCAAAAACACTCACGTTGGCGTATTCTAAATAGGCAGGTACCGGTAGCGAAAATTTAGTCAAAGAAATCGAGGAATAGTCTATATTGTTTTATCTCGTTTCGCTTTGGTAAAAGTTTTTTTAAATGGTGACAACGCGAACGAGCATGAGTTAAACAACCGTTAACAAGATGTAGTTATAAACTCTCAAGTTTCACTTTACAAACGTGGAATAGGTTTTCGGTAACTTTTGCAATTTACGAATTGATTTGCCAAGTTATATGCGTAGGTAGGTACCTATGTATAGGTCTACGCAACTGTGAGAGGTGTCTTTTGAAAGAAGAAAATTACAAATATATTGGTTAAAAAGGTTATCTAGATTCTAGGGTTTACAACATCAGCTTGTATGGAGAATTTTTTCATTAAAATATCTTCACGATGTACGTCGAGGAATGTGGTTAAAATGTGTATGTGATCAGTGTAGCAAAAAAAAAAAGAGAGAGAGAGAAAAGGAAAAAGAAAAGAATTTCATATTATAGGCTGTTTCTTTCATATAATCGTGGTTTTATATCGAAAGTACGATAAAATTTGCGTATATTAAAAATAAGAAGCGATTAGAAGGCTATATTTTCAGGTGCATAAAGTTTTACGCGTTATCAGCATTATAACACGAATGAGTCAGGATTTATCATTATAATGCATATTCGTACTGATCTGGTATTAAAAACACCCCGAATGCAGAAAAGGCCTCCGAATACAGTCACGATATACTCTCTAATAAGATTAAAAGAGATAATTTCGCTCGTGAGAGTTGCTAGTATTTCGTTGATATGGTATTTTTCATCGTCAATCGAGGAGCAAATTCTCGAAACGTACGAGAAATTTGACATAAAGCGAGAAAAGTTAACGTCGAAAATTCTGTATACTTTTTCCAAATGGCAAGTTCAATTAAAAAAGGCTCGTGAAATACGCGTCTATAATGGAATTACCGAGTAGAGTTTTGCAATTCGTGCGAGCAAAGCATCCAAAAATCTCAACACTTTGCAAAGAAATAAAAAGAAATAAGAGAAATCGCGTCAAGGTTTTTTCTACGACTAGCACCTCGATGTGTACTTGTACATGATTTCCATACGAAAAACCATCAATAAACAATCTGTAAGTTGGCGGTGAACGCGAACACTGCTCACGAGTATAATAAAAATACTCTCTTACGAAAATCTTTACTATAGGTAGGCTACATTAGAGGGAGACTTGCCCTAGCTGTGTATTCGTTCCTATAGCTCTACCTACAATGTTAAAAAATTCTAGTCCAAATCAAACGATATTACCCACCTTTTGGGAAATCCCTCAGAGAGACGACGAGTTCATCTGAACGCGTATTTTTATACCTAAACAGACTGCAGTTTAATTATTTTCACGTCTGTAGTGGTCTATAGACAATTTAGCTTCGGGCTGGTATTTTTACAAATGTAAACGAGGATGCGGCGATGGTTGGTATTATTTTTCCTCGTAATACGTCAAATGTTTATTCAACATTTTAAAGAAAACACGTCACCGTACCTATACTACGAAGAAAAATTACGTGCAAAATACAAGCGTCCTGACTGAATCAGAAAATAAGTTCAAAAGTTCATTTGTTCCTACTTGAAAACCCATTTGATGTGGTTTTTTCGAGTGTTGAACAAAATAGAAAGCTAGATCAAAACATTTCTGGTTTTTAATGATTTTGTTATTTATTTATTGTGGTTTTTAACATTTTCTTTCGAGGCAAATAATATAATTAGGTATCGAAAATTCTGCTGAGTTGTAAATGTGTGTATATTTTAGAATGATTTTATTTCTATTTAGGTACTTACTTAAAATTAAATAAATATGTAGTTACAAATTGGGACTTTAATTTTTCATTGGGTGAGGGGGAAGGATGTGGAGAGTATTCAAGCGAGTTTCTCTACATTTTTGTAAACATTGGATGGAAAAATTGAAATTCCATTGATCAAATTTTCAAATCCATTCCTCAATTTTTGTCATTTTGAGAAATTTAACCAGAAATTTTAACAACTTATCATTTTACTGTGTATGAGTGAGCATTAGACTTTGATTATAGAACATTTATAATTTTTAATGAGCCTTTTTATCATTTATGTTTCAAAGAAAGAAAGAAAGAAAAGTCTTCTCTTTCAATTTTTTTCAACATTTGGGCAAAAAGTCATAATTTAGGTATTTCAAAATACAACGATTCTCTGAAGATTTTTCCAGTTGTGTAAAGTATAAAAATCTAAGAAATTTCATTGATCAAAAATTTTTATCCTCTCCTTTCCTCCTTATCACTCCCTGAAAAACTCCCAATTTTCGTCAATTGCAGCCAAAAAAAGTTGGAGAATTTTTTCAAGTTTCCTATTTGATTCAAAGATATCGAATAGGTACAGTACTTCTATACTTACTATGAAAAAATATCGATTTCGAGAATTGAAAATAAAAACCCTAGGAGTGAGAATATTTTCATATCGACATTTTGATCCACCAAAATTTTCTAAAAATGGTCAAAATCTGAAGAACAGTAAAATATTTTGATTTTTGAGTCTCGATTCTTTAAATCAACAAGAGGAAGAATTTTGAAAAATATGCTGAAAACTTAAAATACCAACCTAACATGCATTGAATGCTGACTCAGAAACTACGATCACGAAATCGAATGATTATAGAAGCCTCAGATTCCCCAAGCTGGGAATTGGAAAAGGAGTTCATTTTGGTAGTTTTCTAATTACTTACACAAAAAAGGGATTTTTGAAAAATGAAATTTATGTGGTTTATCGTTGCAGCATCAAATCGATGTTTTAGTACTTATTGGTTCAGAATTTCTCATTTCAACTTTGTGATTTTAAAATTTGGTTTTTGTTTTATTCTGTTTTTGAATAGTTCGTCTGTCCTTGAATTGTAACGTGTGGAAAAAAAATCAAGAATAAATTTTTCCCTTGAATATTATTTTTAAAAACATTGTATGTACCCAATTATTTCAACATCACAAATTTTAATCAAATAAGTAAGCACACTTCAACAAAGATGTTTCACTCTAAACTTACACCTGTGCCCTCATTTCTTTTATTATAGGTACGTAAAGAAAATATTTTTGTCCAAGAAATTCTCAGAAAGAATCATTTTTTAAATCAGACATTTATTTCTCTAAAGGTTCGTTTGTCATACTTATTTCAATAAAATAAAGAGGGTTCTGAAAAAAAAAATGATGGTGAAAATGAAAAGATATTCCTTTGAAGAACATTTAATTCCTAAGAGAGAGGTCCAAATTTCATAGAAAGAATGGCGATTGAAGGTCAATGTGCACTACACCTATAGAAGTAAGTGTAGGACAATGTCAAATTAGGTAGCAGGTACCTACTTGTAGGCGAATATTTGACAAAAATGCTGCTTCCTTTCACTTCCTCCCTCCTTCCTACCTCTAAAAACGATTGAATTTTTTATATTTACACTGACTTAGTATTTTTTTTAAAAAATACCTGATACATGAAGATGAATAACTTGATAGAAAAATTGTTTCATTGAAGAATTTTCTCTCCTTTTTAAAAAAATTCTTTAGTTGGTTAAAAAGCAAAAATTTTAATCAAACCTAACAAAAAGTTGTTGTTGAATCGCTTTTTAAAAAACTTGGTAAAAATGTAAATGTTTCAAGTCCATATTCAAGTCCCCCCCACCTTTTTCTTTCAGAAAGCGGGAGATTTCAAAATTTATTAAGAAAACTCGTTACTTTTATTAGGTTGCTGTAATAAATTGAATCAATTCAATGCAAAAATGAGAAAATTTTCTTCTTTCATTTTCACTTCAAAGCCATGAACTAGCCTAGCTTAGAAAAAAAATTACCTACTCGTACGTACAGACAGGGTGCCCAGAAATATCGAGTACCCCTAAAAAAGTTTTCTACTAAAATACTTTGGTTGGTCACAGTGAATGAGATAATAACGATAGCACATATGATTGGTTGTTGGACTGGAGAGATAACATTCCACCAATCATATGCATCTATTTCACGTTGCCAACCTATATTTTTAATGAATAACTTTCTTAGGGGTACTCGATATTTCTGGGCACCCTGTAGCATCAGAAGGAAATTTTTATAGTAATTATGAGAAAAAATTCCAATCGATGTGACTGCTGGTTTATTCTAAAGCACATTTCCTTTCTCAACAATTTTTCAAAATGTCATTTTATTCATGCTTTTCCTCCACAAAAATTCACACTCTGAGTCTGACTCTGAGGTGAAAATTGAGTGAAAAAAATTCCTGGTAGGTATTATACCTAAAGTTTTGTCTTATGATTTTATCAGATATTAAAAACCCGATAAAAATTTGGAAAAAAATCAAGATTTTTATTGAGATTATTTCACAACAATTTTTTGATGAGCTTTCAGAATCTTTGAAAACAGTTGAAAATCGACCTATAGTTTTTGGTATGAAAAAAAAACAGAAAATAGAAAAAAAATCAACTTCTAAACCAAAAACTAAAAAAGATCGGTTTCTGACAAATCGTACGTAACGAAACTGTGTCGAAAATTCCATCATTGGAACTTTTGGTTAAAACTTTCAACTGACCTGAAAAAATATACCGGATTACAAATGATTGTGCTTAGGAATATTTCTTGTCACGTTTTTAATGACAATTTTTCATGGGGGGGGGTCTGCTTACATGAAAAACCAGTATTTTGCTATTCTTACCAAAAAAATATATATATTTTTCAGAAATATCAAAGGTGAAGAACCGAAATCTGATACTGAAAATCAGAAGGAAAAAAATTGTTACCAAAACATACCCATATTTCAAAGATTTCCATTAAATATACGATAAATTAAATTTCTATTTCGAAAATTTTCAACCCATTTTCAATAGTTGCCAAGTTAAAATCGAGTAAAAATACCGTTGTCCTCAAATTCTGTGACACGTAAATTTATTTTCCCCTGCTTGTCTCTTTTCCTCTTCCTCCTCTTCCTCCTCCAGATTGTCGATTAGATCTGATCATATTTTCATACTTATTTTGAAGTACGAATGACGGAATGAGCAATAGGTAAACGTAATGTGTAATGACTGATTATTTTTTACAAATTTCATTTTCATCATTTAAAAAAAAAGATATTTAAACAAGTGACTTGAAAATTAGTTGGTGATAATTAATCGAACCTGAAGACTCCTGAGTGGTGGTTGATGGGGTCATTTCATTTTTCCGAGTCAGAACGTCAGTCATTGTGAGAGGAGGGGGAAGGCTACACTTCAAATTCGGAGTTTCAAAATGAATAAGGCTAGTAAGATATTTCAAAAGGAAAAAAAAAATTCAAAAAACGAACCAAACCGAACTCGCGAATCAACCCCACTCTGCCTATAGCTCCTCGCTGAATAAAATACGACCATTCTAAACTCTGTAAAGTTACACCAAGAGTGGTAAAAAAAAGTCTACCAAAATGAATGTTAAATAGCAATTTAGGTTGTCTTTTTGGCTTTGCTTCACTTACATGAATACGACGCTTATATAACAGATACCCAAGTTTATTACTTTAATTTTGCAAGACGCCTTCTTAGGGGTAAAAAATTTCGCGGCCAATAAGATACGCTATACGCTTACAGTACCATTCTGTTGTAGTTTTTTTTCTCTCTTCGCGAAGCCAACAGCCAACTTCGCCGAAAGAATGTTGTTTTTCTTTAAACTTTGTTTTTGTTCCATTTAGTTTGAAATTTATATACGTATATTTTACGATGGCGATGGCGAACTAAACTGAACCGAGAGTGATTTCTAGCCGGTGTTGTAAATTATCGCAATAGCAAAAGTAAAAATTTTTAATTACAATGAACGTTCGCACGTCTTCGTCGTCTTCGAAATTCGTATAATTATTTCGCATCTCTCCGCGACTACTCCGAGTATACCGGACAAATTCTTAGATGAGTATAATTTCAAAGATACTGAAAAGTTTTGTATTACTTTCGTATCACTAGGCTACGTAGGTACCTGTCTGCTTTTTATAGTATACGTTTTTACGGCTGGTAAAAAATTTAATTAAAATTATGAATTAGGTACTCCTCACCACTTTTCACGTTTTTATATCGAGATGTGGAATTGAAAATTTTTTTATTAAATTTTAAAATTAACTTTTTTACCTTTTGTATTTTTCGAACGAGCTTTCTCCGCAACACTTTATCGCTCAAATTATGCTATTTAATGAGGCGGATAATATCGTGAAATTATTTTTATAGGCTCGAACCGTGAAAAAGAAAATTTTCAATGGGTTCATTCACCGTTGTTAAAGAAAAGGTACCTATATAAGTTGAATTTATAACATTCCACTAGATGAACCATTACGATAAGGAGCAAATTCCAACATCTTCGCTATAAGTAAATATATATCTCACTTTGTAGTAACAAAATTACGAAGAAAAAAAATCAAAAAAAAAAATAAACCATCAGCTTGATACGAAAAAAAATTGATTGAAAAAAATTATCAAAACAAAATCAAAGTTGAAAAATACTCGCGTCGATAAAAATTTCGAAAAATGAAAATTTCTTACCTAAATTTGCGAAAAAATTTCGAGCCCGAAATAACAGCAGCGACTTCGAATGTTACGAAACAGCCGGTATAATTGAACTGAACGACTGTTGACATCGGTTTTATGTAATGTATCCCTTTCGTTGTGAGAAGAATGGGTAGAGGGTGGAATGGGGTGCGAATCTTTCGCGAAACAGGCGTCCTGCTGACGATTTTACTGCGCACTGCTTACTCAAGATAGAGACTTTTGCCATTTCTACGTAATTCTATGCGACGACGATGCATAAGACATACACAGTCGAAATTTTTGAGCAATTTAACACCAACGATGGTAATTTTTTTGGCTCGCTGTGGCCTCGTTCCTGTTCAAGATTTACAAGCTAATTATAACTTCTCCAGGGTGTTTAGTTTGCAAATGTATTGAAAGTATCAGCGGCACGTATTTTTGAAAAGTTTTTTGGAAGTTTTTTTTTACGTATGTAGTTGGGTGTGTGAGTACCCGCGAGACTTATGAACTTTCATGATTTTTCAAGGTACTTCCTAACAATGTTGATTGATTTTGAGCCGGAGTTTTGCATAGAAGCGTGGGCGTGATGCGAAATTTTCTAAAAATAAACTCGAGGTTTTCCCGAGTGACATGTCTTTAGCGAATGTCTGAATAAGAGGAATTTGGGATAAAGTATCAACTTATTATTGTTTATTTTTTACCAAAATAAAAGTTTAGAAAAAATAAGTGGATTTCAACCTTGCATGGCTTTAAGTATATCCTTTGTTCTGCATTTATCTCTAAAGGCAAAGAAATCTACGAACAATCGTAACGTAATCAATCAAATACTTAGGTATTTCAAAAAAGAAATGAGGGAGTGAAACATCAGTAAATATTTTTTTACTACGTATAGAAGTACTTATACGAGTATATTTGAAAGCAGTGAAACGAAATGAATTAAGCGAAAACATAGACTCATCATCACACAAAAAAAGCATTGTTTTTCACCTCTCGAAATACGAATTTTCGAACGATTTTTTGTCCTCGTTTGGCTCGGGCTTCTTCGTTTTTTTTTCACGTTGAATTTTTAAAAAAATTTATCAAGTATTGAAATTTAAAAATGTTTATTAAACCAAAAAACACACTTCTCAACTCTATAAACATGAATTTTTTCAAGCTTTTGTACTCGCTTCGCTCGAGTCAATTGATTTCTCTTTCCTTAGTTGAAAAATATCATACTTGAAGACTCCAAAAATTCAAAAAATGAAATGATAAAGGTGGACACCCCTCGAAAGAAATCCTCTATTCTCGTCCTTGCTTTCGGTAGTTTCGGTTTGATTCGCCCCAGCCTAATTTTACTCTCATTTTCGTCAAATAATTGCTTATGATTTTTTCACACTGTTCATCCATATAAATCTTGTTTTACCTTCCCTGAAGAATCAATTGTACCACTTTCAAAATGAATTCAGATTTTTCACACTTTCAGAGGATTTTTCTTTGTCGAATGGTAAGAAATTTGGATTTTGGACAGTAGGTAAAGGTTTCTCTCAAAGGAATCTCTCGAGGTGCCCCTTTGGAGAGAGCATGGTTTGAAATCGTTATAAACCTACTTACTTAATCCAAAATTCAGCTGGTCAAATTGATTTTTTTACTTTTGGATGAAAATCAGTCCTAAAAATGATTAGGCAATTCTTTCCCAATGGCCATTTTTGAGCCTCTAACGTGAATTTAGATTTCACCAAAAGGTTCAAAAATTAATTTGAATTGATAAAAATTTAAGTTTTGGCTCATTCTCGACCTATTCAACAAGTTTATCTACTTTTTCTGAACGAACAAAACTCTTACGAAAGGGATCAAAAAAATCAGAAATTTTCTACTGATGGGATAATTTTTGAAATTAGCATGATTGACTAGGTAGGTCTAGGTACCTTCGTCTTGTTTGAAAGAAATTCCCAAGATTCGAATTTCTCCATTTCGAGTCATTATGATGGTGTCTCCAGCGCAATTTTTGGTTTCTCCAGAATGCGTAGAAATTAATCTGGGCTACTAAAATCGAATTGTGCCTTGTTATCGACTTATTTAACGAGTTTATTCCTCATTTGGTCAATTTCCAGACAGACGCCTCGAGTGTGTTTTTTGACCATATTCACTCGGTGAAAAATGTGAATAGTCAATCAAGAAGTGCTGGTGAAAAAAATATATTCGAGGAAATGGTGAAATTTGGTTTAGGATACTTTTCATCATTTTTACTAGTCTAGTAGAATTAGCATTTCATTTGGAAAACTGTGGGTGGAAAGCTGAATTTTGCTATACTGTTTTTATGTCTTAATCAAGGATCTGAGGAGTCCGGTCGCGTCCGGGTCGAGCTTTCCCCTAAATTGTAGATCCTAGCCCCCCAAATTCAGTTTTTGGCATTTTTCTCCTCAAATATTGATCCTAGCTTAAAAAGGTGAAGATCTCAGTATTCCAAAAAGCATGAAAACAATGGAATTCAAATTATTTTTTTTTGAAAAATTCAAAACTAAAAAAGAAAGGCAAACAAGTCAGGGCGAAGCGAGGGCAAAAACTCTCAAAATTTAGTATTTCGAGAGGTATAAAAACGTTGTTTTCTTGAGTGATGAATGAAGAATATTTGTGCTTGAAAATTTCAAAACTTGAATGATCATTTTTTTGAAAAGTCAAACTTGAAAAAGAATAGCAAACGAACCTGAGTGAAGCGAGGCCAAGAAAGCTTTGAAAAATTCATGTTTCAAAAAATAACGCCCCCCACCACCCTTGAGAGGGAAGCCATGCTTCATAGATAATCTTTGGAAAATTTTACCCACACGTTAGCATTTTAATATTTGAAACATAGGTAACTTGTTATGGAAAATTGCAGATCCACCTCCCTCATTTGGGGCGGGGAGCCATGCTATGTTTAGTAGATCCTTGAAAATTTTTACTGGCGACAACATGCATATGACGTATAGCGAAAGTTATTTGGGGGAGGGGGTCCACTATGGAGGAAGGGAAGGCCACTCGACATCTGATGGTCTGAATGTTCTTATAGACCAGCCCTCATTACATTATAACTTTTTTTTTCATTTTATAACACCATTAACTGCTTTCATTCCATGCATGTTGTGAAAATAATGACATTATAAGAGGGAGGGGGGGTGGTTTTGAAGTCCACTGAGTTATGGATAAGGTCAATATTTATATCTGAGCACACCCACTCATTCGATACTTGCATGAAAAACGGGTTTCGAAGAATTATAATCACTTTGAAGAAACCCCCGTCTTTAAACAAACACAGCTCCACCCCCTTGGGGTTATGACAACCATCAGATAGTCATTTTGCAGGGAATTTTCTGTAGATTAAAATGATCGTCAATTTTTTAATCTAGGATCAATATTTTAGGAGAAAAATGCCAAAAACTGAATTTGGGGGGCTAGGATCCACAATTTAGGGAAAAGCTCGCCACGGACGCGACCGGACTCCTCAGATCCTTGATTAGGACATAAAAACGGACCAGTATACCAAAATTCAGCTTTCCACTCAGTTTTCCAAATGATCCCATTTTTTGGCTAATTCTACTATAGACTATAGTACAGAGTAGATATAAATTAATAATAATATATGCATACTTACCTGCCCATTTTTTCCCCAGAAAAACAAAACAAATAGAACATTGGTAAATTTTCGAGAATAGCCAATTTTGGTTCCTCAAAAATTCACCAAAAATCAAAAAATCAATATGAGCAGCTGAAATGTTGATCGTGGGGGTTTCAGACTGTGCTCAAACTCTCTCCGAAAATTGCGGTCCATTTCAAATCAGAGTGTCCACCAATTTTGATCTTCAAAATCGATTTTGAAACTTTGAAAGGTGACTCTGGACGCTTAGTTTGGTAAACATACAGGGTGTTCAATAAATCACCTGCCAAAATTCAAGCGTAAGTACTCGAAAAAACGTTATTA